>NC_142071.1:25122500-25745000 GCF_059756535.1 Pantherophis guttatus | reverse complement strand
TGTAAGCCTGAAGTTCAGCAGCTCCTTTTTTTTTTTTACATCTGCTCACCCACACCCTCTTGCACCCTCCTCTGTCACGCTGCTGCAGCCTTTCGACTCGTGTTTTTTCTCTGCCGCTGATCTTCTTTATTATCCTGCTTGAGTCACATTCCTCCACCTCCAGTCCGGGATGAGTTGGCCGCCTCCTCTTTATGCAACGGCAACTTCCAAAAGGTGAAGGCATCTCTTGAAGGAGCTCCGGTCCAGAAATCTGAGAAGGAGGAGGTCAAGAAGGAATTACCTGGACATTTCCCAGATGATAAAAGGCCAATTTTTTCACCCTGGGAGATCCTGGTTCAAGAAATCGTCTTGCCTCTGGGAGGCTTAATAAGAGGCGGCAACAAATGTCTCGATAGTAGATATGGGTGGAACCCGGAGTTGGCTACTGGGGGTTCGCAGGGTCTTCGGGAGAACCTCTAGCTAAGATTCTGTGCGGTTTGGAGAACCCCCAAAACCCACTCCTGGATGGCCCCAAGCACCCCTCCCCTCCCCTCCCCTCCCCTCCCCTCCCCTCCAAGGAGTCCTCATGTGTCCCGTTTTGGATGCAGATAAGTGCAGGGTACGTGCGAAGTCTCGGGGAGGGTGAAAAACAGGCCTACCGGAGGTTCAGGGAAAAAGAATGGGCCTCCGGAGCCTGGGGAGGCCATTTTCACCCTCCCGGAGGATCAAGGAAAGCCTCTGGAGCCTGGGGAGGGCAAAAACACCCCCACCCCCACCATGGTGCAGGAGGCTGACTAGGCCATGCCCGCCAAGGCCATGCCCACCCAGCAACCGGGCAAAGAACCCCTCGCTAAAATTTTTGAAGCCCACCCCTGAGTGGAACATGGACTTCCTAGAAATATCATCCCGGAGATGACATCTCGGTTGGCCAAGCTGTGGTTGGAGCATCCTACGATCCCTTGTAAGTGTCAACTAGGAGGCCCTGAGCTCTGAGGGCTAGAATTTGGTGAATTGATCCTCCAATTAATTTGAGTGAAGGAATGCATCAAATTTTTGGCACATAGCGGCTAAGTTCCCTCAACTTCAACAAAAGCAAGCCAACTGCGCGACATGACCATCTGATGCATACAACTCGGCCGAATTGTGCTCTCCTTGGTTTGGGCTTCAACATGGCGGTTTGCAAAGTATGGTTTGTGGTATAGCGTGATGTGTAAACATCAATTGTCCTGGGAACAGCATTCCTGATAATTTTATTTATTTATTTATTTATTTATTTATTTATTTATTTATTTATTTATTTATTTATTTATTTATTTATTTATTTATTTATTTATTTATTTATTTATTTATTTATTTATTTGTTCGATTTATATGCCACCCTTCTCCGGAGACTCAGGGCGGCTTACAATGCATTAAGCAATAGCCTTCATACTTTTGTATATACCTGCTTAGTAGGGCTTTTTGGCCCCCCCTAAGCAGTGTTCTTTTTTTATACAAAGTCAGCTTATTGCCCCCAAAATCTGGGTCCTCATTTTACCTATCTCAGAAGGATGGAAGGCTGAGTCAACCTTGAGCCTGGTGAGATTTGAACTTGCAGTAATTGCAGGCAGCTGGCAGCTAAGTGCTATTCAACAGCGCTTTAGTCCACTGCTCCACCAAGGATAATCACATGGAAGAGAAGATAAATTGGTTTATGGCTGATTGATAATGAAGTATCACAGAACTAAGCAGCCCTGATTTCGAGACCAGAGTGCAAGAAACAATTCACTACTGGAAGTAGCATGTTTGCGAGGGTTCCTCTGTCCCACCTCTTCCCAAGCAGGAAGTCCATTAGCCATGATATGATGGTCTAGTCAGGATTGTTTACCAAAAAACAACAACAACAGCCACCCTTGTCAATCAAAAACAGAGCAAGAACATTTTGGCTTTTTCAGTTGGCCATAAGTCAATGAGCAAGTGATATACCCACCTACTCACCCATCTTTCCTGGTGTATAAAGCTCTGAGGACTGATATTAACAGAGAATGTCCAAAAATAGGATCCTAAACATCAGGGGGGAGGGGGGAATGGGTAGTAGGATGTGGTTAAAAAAAAAGTCAAGATGGCAAAGGACATAATAAAGATCACACCATACTGGTCACCATTTTGACTCTCGACCATACCTTGTAGATACTCCTGATGGGAAGGCTTAAAAGATGAAAGAGAGGGGGGAGAGAGGGGGAGGGAGACAGAGAGAGGGGGAGAGGGAGAGAGAGAAAGTGTGTGTGAGAGAGGAGAGAGGGAGGTAGAGAAGGGACAGTGGGGAAGAGGAAGGGAGAGAGAGAAGGAAAGAGGGGGGAAGAGAGAGAGGGAGGGAGAGAGAGGGGAGAGGGGGAGAGAGAGAGAAGGAAAGAGAGAGGGGAAAAGAGAGGGAGAGAGAGAGAGAAGGAAAGAGAGGGAATGAGAGGGAGAGGGAGGGAGAGAGGAGAGGGGGACAGAGAAGGAAAGAGAGGGAGAGAGACGGGGAGAGGGGGGAGATAGAGGAGAGGGAGAGAGAGAAAAGGAAAGAGGGGAGGAGGGGGGAGGGAGAGAGAGGGGGAAAGAGAGGGGGAGAGAGGGGGAGAGGAGAGGGGGGAAAGAGAAGGAAACAGAGAGAGGGAGAGAGGAAGAGAGAGGAGAGAGGGAGAGAGAGAAGGAAAGAGGGGGAGAGAGAGGAAGAGAGGGAAGGAAAGAGAGAGGGAGAGAGGAAGAGAGAGAGGAGAGGGGGAGGGAGAGAGAGAAGGAAACAGAGAGAGAGGAGAGGGGGAGGAGAGAGTAAGGGGGGAGAGAGAGAGAAGGAGAGAGAGAGAGAGAGAGAGAGAGAGAGAGAATATAACATGAAAAAAAACCGGAAAGATGGAAAAAGTGAAATAGAATGCTGCAGTTGCCTTTCAGGGAAAGAAGATAAAAATTTATAAATCTTGGCCAGTTTTCAAGAGAACCCCTTTGTAAGAGGATCAAGGTCAGCCATTGAATCCATGGAAACAAGGGGTTCTGCCAGATTCTGGTGGGGCTCAGGATTAAAGGGCAGGGGACTCTTAATCTTTAAAGTTTACATTTCGAATGTTTCCAAGTTTGAAAATCACGGGCATAAAAGAAAATAAAGCTGATCCCAGGGGGGAAAAGCGAAGGAAGGAGCAGGTCATTGGTGATAAAAGTGGTGACGGGGCTTGTGAGAAAAATTATCTGATCCCAAGGAAGGGAAAGAGTGAGAAAGAAACTCAAAGGAAGTCCTTCTTGATTTTGTTCGGCATAGGACCGACAGGAACTTCCGCAGGCTTTTGAGATACTCTTCTTCTACTTTACTCCAGTAAAAAGCATTCCTGCCATCTTTTCTGTGCCTATTTGGTCTACTCAACTTGGTCTACTCAAAGAGCTGACACAACAGGGAGGCAATGGGCAATGATTTCCATGTTTCCCTACCATAGACTTTGATTGTTGTATTTGCTTGGATCTCAGTTAACACATAAATAGAATAACAGAATTGGAAGGGACCTTGGAGGTCTTCCAGTCCAACCACCAGCTTAGGCAGGAAACCCTACACCACCTCAGACAAATGGTTATCTAACATCTTCTTAAAAACTTCCAGTGTTGGAGCATCCACAACTTCTGCAGGCAAGTCGTTCCACTGATTCATTGTTCTAACTGTCAGGAAATTTCTCCTTAGTTCTAAGTTGCTTCTCTCCTTGATTAGTTTCCACCCATTGCTTCTTGTCCTGCCCTCAGATGCTTTGGAGAATAGCTTGACTGCCTCTTCTTTGTGGCAGCCCCTGAGATATTGGAAGACTGCTATCATGTCTCCCCTAGTCCTTCTTTTCATTAAAGTAGTGCTGTGACCTAGGCCCAAGTAGTTATTACCAGACACAATCAGTCCTAAACAAACATATTGTATTAGAACAGCTGAGAATTACTTCATTCTCAGCTTAGTCCAAATTAATTCCAAAACAAATTCTTCATAAACAGTCCTTCGGCCTTATCACAAACCTTTGTCTTCTTTGGCACCCTGCCAAAGGCTTTTCTTGGCAAAACCCCACAAAGTTCAGAAGCAAGAAACAAATGTAGCAATGTTGCTTTCCTACAATGATCCCAAGGGCTGTTGCTGCTCTTTTAAGCCTTCTGGGAGGGGCCAATCATCTCCTGGCCTTACTCCTGAGTCTTCCTTTTTGCTTTAGCTGCTCTTGCCTTCTGGCAGCTCTTCGTATATGTGCACTAGGAACAGGCTCCTCCTGTTCCTCTGCCTCTCTGCTATCCACCTCTGGAGGCTCCGGAGCCCATGCATTGCTCCCAGATGGCCCTGGCCCCATCTCTCCCTCCAACACAGAGCCCTTGTCTGGGCCTTCCCCTGACTCCAGGACTGGCCCATTGTCCTCCCCAGCCTCCTCACTGTCCGACTCCGCTGCCAGCACTGCAGGCTGCTGGCGAACCACAACAAGTAGACATACCCAGTTCCAGCAACCATTCTGGATATGTTTTCTTTCATTTCATCAGTAAGAGTCTGCTCTGTCAAATGCAAATGAATAAATAAATAAAAATATAAATAAAAGATGCATAGGTTGGTGCATGGAGGAAAAAGAAGGAAGTCTTCTAACAGTTCATCCTTCCTCTGCCATCAATGAAATGTGGACCTCGGTTCAGTCTAGGGCCGTGATGGCGAACCTATGGCACGCGTGCCCAAAGTGGCACACGGAGCCATGTCGCCTGGCATTCACGGCATTGCCCATTCCTCTTCTAGGTTTCTGGCACATATGCGCACCCGTCAATCAGCTAGCCTTTTTGCATGTGGCAGTGCCAGAAACTAGAAAAGCTGGTTTTCCATTTTCCTGTGTCAGCATGTGCATCGGCCAGCTGATTGTCGCGTGCACATGCATGCCAGAAACCAGGAAAAGTAGCTGGCTGAAGGCGCAAGTTCAGTAGCTGAAACCAGAAATTCATTTTTGGGTGCTCGCATGTGACCTGGGCAGCTCCTCTTCTGAGTTGCGGCCCAGATGCGCAAACGCTTCCTTTTCGGCACTCGGTGCCAAAAAGGTTCACCGTCACTGGCCTAGGGAGAAGGATACCACCCTTGCAAGACTCCAGAAGAGAGACTCAAACCTTGTTTTAGCCTCCAGTGGTGGGATTCAAATTTTTTTATTTCTGGTTCTGTGGGTATGGCTTGATAGGCATGGCAGGGGAAGGATACTGCAAAATCTCCATTTCCATCCCACTCCAGAGGGAAGGATACTGTAAAATTTTCGTTTCCACCCCACTCCAGGGGAAGGATACTGCAAAATCCCCATTCCCTTCCCACCCCACTGGAAACCTGCTTTCCAGCTTCGTTCTCCTGTGCAGGGCAACAAAAGAAGACCCAGCCAATCAGCTGGGACTCGATCAGCTGGGACTCGGGAGGCAGCAAATAGATCGAGGGCAGGGCCAGCCAGAGGTGGTATTTGCCGGTTCTCCGAACTACTCAAAATTTTGGCTACCGGTTCTCCAGAACCGATCAGAACTGGCTGAATACCACCTCTGTTCCAGTCCCTTAATTATTACCATTTGCTTACAGGCTTGGTTGCTTGTTGTTGTTGTTGTCCTCTACCATCCCCTGGAGTCCATTTAAACTCACGCCGACTGCTTCAGTGACTCCATCCAGCCACCTCATTCTCTGCCGTCCCCTTCTTCTTTTGCCCTCAATCGTTCCCATCATTAGGCTCTTCTCCACTGAGTCCTTCCTTCCTTCTGATTAGGTGGCCAAAGTATTTGAGTTTCCTCTTCAGGATCTGGCCTTCCAAAGAGCAGTCAGGGTTGATCTCCTCTAGGACTGACCAGTTGGATCGCCTTGCAGTCCAAGGGACTCGCAGAAGTCTTCTCCAGCACCAGAGTTCAAAGGCCTCAATTCTTTGGCACTTAGTTTGGTTGCTTAGTTGCGGATTAATTTTATGGGATGGAATTTTTTTTTAAAAAACCATCTATTTTTCCCCATAAAGATCAGTCAGCCAGCTGTTAAGACTGGATTTGGCATTTTTGATCCACCTATCGAATCTTCTCTAGGACTTGAAATAGGCAGAGGCTGCGGTTTGATGGTGTTAAAAGTCCCATCTCAGGATGTAAGCCCTTCCATGCAAAAGAGCCTTGGTAGTACAGTGGTCTAAAGCACCCTGTTATTAAGACCAGCTGCCTGCAATTACTGCAGGTTCGAATCTCGCCAGGCTCAAGGTTGATTCAGCCTTCCATCCTTTCTAAGGTAGGTAAATTGAGGACCCAGTTTGTGGGGGCAATAAGGTGACTTTGTATAAATATACAAAAGGATGAAGGCTATTGCTTAGCGCATTGTAAGCCGCCCTGAATCTCCGGAGAAGGGCGGCATATAAATCAATTACAAAAAAAAAAAAAGCTGCCTTTTGCAATTGACCAATTGGGATTTTGTCAATGCCGATAGTGTTTTTTTGAGTGGTGCTCTGGTTGTTTGGGGGATTGCACCCAAGGCACCAATTCCTATTGGTACTATCTTTGCTTTTTTGGGTGTGTATGTGTGTATGTGTGTGTGTGTCACAGTTGTTCTATTAATGTTGCTGTTCTTTTCCAGGTTGCATGAATGCTGCTATTGACTTGCTAGAAGGCAGAATCTGGAGGTGGATCATGTCACAATCTTTGCCTGAGAATAGCAAACATTCATGGGTTGGAATCGAAGCGTTAAGCAAAGGAAACAATTGAAACAAACAAACAAACGATTTATCCCTGCGCTACTTTAGATCTCCCCACACAACCCACTCTTATTCAAGCAACCAACCTATTTATTTTTAATCCCCTGAAAGCCGCCTTCTTCTTCTTTTTCTTCACTTATTCATCTTCACCTTCCTACGTATCTCCCTACCTTTCTTCTGATGGGGGAAGATTATTGCATGACTTGTAATTTCTATAAAGGGATCACCCCCCAAAAATGTCAAGTGATGTTAAACGCACTTTAGAATCCATTCCACTTTCTGTCGTCTGTACTTCTCTATCCATTTCACTTGCTAAGAATCCCGGCGTTATTAACTGCCATCGATTGGCTGGGAGTAAGCTGTATTTTCTCCTGCAAATAGAGATTCAGGACAGGAGCATTCCTGAGGGAGGACACCCTCCCTTCCTAAGGATCTCTTAATAGATCCCATTTTGTTCAATCTTTCATTGATGGCGAGGAGTAGAGAGGAAAGGAGGCATTGCAGCTCTTATGGGAAGAAGGGAAATGAAAGTCACTGCACGAACCGGTCCCTGTGACATCACCAGTGACTAGTTGACTGGGTCAAGTTTCAAGAAATGTGGGCATTTGGAGATGGCATTCCCTAAATCCTGATCCTTTTCTGCTTATCCAGGGAGGGCAGAATCATGGCATCAATGCTCTGAGTCCCACTATCTTCAGGCAGGGTATTAAGCAGCCCAGAAGATCCTGGTTTTTGGGTTGTGGTCATCTAGTCAGGGAATGAGGGAGGGGAAGGGAGAGGGGAAGGGGAAGAGAGTTGAGGAGAGGAGAGAAGGAAGGAAGGAAGGAGGGAGGGAGGGAGGGAGGAAGGAAGGAAGGAAGGAAGGAAGGAAGGAAGGAAGGAAGGAAGGGAGGAAGGAGCAATGAGAGAAGGAAGGAAGAGAGGAAGGGAGGAAGGAAGGAAGGAGCGATGAGAGAAGGGAGGAAGGGAGGGAAGGAAGGACGGAAAGGAAGGAAGGAAGGGGGGAAGGAAGGAAGGAGCAATAAGAGAAGGAAGGAAGGAGGGAGGGAGGAAGGAAGGAAGGAAGGAGCAATGAGAGAAGGAAGGAAGGAGGGAGGGAGGAAGGAAGGAAGGAAGGAGCAATGAGAGAAGGAAGGGAGGAAGGAAGGAAGGAAGGAGCAATGAGAGAAGGAAGGGAGGAAGGAAGGGAAGGAAGGACGTAAGGGAAGAAAGGAAGGGAGGGAGGGAGGAAGGAAGGAAGGAGCAATGAGAGAAGGAAGGAAGGAGGGAGGAAGGGAGGGAGGAAGGAAGGAAGGAAGGAAGGAGCAATGAGAGAAGGAAGGGAGGAAGGAAGGGAAGGAAGGAAGGAAGGGAAGAAAGGGAGGGAGGAAGGGAGGAAGGAGCAATGAGAGAAGGGAGGGAGGGAGGGAGAGAGGAAGGAAAGAAGGAAGGAAGGAAGGAAGGAAGGAAGGAAGGAAGGAAGGAAGGAAGGAAGGAAGGAAGGAGAGATGCTGAATTGACACCTCACATCATAATGTGAGCAGCAGGCCAGAAATAAACAAAGCATACATTCAAAGGTCAAAAGACTACTTCCGAGCAGATTTCAAGAAGAGTCCAAAAGTAACCCTAACATAGCCCAACGTTGAGCGACATAACAATCTTCCCATACCAGGAACGAAGACCCCAGTTCTCAACAAGGGGGAAACCCCGAGGTTCCAGAAGAAAAGGGGAACCGATCTGTTGGGAGGAGAAGACCCTGCCTTGCCCTGAAGAATGGGGGCTTGGTCCCAGAACAATTAGGGACAAGAAGGGCAAGGCTGAAGGAAGCCACGTGTGCCTCTGAACTGCCCCATTGAGGTTTCTTCTTCGCAGTCAATAAAGCCACGGCCAGCTCATTTATTTATAAGCTTGATAAAAAGCCAGAGCAAGTGCTTGGCTGAGGAAGCTCATTCTTGACACAGCTCGCCATTGTCTGTTGTTTCTCTGGCAGCTTTCCATCGTTCCGGAGATGCCCAACCCTCCCATCCTAACCCAGCAGCTGGGAGAAATGCTTTGGCAAAGAGGGCACTAACGGAGCAGCTGCTGAGATGGAGAAACCAGGGAACCTTTGCACGCCGAGCCCTGCACAGCTTCTCCTGGGCCCAGGAGGAGGCAAGGAGAGAGGGCTTACCCGCTTCCATTCCCAAGGGATGGTTTGGGGGTACTGGTGGGAGGGATTGGAGGGTCCATAAATTGTAGCAATGCTTCAGGAGAAGATGATCAAAGGTTGCCTTTTTATTTTATTTTATTTTTTTGCTTCAAGATATCTTGGGAGACGTTCATGAACCAGCTGGAAGCCTATTCCATCTTAACCAGGGGTGGGATCAGGGGTGAAATCCAGCAGGTTCTGACAGGTTCTGGAGAACTGGTAGTGGAAATTTTGAGTAGTTCGGAGAACCGGCAAATACCACCTCTGGCTGGCCCCAGAGTGGGGTGGAAATGGAGATTTTGCAGTATCCTTTCCCTGGAGTGGGGTGGGAATGGAGATTTTGCAGCATCCTTCCCCTGCCATGCCCACCAAGCCACACCAAGCCCACCAAGCCACACCCACAGAACTGGTAGTAAAAAAAAATTGGATTTCACCACTGGGTGGGATTCAGAAATTTTAGGAACCGGTTCTCTGCCGGGTTGCTGGGTGTGTGTGGCCATGGTGGCCATGGCCTACTCGGCCTCCTGCACCATGCGGGGGGTGTTTTCACCCTCCCCATGTCCGGAGGCTTTCCTCAAGCCTCTGGGAGGGCGAAAACAGCCTCCCTTGCGCTCCAGAGACCCTCCGGATGCCAGAACCAGGCCTGTTTTTGGACTTCTGGTATTCTGGTAGGCCCGTTTTTCGCCGTCCTAGAGCCTCTGCGTGGGCCCTGCACTTACCTGGCATCCATAATTGGCTGCGTGGAGACTCCTGGGAGAGGTAGGGCCAAGAGGTGGGGTCAACCAGTCCTTGCAACTACCGGTTTGGTGAACCAGATTAAAATTAACATCCGATTTACCCAAACTTGTCCGAACCGGCTGAATCCCAACCTTGATCTTAACCCTCAGAGGAGTGAATTTTAGTTTTGGCTCACAACTCAGGAAATAAATATTTGCTTTGGATTCAGAACGTCCCATGTTCACTCTCTGGGCTTTCTAAGGAGTGCCTGAAATGTCAGCCTGAATCTGAGAGTTTTTTAAAAACAGATTAAAAGAGTTGGAAGGGACCTTGTAGGTCATCTAGTCCAGCCCCCCTGCCAAGCAGGAGACCTTACACCATTTCTGACAGATGGCAGTCCAGTCTCTTCTTGAAAGCCTCCCGTGATGAAGCTCCCACAACTTCCGAAGGCAACTTCTGTTCCATGGGTTGATGGTTCTCACTGTTGTGGCTGGTTCATTCAACAGACTAACACCGTAATGTAGTTTGAGGCTTTAGAATGTTACGCCAACTTTCCTGATTTCCATACATGGTTTATGGGATACATTTGTATGAATTTAGGCAGTTGTGATTTAGTTAACATATCACCGTTAAATTATAGTTTAGCGCAATGGATGAAGTCAGGCTATTGACCATACTTGCTTAGATGGGACAATCTGAATTTCTGAGTTAGTGTAACAGATTAAGTCATGGTTTATTTAGCCATGACTTATCAAATCGTGCATCCAACCTCTTTGTGTTCATGCAATGTAGGAGGTGGATTCAGACAAGATGTCTAACAGAAATTTTCAATCATCCAGGTCACAGTTGTCCCAAAAGTGCATTTCCAAAATGCAATTGGACTTTCTTGATATTTTTCCTTGAAAACATTTTGCTTCTCATGCAAGAAGCTTCTTCAGTTCATTTTTCACTGAAGAAGCTTCTTGGATGAGAAGAAAAAGATCTGCTTCTTGACTCTGCCAGCTGAAATTCCTTGGCTGGTGGCGTCTGCAGGAGGCTCTTCCTGCCAGAACATCTGAGACAAGCTGATCTCATTGGAGCAAGAGGATACCTCTGTCCAGTGGTGGGATTCAAATAATTTAACAACCGATTCTGTGCCCTAATGATTTCTTCCAATAACCAGTTCACCAAACTGCTCAGAAAGTTAACAAGCGGTTCTCCCGAAGTGGTGCGAACTGGCTGAATCCCATCAATGCCTCTGTCCTAATTTATCCTGTTGTGTGAATAAGTCATTGAGGTGGTTAAGCTTTTGGGTCGACAAACCCCAGAGTCCACATCTAACTCAAAGGTCTCCAAACATGGCAACAGTCCAAACTTGTGGACTTCAGCATGACTGGCTGGGGAATTCTGAGAAGGTCAACCCTGAAGCTGACCTGACCGAGGTCATTTTGAGGCTTCAGCGTTGCCACACTAGAGCTGAGGGATAGGGAGGGGGAATAGAGATCATTGGGGTTTGTAGTCAAAGCAAAATACTTTCTCCTGAGAACCAAGGACATTCTCACAGGTGGCCGGAGAGAGGAGGAGCGATGTCACCAGGCATCCAGATGGGACCTTGATCGGACCATGTGACTGATTGTTTGGGAAAGGGGGAGAAAAAAATTATTTTTAATTAGGTGAAAACCGCGGGAATATTCAGAGTTGGTTTTGATCAGCCTGTGCCAATACAATATGTCCAATAAACCTATTCTTTGAGGAACCTACTTGCCTCGGAGTTCTGTTTGCTATGGATGTATTACTTGGAACCCTGACAGAGAGTTGAAGTCCACAAATCATAAAGTTGCAAAGTTTGCCCCGAAGCAAAGAACTATTGGAATAAAATTAAATTATGATTGGAGGAATTGATACAACAACATATGGATTTAAAATCAGAGCTGTTCCTATTGAGTATCTTACCAGAAAAAATCAGTAAAGAAAATAAATATTTGATTATACATGGATAATGCAAGCTGCAAGGATTGTCTATGCACAAAATTGGAAAGCAGAGACTATACCATCGGAGGGAGAAGTAATTAAAAAAAGATTTAGGCTGTGCAGAAATGAATAGATTAACTATGAAGATAAAAGAAAGAGAAGACTCAGAATATTTTAAGATATGGAATCAATTTTATTATTGGTTAGAAAAAAAGATATAAATAAGCTTTAATAGAGATAGAAAAAATATGTTACAACTAGAATATTAGATTAGTGGGAAATTTTTGTAATGGACTTGGTGAGAACGAAGATAGAAGAGATAATAGAAAAGAAGAAGTTTTTGGAGATAACACCGAGATGTCACATGGAAGAAATGAATGATGTACTAAA
The DNA here is from genome assembly GCF_059756535.1 of Pantherophis guttatus. NCBI lineage: Eukaryota > Metazoa > Chordata > Lepidosauria > Squamata > Colubridae > Pantherophis > Pantherophis guttatus. The sequence continues at coordinate 25,733,102 of NC_142071.1, read as the reverse complement.
TGTTTGTTTGTCTAAAAACAATAAAAAAAAAACTTTAGATCCCTAATCTAGCCAATCATATTGTCATCCCACAGGTTGGGTGGCTCCAACTCTACAGACAACACGCTCGAGTACTGCCTGACTTCTCCCTCTGCTCCCCAAAGTGGGTAAACACTCACTTTTAATCAGAGAGAAGCAGTGTTTGTGAACAATCAGCCCTTGGCAAGGCTGTTTGGGCAACCCATTGAACCATTGCCAAGTCTCCTGCTCTGCTTCTGGTCCTTCATCCTCATGTCCCGGCCTGACCTATTTCTTTTTTTTTTAAAACTTACAAGAGGTCCCCATTCAGCGTGGCTTCGACTTGTCTGCGCTGAAAGCAATTGGAGATGCAGCTGCCTATCGCCGCAATTCGCCACCGATGTTCTTTCAATGAAGATCTGGCAAACAATCAATGGCAGGCAGCCCAGCCGTTTGACTCTATAGATCGGCAGGAGAGAATAAGAAAATCTGCTAGGAGGAGAGGGAAAAAGCCACTCTGTGGAGGGGTGAAGCAGGGATGAAATCCTACCGGTTCGGACCGGTTCGGGCGAACCGCTAGGGATTATGGGCATCAGTTCGCCGAACCGGTAGTAATTACCCCTCCTTGGCCCCATCCACCCATGCCTGGCCAGTCACTGTTCACCTCTTCCGTCTGCTCGATATTCCACAGAATTCAATGTTAAATGCGGCAGAGAGAATGCTAACTTTTCTCCCTCCATTCAGAACGGAGCTGCTGCAACCTGTCCCTTTTAAGGTAGTCCCCAGGAGGGAGGGGGTGGGGTGGGGTGGGGTGGAGCTGTTTTTGTGAAAGGCAGGAAAATGGGGAAGGGGATTTTCCTGCCTGTCATCCATTCCTCAATCTCAGCGCAGACTGAGGGAAGGATGGTAGGCAGGAATATTCCCCTCCCCATTTTCCTGCCATTCGTGACAAGGAGTGGCTGGGAGGGGAGGGGCCGGTGAGGAGCCCCTCGATGTGAGTGATGTCGAGTTGGCCACACCGATCCAGTCACATGACCTCCCCCCAACAAGCCACGCCCACAGAACCGGTAGGGGAATTTTTTTAATTTTACCCCTGGGGTGAAGGTGTTGGGCGAAGAGCGAGGGGAAGAGGAGAAGCTTGCTGGGTTACATTGGACCAATTTCCTGGTCCAACCTACCTCACAGGGCTGTGGGAAGGAATGGGAGGTCAGAAAGGCTCTGTATGCTAGCTAGAGTTATTGGTGGAAAGGCAGGGAGTAAATTGGACAATTGACATTTTCTACCCGGGAGTGTTAGATCCCTCTTAGAAGATGCTCAGCATTAGGTATTGTGGCTCCGTTGCCTGAGTCTGGGCTATCAACAGATGCAGACTCTGAGAGTGAGGGGGAGGAGTTGGCAAGGCCTCCCTCTCCAGGACCCTCCTCTCTAGCAATGCCTCCGGAGGACACCGAAGGCCAAACGGTGGGCTCAGAGCCAAGCACGTCCCCGCAGCCACAGGTGGACAGTGATGAAGGAGATAAGTGCTGGCTGGATCCTCGACAGCGGCGCAGGGAGAAGCGTGCGCAGCAGAGGGGAAGTCATGCCAGAGATTAGCTGAGTCAATGGACCACACCCCACAGGCTATAAAAAGGAGTGTGGTGGCCATTCGGACTCTGTGACAGAGAAAGCTAATCTCTGGCGAGGCACTTTGCACCTTCGGACACAATACCTATTTGCTGTGGATTTAATTACAAACTGGACTATTCAAACTGTGTGTATTTTTGTCTGTGTTATCGGAGTAAAAGTTTTTGGCAGGCAGCCACGGAGTTGCTGCCAAGTTCCTTATCACTGACGTTGAGTGTTTGAAGAGTTTATTTAACCCTCGGCTGGCTGGTTGGGTGTGTGCGTGGTACGGGGACAGAACATTAGGAATGCAAGCACTTCTCCTTCTTTGTACAGTTGAGTTTAGGAGTTGCTCCATCCATCCATCCATCCATCCATCCATCCATCCATCCATCCATCCATGCCTTTATGTAATTAATGCGAGTCCAAGCATTTCCCAGGATTCCAGAAGGCCAAATTTCCAATAGTCACAGGCCACGCAGAAGAAATGCTTCATGTGAATGTCTGTAGAGATTCTTAGTCATCCAAATCAGGGTTGTCTCAAAGGTACATTTTGGTTTTTTTTCTTTGAAGATGTTTCGCTTCTCATCCAAGAAGCTTCTTCAGCTCTGACTGGATGATGGGGAATGGAAGGATTTATACTCCTTGCACCTGGAGGTTTATTTGTGTCTTCAGGGTCATCTCTAAAAGACTCTCCAAAAGGATGCAAATGAGCAGCTGTCTGCAAGGAGTATCAATCCTTCCATTCCCCACCATTCAGTCAGAGCTGAAGAAGCTTCTTGGATGAGAAGCGAAACATCTTCAGAGAAAAACCAGAAAGTCCAGTTGCCTCTTGGAAGAAAAAAAAGCACCTTTGGGCTTCCCGTGAATCTGAGCCTCAGCTCCATCTTCCCATCTTCTCCTTTCCCTTCATCCGACCCCCCCACCCACCCCTCTGCTTATTATTCTGGCTGAGTATGGCAATGAGTACAAGATCTCCGTACTGCGGCATAAGAAAGTTACTCTTCAAGCAGAGCGTAGGTTTCGCTCGGCAACTTTGCCAGCTCAGCCTCCAAAAATCTGAGCAGGCCACCTGTTAAGGTGCTGATGCATTTACAGGCGGCGTGAGCCCTCCCCTCTCCCTCTCCCACTTTTATTCAAGGCAAGGAAGGCAGGAGCGCAGCTGTCATTCTTTTTCTTCCTTTCTCGGGGTGGGTGCGGGGGTACCCCGTGCTTTGTACAGAGCCTGCTTGCGGGGGATTGAATTTCAGTGAGTTTTCATCGTCTGGTGGAGAAATGTTAGGAAGCCACCAATCTGCAACGGGAGGAGACCAGCAGATGTTCAACGAGGAGGAGCCTTATACGTTGGCAACTTGTAGATAAGGTGTGAGTGTCCCTTCTGGAGTCTTGCAAAGGTTGGTATCCTTGTCCCCAGGCTGAACACAGGTCATTGATGGCAGAGAAAGGATGAACTGTTAGAAGACTTCCTTCTTTTTCCTCCATGCACCAAGTTGTAAATCCTTTCTTTCTTTCTTTCTTTCTTTCTTTCTTTCTTTCTTTCTTTCTTTCTTTCTTTCTTTCTTTCTTTCTTTCTTTCTTGTTTTTTCTTTCTTTCTTTCTTTCTTTCTTTCTTTCTTTCTTTCTTTCTCTTTCTTCTTTCTTTCTTTCTTTCTTTCTTTCTTTCTTTCTTTCTTTTTCTTTCTTTCTTTATTGGGTATTTTAAATTTGTCTCAGCCAAATTATTTAATTCGTTTTTATTCTATTTTAAATTTTTGTATTTATGCGTTCTATTCTGTGGCTGTTCACCGCCCTGAGTCCTTCGGGAGTAGGGCGGTATATAAATCCAATAAAAAACAAACAAACAAACAAAAAACAAAATGACATCACAGCTTGCAGGGCTTCTGAATTGGATTGTGTCTAATTAGCAGGGAAGGACTGCATTGCAAGATTCAAGGACTTTTGAGGGTCTCTCCAGGATGCTGAAATGATTCTTTGGTCATTTCCTCCCCCCTCCTTCCCTCTCGCAGGTCATCGGCTGCTAGATCTAATCTAAAGAGGCTCTGTGATAATGTGCTTGAGATATTCAAAAGCGTTTCAATGTCTTTGTGGTCTAAAAGGAAGCGGGGGAAGCCTACACATGGGGCATGCCATTCCCCACCCCCCCCCAAAAAAACCCTAACCCAGGATTAGAATATGTTTACAATTTCCCTCTTATCCATTTGATTTCATAGGTGCAGACGAAAATCCTGCAGAAATTCTCTTAAACATGGGGTATTTATTTTTCTGTTTCAGATTTTAGCGAAAAGGAGCGGAGCCATCAGCACCTTCCCAAATATAGGTAGATTGCCTTGCCCTCTGCTGAAATAGATCAAAACACATGAAAGGCACGAGTGTATTTTTAGCATCCTCCTAATCCGAGGTTCTTTTTTAGCTGCAAAAACTGACTCCTCCATTCTTTCAAAATTTCACACCCTATAAGCACATTTTCAACCGTCGTCGGAAAAGCATGGGTCTGAAAACAATTCTTATCACTTTTCTTTCTTTCTTTACGAAATGGATTGGGCTCTTGATCGTTGGCCGTCAGATTTATGGAGCGTTCCATCTCTTTTCACAAAATAATGATCATCATCTTTTAATGACCCCCCCATCATCCCTTACGGGATGGAGTCAGGGCAACTGAATGGAGCTGAGGGATTACTGGCAGGATGCCTTTCCTGTTGCCAATGCAGAGTTATATTCAGCAGATAAATTCTCATTGTGCCCAGAGAGAGAAATTCCTGCCTCTACCTAGGATCGAACTCACAGCCTCCTGACTGTGAGGTGAGAGCTCCACCTCTAGGCCACTGCACCACTCTTTTAAAAAAATAATAATTATCCAGCATCTAAAATGAGCTAATTGAACCACCAAGGTAGCACAAGCACAAAATTTCTCAAAGTAAAATAGCAATCAAAACAGGTAGTCCTTGACTTATGATGGAACACAGCATTTCTGTGGCTCAGTGAGGCATTCTTTAAGTGAGATTTTTTTTATTATTATTATTATTATTATTATTATTATTATTATTATTATTATTATTATTTTAAATTTGATTTATATGCCGCCCTTCTCCGGAGACTGAGGGCGGCTTACAATGCGTTAAGCAATAGCCTTCATACTTTTTGTATATTTATACAAAGTCAGCTTATTGCCCCCACAAACTGGGTCCTCATTTCACCTACCTTAGAAAGGATGGAAGGCTGAGTCAACCTTGAGCCTTGGAGAGATTCGAACCTGCAGTAATTGCAGGCAGCTGGTCTTAATAACCAGCTTAATAACAGGGTGCCTTAAACCACTGTACTACCAAGGCTCTTTTTTTTGCCCTGTTTTACGACCTTTAGATTTGTCCCGTTTTACGACCTTTCTTGCCACCGTTGTTACGTGAATCGCTGCCGTTGTTGAGTTATTAACACGGTTGCTAAATGAATCTGGCTTCCCCGTTGACTTTGCTTGTCAGAAAGTCTCAAAAGGGAATCACGTGACCCTGGGACACTGCGACCATCATAAATACGAGCCCCTTGCCCAGGGTCTGAATTTTAATCACATAACCATGGGCATAGTGAAATGGTTGTAAGTGTGAAAAACGGGCATAAGTCACTTTTTTTCAGGGCCATTGTAACTTTGAACAGGCGCTAAATGAACTGTTGTAAAGTCCAGGACTACTTGTAAAAGTGAAGTTTAACACAGTCACTTCTTCCAGGAGTGGGATTCAGCCGGTTCGGATCGGCTCAAGTGAACCGGATGCTAATTTTACATCTGGTATGCCGAACCGGTAGTTGCAAGGACTAGCTAGCCCTGCCCACCCCTCCCAGCTCCTCCCAGGAGTCTCCATGCAGCCCATTTTGGATGCCAGGTAAGTGCAATACCCGCGTGGAGGCACTCGGAGGTTGAAAAACGGGCCTCCTGGAAGTTATGGAAGTCTGAAAATGGGCTCGTTTCTGGCCTCTGGATCCTGGGGGGAGGATGTTTTTGCCCTCACGGAGGCTCAAGGAAAGCCTCCGGAGCCTGGGGAGGGCAAAAAATGGGCCTCCAGGAAGTTCCGGAAGTACGCCTGTTTCCGGCCTCCGGAGGGTCTCTGGAACCTGGGGGAGGATGTTTTCGTCCTCACGGAGGCTCAAGGAAAGCCCCCGGAGCCTGGGGAGGGCAAAAAATGGGCCTCCAGGAAGTTCTGGAAGTAGGCCTGTTTCCGGCCTCCGGAGGGTCTCTGGAGCCTGGGGGAGGATGTTTTTGCATTCCCGGAGGCTCAAGGAAAGCCTCTGGAGCCTAGGGAGGGTGAAAATGCCCCCCCGCTATGGTGCAGGAGGCCAAGTAGGCCACACCCACCATGGCCACACCCACCCAGCCACCAGACAGAGAACCGGTTGCTAACATTTTTAAATCCCACCCCTGACTTCTTCTCTTCCGTTTTTCACCTCTCACAGTTTTCAAGTTGTAACAGAAAAGTAAAGGAGAATGAGAGAGAGAAAGAAATAGGAGAAGATTAATTTTGTCCCTTCTCGGTTGCTATAAGGCCGACTTTCCAAAATCGGCAACTTTAAGATGTGTGGACTTCAATTCCCAGAATTCTAGCTGAGGAAGTCTAGGAATTCTGGGGGCAAGTTTGAAAAAATGCTGCTATAAGGCAAGAGGCTTTGGAAATGGAAGTTGATCAGAAGCATTCTGTATGTGCTCCTAGTGGTGTGATGGCCTAAGGTGGAGCACAATCAGGAGGCTGTGAGTTTGATCCTAGGTAGAGGCAGATATTTCTCTCTCTGGGCACAATGAAAATATATCTGCTGAACAAAACTCCACACTGGTAACAAGAAGGGCATCCGGCCACTCAGCTCCATTCAGTTGCCCAGTCTCCAGTCCACAAGGGGTCATTAAATGAAGATGATTCTGTATGTGCTCCTGATTGCATTATTCACAAAATTACCATTATCTTTAGCCATTAGATTGTTTTGTTTATAGAATAGAATAGAATAACAGAGTTGGAAGGGGCCTTGGAGATCTTCTAGTCCAACCCTCTGCCCAGGCAGGAAACCCTACACCACTTCAGATGAATGGTTCTTCAATCTCTTCTTAAAAACTTCCAGTGATGGGGAAGGGAAGGGAGGAAGGGTGGAAGGAAGGAAGGAAGGAAGGAAGGAAGGAAGGAAGGAAGGAAGGAAGGAAGAATAACAGAGTTGGGAGGGACCTTGGAGGTCTTCTAGTCCAGCCCCCTGCTCAAACAAGAAACCCTACAGCATTTCAGACAAATGGTTGCCCAACCTCTTCTTAAAAACTTCCAGTGTTAAAGCATTCACAACTTCTGGAGGCAAGTTGTTCCACTGATTAATTGTTCTAACTGTCAGGGAATTTCTCCTTAGTTCTAAGTTGCTTCTCTCCTTGATTAGTTTCCACATTAATTTTTAAATTGACGTGAAACTCCTAAAGAGGTTTTACTCATTGATACACACATACCCTGCATCAGAAGTATAGGGGAAGTATAGGGGAAGTATAGGGAATCCACCAACCCTGATTAACGAATCTCCCTTCAGCAAGGGTTAAAATTGCCTAGTCAAGTCAGAAAAAGTCGTCTGTTGCTTCCATTTTTGAAACCTAACAGTGAAACTTGCGGATCGCTGCTTTGGCTGGTAGGATAGCACATATACATTATGCATCTCTCTTCAAGAATTGCTCATGGAGAGACTCCAGAAAGAACAAATGTTGTCCCCTATAAAAACGTGAAAGCTGTATTGATTATTCCAATCAGGCACGTTGGTAGATTCCTTGTTACACTCAGCTAAGCAAAATAGCATGCGGAAGGTGCTAGAAAGATATTGCCAGCTTTTTTTTTCCCCCACTTGTTTTTATAGCTCCACTAATTAGCAACAATTTAGGACTTCATTATGCTGATTCCCATCTTCTGGAAGCCATTTTTTTTGTTGTGTGTCGGATACTTGGCAAGCGCCCTAAAACCGAAAAGGAATTTCTTCCTAAGCATAAATCTCAGACTTCTCTTTAGCGAGATTTGTTGAAATGAATGGGACAAGGTTACAACAGTTCCAGTGCTTTAAGATGTCTGCTGGGGACATCAACTCTGTCACAATGGCAGGGCTGGGTGACTGATGCCCTGTCCCATTCTATTGTTGTGGGCCGTACACGGCCTGTGCGGCTGGTGGCTGATTCGGACAGCGAGGAGGCTGGTGTGGTGCTGCGCCAGCAGCCTGTGCAGCTGGCACTCGAGTCGGACAATGAGGAGGCTGGAGAAGATGTGGTGCCAGAGGCGGGGATTCACCCAGGGCCTTCAGAACCTCCAGAAGCTCCCTTAAGTGAAGAGGACGAAGAGGAGGAGCCTCTTCTCGATGCATGGGCGTGTAGAACTGTTAAAAGGCAGGAGTGGCTCCTCAGGAGAAGGTCTCCTCGAGAGTAAAGATTGGGGCTAATTGGCCACTCCCTTAGCCTATTTAAGGAGGAACGCTGACTGAAGCAATTTGCAGGGAACAACTTCGTTCACTCTCCTTCGTGCCTTGATCTTAGTTCTCTGCAAATTGCTTCTGGGCTTTCTGCCAAGCATAGTAAGATTAAGATTATTGATTCTTTGGATTCTTGTAGGCTGTTAAGAAAGTTAATTAACAGCCTTTGTTTGGAAAAAGAACTGATTTAATTTAGTAAATTAAGGTTTGTACAGACTTTGTGTGTGCTGCGTTCTTTGGGGTCCGTAGCTGGGGCAGAACATACATGTCTGGTGCATGAAACATAACCCATATTTTTTGGAGTATAAGACGCATTCCCACCCCCCCCCAAAGATGGTGGAAATGTTGGTGCACCTTATACACTGAATACAGCCATTTTTGGCCTCCCAAAACCCCTACCCACGTGTCCCATTTTTGCCAAAAACAGAATGTGCAGAGGGTTTGGGAGGCTTGCAGAGCAGTGTTGGGTTTCTACTGCTAAGCAAATAAAACAACCCAGACAAAACTAAACAAATGTAAACAATAAAAATATATATATATTTGTTTTCGTAGATTTTTCACGGGTACAAGTATGCAAGTCTTGGTGTATTCAGGTCTTTTCCTGTATAAGATTGAGAGTATCTTGGCGACGTTTCAACGAGGTCCCACTCGTCATCTTCAGGCTGGTGTCTTCGGCTTCGTGCATGTGCGAGCAAAGCGTGATCGGAGATGCCTTCTCTCTATAAATACTGGTGGGGAGGTGTGGAGTGCTGGCTTTGTTGTTGTAAGAGGGTTGGTTGGCTGTGTTGTTACATCTTGATTAGTTGATGGAGTTGATGTTTGCAGATTAGTCGGCTGTTTTGTAACATCCTGTGTGGGCGAGGTCCTAGCTGTGTGCCCATTAGGCTTTTGTGTTTTAACAACCTTGGTAATGGGCCGTGTGGCAGCATCCTGAGCTCCAGTGTTATGACATCCTGAGTCCTGAGCTGCAACATCCTGGGTAGTTGGCTGTGTTGTAGCATCCTGAGTTTTAGTGTTGTAATATCCTGAGTTCTGTGATGTATTATCTTGAGCAGATGGCTGTGATGCAACATCCCGGGCTTTGGTTTGGCTCCGAGTCTGAGGTCTTGTCATGTGCTCATGGCGTGTGTTACGCTCTGATCACACTTTGCTCGCACATACACGAAGCCGAAGATACCAGCCTGAAGATGACGAGTGGGACCTCGTCGAAACGTCGCCAAGATAATCTCAATCTTACATGGGAAAAGACCCGAATACACCAAGACTTGCAACAGAGAACCCATAGCTTCTACATGAAACAGAGCCTGAAGATGACAGGGTTGTGAGCCTGTTGAAACGTTGCTTTAAGAAAAACTTTTAAAGTCACTGGTAGGATTTTAGCTGAGGTTTTAAGGGACCTTGCAGAGTGCTCTGTAAGGATTTTTAGAAGATTTTAAGCTGGGATTTTAACCAGGATTTTAAATATTTTAACCAACTTATTTATAATGACGCGGGAAAACACCCGAGATTTTAATTTTTTGCATATGCACACCCGCGAAAACTTAAGAAGACACACACACACACACACACACACATACACACACACATACACACACACACACACATATATATGTATAAATATAAAAAAAGGAATAACGATCTCCATTCTGTTAGAAGCGGGTTGCAAAATCAGTGCTGTCTGGGGAATTCTCCCAAGATGGGGTCTACAGGGGCTGTGAAAGAATGACAGAGATGATGGCTACACCAAAGAACTGTCTACACTGGAACATATGTATGCATGTCTGTTCCGTGCCTGCTGCTGCTTATCTGATTCCTCACAGTTAACTTATGTTCTCACTTCTGTCCATCTGTCTCTTTCGCTAGGCCTCTTCCATTTCTCACTCCCCCCCTTTCTTTTCATTTCTTTTTTCCCCCCCTCTCCTTTGGATTCCTATTTTCTTTCATGTTTAGCTAACAGGCAAGCAGGAATTCCTGTTTCTGTGTCTCTAATAAAGACAACAACGAAAATTTGTTCATTGACCTTGAATCCTGGCAATTTCATGGACACACGTGTGTGTGTGTAGGGTTGGCACCAAGACAAAAATGGTTTTGCCTTTGTCTGTTTTTCAGGATTTTATTTTATTTTATCAGTCCAATCTACAGCCTTGGGACTTCAGTGTGCCTGGATAGAAGGGGGGAAAAAAAACCAACAGGATGGGCAATACAAATAGACAAAGAGAGAGAGAGAGAGAGATGGAGGGAGGAAGGGAGGGAGAGAGACAAAGAGAGAGAGGGACAGAGAGACAGATGGACAGAGAGAGAGAGAGAGAGGTGGGAGAGGGAGACGGGGAGAGGGAGGGAGAGGTGGAGGGAGGGAGAGGGGGAGAGGGAGAGAGACAAAGAGAGAAAGGGACAGAGAGACAGATGGACAGAGAGAGAGAGAGCTGGGAGAGGGAGACAGGGAGAGGGAGGGAGAGTGGGAAGGAGGGAGAGGGGGAGAGGGAGAGAGACAGAGAGAGAGAGGGACAGAGAGAGAGAGATTGAAAGACACACAGAGAGAGAGAGAGAGACAGAGAGACAGAGGGACAGAGAGAGAGAGATGGAGGGAGGGAGAGGGAGGGAGAGAGACAGAGAGAGAGACACACACACACAGAGACAGAGAGACAGAGGGACAGAGAGAGAGAGATGGAGGGAGAGAGAGGGGGGAGAGAGACACAGAGAGAGACATACACACACACACACACACACAGAGAGATGGAGGGAGGGAGGGAGGGAGAGAGACAGAGAGAGAGACACAGAGAGAGAGAGAGAGAGAGGGAGGATGGGAGGGAGAGAGAGACATAGAGACAGAGGGACAGAGAGAGAGAGAGGGAGGGAGAGAGAGACACACACATACACACACAGAGAGAGACAGAGGGAGGGAGGGAGAGAGAGAGAGAGAGAGAGAGAGAGCGGGAGAGAGGGGGGTTCATTCAATCATTCAAGCACTTGTACAGCTGCCCATCTCAAATTATAACTCTGGCTGGCTACCAATGAATAAAAAAAGAAATAGAAAGCAAAACAATAAAGATCACACACAACAGCCAAGATTAAAAAAAAGTAATCAAGAACATTGAACGTAATCATAAGATGGGCTCCACCACCTACGCCGGGGCCCCCAGATTCAGTAACAAAACCAGATCTTTGTGACCTTCCAGAAAGCCAGCAGGTTCTTCTCATCTTCATGGAGTTGAAATCCTCTTCCTCACCCCGGAGCAGACGTGAGCAGGAACAAAAGCGCTTTTGAATTTGATCGACGTCGCCAGTCATTGTGTTCCGAGGCTGCCATTGTGGAACACGATTCTACGAAGCTGTAGACAAAAGTTGAACTCAGATGTTACGCAACACGAGACATTAAAAAGGTGCTCGCATGCTTGGTGGGGTCTTGTGCAGGAAATGAGTTTACGGCTGAGTGTGTTGTACTCAGGAAGTTGGGTTTATTCAGTATGTTTTAACCGGGGTAGTTAGAAATCCAGAGAATGCATTCACACAATATACCGACTTCCATTAGCTTTAACTGTCTAGTCTTCTTAAAAACCTCCAGGGATCGTGGGCGCTTCATCATTGGAGGTTTTTAAGAAGATACTAGACAGTTACTTATCCGAATTAGTATAGATTCTCCTGCTTCAGCAGGGGGCTCTATTCTATTCTATTCTATTCTATTCTATTCTATTCTATTCTATTCTATTCTATTCTATTCTATTCTATTCTATTCCATTCTATTCTACCCTACCCTACCCTACCCAACCCTGTTCTATTCTATTCCATTCTATTCTATTCTATTCCATTCTATTCTACCCTACCCTACCCTACCCAACCCTGTTCTATTCTATTCTATTCTATTCTATTCTATTCTATTCTATTCTATTCTATTCTATTCTATTCTATTCTATTCTATTCTATTCTATTCTATTCTATTCTACCCTACCCTACCCTAGCCTACCCAACCCTGTTCTGTTCTATTCTATTCTATTCTATTCTATTCTATTCTATTCTATTCTATTCTATTCTATTCTATTCTATTCTATTCTATTCTATCCTATCCTATCTTACCCAACCCAACCCTACCCTACCCTACCCTGTTCTATTCTATTCTATTCTATTCTATTCTATTCTATTCTATTCTATTCTATTCTATTCTATTCTATTCTATTCTATTCTATTCTATTCTATTCCGATATAACTTTGACAAGGTTGTTTTCATGGAGAAAAGAATAATCCTCACCCAGTAGAGGATTACATGATAACCTATTTGAAAAAAGATAAAATCTCCAAGAAACTAGATTTACTTCTTACCAGACCATACAGTGTATGGTCTTTATTATCACTCTTTCTTCTCTCTGTTCCTGGACTGACTTTCACCCATCCGGTTTTTATGGAAGGGAATTGAATGATTTCTTTTTGCTGGCTGGGGAATTCTGGGAGATAAAGTCCATGGAATGGAATGGAATGGAATGGAATGGAATAGAATAGAATAGAATAGAATAGAATAGAATAGAATAGAATGGAATGGAATGGAATGGAATGGAATAGAATAGAATAGAATAGAATAGAATAGAATAGAATAGGACAAGGAATGAAATGGAATGGAATGGAATGGAATAGAATAGAATAGGACAAGGAATGGAATGGAATGGAATGGAATGGAATGGAATGGAATGGAATAGAATAGAATAGAATAGAATAGAATAGAATAGAATAGAATAGAATGAGAAAAGAATGGAATGGAATGGAATGGAATGGAATGGAATGGAATAGAATAGAATAGAATAGAATAGAATAGAATAGAATGAGAAAAGAATGGAATGGAATGGAATGGAATGGAATAGAATGGAATGGAATAGAATGGAATAGAATAGAATAGAATGGAATGGAATGGAATGGAATGGAATGGAATAGAATAGAATAGAATAAGGAATAGAATTCTTTATTGGCCAAGTATGATCGGAGAATCACACAAGGAATTTGTCTCTGGTGAAGACAGCTCCTCAATAGTCTATTGTAGATCCAGATAATCCTCAGTCTGGCAAGATTTTGTCTATAGATGTGAAACGATAAAAACCTCACCTTGGAAGACACACCAGGTGTCATTCTTGGTTTAGGGCCTGACAATACACGAGCATTTTATTACAATGAGAAGCCATTTTGACAGCTATTTCTTAAAACTGAATGAGGAAAGCATAAAGACAATGAAGATATTTTTGGCAAAATGCTATTTTTTAATTAATTGCGTTCACCAGCTCCCCTTGCCATTATGCTAATTTTTTTTCACTCCAATTTCTCTTCCAACTATCTATGTCATTCATCATTTTACAGATTGTACCGTAGCTCCGATTAATAAAAATGCCGAAATCCCAGGCTTTTGTGAAGGCGCTCAGGGTAGTCTAGTGGTTCTTTCTCTTATTTTATTATCTGAATATAATCCTTTGAGGAATGTTGGGTTGAGTGGTAATAGCTGGATTCTGGGAATTAAAATCCACAGGTCTTAAAGTTGCCAAGGTTGGACACCAGTGGAGTAAAGGAAAGAAGGAAGATCTTCCGTTAGTTGAAACCTCAAATTACAATATTCCAGAATTCTACTATCTCCTGGAAAAGAAATAGCAAAATAAACTTCCTTTGGGAATCCAGAACCCTTGTTTCGATGCGACTGTCTTATTTCAACTTGTTGCAAACATATCCATTTCTGGAGCTTCATCCCTGCTGTCAACTTGCAAAGCTTTCAAGTTGCCATGAGCAGGAGGGAGGGAGAACTGAAGTGAATTCCATACATTCTTTCTGACCTCAATCAGAAGGAGGGTGTTAGGTTTCACAACCAGCCAAAGTGGTTAATTGGAGAATGTGATTTATGACATGGCCAGAGAGGAGGGGAGAGACAGGGTCATAGGGGAACGTAAATCTACGTAGGATCAGTCCTAACTGCATCCGAGTATTGCCGGAATGTTGCTCCTGATAAATTACTATATTTCCTTTGAAGTTTGGATCATGGCTCATGAATTAATTAGGGCATCTTTCAGAAACTTGACACCTGCATTACAAATAATCCTTGATTTACAACACTTCATTTAGTAACCATTTGAAGTTATGACAATGCTGAAGAAAAGCGATTTACGGCCGTTTTTCACACTTACAACTGTTCAACCAGCCTCTCGGTCACGTCAGCAAAATTCAGACGCTTGGTAAATGACTCATATTGATGTGGCCTGTTGGCCACTGGCCCCTCCAGCAGCTGAATCAGAGAGGAGGAGGAGGAGGCGTGGGAGTCAGGGTCAGCATCAAGGCAACCTGAGAGCTCCGAGGGGGAAGAGGGAATGGAGCTGGCAGAGAGAGAGAGACAGAGGCAGAGCCTGGGCCATCTGTCAGCCTTCAGATGGAGAGTCAAGAGTCTGGAGGTGGCTGATGAGGAAGAGGAGGAACAGCTGGGTCCAGTGCCTGATGCGTGGATGTGCAGAAGGCAGAGGAGAGGAGAGCAGTGGAAATCTATGGGCCGGTCCTTGGGACGGAAGAGCTACCTCTGCTAGCGAAGCCGCACCCTAGCTCTGGGGAGTGTTGTGGCTCCGTTACCTGAGCCTGTGTCATTGGCAGGAGAGGACTCCGAGAGTGAAGGAGAGGAGTTGGCAAGGCCTCCCTCTCCAGGACCCTCCTCTCTGGCAATGCCTTCGGTGTCTGTCAAAGGGCAAGAGATAGGGCCGGGGCCAAGCACGTCCACGCAGCCACAGGTGGACAGTGATGAGGGTAATGAGTCTTGGCTGGATCCACGCCAGGGTCGCAGAGATAAGCGCGCGCAACAGAAGAAAGGGCGTGCCCGAGATTAGGCTGAGTCACTGGACCACACCCCACAAGGTAAAAAAGGGAGTGTGGTGGCCAGTCAAGCCTTGTGATGAACAAAGCTGAAAGCTTCCACGCCATTCTACATTGCCGGACTTTTGCTGTAGACTTTGCTGGATTATCTCTGGACTTGATTGACTCTGTAATTATTGAGCTGTTTCTTTTGATGTACCAGAAGTGGGGAGAAGTTATCTCTCCTCTTCGTAAGTAATAAACTCTTGGCAGGCAGCCACTAGGTTGTTGCCAAGTTCCGTTATCATAAGGAAAAGGATTTTGCCGGCTGGTTTGGTCTTTAACTCTTAAACGTCTGTTGGTGTGTGTGCGTGTGGGACGGGGACAGAATAGGGATAAAAGGCAGAGGGCGGAGATGAATAGATGTGGCAGACAACTATTCATCTCCCTGCTGGACGGACTTGTTGGCCTGCGGTGAGAGAGAAACTTTTTGTGGGGGCTGCTGGCGCTCCTAATAAAGGAATCTTTGAGTTCACTTCAGAGAGTTTGTCATGTTTGGAGAGCTGGGTCAGAATACATATTTATGACGTCCCGGGGGTCACATGATCCCCTTTTGCGGCTTTCTGATGAGCAAAGTCAATGGGGAAGCTGGATTCCCTAAACAACCGTGTTACTAATTTAACAACCGCAGTGATTCACTTAACAACTGTGGCAAGAAAGGTCATAAAATGGGGAAGAAATCTCACTTAACAATGGTCTTAGCAGTTTACGTCAGCAGTTTCGCAACAGGAATGTTGGGCTCAATTGCGGTCGTACGTCTAGGACTAAGTGTATATTCAAACAGTTTTAGACTTCTATCCTAATACGAACCAGTATTACTGGGCTACTCAGTTCTCAGTTTAGCTTTCCATTAAAAGCAGTCGTGGAATCCAAATTTTTTTACTACTGATTCTGTGGGCATGGCATGGTGGGCGTGGCTTGGTGGGCGTGGCAGGGGAAAGATACTGCAAAATCCTCATTCCCTCCCCACTCCACGGGAAGGATACTGTAAAATCCCCATTCTCTCCCCACTCCAGGGGAAGAATACTACAAAATCTCCATTCCCACCCCACTCCAGGGGAAGGATACTGCAAAATCCCCATTCTCTCCCCACTCCAGGGGGAAGGATACTGCAAAATCTCCATTCCCACCCCACTCTGGAGGTGGCATTTGCCGGTTCTCCGAACTACTCAAAATTTTCGCTACCGGTTCTCCAGAACCTGTCAGAACCTGCTGGATTTCACCACTGATTAAAAGGCAGTCTTACACGAAGACGTATTGTGTAATGAGACAGAAATCTTTCTCCGTTCCAAGTTCCCAGACTATGGCCAGGCGTTCACAGCTAATCACCACAATTGCTCAGCTGTCTTGTCTTCCGAGCGTGAAGATATACTGACACTGCGCACTGCCACTCCGGAACCATTTCTCTAGTTCTCTTCTTTTTTCGGACATGCTAATGATCGTATTCGGTGCCAGTGGAGAGAATCCCTGCTATGCTTCGATGGAAGAATTTCATCAAATTCACAGCAAAGGCTCGTTTGCTGTGGCCCGTTTGCTGCTGCCTATTCGCCGCCGCGGTCCGTTCTCCACCACCGCAGCCTATTCACCGCCACCCATTCACCACCGCTGTGGCCCGTTCGCTGCCGCGGCGCCCCGTTCGGCACAGCCTATTTGCTACTGCTGTGGCCCATTTGGTACGGTCCATTTGCTGCTGCCCGTTCGGTGTGGCCCATTCGCCACCGCGGCCCATTCTAGAACAGCTGATCAGCGCTTCACCAGCCCCTTCCCCCCCCCGCTGCAACATTCGCTGTATAAGATAGGAGCCTAGTGGCTCAGCAGACTGATAGCATTGTGATTAACACTGGCTGTCTGCAATTACTGCAAGTTCGAATCTCACCAGGCTCAAGGTTGACTCAGCCTTCCATCCTTTCTAAGGTAGGTAAATTGAGGACCCAGTTTGTGGGGGCAATAAGCTGACTTTGTATAAATATACAAAAGTATGAAGGCTATTGCTTAACGCATTGTAAGCCGCCCTGAGTCTCCGGAGAAGGGTGGCATATAAATCAAATAATAATAAAAAAAAGATGCACCAAAATTTTCGCCCATTTTTAGGGGGGAAGTGCGTCTTATACTCCAAAAAATATGGCTATTAGTGGAATAGCTCACCTCTGGAAGTTGTGGGTGCTTCACAGGGGTGAAATGTAAAATCTGTTATTACTGGTTCTGTGGGCGTGGCTTGGTGGGGGAGGTAATGTGACTGGGTGGGCATGGCCAACTTGTTTTTAAAAAAACTTTTCAAAGCATTTTTTCTAATGCTTTGAAAAGCCTCTCTGCTGATCAGGCAACTCAGTTGGGATCGTCAGAGGGGCTCTTTAAAAAATGCCTCTGTGCCAATTAGGGAACTCAGCTGAGATCATCAGAGACTTTTCAAAGCACTTTTTTAACCACCTCTTCGCCTAAGAGGTTGCAGAAAAAAAGGCTTTGAAAAGCCTCTGACAATCCCAGCTGAGCCGTGCGATCATCAGAGGCTTTTTTTTTCTTTTTACTTTTAAAAGCATTTTTTTGGCCAAAGAGGTTATAGAAAAAATGCTTTTAAAAGTTAAAAAAAAAAAAAGCCTCTGATGAGGTGGGTGGGGTAAGCGAGTGGTGACCGGGCCGGGGACCGGTTCGGGGGCATGGCCAGCCAATGTTATTACCAGTTCTCCGAACTACTACCAATTTTTACTTCTTGCGAACCGGTGCGAACTGGGAGCAACCCACCACTGCCATGTGCCCCACAAAAGGCACATGTCTTTATAACCAGCGCCCGCCCCGAATCCTCGACCCTTGAAATCAAGCGATGTTCCCAGGATCCAACGATTTGTGTCTTGTGTCTTTCCCAGGTGGTGAATTAACCTTTTTTTTCTTCCTCTCTTGCTAATATTCAGCTCACGCTGTTATCTTGTAGATGCTGGGATGAGAGGGAGACAAGGTGTAAAAATAACAGAATGTGCATACGGATATGTGCGCTTGGGTCTGTGTGTGTGTGTACATCTCCCAGAAGTGAGAGGCTGCCATCTGCTGTGTGGGCGAGAGAGCACGAGACAATCACCCTCCTCTGATAGTGCAGTATTTTTTGATGCAAAGGGAGTAAAAGGTGAAACGGGAGACAAAAATGAGAGGGAGGTTAGGCTCTGGCTGTGTTATTCATGCAACCTCCCTCGCTAAAGCACAACACAACCAGATCTTGCGGAGTATGGCAGCGGACGAGGGTGGGTTGTGTGTGACATGCTGGTGCATGTACAGAGTTTCGCCACAGCCTGGACTGGCTCTACCCTTAGACAGAGGTAGTGTTTGGATTCAGCCGGTTCGGGAAGTTCAGGCAAACCCAGTGGTGAAATGTAAAATTTGTTACTACCGGTTCTGTGGGCGTGTCTTGGTGGTGGTGGGGGTAATGTGACTGGGTGGGCATAGCCAGCTTTTTTTTTATTTTTAAAAGCATTTTTTTTCCAACCTTAAGAGGTCGCAGAAAAAAAAATGCTTTTAAAAGCCTCTGACGATCAGGCAACTCAGCTGGGATTGTCAGAGGCTTTTAAAGGCATTCTTTTTTTCTACAGCCTCTTCATCTGAAGAGGTTGTAGAAAAAATGCTTTTAAAAGCCTCTGACGATCCCAGCTGAGCCGCGCGATCATCAGAGGCTTTTTTTTAAAAAAAACTTTTAAAAGCATTATTTCAGCTGAAGAGGTAGAAAAAAATGCTTTTAAAAGTAGAAAAAAAAGAGCCTCTGATGATCGCGCGGCTCAGCTGGGCATGGGGGAGCACAGAGATTTTTACTGCTGGTTCTCTGAACCACCCGCAGCCATCACTACCGGATCGGGCGATTTGGTCCGAACTGGGAGCATTTCACCCCTGGGTGAACCGCTTGTTAAATTGCTGGCTGCCCTTCCCTCCCCGCCCCTTCCAGGAGTCCCCATACACCCTGTTTTGGATCCAGGTAAGTGCAGGGAGGCCTACTAAGCCCAAAATGGGGCATGGGGTGGGGGTGGGGGTTCAGGATATCTTACTAAATTGGGTTCAATGTGAAGAACCTGGTGATGGTGAAGAAGGAGGAGGAAGAGGAGGAGGAGGAAGAGGAGGAGGAGAAGAAGAAGAAGAAAGGGGTAGGAGGAAGAGGAGGAGGAGGAGGAAGAAGAAGAAGAAGAAGAAGAAGAAGAAGAAGAAGAAGAAGAAGAAGAAGAAGAAGAAGAAGAAAGGGGTAGGAGGAAGAGAAGGAAGAAGAAGAAGAAAGGGGTAGGAGGAAGAGAAAGAGGAAGAAGAAGGAGAAGGAGGAGGAGGAGAAGGAGAAGGAGAAGGAGGAGAAGGAGAAGGAGAAGGAGAAGAAGAAGAAGAAGAAGAAGAAGAAGAAGAAGAAGAAGAAGAAGAAGAAGAAGAAGAAGAAGAAGAAGAAGAAGAAGAAGAAGAGCCATCAAGTCCTTGTTGACTCCTAGCAACCACAGGATAGATTTTTCTCCATGATGATCTAACCAGTCCTTCAGCTCTTCCAATGGTGCACTCTACGCTAATGTAATTGGGTCTATCCATCTTCTAAGAACAGATAGACACCTTGAAAGTCCAGTCAATAATTGGTTGATTTCAACAGATGGGGAATAGTTATAGCTCAAGAATAGAGAGTCTCTATTTTGCAATCAATGAGGTTCAGGGTGAGTTCCCAGCATTCTCCAGCAAGGCTGCCCATAACCTTGGACAGCTGTTACCGATAATGGGCTACTTGGCCCAATGAGCTCCATGCATGAGTTCCCACATCTCATTGTGGTTTATTGAATAAAACGAAAATGGTTGAGTTCATACAGCACCCTAATTCCTAAAGCATGGCACAAGGAACCATAAGGGCTGGATTCACATAACTTGATAAGTCGAAATCCAAGACATTATTTTTAGAAGAGCTGTTCGTAGGGAGGAAGAGAAAATGATCAGGTGAATATTTTTGCATTGCCAAAGGCACTCAAACATGCAAAACTGCTAATTAATCAAGAACATATTTTCAGTTTGCCCAGATATGGTTAGCTGTTTAACTGAACCATTTGGCAGCCATAATATAACCTCAATTGTATCTTCATTGTGTGTAGTTTAGTAATATAGTAGGGGAAAAAAATCCAGTTGAAATGGTTGTCTTCTCCAGAGAAGTTCCCATCTCAGATGTCAACCATGGGGTGCTCATCTTTATCTCTCTCTCTCTCTCTCTGTGTGTGTGTGTGTGTGTGTGTGTGTGTGTGTGTGTGTGTGTGTGTGAGAGAGAGAGAGAGAGAGAGAGAGAGAGATGATAGATATAGATAGATAGATAGATGATAGATAGATAGATAGATAGATAGATAGATAGATAGATAGATAGATAAGAGGGATAGAGATAGATAGGTGGGTAGATAGATGATAGATGGTAGATAGATGATAGATAGGTAGATAGAAAGATAGATGTTAGATAGATAGATAGATGATAGATGATAGATGTTGATGATAGATGATAGATAGGTAGATAGATAGATAGATAGATAGATAGGTTGATATTGATAGATGAGATAGATAGATAGATAGATAGATAGATAGATAGATAGATAGATAGATAGATAGATAGATGTTAGATAGATGGATAGATGATAGATGTTGATGATAGATGATAGATAGGTAGATAGGTTGATATTGATAGATGAGATAGATAGATAGATAGATAGATGTTAGATAGATAGATAGATAGATAGATGTTAGATAGATAGATGATAGATGTTGATGATAGATGATAGATAGGTAGATAGATAGATAGATAGGTTGATATTGATAGATGAGATAGATAGATAAATAGATAGATAGATAGATAGATAGATAGATGATAGATGTTGATGATAGATGATAGATAGGTAGATAGATAGATAGGTTGATATTGATAGATGAGATAGATAGATAGATAGATAGATAGATAGATAGATAGATAGATAGATGATAGATAGATAAGAGGGATAGAGATAGAGATGGATAGGTGGGTAGATAGATGATAGAAAGGTAGATAGAAAGATAGATAGATAGATAGATAGATAGATGATAGATGTTGATGATAGATGATAGATAGGTAGATACATAGATAGGTTGATATTGATAGATGATAGATAGATGATAAATAGATAGATAGATAGATAGATAGATAGATAGATAGATGATAGATACATGATTGATAGCTAGTGTTCTTCAATTGTTTATATGTGTGTGTGTGTGTATGTATGTATATATACACACACACACACACACACACACCTATATCTATATCTATTTGTTTTCGTAGACTTTCACGGGTAGAGGTATGCAAGTTTTGGTGTATTCGGGTCTTTTCCCGTGTAAGATTGAGAGTATCTTGGCGACGTTTTGACGAGGTCCCACTTGTCATCTTCAGGCTGAAGCCGAAGACACCAGCCTGACACCAAAACTTGCATATCTCCCTCCCTCCCTCCCTCCCTCTCTCTCTCTCTCTCTCTCTCTCTCTCTCTCTCTCTCTCTCTCTCTCTCTCTCTCTCTCTCTCTCTCTCTCTCTCTCTATATATATATATATATATATATAAACCATATATATATATGATGTGTATGTGTGTGTGTGTGTCTATACATATATGGTATGTATGTATGTATGTATGTATGTATGTATGTATGTATGTATGTATGTATGTTGGTTGTCCTCTCCAAAGAAGCTGCCATCCTAGATTACACAAACATACACACACACACACAGAGTTGAGATGGTTTCTTGTCCAAGGAAGCTTCCATCTTCAATGTCAACCATGGGGGTAGGCTTGAAACGTAAGGACGCCAGGCAGGAGGAGAGGAGCGTGACCATGAATGACGGAAGGTGAAGCAACGATGGGATTCTACAACCCCCCTCATCTATTCAGACACACAGGTATGAGAACCAGCCGAATTCCACTTTTCTTCCTTACCCACCACAAAAAAACGTCGCCTGTCAACATCTCTTAAGCAATCCAGTGCCACTTCTAATTACCCAGAAGCTCTTGCTGTCCTCGTCAGCAGCTCACGGGGAATAAATTCCAACTGGTGTCAACCCTTCGCGCCTCAATTAGTTACTTTTTAAAGCAAGTGCTATGGAGTATTTTTATAGGAATGGTGTTTCCATGGCACCCGGTCGACAAAAGTGTTTTCACAAGCTGGCTGATTCCAAGTAATCTATGCTTGCAGAAGATTGACCTGAGCCAACTTTCTCTCTGTTTTGTCACACATGTAGAAACTAGGATGTGCAAAGATGCAGATTTGCGTGCCTTCACATATTTATACAATGAATAAAGCTATCTCTATTGAGTGGGATGCAGATTAACCCGTTCTTGGAATATTTTCTTCTAGGACCAAAGCTGGGTGCAATATCCAGCACAAGATATTTACCTATGCAAGCTTACAGAGATATCTTTATCCCTTTTTTGCAAATTCAAGTTTTTTTTTTTTTAAAAAAATGCATTAGGTTCGGGAACACACTGGAACAGCCTGTCTGCTGTAACTCCACAATAACAGCTCTGGTTGTAATTTAGAATCGGGTGTGAACTTTCAAGTTCAGGGGTGTGAAAGTCAACTCTCAGAATATTCCACACTTTTTTGAATCATGGGTGAACTGCAGAACATCTGCCTGACTGCTTCAGCGTGACACCAGAAGACAAGAAGCACAGAATATAGAACACAGAATAATTTTTTTTTAAAAAAAATGATTTATATGCCGCCCTTCTCCAGAGACTCAGGGCGGCTTACAATGCGTTAAGCAATAGCCTTCATACTTTTGTATATTTATACAAAGTCAGCTTATTGCCCCCACAAACTGGGTCCTCAATTTACCCACCTTAGAAAGGATGGAAGGCTGAGTCAACCTTGAGCCTGGCAAGATTTGAACCAGCAGTAAATTGCAGGTAGCTGTGTTAATAACAGGGTGCGTAGACCACTGTACTATCAAGGCTCTAAATTTATTTATTTATTTATTTATTTTCAAAATTTTTATACCGCCCCCTCTCCCGAAGGACTCGGGGCGGTGAACAGCCAAAATTAAAAAACATACAATATAAACATTAAAATACTATAAAAACGAAATTAAATTTATCTTTGGCTTCCCCCAATTTAAAACCCCTTACCCATAAAATTCACTAATTAAAAGATTTTTAACCCAGCCCGGCTTGCTGAAATAAAAAAGTCTTCAGAGCCCGGCGAAAGGTATCAGTCGTATCCCTGGGGGTAGCTCATTCCAGAGGGCGGGTGCCCCCACAGACAAGGTTCTTCCCCGGGGGGCCGCCAGCCGACATTGCCTGACCGGCGGAACCCTGAGGAGGCCCTCTCTGTGGGCCGGTGGGAGGTTATCGGTGGCAGAAGGTGGTCTCGTAAATAACCGGGCCCTAAGCCATGGAGTAATAGAGTTGGAAGGGAGCTTGGAGGTCTTCTAGTCCAGGAGTCAGCAACCTGCGGCTCTGGAGCCGCATGTGGCTCTTTCACCCCTCTGCTGCAGCTCCCTGCCACTCAAAATATGCGTTACAACTGCCAATGTGCGACAACCGCCAGCATGTGATTTATTGAGCTTTTCAACCCCCTAGTAGGCCAACCATGGATAAATCCAAAAGAAAAGAAAAGTTTCAGAAGAAAACAAAATGTTTAATTCAACTACATATGCTAGTTTTGTGGCCACTCAAGAAACAGTCAGGCCCGGGAAGGGTTTTGTGGCTCCTGGTGTTTTCTTTTCTGTGGGAAACGGGTCCAAATGGCTCTTTGAGTGTTTTAAGGTTGCAGACCCCTGTTCTAGTCCAACCGTCTGCCCGAGCAGGAGATTCTATATCCGTGATGGCGGACCTATGGCATGCGTGCCACAAGTGGCACGTGGAGCCATCTCTGCAGGCATGCGAGCCGACGCCCAGCTCAGCTCCACCATGCATGCCCACATGCCTCCCACTGGCCAGCTGATTTTCGGGGCTCTGCCGGGAGGCACGCATGCATGCACGGGGTGCGGAGGTGCACAGGCCTCCCTGAAGCCTCCTGGGACCAAAAACGGAGGGTGGGGGGAACACGTTGAACGCCCCATTTTTGGTCCCAGGAGGCTTCAGGGACCAAAACGGGGGGCGTGCACGCATGTGTGTATGTGTGTGTGTGGGCTGTGGGGGGCATTGCATTATCGGTGTCGGCACAGGCACGAACAGTGTTGTGTATGCGTGCATGCTTTCAGCAACCCCCCCCTCCCCAAAAAAGGTTCGCCATCACTGCCGTATATCATTTCAGACAAGTTTCTTTTTGAAAGCCTCCAGTGAAAACCCACAACTTTTGAAAGCAAATTGTTCCGTTGATTGCCCTGCTCCCACCGTTAGGGAATTTCTCCTTAGTACTACGTTGCTTCTCTTCTTGGTTAGTTTCCATCCGTTATTTCTTGTCTTGCCTTTGGGTGCGTTGGAAAATAGTTTGAGCCCCCCCCTCATCCTTATAGGAGTCCCTCAAATATTGGGACAGTGCAAGCATGTCACCCCAGTCCTTCTTTTTATTAGACTACACATACCCAATTCCTGTAACCTGTTCATCGTATGTTTTAGCCTCCAGCCCCTTAATCTAATTTACAGATTAACAGAGTTGGAAGGGACCTTGTAGGTCATCTAGTCCAACCCCCCACTCAAGCAGGAGACCCTACACCATTTCTGACAGATGGCAGTCCAGTCTCTTCTTGAGAGCCTCCAGTGATGAAGCTCCCACAACTTCCGAAGGCAACTTCTGTTCCATCGGTTGATTGTTCTCACTGTCAGAAAGTTCCTCCTCATTTCTAGGTTGAATCTCTCCTTGTTCAGTTTCCATCCATTATTCCTTGTCTGGCCTTTGGGTGCTTTGGAAAATATGCTGACCCCCTTCCTCTCTGTGACAGCCCCTCAAATATTAGAAGACTGCTATCATGCCTCCCCTGGTCCTCCTCTTCACTAGTCTAATCATTTTTGTTGCTCTTCTCTGCACTCTTTCCAGAGTCTCAAACATCTTTTTTTGGATTGTGGTCACAGAAAGAGGAAGAAATGGTGATATTCTGATGAAAGAATCCTCTGAAGATCAAGCAGAGCCAATGGATCCTTCTTAATGCCCAAAAGGGCAAGTAACTTTTAAAAATGGACTCATCTGAAATTTTCATACTCAAGAGATTGAAAAAAAAAATGGGAACATTTGCAAGGGAAGCTTCATGAAATGTCACAGATCTAATTCAGGCTTAAGTTCCTATTTTTAAACAGTCCCTTCAAAGTACAGCATCTAACACTAAGTCGTAGACCCTTCGAAGGTTGAAACTTAAAACCATGGTAAAGCTATTTTCTTTTTCTCAGTTGCTCAATCCTTGTCTATTGGATCCCTTGAGATACCAGCTGGAGTTATTTGCTTAATTTCTGCTCTCTGGCACTTGCTGTCTCTGAGGGTCGTGCCATATCTTTGCATGTTGTGGCTGGATTTGCAAGAAGGCTAACAGAACTGGTGAAGAAACGCCATCAATCTTAGGATAGCTTGGGTGCTATCCAGCGTCACTTATCTGTGCCTTTTCTGGATCAGAGTCCTAAATTGGCATGAATAGCAGGCTCTGCTTTTTTGTTATTCTTCTCACCCTCAAGAAGAGCAAGGACAAATATGCTGAAGCGCCCGAGAAAGTAAATCTTGGTTTAATCCCCTCTTCTTCTTCTTCTTTTAACCTTGCAATATATCAAACGCGTTTCTTCAGTCCTTAGGGGGAATGACACCGGTATGACTGTGCAATTCCAGCTGTCTGTCGAAGAGCTCCATGAAGCTCTTCTAAGGGTGAAGAATCAAAAAGGCTGTCTTAGTCATCGCTGGCGGGGGGTGGGTGGGTGGGTGGGGGTGGGAAGCAGACTCAGCTGTGGATGACAAAATGTGCTTAGTCAGAAAAAAAACACCACTTCACAAGTTCTTCCAGCTGCCAGCAGAATCATCATCATCTCACCCATCGTCCCCTCCTTCCCACTCTCAGGTTTTGTTCATGTGACGGCAAGGTCTGCTGTACCAAGGATGGGGCGGGGGAAGCAGGCTGAGTCAGCTTTGCTCAGGTTGTGTGGAGCAAGGTGAGGAGGGAGGAAGTTGAGCGGTGATGAGGAAGCAAAGATATCGCGTAAGGCTGGCATGGTGGGAGGGGTGAGAGGCGGTTCCGAAGCCAGACCTGTCAATCAGGCTCGGAAGGAGGAGGCCGGCTCTCGGTATGTACTCCTACTGTCCTGTTCTTTATAAATTTTTTTCCCCTTAGAAGTGCTAATTGGTGGTGATGAATCTAGTGAGGGAAGGCTATCACACAGGCAGCGCTGATTAAGAGTTTGTAGGCTCCTTGGATCGACTCATCGGATCAAAGTCAAGAATAGGTTTCAGCTGTCACAAAAACCAAGTGGATACTAAGAAAAGTTTGCCAACAACAACCACCACAAAAAGTTTGCCATTTTGTGCTTCATTGCCAACGGGCAAAACATAGCGGGACAAAAGTAGATTTGTGTGGCTGTGTCCTCCATAGCAGGGGTCTCCAACCTTGGCAACTTTAAGACTTGTGAACTTCAACTCCCAGAATTCCTCAGCCAGCAACCTTGGCAACTTTAAGACTTGTGGACTTCAACTCCCAGAATTCCTCAGCCAGCAACCTTGGCAACTTTAAGACTTGTGGACTTCAACTCCCAGAATTCCTCAGCCAGCAACCTTGGCAACTTTAAGACTTGTGGACTTCAACTCCCAGAATTCCTCAGTCGGCTTTGCTGGGAGTTGAAGTCCACAAGTCTTAAAGTTGCCAAGGTTGGAGACCCCTGCTCCATAGAGTGACCGAGGGTTGGACACCACTTGAATGGCTGATGATGATGACCACATATCCTCCATAATATCATAGGTAGGGTGAGGAACCTCTAGCCAAGCAGGTTTTGACTTGCAGACCCCATGAGACAAGAGCATTATTCATCCCAAAAGGGCTTTTTCAGGAGGCAACTGGACTTGCTTGTTTTTTCTTTGAAGATGTTTCGCTTCTCATCCAAGAAGCTCCTTCGGCTCTGACTGGATGGAGGGGAATGGAAGGATTGATACTCCTTGCAGACAGCTGTTCATTTGCATCCTTTTAGAGACTTGTTGAGGCCAATTGGAGGTTTATCTGTGTCCTCAGGGTCACCTGCGTCACGCCAATGATTCTTGAGTTTTTCAGCTTTTGGGAATTTTTCTGGAAATCCGTTCATATTCTCACACCATTCGAAGGGTGTGGGAATATGAACAGATTTCCAGAAAAATGGCAGACTACAGGAACCATTAGCAATACTCAGGTGACCTTTGGCATCAACAGCGAGGATCCAGGCCAATATTTGTAGCAAATCTAGACTATGATGTGATTCCAAGAGGAGTTGAGGATCTTCTCTGGTTCACCCAGCCACAATGAACCTTTTAAAAGGTTGGGATGGCGTCTTTTTCCACCCTGAAAAGAGGGATGTCTCTGCCTGCCCTACAGAGCCCTCTGTCAATGGATTCTTTTTTTTTTTAATTGTGAAACTAAGGATGATTGTCATGCACATATTATTTATATTCAGTTCCATTAATCGGCTCAGACACCACATGAGGACCCCATTGTTCAGCCCAAAGCACTGGAAGCTGTTTTCTATCCAATTAGTCTACCCAAACTATAGGATAGATTAAAGATGAACAGATGGAATTCCAGCACAATAAAACTAAGAGCAACAGCTCTGGTAAGAAGGACACGGTACTCCCTGGGAAGTACGTGGGAGAAGAGATTTTCCCAGTGCCTTCCTTCTTCTCAATCTCTTTTCTGTATTTCCAGCTATCTTTCCCACAATTTTGATCCCAGCAATGCGGCATCTGAGAGACCCTCGTACAGCCCTGCAGGGAAGGAAGGGAGAGAGAGAGAGAGAGAGATGATTCCCCCTTCCCAATTTGGGAAATAATTTCAGACAATGGGCTGTTTGTAAATGCCAAGTTGGAAAAAAAATGTCTGGAACCAGAAGGCAATTTGGAGACACGGGAGAGAAGCAAGGACGTGGTGGGATTCAAATAATGTAACAACCGGTTCTCTGCCCTAATGACCGGCTGGGTAGGCGTGTCTGGGTGGTCATGTGACTGGGTGGGTGTAGCCAACTCGACATCACTCACATTGAGGGACCCCTCGCCTCGCCCAGCCTTTTCTTGCCATGCCTGGCCGTGCCTCACTCCTCCCCTATCAGCTACTCCTTGTCACGCCCAGCTACTGTCCCTGCCACCCAGCCGGGCGAGCAGCCAGGTGGCCAGGCGAGTGGCTGGGCAGCAAGGCGAGGAGTGGCTGGGAGGGGAAGGGTGAGGTGGGGCCAGGCATGGGGAGGCACGCTATTCAGCCGGTTCGCCGAACTGTACAAAAAGTTAGCTACCGGCAATGGTGGGTTCCTCCCGGTTTGGTCCAGTTCGGCTGAGCCGGTAGCGGTGACGATATGATGTCACCGAACCGGTTCTCCCCCCGCCCTCCCACCCCCCCACCCCCCACGTTATTCTTACCTTTTATTTGGTCCCACCCCCAATCTATTGCTGCCTCCTGAGTCCCAGCTGATGACTAGAGGGAAAAAAACTGTTTAAACTCTTGCCCCGGGCCTTCAAAGGGCCGTCCTACAGCTGATCAGTGTTAAAAGCAAACAAATGAGTCGGGTCGTAAGTGCGAGGACTGGTCGTAAGTGTGAGGACCTTCCAGAAATGACTCTGACCAGCTAGCCACGCCCACCTAGTCACATAACCCACAAAATAAGCCATGCCCACAGAACTGGTAGTAAAAAAATTTAGAACCCACCCCTGGCTACCGGTTCTACCAAACCTGTGAGAACCGGCTGAATCCCACCACCAGGTTGGCCCTGAAAACATCTGAACAAGAGTTTGAGAAGAGATGCCTCCTTACCTCTATAATTCAGCTTTAGAGGAGTTTGGGGGGGTGGGGGGGTGCACGGTCAAGCATTGACTGATTCCATGGCAGAACAAAGATCAGGAGAAGTCCCCCATCATCCCCACCACCAGGGAGTTTTAATCAGGTGGTATAAATGTTGGCTTGTTCTGAGGGAGCGTTGTCTGTCCTCGATAGAAGAAAATATTTGTAGCGCAGGATTGATCAGAGCTTAACACCAAGATTAACACTAGACCAAAAATCAAGACATAAACAATATCCTAATCAAGGAGCTACCAACTCAGACAACTAATCAAACACTAAACAAGAGCCTAATCAAGGAGCCATGAAGAACTTTCCCAACAACACTGACAGGGCTAGTATATAAAAAGAGAGCAAAACCCACTCCCTTCTGGCACTGATGATGTTCTCTACTTTGGTAATGAAACATCAGCAGCAACAACAAAGCTAGATGGCACTTATCATCTGAAAGACTGGCAAAAACGTTTAAAGATAAATCAACTAAATGTTGGAAATGCCAACAGACACCGGGGTCGTATTATCATATGTGATGGACATGTGTGGAAGCAAAAAGATATTGGGCAAAAATTCATATGTGGCTGGAGAAGATAACGCAACAACATATTGATTTAAAACCGGAATTGTTTCTGTTGGAGATTTTACCAGGAGTTTATAGTAAAGAAATTGTATATGTGATTAATTCATGTAATAACCGCAGCTAGAATTGTATTTGCACAAAACTGGAAAAGCGAAGAGATCCCTATAGATGAAAACGTGATTAAGAAAATATTAGAATGTGCAGGAATGAACAGATTAACACTTGCAATTCAAGAAAAGGAAGAATCAGATTATTATAATATATGGGCGTTATTTTATCAACGGTTAGAGAATAAATATGAAAGCAATGTATTGTAAAAATAGATAAGTAAAGAAGAGAAATGTTAGGTTTATGTTACTTTATCAGTATTATTATTATTTAGTATTACTATAAGAATGAATGTAAGAAATGAATATGGTGGTAAGTTTAATTGTTAAAACAGAAAGAATTTTATACCCAGATGACACACTGTTTAATGCAGGGGTCAGCATGTGGCTCTTTCACCCTTCTGCTGCGGCTCCCTGTCACTCAAAATATGCATCACAACTGCCGGCATGTGATTTATTGAGCTTTTCGATCCCCGGTAGGCCATCCATGGATAAATCCAAGAAAAGAAAAGTTTCAGAAGAAAACAGAACATTTAATTCAACTACATATGCTAGTTTTGTGGCCGCTCAGGAAATAGTCAGGCACGGGAAGGGTTTTGTGGCTCCCGGTGTTTTCTTTTCTGTGGGAAATGGGCACAAATGGCTCTTTGAGTGTTTAAGGTTGCAGACCCCTGGTTTAATGAAAGATGGAATGTTTGTATTAAAAGAAAATAAAAAAAAATTATTAAAAAACAACAACAATAACCAAGCTCAGAAACCATCAAGGAACCCGCGTTATTGTCTGTTCTGGATGCTTTCTTTGGAACCATTGCTCAGTTGAAGCAATCTCAGTTACTTGATCATAAGGACCTTTTTGACTGAATTCTTAGTCAATCGGATGCATTTGCAGTAGGCAAAAAGTGCATCTCTCATGCCCCAGCATATACTTTTGTATATACTGTTATTGCTCTCTACACCCATCTAGTGGCCGGAGGGACAAATATGCCCTAACAAATGATCTTTTTATACTATGGTTGCTCTCTAGCCCCATCTAGTGGCCTGAGAGGCAAATACTAAGTATATTGTTTGAAGCTGACCCCACCATTACCCATCAACCTGCACTCTCAAAACAAGTGCATGCTGGGAAGCCAGACTCCATTTCCTTTAGCATTTGGAGAAGGCAGTAAGCACAAAGAGGAATCCATCTTAATCCGTGGCACAGGGTCATCCAAGGACAAACCCATATCACACACACACAGAGCATCGCTGGTGAGATTTACATTGCTTGTATTTATTTATTCATTGTTATGTTCGGCAGTAACTTAATACTGTCTATCTTGTACTGGGTTCTCATTGTATGTATCCCTGTTTTCCCCAGTTTCACCATATCCTGTTCTTTCAATAAAGCATTCAAGATCTACGCACACCGTCTGTTTTATTGGAGGATAGGTGGGTTTAGCTGCATGTCGAGCTGCACACAGACTAACATGTAAGTGGGGACAGAACAGGAACAGATATCCCATGGAAGGGAATGTATATGTTGTTGAGGAAAGCTGAATTGAGGGAAAACCTCCGTAATTGGTCCTCTTGTGAAGTTCAAAAGTTCAGAACACACCATTAAGTTGACCAAACTATCTGAGAACCATCTCTAGAAGAACAAAGCTTATGTTCTTCTCACAACAGGAGGAAGTGTGTGAATGTTCTGTAGAGCAGAGCAGATTAATAGAGTTGGAAGGGACCTTATAGGCCATCTCGTCCAACCCCCTACCCAAGCAGGAGATCCTACACAATTTCTGACAAATGGCAGTCCAATCTCTTCTTGAAAGTCTCAAGCGATGAAGCTCCCACAACTTCTGGAGGCAACTTCTGTTCCATCGGTTGATTGTTCTCACTATCAGAAAGTTCCTCCTCATTTCTAGGTTGAATCTCTCCTTGATCAGTTTCCATCCATTATTCTTTGTCTGGCCTTCAGGTGCTTTGGAAAATAGCTTGACCCCCTCCTCTCTGTGGCAGCCCCTCAAATATTGGAAGACTGCTCTCCTGTCTCCCCTGGTCCTTCTCTTCACTAGACTAGCCAGGCCCAGTTCCTGTAACCATTCTTCATATGTTTTAGTTTCCAGTCCCCTAATCATCCTGGTTGCTCTTCTCTGCACTCTTTCTAGAGTCTCAACATCTTTTTTATAGTGTGGTGACCAAAACTGGATGCAATACTCTAGGTGTGGTCTTACTAAGGCTTTATAGAGTGGTATTAGTACCTCCCTTGATCTTGATTGTATCTCTCTGTTAATGCAATTTAGGATTGCATTGGCATATCCCTTCCTACATAGAAAACTTTTATTCATCATTGTCTACCTTTAATGTATTTCACCCTGGGATTCTTAGTAACAATACCATTTATTCAAGGATTTAGTCAGTAACACGGTGATGATTAAACAGATGAGTCCTTTGGAAAACATTATTTTGTGGTAGCATTTCAGCTTTCACTCCAGCCGGTCATGAGGTCAGATATTCTTGCAGCCATCTTTTTCGAAGACTTTCAGCCAACGACTCTTCCTGTGTTAAATGGCCCAGGGACTCTGCAGAATCCTGAAATTAGTCTGACTCAAAGCCCCCAGTTATTTGTCCAAGAAAACTTCCAGCTGCTTGCCTCGGAGTACACAGCTAGAAACATTGAAGACTATTGTCATGGTTAGTCATGTTACTGTAGGTATGTGATTGAACAAAATCTCTGTTTATTATACTTGATTCTTCCATTCTGATAGGTGAATCACCTTTGAGAAGAAACAAGGGACGGAAATCAGTGGCGGGCAAACCGGTAGGGGCGGCTGTGGGACGCTCCGCCCACTCGCCCGGACGTCATCATGTCTCATTTTTGAAGCTCTGTGCAGGCGCAGAGGTGTCACGTGCGCGAGCGCGCTCACATTTGCAAACCGGTAGCGAAGGTAAGTCAATATCACCCCTGATGGAAACTAAACAAGGAGAGGACCAACCTAGAAGTGAGGAGACATTTCCTAACAGTGAGAACAGTTAACCAGTGGAATGCCCTGCTTTCAGAAGTTGTATTCTGAGAAGTTGTGCTCCATTACTGGAGGCTTTTAAGAAGAGACTGGACAGCCATTTGTCTGAAATGTTGTAGGGCCTTCTACTCGAGCAGGAGGTTGGACTAGAAGGCCTCCACGATCCAGAGAATTCAAAGCAGGTCAGTTTTGAGAGTAGTCATAGCCAGCTTTTCTCCAAGATGGAGGGTCTCTTTGAGCTGCGCACTTCTCATTGTACACTGTTGCATATTCATTGCACATTGTGTATCTGTTCTGAATGGGGCAAGAAAGGGCCAGAATATGTCTCTCTCTCTCTCTCTCTCTCTCTCTCTCTCTCTCTCTCTCTCTCTCTCTCTCTCTCTCTCTCTCTCTCTCTCTCCCTCTCCCTCTCCCTCTCCCTCTCCCTCTCCCTCCCTCCCTCTCTCTCTCTCTTGCAAGAAGGAATGTTTCAAGGAAGGGATACATTTTAAGTTGCATGCATCAGCTGCAGCTTCATTGCGCAGCTATTCAGAATGCATCAAGACATTTTCTCCTATAATGCATGAATTGAAATTTGTACCATCTGTCAACTGAGATTATTTCTCTCTCTCTCTCCCTCTCCCTCCCTCCCTCCCTCCCCCCTTCTCCTGAACCAGAGAAGAAGTGTCACATGGCTTTCTTCTTAGTACTGCTTTATAATGACTTGTACGTTTGGAATATTGTGTCCGGTTTTGGTCGCCACAATATAAACAAGATATGAGACTCTAGAAAGAGTGCAGAGAAGAGCAACAAAGATGATTAGAGGTTAAAACCAGTGATGGGAAATTAAGTAATTTAACAACCGGTTCTCTGCCCTAATGATTTCTCCCAACAACCAGTTTGCCAAACTGCTCAGAAAGTTAACAACCGGTTCTCCCGAAGTCGTGCGAACCGGCTGAATCCCACCACTGTTTAACACATACAAAACACAGTTGTAGGAATTGAGTATGTCTAGTTTAATGAAAAGAAGGACTAGAGGAGACATGATAGCAGTCTTCCAATATCTCTGGGGCTGCCACAAAGAAGAGGGAGTCAAACTATTTTCCAAAGCACCTGAAGGCAGGACAGGAAGGAATGGACAGAAACTGATTAAGGAGAGAAGCAACCTAGAAGTAAGGAGAAATTTCTTGACAGAATCAGTGGAACGGCTTCCCTCTAAAAGCTGTGGGTACTCCATCCCTGGAGTCTTTTAAGAAGAGATTGGAGAACCATTTGTCTGGAAAGGTATAGGGCAGTGATGGCTAACCTTTTTACCGTCACGTGCCAAAAGCGGGGCGAGCGTAGGGGGTCACGGGCGCATGTGCTCACATCCATAATTCAATGCGCCCCGCCCTCCCGCACATGTGCACGTGACCCCCTCCATACTTCCCCATGCTTTTGGCGCGCGATGGCACAGTGGGCCCGGTAGGCCCATTTTTTGCCCTCCCCAGGCTCCAGAGGCTTTCTAGGAGCCTGGGGAGGACAAAAACAGCCTTCCCCATCCTGCCGGAGGCCCTCCGGAGGCCGGAAGCAGCCAGTCTCCAACTTCCGATGGGACCGGAAGGCCTGAATATCAGTTGGCCGATGTGCGCATGCGCGCTGGAGCTGAGCTAGGGCAACACTTGTGTGCCCACCAATATGGCTCCTAGTGCCACCTGTGGCACGTGTGCCATAGGTTCGCCAACACAGGTATAGGGTTTCCTGTTTGAGCAAGGGTTGTATTAGAAGACCTCCAAGGTCCCTTCCAACTCCATTCTTCTAAAAGTCGTAATCCTGCCTTCGCATGCTGGCCATGACTAGCTTCAGAGAGCATGCTAAACTACAGTTTGTCTACCATGTCATCCTTTGTTGATTAAACCACTATCCATCCTCAACTACCCAGTAGCTTGCTTGAAGTTCAAAGTCAACCTTTCCATCTGATTGTGATGTGTGTTGTGGCCTACCAGCTGCCAGCAGAGCTGGTGGCAGACTCGGACGATGAGTAGTTGGGGAGGAACTTGAGCCAGTTCTGGAGTCTGGGGAAGGCTCTGATGGATGCTCTGTGTCGGACGTAGAGATAGAGCCAGGGCAATCTGACGTTTCCCAGCCACTGGAGAGGCAGCTGCCTTTGGAGGCTAATATGAGTGAGGAGGAAGAATAGCTGGGGCCTGTTCTTGTCTCGTGACAAGGAGTCTGTTTCTTGCTTCTGCTAAGGCTGGGTCAGAACAACATGAGGGGAGAAAGCTAAGGGAGAAAGTGTCATTCCCACCCATGGAGGATAGCAATGAACAATGAACGCTATCTCTAAAGCCACTTTAGGCTTCTCCAGAACGCATAAAAAACAGTCACAGGCCACCGGCTCTCAGGACAAACTGGAATGTACACATTAGGTTATGCTTTGCATCCGTTTCCATGCACAGGGGCTCAGCTGCTTGAAGCAGGCAGTCTCTTTTACGAGAGAAGGTTCCCAAGGCAATCAAACAGGCTGGGAGAGAAGAGAGACTGCAAACTACAGCTGCAATCAGATAACCAGAAGATGAAAATCACTCGTTTTCGGAATTCAGCACATTCACCCAAGGGCTTGGTCATGTAAATCAGGGGTCCTCAACCGCTGGGCCAAGGACCGATCCCAGTCCATGACCTGTTAGGAACCAGGCTGCCCAGCTGGAGGTGAACTGCAGGTGAGAGAATTTGCACATGGATCTGAGTTGCATGCTCCTCCTTCTTGCCCGGTCCGTGGAAAAAAAAATGGTCTACCACAAAACCGGTCCCTGGTGCCAAAATGTTTGGGAACCCCTGATGTAAACCACAAAAATCCAACCAAGGTTAACATTAACTGTATGAATCAACTTAGTTTTTCTCTGTGGTTCTGAAGGTGTTGTAGCCCGCCAGCGGCCTGCACGGATTGTGGCTGATCCCGATGATGAGGAGGCTGGTGTGGTGCAGCCGGCGCTTGAGTCGGTGAAGAGGATGTAGTGCCAGAGGCAGAGACCTAGCCAGGGCCTTCAGAATCTCCAGAGGCTCCTTCAGGTGAAGAGAGTGAAGTGGAGGAGCCTCTTCTCAATGCTCGAGCATGTAGGGCTGCCAAAAGGCAGGAGTGGCTACTGAAGAGGATGTCTCCTCGAGAGTAAGGCTTGGGGCTAATTGGCCATTCCCATAGCCTATTTAAGTTCGCTCACAGATAGCACATGCTGCTGGAAACAACGTTTAATTACTACGCAGAGCATTTTGAGAGTTTCTTGTTACATCGTGGTTTCTGGGCTGGTTGCCAACTCTTGTTGGACTTTGTTTATTCTCTGTAATTCATAGCAGGCTGATAAGGACATTTGCACCGAAAGCCTGCATTTTGAAAGGGGTCTGTTTGTATTAAACGGAGTTTTTGGAACTTTATGTGTGTCACACTCCTTGGGATCCGGAGCTGGGGCAGAACAGTAGGTATGTTGTGTGAACCCAGTCTGTACCCTCTCTTGAGCTGGTATTGTTGTGGCCTATCGGCTGCTGGCTCTTCCAGCAGCCAAATCAGAGGAGGAGGAGGTGTGGGAGTCAGGGCCAGCACCAAGGCAACCTGAGAGCTCCGAGGGGGAAGAGGGAATGGAGCTGGCAGAGAGAGAGACAGAGGCAAAGCCTGGGCCATCCATCAGCCCTCAGATGGAGAGTCAACAGCCCCCAGGTCTGGAGATGGCTGAGGAGGAACAGCTGAGTCCAGTGCCTGACGCGTGGATGCACAGAAGGCAGAGGAGAGGAGAGCAGTGGAAATCTATGGGCTGGTCCTTGGGACAGAAGAGCCACCGCTGCTAGCGAAGCCCCACCCTAGCTCTGGGGATAAAAGGCAGGGGGCAGAAATGAATAGATGTGGCAGACAACTATTCATCTCCCTGTTGGACAGACTTGTTAGCCTGCAGTGTGAGAGAGGGATTTTTTGCCGAGGCTGCTGGCCCTCCTAAAAAAAAGAAACATTTATTTAATTATAGACAAGTTTGTCAGGTTCGGGAGTTGGGTCAGAGCAGGTATTTATACTTCCTTTGGTGACAACGTATGAAAGCAATACAGGTAGTCCTTGACTTACGACAGGTCACTTAAGGACCGTTCAAAGTTACAACGGACCTCTCCAGAGCTACTTACAACCTATTTTGGGAGCTAAGATGGCGGCACACATCCCTTGTGTTAAGGCAGGGGTCTGCAACCTTAAACACTCAAAAGAGCCATTTGGACTTGTTTCCCACAGAAAAGAAAACACCGGGAGCCACAAAACCCTTCCGGTGCCTGACTATTTCCTGAGCGGCCACAAAACTAGCAAATGTAGTTGAATTAAACGTTCTGTTTTCTTCTGAAATGTTTCTTTTCTTGGATTTATCCATGGTTGGCCTACTAGAGGGTTGAAAAGCTCAATAAATTGTGTGCCGGTGGATGTCGCACATTGGCGGTTGTGACCCATATTTTGAGTGACAGGGAGCCGCAGCAGAGGGGTGAAAGAGCCACATGTGGCTCCAGAGCCGCAGGTTGCTGACCTCTGTGTTAAGGGGATCATATTTTGGTCCCTTAGCCACCAGCTCACCTTGATGGCTGTTTGCAGTGTCCCATAGTCACACAATCACAATTTGCAATGTTTTTTTGTGGTTTTTTTTTTGCCAGTTTACAGCCTTGACTTCCAGTTTCTGCCAAAATAAAATATTCCCATTGGGGGACCATGGATTCAATGAATCCACTTAACAATCGTCGTAAAAAAATGATAATAAATTCCAGGCTCAATTATGGTGATAAGGACTTTCCTGTAGCCTCCCTCTGACTCGTGGGTTTTTAAAAAAGCGAAGTTTTTTTCTTCTTTTTTCTCCATAGCATGCCTAATACTGCCTCAGATCAGGAGAAATTTCCTGACAGGGAGAACAATTAACCAGTGGAACGACTTGACACCAGAAGTTGTAAATGCTCCAATACCGGAAGTTTTTTTTCAAGATTTTTTTTATTTTTGTAAACAAACAAACATACAATATATAATCAATCAAGCAGTGTATCATCTGAATACAAAAGCCACAAAAACAGCTGTCTGAATATGGTACTGTGTATTCACCCTAACTCTAAGTATCCTGGGCCCATAACCAATGTTAAGGAATTCGCAGAGTAACCCTTGAGTAGCAAGGGTGTACATGAAAGTGATTGACAGTAGTTACGAATAAACACAGTCAACACACAGATACACTGAGTTGTGTTTACTTTCAGGAAATAGTAAGGCATAGTCCAATAAACAGTCCAGGTCATACACAGATAAAGCAGGAGATACCCAAAACGACAGTCCAGGGATAATCCAATAACAAAGTCTTCTTACCAGTCGTCGTAGTCATTCACAATAAACAGTTCTTCTGGATTTGCAAACAGTAGCATACAGAGATATCAGAGAACAAGAACAGCAGAGTGAACAAACCATGTTTCTAGCTCCCTCTTAAGGACATTGGCTACAGAGCTAACCAATCAGGACACAGTATGATGCAATACAGCAGTCTTAAAGCTACATTGATGGTGTATATATTGCCAACCTAACAAATTAGGTAATAGTCATTTCCTAACACATCTTCTGTGTCTTCTCCCTACTCCTCAATTATTTCTTAATGTTTATCATTTCATTTATTATGCCATTTCTCCCACCTTCCACACTGGAAGTTTTTAAGAAGAGACTGGATAACCATTTGTCTGGAATGATAGGGTCTCCCGCTTGAGCAGGGGGTTGGACTAGAAGACCTCGAGGGTCCCTTCTAACTCTGTTATTCTGTTATTTTTTTTTAAGGATCCGGAGAGGTCGGTTAAGTCTCATCCCCTTCGTTGGTTTCTTCTTTCATCCCTTGAATCTCCTCATCTGTGTTTTCACTAAACATCCCCTTGTATGATTCCCATTCATTTCAATCTCCTTTCTGCTAGAAACATTCTTCTGGATGAGACCCAGTATTTTTGTGTCAAAATGTTGTCGCATATTTCTTTTCTTCTCTGCCTCTCTCTCTCTCTCTCTCTCTCTCTGGTGGAGGGGGGTTGGATACAGTAATTGCAAACTGCTCTCTTCCGCTTTAGGATGGCTTCCGTTTCCTAGTCTTGAAGTGTGAGAGACAAATTAACTTGGGTTATAAAAACATCTTAAAAACAACACATTTTGTTTTGTAATATTCATAATCCTCCGTGCCAAAAACCCATTTTTGTTGTCGCTGCGGAATACATTTATAGCCTACTAAAGATAGCGAATTCTGTCGCAGCTTATATTATATGTGGTGTGCAACAGGCCACTGTTTTGTTCGCTTTTTTTTAAAAAAAACCCAAAGACTCCCAAGCTGCTGTCTAAACTTGCTTGACTTTAAATCAAGAAGGCAAATCCGCAACTAGCGTGCAGAAATGGGCATCATGCGTGAAGCCACAAATAGGAAAGCGGTTCGAATCCCTAGCGCCGCGTAACGGGGTGAGCTCCCGTGACTCGTCCCAGCTTCTGCCAACCTAGCAGTTCGAAAGCACGTAAAAAATGCAAGTAGAAAAAATATTAAGGGACTAATGGCCCAAAAAGGGATGCACTGGCTCAGTGGCTAAGACACTGAGCTTGTCGATCAAAAGGTCGGCAGTTCAGTGGTTCGAATCCCCAGTGCCGCGTAATGGAGTGAGCTCCTGTTACTTGTCCCAGCTTCTGCCAACCTAGCAGTTCGAAAACACGTAAAAAATGCAACTAGAAAAATAGGGACCACCTTTGGTGGGAAGGTCACAGTGTTCCGTGTGCCTTTGGCGTTGAGTCATGCCGGCCACATGACCACGGAGACGTCTTCAGACAGCGCTGGCTCTTCGGCTTTGAAACGGAGAAGAGCACCGCCCCCTAGAGTTGGGAATGACTAGCATGTATGTGCAAGGGGAACCTTTACCTTTTAAAGAAATGTGCATAGGGATCTCGTGGCAAACCATGGCATGGTGAAGAGCAATGTGGCATATCAACCTATAGAAGAGAATATTTGTAGGTCAGGGTTGGGGTCTTTGGGGTTCTCTGTGCTTGGTTGCCTATGGAGATTCTCAGTCATCCAGGTCAAGGTGCTTTTTCCAAAAGGCAACTGGACTTTCTTGGTGGTTTTTTCCCCCTTCGAAAACGTTTTGCTTCTGATCCAAGGACCTCGGTTGTTTTCTTGCAGACATTTCCTTACCCAATTAAGAATAGAATAGAATAGAATAGAATAGAATAGAATAGAATAGAATAGAATAGAATAGAATAGAATAGAATAGAATAACAGAGTTGGAAGGGACCTTGGAGGTCTTCTAGTCCAATCCCCTTCCCAGGCAGGAAACCCTACACCACTTCAGACAAATGATTGTCCAACATCTTCTTAAAAATTTCCAGTGTTGGAGCATTCACAACTTCTGGAGGCAAGTTGTTCCACTGATTAATTGTTCTCACTGTCAGGAAATTTCTCCTTAGTTCTAAGTTGCTTCTCTCCTTGATTAGTTTCCACCCGTTGCTTCTTGTCCTCCCCTCAGGGGCTTTGGAGAATAGCTTGACTCCCTCTTTTTTGTGGCAGCCTCTGAGATATTGGAACACTGCTATCATGTCACCTCTAGTCCTTCTTTTCATTAAACCTGACATACCCAATTCCTGTAACCGTTCTTTATATGTTTTAGCCTCCAATCCCCTAATCATCTTTGTTTCTCTTCTCTGCACTCTTTCTAGAGTCTCCACATCTTTTTTACAACATGGCAACCAATAACTTCTGGAGGCCAGTTGTTCCACTGGTTAATTGTTCTAACTGTCAGGAAATTTCTTCTTAGTTCTAAGTTGCTTCTCTCCTTGTTTAGTTTCCACCCATTGCTTCTTGTCCTGCCCTCAGGTCAGTGGTGGGTTGCTACCAGTTTGCCCCAGTTCAGGCAAACTGGTAGTAGCGGTGGCGGGAGGCTCCGCCCACCTGCTCGGACATCATCAAATATGCACTGTGCATGCCCAGAAGCCTGAGCAAACCAGTAGCAAAGGTAAGTGAAACCCACCACTGCCTCAGGTGCTTTGGAGAATAGCTTGACTCCCTCTTCTTTGTGGCAGCCCCTGAGATATTGGAACACTGCCATCGTGTCTCCCCATGTCCTTCTTTTCATTAAACTAGACATAATTTATATCTAGTTTATTGCATAGATCAGGATGGTGTTTCCTTTTCATGTTGCTCAGACTCTCTCCAAAAAAAAGACCTTACTTTTTCCTATAACCCCCCTGTATTTTTTTTTGGGCGGGGGAAAGGAACTGAGAGAGATTAAAGGCGTCTTTTGCTTTGCCTTCCGGAGAAAAAGGGGTTTGAGGGAAAAAAAAGAGCCAAGAAAATAGCTTTTAGTTAACTGTGAATTAGTTAATTGGGAAAAGGCAGCTCACCTGGTGAACTGGCGGCAAATGGGGGGTTTTGTGTGTGGCCAATTAAAGGAGAGGCTGGCACGGAGCTGTTTCTATTTTTTGCCACAAAACACAATCCATCCAGCTAAAGGCTCTCCATCCTCCCCTAGAATTTACCCCATTCTTAGAAATGCCTGTTATGCAGGTCATGGAAAAAGCAGGGATAAAAGAAACTCACATTTGAAAAATGGACGCCTAGGGTGCCTTGTGAGGCAAAAACTCGC
Source organism: Pantherophis guttatus (assembly GCF_059756535.1). Classification (NCBI taxonomy): domain Eukaryota; kingdom Metazoa; phylum Chordata; class Lepidosauria; order Squamata; family Colubridae; genus Pantherophis; species Pantherophis guttatus. The sequence goes on along the minus strand of NC_142071.1, from coordinate 25,692,002 downwards.
TCAAGTCCCATTATTACTATGATTATTAATTTGGAACATTAAGTAAAGGTAAAGGTTCCCCTTGCACATATGTGCTAGTCATTCCCAACTCTAGGCGGCGGTGCTCATCTCTGTTTCAAAGCCGAAGAGCCAGCGCTGTCCGAAGACGTCTCCGTGGTCATGTGGCTGGCATGACTCAACGCCAAAGGCGCACGGAAAGCTGTTACCTTCCCACCAAAGTGGTCCCTATTTTTCTACTTGCATTTTTTTATGTGCTTTCGAACTGCTAGGTTGGCAGAAGCTGGGACGAGTAATGGGAGCTCACCCCATTATGCGGCGCTAGGGATTCGAACCGCTGAACTGCCGACCTTTCAGTCGACAAGCTCAGGTCTTAACAACTGAGCCACCGCACTCCTTTTTGAGCCATTAGTCCCTTAATAATAGCAAACATCAAAATGTCGGTTTTTAGGAGATCTCTCTCTCGTGCCTGGCGTTCTCTTCATGCCATTTCAAAGGCAGAGGGCAGAAAACCTTCAAGGCTTGAGGGATATTTCATATGGGGGAAAAAAATGAAGGGCAGTGTAAGGCTTCTTTCTTAGGACTTTGTAGAGCTTCCCTTTTTTTAATGTTCTGTAGAACAAGGCGAGAGCATTCTGAAGGGGACTAACAGGTGTTGGACGAAATATCTGTCTGCTTCAGTTCCAAGCGGGGAGAAAGACACTGGAAACATGGAGGCTGATTGGAAAGATGGTTTATTGAGCGACAGGACCACATGGGTTTGAGGTCCTGGCAGCTGACCTCATGGAGTGAAGCGTGAGGGTTATTTATAGCATTTCTGGGCTTTGAACTTGAGCTTCCTGTTCCTGTTGAAGGGCATGTGTTCAATTGGCTGCTGTCAGACTTCCATCCTAGGAGTTTGTCTGAGATAAGTTTCATTGAAGTTTGGGCTGATGCAATGAAGGGGCACTGGAAACATGGAGGCTGATTGGTAAGATGATTTATTGAGCGACAGGACCACATGGGTTTGAGGTCCTGGCAGCTGACCACATGGAGTGGAGCGTGAGGGTTATTTATACCATTTCTGGGCTTTGAACTTGAGCTTCCTGTTCCTGTGCAAGGGCATGTGTTCAATTGGCTGCTGTCAGACTCCCATCCTAGGAGTTTGTCTGAGATAAGTTTCATTGAAGTTTGGGCTGATGCAATGAAGGGGCACTGGAAACATGGAGGCTGATTGGAAAGATGGTTTATTGAGCGACAGGACCACATGGGTTTGAGGTCCTGGCAGCTGACCACATGGAGTGGAACGTGAGGGTTATTTATACCATTTCTAGGCTTTGAACTTGAGCTTCCTGTTCCTGTGCAAGGGCATGTGTTCAATTGGCTGCTGTCAGACTTCCATCCTAGGAGTTTGTCTGAGATAAGTTTCATTGAAGTTTGGGCTGATGCAATGAAGGGGCTTCTTGGGCAATTCCTATTGTGGCTAAGGCTAACCGTATCTTTGTTCAGAGCCAGACCTTGCTGTAGGCAGTAATGGATTACCAAATCTGCATTTCTAAAGCTGTTCCAGCTCTGCTTGGGGTGGTGGTGGCAGGAAGCTGTGGCTCTGAGTTTCTGTCTCCCTTAAGATTTCTCTTTCTCTTTTTAGAGGAAATATAATATTCTGCCTTTTTAATATTTCCCAAAAATATTTCATTCTTCTAGGAGAGGGGTTGATGCTAACTTTGTATACAGGGCAATAATTTCTCCAAAGCTTGGTGTCCTCCAGAGGTTGGTTCTAGAACCCAGTTCTTGCGTTCATTCTCTCTTTTCAGCTCCCACTTCAGCAGACTCCACCTTCTCCATCACAGACTGTCCTTGAGGAAGTTGGACTGGATAGAAGAAGACCTCCAAGGTCCCTTCCAATTCTGTTTTTCTGGAATGCTGCCAGATAAGGCGGCCACTTGGAAGTTATCTTGGTTCTTCATGGCTCACAGACTCCACCTTCTCTATCACAGACTGTCCTCAAGGAAGTTGGACTAGATAGAAGAAGACCTCCAAAGTCCTTCCAATTCTGTTTTTCTGGAATGCTGCCAGCTAAGGAGACCACTTGGAAGTTATCTTGGTTCTTCATGGCTCACAGACTCCACCTTCTCTATCACAGACTGTCCTCAAGGAAGTTGGACTAGATAGAAGAAGACCTCCAAGTTCCCTTCCAATTCTGTTTTTCTGGGATGCTGCCAGATAAGGAGGCCACTTGGAAGTTATCTTGGTTCTTCACGGCTCACCGACTCCACCTTCTCTATCACAGACTGTCCTCAAGGAAATTGGACTAGATAGAAGAAGACCTCCAAGGTCCCTTCCAATTCTGTTTTTCTGGGATGCTGCCAGATAAGGAGACCACTTGGAACTTATCTTGGTTTTTCACGGCTCACAGACTCCACCTTCTCTATCACAGACTGTCCTCAAGGAAATTGGACTAGAAGAAGACCTCCAAGGTCCCTTCCAATTCTTTTTTTCTGGGATGCTGCCAGATAAGGAGGCCACTTGGAAGTTAACTTGGTTCTTCACGGCTCACAGACTCCACCTTCTCCATCACGGCTTAGGGGAGCGGAATCTAACACTTCCTCATTCCCATCACTCTCCGAAGAACAGAGCTGGGATTTCAAAGGTAAACTCCAATAAAGATGAGATCATGAAAATGAGATTAAATATAACATCAAAAATGCTAATAGGATTTGGAGGCTTGGTAATCAAGGCCGAGGATTATGAAGATCATCAGAGTAAATCCCTCACACTGAACCACATTTCCGGGATAACTTTATGTGTGTATATCGGGAGAGGGGCTGGGGGGGTGAGGTAGGTGGAGGGAAGGACTTGTGTTGAGGATGAGTTGAGTGGCTTCACGAAATCTGCACATTATCCGTCTGTGGAGGAAAGGCGTTTCCATATCGGATGTGGTGGCTTCCACCTTGTTGTGCGGGAGGCTTGTTCTGATGATGCATTTGTCAGTCAAAGTAGAATTTCCCTTGAGTCAAATTGGGTGGTTTATATGGACACGTCTGGGTAGTTTTCATAGCAACGGTAGAAAAGTCATTTTGACGCTGTCTTCCTTTTGAAGAATTGTTTTAACCTCTCAGTGAAGTCTATAACAGTCTTGGATCTCCTGGCATTCTTCCATTCAACCAGGTTTGACCTGCTTAGCTTTCTTAATGCATCCCTGGTTTGATAAACACCACGGCCTGCTGTTGGCATTTCCCAGTTACATTTTCTTAATCTGAAAAAGAAACACCACACACACAAGAAAAAAAAAACAAGCAGAGGGCTAAAGATTATGATCTTCTGGTCTTTTCTGTACAAATGTCAGCCTGTTCAGGTAGGTAAACCAGACAAGAAACTTGATCAAAGTAGCTATTTCTATTTTATTGTAAAGGCTATATTGACAGCATCTTGCAAGTCTGAAAGTACAGTTCTCCCACGGTTTCCTTCCCAGCCTGAGAAGCTATGGAGGACACCTTCTGTGTCTCTTTGTGTTTTGCCCCAGGTACGGACCCCAAAGAACGCAGCACACACAAAGTCCGTTCAAACCTTGGTTTACTAAATAAATCAGTCTTTTACAACAACGGCTGTTAATTAACTGCATTAACAGCCGCCAAGAATTCAAAGAATAATAACTGAAAGCTTACTGTGGTTGGCAAAAAGCCCAGAAGCAATTTGCAGGAAACTGATAAGAGAACTAAGATCCAGACATGAAGGAGAGTGAACGAAGTTGTTCCCTGCAAATTGCCTCAGTCGTCGTCCTTCCTTAAATAGGCTAAGGGAGTGGCCAATTAGCCCCAAGCCTTACTCTCGAGGAGATCTCCTCCTGAGGAGCCACTCCTGCCTTTTGGCAGCTCTACGCGCCCGTGCATTGAGAAGAGGCTCCTCCTCTTCTTCCTCTTCACTTATAGTTATTGGCCGAGTGTGATTGGACACACAAGGAATTTGTCTTGATGCATAAGCTCTCAGTGTACATAAAAAGACAAGATACATTCGTCAAGAATCATAAGGTACAACACAATGATAGTCATAGGGGACAAATAAGCAATCAAATCATATTAGGAAACAGTCAATATGAATCTTAAGGATACCAGCAACAAGGTTACAGTCATACAATCATAAGTGGAAGGAGTTGGGTGGTAAGAACAATGAGAAGATTAATAGTAGTGCAGACTTAGTAAATAGTTTGACAGTGTTGAGGGAATTATTTGTTCAGCAGAATGATGGCGTTCGGGAAAAAACTGTCCTTGTGTCTCGTTGTTCTGGCATGCAGTGCTCTATAGCAGTGGTCCCCAACCTTTTTATCGCCGCGGCCCGCTGAGCGCGCGCAGGGGTGGGGGCACGGCCCAGGAGCTTTTGCGCACGGCCCATTGCGCACGGCCCAGGAGCCTTTGCGCTGCAGCGTTCATGTCCCCCGGCCGCTGCGCGGCCCGGTGCCAGGTACTCCACGGCCCGGCACCGGTCCGCGGACCGGGGGTTGGGGACCACTGCTCTATAGCATCATTTTGAGGGAAGGACTTGAAACAGTTTATATCCAGGATGCGAGGGGTCTTAGATATTTTCACAGCCCTCTTTTTGACTCATGCAGTATACAGGTCCTCCATGGAAGGCAAGGTTGGTAGTTATTGTTTTTTCTGCAGTTCTATATCATTGAATTATGACTGTTTTTTTCACATTTATGACCACATGGTGAAAATTCAGATGCTTGGCAACTAGTTATTATTTATGATGGTTGCACTGTCCCTGGAGTGTGTGTGTGTCACCTGATCCACTTTTGCTACCTTCTCATCTGAGAAGCTTCTTCAGCTCTGAAGGAGAGAGAGGAGAGCTGATGAGAGCTGAAGTTGCCTATGTCTAGTTCAATGAAAAGAAAGACTAGGGGTGACATGATATTAATGTTCCAATATCTAAGGGTCTGGCACAAAGGAGATGGGGAGAACCTGAAGTAGGACAAGAAGCAATGGGTGCAAACTAATCAAGGAGAGATCCAACCTAGAACTTAAGGAGAAATTTCCTGACAGTGAGAACAATTAATCAGTGGAATGGTGTGGGAAGCCCACCCACCCCCTCCTAGAAGAATGAAATATTTTGGGAAATATTAAAAAAGGCAAAATAAAATACTTCCCCTTAAAGGAGAAATGAAAAAATCTTAAGGGAGGCAGAAACCAGCCCCAGTAACAGTAACAGAGTTGGAAGGGACCTTGGAGGTCCTTTCCCTGCTCCCGCAGGAGATCTATACTAGGCAGTGGTGGGTTCCTCCCGGTTCGGTCCGGTTCGGCCAAGCTGGTAGCGGTGATGATATGACGTCATCGAACCGGTTCTCACCCCCCGCCCTCCCACCCCCCCACCCCCCACGTTATTCTTACCTTTTATTTGGTCCCACCCCCAATCTATTGCTGCCTCCTGAGTCCCAGCTGATGACTAGAGGGAAAAAAACTGTTTAAACTTTTGCCGTGGGGCTTCAAGGGGCCGCCCTACAGCTGATCAGTGTTAAAAGCAAACAAATGAGTCGGGTCGTAAGTGCGAGGACTGGTCGTAAGTGCGAAGACCTTCCAGAAATGACTCTGACCAGCTAGCCGCGCCCACCTAGTCACATGACCTCCAAGCCACACCCACAAAATAAGCCACGCCCACAGAACCGGTAGTAAAAAAAATTAGAACCCACCCCTGATACTAGGGATTCGAACCGCCAGCCTTTCTGATCGACAAGCTCAGCATCTTAGCCACTGAGCCACCTAGGGAGCAGCCCCAGTTTCCCTGCCCCCAAGCAGAAACTGAGGAGGCCAGCTTTTAGAAATTCAGATTTGGTAGTCCATTCAGAAAGACTGGGTCAGACAGAAACTCCAGATAAGCAACAAACAAAAGGTGGGCAAAATTAGTTCAGACAAGCACCTAGGATTTGCATTTCCTCTTTTGCCTATAGAGTCAGCTATGACCCCTACATAAGCCCCATAGGAATCCACAAGCTATAAAACCCACCCACTCTAAACTCTATTTTGTCAGCTGTCCCAGAACCACATCCTGCTGGTGGTTCTGTTCATCAATAAATGGACCTTCTTTCCAATCAGCCTCCAGACTCCATTTTATTTCTAGCTTCGTTCTCCCAGCTTGGAACCGGACTGGGATATTTCTTCCAACAACGGCTTGCCTCCAGAAGCTGTGTGTTGTGACCCCGGCCCCAGAGGCTGATTTATCTTCGCATGCTAAGTCGGAGGATGATATGGAGGATGATATGCCAGAGGGGCCATCTTCACTGGTGAGTCAGCAAGAACTGACAGTTGCTGATGTGCTTCTGGACCCCAGCCAAATTGAGGAGGAAACAGAGGCCGGTAATGACGAGGGGAAGCCCCTATTGGATGCAAGAGAGAGATGTAAGAGACGTTGTAGAGAACAGCTATTGTCACGTCCCAAGAGGTGTGGTCAGGAGACGTAGGGCCATACCCTACAAAGTATAAAAGTGGTGTGACTGGACTGGAAAGGCGTGGTGAACAATTTGTTGGCGTTTTGGATGCAGTGGATTTACAACTGTGAGTTTGGAGTTTTTGTTGACAAGAGTCTGCATTCCTGCATTAGCCTGCTGGCCGTCTGCCAAGGCCTTTGGAACATTGCCCAGTAACTATTGGACTGATATATGCTTTGGAAGAGAAGTATTTATTAAAGGGCCAGCTTCAGTCTCTCTAGCCTGCGTTTGTTACTGCCAGGCTATTTGAGCCTCTGCAAGGCCACTCGTGGGAGAGGAAAGAACACTGTGGGTACTCCATCACTGGAGGTTTTTAAGAAGAGATTGGACAACCACCTGTCTGAAATGATATGGAGTCTTCTGCTCGAGCACGGGGTTGGACTAGAAGACCTCCAAGGTCCCTTCCAACTCGGTTATTCTGTGAAACGTGCTTATTAAAAACCATGTTTGCCTAAGGATGCGCCAATCAGGATCCTTGAAAGTTTGGGACCTGCTTTCCTCCACTCGCCCTACTCAAATACAATCCCCAGGTCTGATCATAAACCCACATGCAGTTCCCCGCTCCAGAGAAGCTCCTTCCAGGTAAGATCTCAACTTGCAACAGCCACAACAGGCTCTCCGATTACCAGTTTGCGGTAATTGCGTTGCAATCTCCTCAAAGGGGGATGGTGTGGATTCCATTGGTTCAATGCAATAAAGTGGGGGAGGGGAGCGCGGGGGAGGGACGGGGAAAGAACAGGCATCCCTTTCTCCGCTTTCTCGTGTTTTCTCTTTGCAAAGAGCAGAATAATTCAGTTTTTCCACCCCCATCGTCATCAGCCTCCCCTCCTCCTTTCTATTTTTTCTGCCTCCTTCCCCCCCCACCCCATTTGGCTGGTGATTACATTATATTGCTGGTCTATTTTATTAGCTTTGGCAAAGAAATATGTGTGTATATGTGTGTGCCTGTGTATCAGTCTTCTGTGAAAAAGGGATGGAGAAAGAGGAACAAGAAAGCAGGAGCTTTCGGTGCCAGCCCAGAGATACTGCTTCTTTTTGTCTCCCCTTCTGACAGCTGGGCTCTCTAAATCTAGTCCGCTGTCCCTCGTTCCTAGCTCAATAATCTTAAACACTGATTCCTACAAGGGAGAGGAGCTTTTCTGACATCTGTGGGTCGAATTATTTCCTTAGGGGAGATGGGCGTAGGATGCTCTTGTCGTCTCTTTGAAATCTGCCGTCATGATTCTAACTGGAGGTGCTATTCTTGGTTCATTGATCTCATCGGGATTAGGGATCCTGTTTGAAGCTTAAAGAACCAAACTTCGCTTGTTGGGAGAAATATCCTTCTGGGTTCAGTTCAGGAGTGAAATGCTCCCGGTTTGGACCGGATCGCCCGATCCGGTAGTGATGGAGGCGGGTGGTTCGGAGAACCGGTAGCAAAAATCCCTGCCCCCCACACATGCCCAGATGAGCCACGCAATCATCAGAGGCTTTTTTTTTCTTTTAAATGCCTCTGACGATCCAAGCTGAGTTGCCTGATCAGCAGAGGCAAGTCAGCTTGGATCGTCAGAGGCATTTAAAAGTAAAAAAGCCTCTGCCGATCAGGCAACTCAGCTGGGATCGTCAGAGGCATTTAAAAGTAAAAAAGCCTCTGCCGATCAGGCAACTCAGCTTGGATCGTCAGAGGCATTTAAAAGAAAAAAAGCCTCTGCCGATCAGGCAACTCAGCTTGGATCGTCAGAGGCATTTAAAAGAAAAAAAGCCTCTGCCGATCAGGCAACTCAGCTTGGATTGTCAGAGGCATTTAAAAGAAAAAAAGCCTCTGCCGATCAGGCAACTCAGCTTGGATCGTCAGAGGCATTTAAAAGAAAAAAAAAGCCTCTGCCGATCAGGCAACTCAGCTGGGATCGTCAGAGCCTTTTGAAAGCATTTTTTTACAATCTCATCGCCGAAGATGCCACCTCTGGCTGGTCCCAGAGTGGGGTGGGAATGGAGATTTTGCAATATCCTTCCACCAGGAGTGGGGAGGGAATGGGGATTTTGCAGCATCTTTCCCCTGCCATGCCCACCAAGCCACACCACACCCACCAAGCCACGCCCACAGAACCGGTAGTAAAAAAAAATTCTATTTCACCACTGATCCAGGTCTTGGTTTGTCCCAAAGATGTTTTTTTCAGGAGGCAACTGGACTTTCTTTTGAAGCCATTTCGCTTCTCATCCAAGAAGCTTCTTCAGCTCTGACAGGATAGTGCGGAATGGACGGATTTATATTCCTTACCAACAGCTGGTCATTTGCATCTTTTTAGAAGGTCGGTGAAAAGAAAAACAAAACAAAACAAGGAAGTCCAGTTGCCTCCTGAAAAAGCACCTGTGAGACAGCCATGACCTGGATGACGGAGAATCTCTACAGACTCCTTGGCAGAATACCTTATCTGGAGTCAGTGACACATCTAGTGGCTGCCTTTGCAAAAGATGCTATGATTCAGTAGCAATAACAAACTGGGTTAAGAGGGCACACAGAACAGCCTCTTGAGGTATTTTAATGCTTCGGGGTTGTGTGCAATTGTTCTGTCCCCGTCTCACACACGCACACCCACAGACAGGCAACAGTTAAAGAGCTCAACCGACAACAGTTTATCTGGTATCAGAATTGGCAGCAACTCAGTGGCTGGCTACCAGGTATTCTTTACTCACGAGGGGGGAGTTTCTCCCTTCATCCAGGAACAAAGCCAATACATAATAATCAACAAAGTCCAGGAAATACAAAGAAAGTTGTCCGATATCCGTTTTTTGCTTGTCACAGAGCTGAACTGGCCACCACACCCTCTTTTATACCCTGTGGGGTGTGGTCCAGTGACTCAGCCTAATCCCTGGCATGCCTCTTCTTCTGTTGTGTGTGCTTATCTCTGCGACGCTGCCGAGGATCCAGCCAAGACTCATCTCCTTCATTACTGTCCACCTGTGGCTGCGTGGACGTGCTTGGCCCTGGCCCTATCTCTTGACCTTCAGCGGGCACTGAAGGCATTGCCAGAGAGGAGGGTCCTGGAGAGGGAGGCCTTGCCAACTCCTCTCCTTCACTCTCAGAGTCCTCTCCTGCCAATAACACAGGCTCAGGTAACGGAGCCACAACAGCAATCCAGAAACTAAATGATCGAAGATGTGGGTCTAGGCCTGTGATGGCGAACCTATGGCATGCGTGCCACAGATGGCATGTGGAGCCATATTAGTGGGCACACAAGCGTTGTCCTAGCTCAGCTCCAGCGTGCATGCGTGCACCAACCAGCTGATTTTTGGGCCTTCTGGGTCCACCGGACGTTGGGAAACAGGCTGTTTCCGGCCTCTGGAGGAGTTGGGAAGGCTGTTTTCGCCCTCCCCAGGCTCCAAGAAAGCCTCTGGAGCCTGGGGAGGGCGAAAAGCAGGCCTACCGGGCCCACTGTGCCAAAAGTGGGGGGAGCGCGGGGTGGGGGTTGCGCGCACATGTGCATGGGGGGGCGCATTGAATTCTGGGTGTGAACACGTCTGTGCGTGACCCTCCCCACGCTCCCCCCCACTTTTGGCACGCGACGGCAAAAAGGTTAGCCATCTCTGGTCTAGGCTGTGGATTAGGGATTCATGAAGGGGAATTAATAGGGCAGTGATGGCTACCTTTCTGCCATCACGTGCCAAAAGCGTGGGGAGCATGTGTGTGTGGGGTCATGCACGCAAGTGACCACACCCATAATTCTATGTGCCCCGTCCCCCATGCATGCACACACGACCTCTCCACGCTCCCTCTGCTTTTGGCACGTGATGGCACAGTGGGCCTGGTAGGCCTGTTTTTTGCTTTCCCCAGGCTCCAGAGCCTCTCTAGGAGCCTGGGGAGGACGAAAATGGCTTCCCCCCCTGGAGGCCCTCTGGAGGCCGGAAACGGCCCATTTGCCAACTTCCCATCTGGAGCCTGGGGAGAGCAAAAAATGGGCCTTCTCCACCCACTCCCAGGCCTCCAGAGGCAAGAAACTGCCTGTTTCCCTACTTCTGGGTGGCCCAGAAAGCCCAAAAATCAGCTTACCAGCACACACATGCACGCCGGAGCTGAGCTCACGTGCCCACCGATATGGCTACGTGTGCCACCTGTGGCACGTGTGCCATAAGTTCACCATCACGGGAAATAGGGCGAATCTCAAAATGTTGTCATTGGTTTAGGAATAAGCCCAGTATTTCTAATTTTTGGAGATCGGGAGAGGTTGTTTTGCTGGTTAAAAAGATGCTAGCAAAATGTAATTGCCCTATAATGAGAGAGCAAGTGCTTCGGAAAAACTTTGCCAGGTGTAGGATTTCACTATGATGTATATGACATGGACATTCATGTTCAGTAAAATGTAAAGGGCTATCTGAATTGCATGCTTATATACAAGATGGAGAAGGTGAGTCCTGGAGAACAGCAATTCTAGTGATTTTTTTTTTTTTTGCAAGCCAGGTTTCTAAAAATAGATCCCAAGAGGAAGCAATCGTAGCTTGGGAGAAGGAAGATGGCTGCTAAGCTCACAGTCTCTGGGTTTTTCTTTCTGTGAGCTGATTTCAGCCTGAAAAGCACCAGTGTTTGAAGAAGCACAATCCCAGCCGTCCCTCCTCTCCCTCCCCCAGTGCCCAGCCTCAGCAGATGCCAGCTCACCCTGTCAAACTCTCTCTTAATCACCATTGCATTGCCCAGTTTGATAGTAACTGCCTTCCACTTAAGCAGTGATCCTCGTGATTACGGATTATTAATGCTTAATTCAAAGCTGGAGGAAACATTTTCATTATTAAGTAGGATTGTTGATTCAATAGGTCCCTCGCTAGGAGACGAGATGAGCTTTTTGCTGAGAGGTAAAATAGAGATAGAGAGATACAGTTAGAGTGAGAGAGGGGGGTAGGATTGGATGGATGGATGACTGGATAGGTATAGGTAGGTAGGTAGAAATAGATAGATAGATAGATAGATAGATAGATAGATAGATAGATAGATAGATAGATAGATAGATAGATAGAGGTAGAGATAGATAGATAGAGATAGAGATAGATAGATAGATAGATAGATAGATAGATAGATAGATAGATAGATAGATAGATAGACAGAGATAGAAATAGATAGACAGAGATAGATAGATAGATAGATAGATAGATATAGATAGATAGATAGATAGATAGATAGATAGATAGATAGATAGATAGATAGATAGAGATAGATAGATGGATAGGTAGATAGATAGATAGAGATAGATAGATAGGTAGATAGAGATAGATAGAGAGAGAGAGAGAGAGAGATAGATAGATAGATAGAGATACATAGATAGAGATACATAGATAGTGATAGATAGATAGATAGATAGATAGATAGATAGATAGATAGATAGATAGATAGATAAATAGATAGATAGGAAGAAAAAGAAAGAAAGAAAAAGAGGGAGCAAGGGAGAGAGAGAGGGAGAGGGAGACGGAGAAGGATGGAAGCTAATTGACTTTTGTGGTCACACACCTGGTTAGAAGAAAACATCTAGGTGAGAAATGTTGATATTTGGATTCTATCAGTTTATATAGTTTTTCATTGATTATGTGGCATCAAATTAGTGCTGATTCTTGGCAATCAGATTTTGTCCATGATGAGCTGTCCCCCAACCTGGTCCTTCCACCCTTCCATTGGTGCATCCGGCACCACTGAACCTGAAGACATCCATCTTCCTTCTCCTCCTCCTCCTTCCTTCCATCTTTCCCAGTATTAGAGCCTCCTCAGGGGTAAAATCCAAAATTTTTCCCTACCGGTTTTGTGGGCGTGGCTTCGTGGGCATGGCAGGGGAAGGATATTGCAAAATCCCCATTCCCACCCCACTCCAGGGTAGGGATACTGCAAAATCCCCATTCCTTCCCCACTCCTGGGGGAAGGATATTGCAAAATCTCCATTCCCACCCCACTCTGGGGCCAGCCAGAGGTGGTATTTGCCAGTTCTCCGAACTACTTAAAATTTCCGCTACCAGTTCTGCAGAACCTGTCAGAACCTGCTGGATTTCACCCCTGAGCCTCCTCCAGAGAGCTGGGTCTTCACACAACGTGTCCAGAGTTGGATCATTTGAGCTTGGTTATTTGTGCCTTGAGGGAGAACTTTCAGTTGATTTATTCAATGATGCATTCGTTTGTTTCCTACGCTCTTCATGTTATGAGGAGTCGGACAAGACAACGCCGAAGTTCAAAAGAGTCAATATGCTTCCCATCTCCCTTTTTTTTTTTTTGCTTCATGAGAACATCGTTATTTAATATAAGATTTATATGCCACCTTTATTTGTACAACTCAAGGGGGCACATGTAACAACAACCCTATGAGGTCAACCTATTATCCAAAGCACCTGAGGGCAGGACAAGAAGCAACAGATGGAAACTCATCAAGGAGAGAACCAACCTGGAACTAAGGAGAAATTTCCTGAAAGTGAGAACTATTAATCAGTGGAACAACTTGCCTTCAAAAATTGTGGGTGCAGATGGTAATTGAAGATACTAAATACACTGTTGGAAGCAAGATTTGATGTTACCCGAACATGGTCGATGGAATTAACAATCTAGTTGAAAGACATTACAGAAGATACTATATGGAATACAAATTTAAAGTCATTTGAGGATTTTATTTATATATGGAAATATCTTTTAGTGATACGGGCAGAAGAATAAAGATATTAAATATATTATGTATGGTAGACCTGCAGGAAAGTGGGTGAAATAAAATTGATATGGTACAAGGAGATAGGTTAGGTTACTGATTGCTTAGTTTAGGAAAACGGATGTTATGTTTAGATATTAATATACTTAAAAGATCTGAATTAAGAGATATACGTATGGGAGTGGAGGAAATGGGTAGATTATGAGTAGAATAAATGCCAAATTAGGCTCTATTATATAGTTTTATAGCCGAATGCTGTTTTGAAATGTATAGTATACGGGGGATATAATAATAATGTTAGAAAGAAATGTTTAGCACATAGGGGGTGGTGTAAAAGGGTGGTAAAGTATTATAGAATGTGATATCAATTTGGATTTCATCTTGGAGAAGCCATGGGGGGAGGGGAGGGGGAGGGGGGTTAGGGAGGGGGGGGGAAAGGGGGAAAAACTTGTATTTGAAAAACTTTTTCAATTAAAAAAAAAATTGTGGGTGCTCCATCACTGGAGGCTTTTAAGAAGAGACCGGATAGCCACTAGTCTAAAATGGTAGAGGGCAGTGATGGCGAACCTTTTGGCAACGAGTGCCCAAAGTAGAAAGTGCGTACTTGCGTGTGAGCCCCGGAAATTTGAAGACCAGCTGGCCAGTGCACATGTGCACGCCGATCAGCTGGTCTTCAGGTTTCCGGGTCTATGGCATATGCGAAGATCAGCTGGCTGGCGTGCATGTATGTGGTGGAAACCAGAAAAGCAGCTGGTGACAGCGTGCGTGCCCACAGAGAGGGCTCTGCACACCACTTCTGGCACGCGTGCCATCGGTTTGCTATCACGGGTATAGAGTCTCCTGCCTGAGCAGGGGATTGGACTAGAAGACCTCTAAGATCCCTTCCAACTCTGTTTTTCTGTTCTGTTGGGCTGAGATCAGTGGTGGGTTGCTCCCGGTTCTATAGAACTGGTAGTAAAACCAGCGGGAGGCCCCGCCCACTGACCCCGACATCACCAAAATGCTTCTGCGCTTGTGTAGAAGAGCGCACGCATGAGCAAAGCGAGCGTGCGCGCGCAGCCCCATTGTAAACTAGTAGTAAAGGTTAAGTAGAACCCATCCTTGGCTGTGATGGAGCAAGGGGAGCATTAGAACTCACAGTGTCCTAGTTTCTAATTTGGCACCTTGAACCAAGAGAGCCAAATTTCCTTCTGAAATCTGAAGGTTCAAGTAGAGACCACCTCCTGATTTGAGTTGAAGTCCAGTGTCGTTTTATCCAAAAAGTTCCCCTTCTATGTCTTCCTTTTCTCTCCTTCTTGTACCATCCTAATTGCCTACTCCTCTCTCCCCCCTGTCCTTCCCTACGCTCTCCTGAAAGTTGATTGTGCATTGTACAAAGAAGCAATGTGCACAGCATTTATTTCTCAGCTGCCTGAATTTAATTTCTTGAGGTTTTTTTTCTTTTTCCTTTTTTTTTTTGTCACCACAGCCAGAGAACCTGTCCAACCGCAGAACGACAAACAGATGGCAATGGATTAGTTCCCAGAGGGTCATCTCTGCTTTGTAGATATTATCCAGCCTTGATATTCAGCCTTGCTATTTCTCAGTGGTAAAATGGGGGTAAAGCATCAAGCAACTAGAGAGTTGTAGTCCAAGCTTCATCGGGGGCTTAGAGGGTCCATTTTGAAGATTATTGGGGCTTGCCCTCTGAAGCAGCATCAAATAGTCCTTTGCATGTGTGGAGCGCGATGGCTCAGTGGTTAAAGACACTGAGTTTGTCAGCCTGAAAGCTTAACAGCCTGGGTTCGAGATCTGAGCACCGCGAGATGGGGTGAGCTCCCGTCACTTGCTCCAGCTCCTGCCCACCTAGCAGTTTGAAAGCAGGCAAATGTGAGTAGATAAATAGGTACTACATCAGTGGGAAAGTAATTGTGTTCGTGCACCTTGGTGTATAGCCGTGCTGGTCACATAACCCCTGTAGCATCTTTTTTTTTTAATTGATATTTTTTATTAATTGTATTTATTAGTGCTTAATAAACATTATGTTGTCTGGGTATTTCATTTGCGTAACGATACATATTACATTCTTAATCTCCACCCCTTTTCCCCAACCATTGGTAAAAGAGATTCCATGTTTGGTAATATTCCGTATCTTCTTTCTGTTTAATTCTTAATGTCAATCTGTCCATTTCCGCACACACTACTATTTTTTTAAAAAAATATTTCTTCATCTTGTGGTGTTTCTTCATTTTTCCAAGACGGTGCAAATACAATCCTTGCTGCTGTCAAAACATGCAATATTAAATGCATACTTTTCTTATCTAGTTTACCTGGTATCATATCTAATAAAAATAATTCAGGTTTAAAATCTACATGCTTAACTCCGGAAGCATCTGGAACAATGCTGGTTCCCTCGGGGAAGAAATGGAGATGGGCAACCGTCCTCTAGAGTCAGACCTGACTGGCCAGGGGAACCCTTTACTTTTAATTGTATGTTTATGGAACTAATCTTGAGGATAAGTCAAGAGCAAACCATTGAGGAGAGACTTAGAAAAGAGATTTATATGGTTTGAAAAAGAGCAAGGTAAGTAGGAAGAAACTCAAAATAATCTCTGCTTGAGTTTGTTTAGTACAAAATGGGACAGAGAGAAAGCCAAAGAGCCTTTCCAGAATCTCTGACTTCACTATAAGATTTTACTACACCTGAAACCCCTCCCTCCAGGTAGCCTTCCACTTACGACAGCTCATTTAGTGACTGTCTGAAATGATAACAGCCCTGGAAAAAGTGACTTACAATTGGTCCTTGCACTCACGACATAGCAGAATGGCCACTGTGAGCATTCTTGGTGCTCTCTGAGCTCGGTTGTCTTCTTGCAGACTTCATTACCCAACTAGGTAACATCATCAGTTCTTAGTAAGTGTGGGGTTTGCTCCCAGGTAGTCTTTTTTCGAACGACAGTCATTCAGTGACCAAAGTTACGATGGCATTGCATGAGGGAGTCTAATGATGGGTCCTCATCGTTGAAGCTCTTGTAGCGTCCCTGCACTCACCATTTGTGATCTTCACCACTGGCTTCCGACATTCAGCATTTCCTCCTTGGTGGGTTCCTTGACTGATTATAATCTTCCGCCTGATTTGTCTGGAGCAGATCCCTGCCTACGTGAACGTGGAGGCGTTGTAAATTTTTTTTCCCGGGTTGTTTCTTTCCTAGCATTTTTAATTGTCTCTTTTCTTTTGAGCCGTGTGACAAATTGCCATTGTCATCTTTCATGCAAACGCAAGACAGTATTGCCATCCTGCTGTTTGAAGATGTTCCTACGGAAAGGAATTCGCCGAAGATAAGTAGAAGCCGCACCTGCTTTCCATCTGATTATTTTCCTGGACCGCCTCTAATGATCATATCGGTTACCAACGGTTGGGGTGAATGGAGTGTTTGCATTTGCTCGCGCAAGGAAATCTCCCCGTTGCCAGCGTGTTTCAGCAGATGCGTTTCAGCAGATGGAAAGAAAAAGAAAAAGATGAAAGTCCTGAGGTTGAAGAGTGGAAGAGCTTCCCTCTGGGTGCTTTATCACTGGAGGCTTTCAAGAAGAGCCTGGACAGTCATGGACCTGGAATGGTATAGGGCAGTGGTGTCCATTCTTGGCAACTTTAAGACTTATGGACTTCAACTCCCAGAATTCCCCATGCTGGCTGTGGAATTCTGGGAGTTGAAGTCCACAAGTCTTAAAGTTGCCAAGGTTGGACACCCCTGATATAGGGGTCTTCTGATATGGGCAAAGGGTTGGACAGGAAGACCTCTATCGTAACTTTGGTCACTGAATGACTGTCGTTCAAAAAAAGACTCCAAGGTCTTTCCACCCATATTATTCTATGTTTCTTATTGTCCCTTTTTCTACATAGCATCCAATCTATGGAGATTCTCAGACATCCATGTCATAGTTGTCTCAAAGGTGCTTTTTCAAGAGGCAACTGGACTTTCTTGTTTTTCTTTGAAGATGTTTTGCTTCTCATCCAAGAAGCTTCTTCAGCTCTGAGCTGTAAACATCTAAAAAAGATGTGGAGACTCTAGAAAGAATGCAGAGAAGAGCAACAAAGTTGATTAGGGGACTGGAGGCTAAAACATATGAAGAATGGTTGCAGGAACTGGGTATGTCTAGCTTAATGAAAAGAAGGACAAGGGGAGACATGATAGCAGTCTTTCAATATCTCAGGGGCTGCCACAAAGAAGAGGGAGTCAAGCTATTCTCCAAAGCACCTGAAGCCAGGACAAGAAGCAATGGATGGAAACTCATCAAGGAGAGAAGCAACTAAGAACTAAGGAGAAATTTCCTGACAGTTAGAACAATTCATCAGTGGAACAACTTGCCTCCAGAAGTTGTGAATGCTCCAACACTGGAAGTTTTTAAGAAGATGTTGGATAACCATTTGTCTGAAGTGGTGTAGCAGGGGGTTGGCTTAGAAGACCTCCGAGGTCCCTTCCAACTCTGTTATTCTAAATTCTAAATCTTCAAAGAAAAACAAGGAAGTCCAGTTGTCTCTTGAAAAAAGCATCTTTGGGATAGCATCCAGTCAATCTTTTAGCTTATTGTTTCAATTTCCAACAGGAGAGATCCATATGCTTTTTGCAACCTTAGAAGAAGGTCCTAAATTGACCTTCCCCCATCATCTGCTCTTAAGAAGACACTTCTTTTAGTAGGTGGCATTCAGATCCTGTGCTACTGTGGTTAAAATTTGAAATAAGACTGTCATACAGACCCAGCTTATCGTGATATATTTCATGGATAAACCAGCTGTGGCATCCAAATGTTGAGGAAAACCCAACATTGTTAGGAAGCACGGGGGATCCTGGATGATGGAAGTTCAGCAACATCTGGAGGGCCCAGATGTTATTGCAAGCCGGGATGAAATCATGGCTTAGTACAATGTGTGAACCTACCATCATTTAGTAGACTTGATAATAGGATATTCTCGGCAATCCTAGAAAGTTAGCAGATGAGAACAAAGTAGGTGTATGGATGGGTTTGGCAAATTAATGGGAAATAAATAAATGCATAGATTCCCCCAATTATGGAGAAGTATTATCAGCCACATCTGCCCTTGCTTTCAAGTGTAGGTGTAGCTATAATTTTTCCTACGCTTTTCCTGGGCATAACTCCAAATGCTTGATCGTTGCCACCTCGGGAACAAGTGCCACATCTCCACCAACTTTCACACTGAAGCCTCTCGCAAACAGCTTCCAGCTGTCTACAGAGGTAGGTGTAGAAATTGCATTCACGTCTCCTTCTGCTGGAGCTGCATGTAAGTCTCCTTAGATCAGAAAGATGCATCTTAACAAAACTAGGAGAGGCCAGTAGGTTGGGTCTAAGGCAGTGGCGAAATCCAATTTTTTTTTTTTACTACCGGTTCTGTGGGCATGGCTTGGTTTGGTGGGTGTGGCAGGGGAAGGATACTGCAAAATCTCCATTCCCACCCCACTCCAAGGGAAGGATACTGTAAAATCCTTTCCTTCCCACTCCTGAGGGAAGGATGCTGCAAAATCCCCATTCCCACCCCACTCTGGGGCTACCCAGAGGTGGTATTTGCCGGTTCTCCGAACTGCTCAAAATTTCCGCTACCGGTTCTCCAGAACCTGTCAGAACCTGCTGGATTTCACCCCTGGTCTAAGGATCTAAGCGGGAACAGTGGATCAGGCAGCCCCCACCCCGCGACTTCTCCAGTTATCGTACTCCACGGGTGAGATTTCTGTAGCTTAGTTTTCACAAGCAACAGCTCAAGTGCTAAGCTTGTCCCTGGGATGAAGTACATCTTGCTTTCTCCTAGACTCAAAGCCATTGTAAAAACAAGCACATCCTTGCACAAAGTCAATTGGATGACATGGAGGAGGATTTAAGACTAGCAAGATCATACCTCCTTGCAGAGAGAGGGCTACTTCTTGACTACGAAGTAGTAAATCAATAACTAGATCTCTGCCCCCGCCCTCCTCACAGCTTGAAGTGGTATAGTCCACAGGCAGGCTTCCTACTCTTTCGCTCCGGTGTGAGAATTCAGATCAAATCACCACTCTCTAAAATGACCGATTGCGATGGGAAGTTTGAGATGGGATTTATAAAATCTTACAAGTTCAAACATTTGGGGCATTTCAATGAAACAACCCAATAATCCAATAAATTGGGGGTGTGTGTGTCTAAAGGTTGAATTCTACACCAGTCAAGCAAAACCGCGCAAATTTGCATTTGAATGTTTTGTTTTATTTTGCATCATTTATTCCTTTTTTTTACATTCTTCTGCAAAGGGTTCAGTGGTGGCATTCAGCCGGTTCTATTTGGTTCGGGCAAACTGGTAGCGACGGCTGCGGGTGGCTCCGCCCACCCACCCGGATGTAATCATGTCCCATTTATCCATATTTTTGACGCTCTGTGCATACGCGGAAGGCCCTGCTCATGCACTCACATTTGCGAACCAGTAGCAAAGGTAAGTGAATACCCCCCCTGCAAGGGTTGTGCATTTTTGTTAGGTGTATAATGGAAAAGGCTAGTGACAAAGCAAATCTATATATTCCGGTGATACCAGTCAGTGCTGAAGGGTACAGTGCTGGCGCCGGCATGCAGTGGTCGAACATGACTCTTTGGATGTGGGAAAACCGCAACCTATGTTTTGATTCTAAGAGGTTGACCAGTGTTCCTATCGGCTGATATCCCTGGATAGTAACTGGGAGGAGAGAGACTGGATGATGGAATTTATTTGTTTATTTTTATCCCACCTTTATTATTTTTATAAATAATTCAAGGGGATGAACATACCTAATAAACCTTCCTCTTATTTTTCCCACAAAAACCTGGTGGGTTGAACTGAGGGAGGGAGGGAGGGAGGGAGGGAGGGAGGGAGGGAGGGAGGGAGGGAGAGAGAGAGAGAGAGAGAGAGAGAGAGAGAGAGAGAGAGAGAGAGAGAGAGAGAGAGAGAGAGAGAGAGAGAGAGATCGGGCCAAAGTCACCCAGCTAGTGTTCATGGCTAAGGTAGGACTAGAACTCACTGTCTCCTGGTGATTGGCCCAAAGTCATTTAGATGGCTTTTATGCTTAAGGCGGGACTAGAACTCACTGTCTCCTGGTGATTGGCCCAAACTCACCTAGCTAGCTTTCATACCTAAGGCGGGACTAGAACTCACTGTCTCCTGGTGATTGGCCCAAAGTCAACCAGTTGGCTTCCATACCTAAGGTGGGACTAGAACTCACTTTCTCCTGGTGATTGGCTCAAAGTTATTCAGCTGGCTTTCATACCTAAGGTGGGACTAGAACTCACTTTCTCCTGGTGATTGGCTCAAAGTTATTCAGCTGGCTTTCATACCTAAGGTGGGACTAGAACTCACTTTCTCCTCATGATTGGCCCAAAGTCACCCAGCTGGCTTTCATGCCTAAGGTGGAACTAGAACTCACTGTCTCCTGGTGATTGGCCCCAAATCACTCAGATGGCTTTCATGTCTAATGTGGGACTAGAACTCACCATCTTCTGCTTTCAAGCTGGATGTCTTAACCACTAGAGCAAACTGGCTCTACAGCGGTTAGATCGTTCAGGTTGTCTCCTTAGCCCACTCCAGTTGCAAAACTGTGGAAGACTTTCCATCTGATATAACTACCCAGAGAGAAGAAGCCAAGCTCTGTAGGATGTGCTGGAGATGGATCTATCATATGTCTTTGACATCAGCATCCAGAAAACAGGCGATGGGCAGATGAAATATTTAATTAGAGAGTATCCATGTCCTACTAATATTTTTTTAATTTTAATTTTTTTCTGCATCAAAATTGTAACAGAGCTTCCACGGAGTATGTAAGTTTTCTGTCGAGGAATGGACTAGCTTAGAGGCTTTCAACATTTTTGTGCTCACCTATTATACCTTTTTGGGATGTGGTGGCTCGGTAGCTAAGGCGTTGAGCTTGTCGATCAAAAGGTCGGCAGTTCAGCGGTTCGAATCCCTAGTGCCGCGTAATGGGGTGAGCTCCCGTTACTTGTCCCAGCTTCTGCCAACCTAGCAGTTCGAAAGCACATAAAAAATGCAAGTAGAAAAATAGGGACCACTTTTGGTGGGAAGGGAACAGCGTTCCGTGCATCTTTGGCATTGAGTCATGCCGGCCACGTGACCACGGAGACGTCTTCGGACAGTGCTGGCTCTTTGGCTTTGAAACGGAGATGAGCACTGCCCCCTAGAGTCAGGAACAACTAGCACATATGTGCAAGGGGAACCTTTATCTTATTATACCTTTGTCCACCATTTTCTTGTTTTCTTTTTTTAACATTGCAATCTCTGTTCTCTGTGATACAAATGCACTGGAGTACATAATAATGAGTCTGTGTGAATGTCATTCCTAAGAGTTCCTACATAAATCTTTACAGGGCATAAGCTTTGAAATCCTTGTAATCAAGATGTGGAACACTGAATTATCTGGTTGCTCATATACATATTCACATTTTAATTTGCAAAGAAACTGGGTCTTTAAAAAATTGGGGCTAAGTTATTGTTTAATTTCCCAGTTGACAGATGAGAAACATCCACTGAAAAAGATTTAGATGAATGGATGCATTCAGCTCTATTTTTAAATTGTTCGGAGAGTTTTCTGATCCCTTTTCCCCCCCACTAAAGTGTCTCTGCTTCTGAGCAGATTTTGTTAATGAATTGCCCCAACACTGAAATCTCTCTTGCCCTACATCAGATGGACCTCAAAGAACATATATGGCTCTGCAACCCAGCAAGACAGACACTGATTTCAGAGGATAATTAGAACTGCAGAAAAAACAATGGCTACCAACCTGCCTTCCATTGAGGACTTGTATATTGCACGAGTCAAAAAGAGGGCTGAGAAAATATCTACAGACCCCTCACATCCTGGACATAAATTGTTTCGACTTCTACCCTCAAAAGGACGTTATAAGGCATTGCACACCAGGATTTCTGCCTACTTGGTTAGACCAAAAGCTAAAATGTGCAGAAATTGCCACTGAATTGTAGAAACATACTCCAGGGTCTGTAGAAGTCAAGAGAGGATGGTCTAGAGCAGGGGTCTGCAACCTTAAACACTCAAAGAGCCATTTGGACCCGTTTCCCACAGAAAAGAAAACACCGGGAACCACAAAACCTGGGTGGGTGTGGCCAACTCGACGTCACTCACTTCCACCAGTCACATGACACCCCTTAGCCACACCTACTCAGCCGGTCATTAGGGCAGAGAACCGGTTATTAAAAAACACCGGGAACCACAAAACCCTTTCGACATCTCTCTCTCCCCACCTCTGTATCTCTCTATTTCTCTCTCTCCCCCTCTCTCTGTATCCCTCTGTCTCTACTCTGGCCGCTTCTCCATCCCCCACCGTCGTCCTTACCTTCTCAGGCCAGGAGAGGAGTGACTGGGAGGGAAGGGCGAGGGATGGGAACAGCCAGTGGTGGGATCACTCAACAGGGAGCCACGGCAGAGGGACCAAAGAGCCACATGTGGCTCTGGAGCCACAGGTTGCTGACACCTGAACTAGACACAAGGACATTTTTTTCCCGAACGCCATCACTCTGCTAAACAAATAATTCCCTCAACACTGTCAAACTATTTACTAAGTGTGCACTACTATTAATCTTCTCATTGTTCCCACCACCCATCTCCTTCCACTTATGACTATATGACTGTAATTTTGTTGCTCTGGTCCTCTCCTCTTTTTTTTTTGCCTCTTTCTGAGCTACCGGACGAGACAAGCAACATGCACACAACTGCTAAAACACAGGAACGGCGGTTAACTTGTGAAGGTACCCGCGTGAATTTGTCTCCCTGAAGTCTGGGTCAATGCCATCGATTGGGGGAGGAGTGATGAATCAATGTTAATTTGCTTGACGGGCCTACTGCCACCACAAGTCCAGAGAAATTAGATGAGCAACGGATGTTGAAAATGGAGCCCTTCTCCAAGACTCTATCTGTGCCCTGAGCTTATTTAATGAAGTCAGGAGCCAATGGTGGCGTCATTAATTTGAGGAAATAGCCTTTTCCCGCTTTCCTGGTGTGTGAAGTCAAGATGGAATGTCACAATTGTGAGGAGAACTGGATTTATGGTTTGTTTGCAATTTATCTGCTCCTCGCATTTCTGGGAGGGTGGGCTTTTTTTTTTTGGAGACAATTTTATTGTATTGATTTATTGATTACATTTATATAGATACCTACGCACCCACCCATGATTCTGTGTGGCTTACAAAGTTGGGAAAAAAAACCCCTATGCAAATAATCTTACTAACTCATTGTGTCCTGGTGATTTGGCCAAAGTTACCCAGCCGATTTTCATGCCTAATGTGGGTCTAGAACTCACTGTCTTCTGGCTTTTAGGTTGGTGCCTTAGGCACTATACCAAACTGGCTCATACGTTACACAAGCTGGAATTGAAGGATTCAGCTAGAATTGTTTGTACATGTTTCTTATGCACAGGACACAATGTAGAGGAAGCAAAAACCTAACAGCTGATCCACACTTTCATCTCTCTCTCTCTTTCTCTCTCTCCATCCATTCATATCTGCCTGCCTGCCTGCCTGCCTGCCTATCATCCATCCATTTCTATTTCTCTTTCTCTTTCTCTCCATCATTTATCTATTGGAAAAGAACTTTCTATCATATATCTGTCTGTTTTTCTATCATTTGCCTTTATACTGAATCAATTTCCCCTTTTAAGCCTTGTCTGTCTGTCCATCCCTCTGTCTGTCTGTCTATTACCTACTTACCTACCCATCCATCATATCTCTCTCTCTTTCTCTCTCTCTCTCTCTCTCTCTCTCTCTCTCTCTCTCTCTCTCTCTATATATATATATATATATATATATATATATATATATGTATGTATGTATGTATGTATGTATGTATAATCTGCCTGCCTGCCTGCCTGCCTGCCTGCCTGCCTATCTATCTATCTATCTATCTATCTATCTATCTATCTATCTATCTATCTATCTATCTATGTATCTATCTATCTATGTATCTATCTATCTATGTATCTATCTATCTATCTATCTATCATCTATCTATCTATCTATCTATCTATCTATCTATCTATCTATCTGTGTCTGTCCTCCATCCATCCCTCCATCCCTCCATCCACTTATCTCTCTCTCTCTCACACACACATACACACACACATATATATAATCTGCCTGCCTGCCTGCCTGCCTGCCTGCCTGCCTATCTATCTATCTATCTATGTATCTATCTATCTATCTATCTATCTATCTATCTATCTATCTATCTATGTATCTATCTATCTATCTATCTATCATCTATCTATCTATCTATCTATCTATCTATCTATCTATCTATCTATCTATCTATCTATCTGTGTCTGTCCTCCATCCATCAATCCATCCGTCCATCCACTTCTCTCTCTCTCTCTCTCTCTCTCTCTCTCTCTCTCTCTCTCTCTCTCTCTCTCTCTCATCTAATCCATTAATCTATCTTTCTATTGTTTGCCTGCCTGCCCGTCTCCTTGACATTCCACTTTTCTTCTTAGAGCTCAAGATGAGATACATCTGAATCACCCCTCACGTTATTCATACAATAACGAAACCTTTGAGATCAGGCTGAGTTGAGAAATAGTGACCTGGCCAAAGGTCATTCAGTGAATTCCATAGTTGAATGGGGATTAATAGCCATCTCTCTAGAACCAGTCCTAAAATTTTACTATTGTACCTCACTGACCTTTTATATCAAGGTTTATGATATCAGCAATTGTTCTGAAGGTCAAGCCATTTGAAACAGCTCCTGTAATGTTTTAAAGCAATTGTTGGGAGCAAAGAATATCTGTCTATCCATCATCTCAGAGAAAGCCTTCACATCCATTGAAGTTTCACCTAGAGTAGGTGTGCAAAATATTGGAGCTATTTTTCTAACCTATCCTTGAAATTTCTGCTAATCCTCTCTCTGGATTCAAAACTCATCACAGTTTTATAGGTGGCATTTAGATCCTAAGAAATTGTTGTATATGTACCCTAATGTTCAACCAAAGTGTTGGAGATGTGATTGTTTAGATGCTACATATTATCATATATGGTGGACTTGTAAGAAAGTGAAGGCTTTCTGGATAAAAATTTGGTGGGTTATGCAAAATGTTCTGAAGAAAAAACTCCAATTTTCTCCTCAATTGTTTTTATTGGGCATAGTTAAGGATTTTTCAAGGGGTGAGACAAAATTGATATTATATATGGTGACAGCAGCTAGGTTATTGATTGGTCAATATTGGAAAAGGAATGTTTTGCCTACTATTGAAGAATGGACTTTGAAGGTGGCCAGTTTTGCAGAAATGGCGAAGATATCAGCATACTTAAAAGACCGGACTCAAGAGACTTATGCATGGGAGTGGAAGAAATGGATAGACTATGTGCAGAACAAATATCAAACTAGGAAGTACCAGATAGTTTTTACTTGAATGTTGTGTAGAAATGTATAGTATATAGGGGGTAGAATAGTTCAATGTTATGTAGAAATGTATAGTATATAGGGGGGAGAATAGAAGGGCGGTAAAGTATTGTTAGGGTGTGTGTAAAAAGTATTTGTTGCTTGTGCAACGAGCAGAGCAGAAACACACAGGGAAGGAGATAAATGTGCAGCTCGTGTGAGAAAAATACTTTATATACAAGATAATAAGCAGTCTCGGTGTAGGTAAAACAGTCCAAGGTCATAAACAGTAATATCAGTCCAGTAAGTATCTTCCCTTACCAAAGCAAACAGACTTTAGTAACTCTCGGTATACAGACCATATAACAATCCAGTCTAACACCAATCAGCAGAAAGACGCAGGAAGCAACAGGAACAGGAACAATCAGGAACAAAGAACGCTTCTCTGCGCTGCTTATTTATGCACTGTAGCCTAATTACAGGGTTCAGCAAACCCTGATTATGTGGCTCAGTTGTTTCTTAAAGAAACAGATATATTGCCTGACCAACAAGTTAGGAGTAAGCTACAAGCTGAACCTAACAAGTATGATATAATAATATGATTTAGTTGAATGTTGTGTAGAAATGTATAGTATATAGGGGATAGAATAGTTTAATGTCATGTAGAAGTATATAGTACACAGGGGGTAGAATAGATGTGTGTAAAGTATGATGACATAATATGATTTGGATTTGGATTTCACCTTGGGGAAGTCATGGGAGGAGGGGAGGGTTAGGGAGGGAAAGGGGGGGGGGAAATGGGGAAAAATTTGTATTTGTAAAACTTTTTCAATAAAAAAAAACCTCATCACAGTGAATGCTTCAAGCAAAATGAGAAGCTCTACATTATCTCATGGCCAATGGTTGCTGCTGTGGAGATATTTTCTTTTTCCTGGTGGAAGGAGGGAACAAAGGAAAAGAGTTGGAAGAACGTAGATAAGGCCAAGAAGAAGAGAAGTGATGCAGAAGGAAAGGATAAAGTAAACAATGGGTCCCGAGAATAACAGAGGAGGACAACAAGACAAAAAAAAGGGGGGGCACTGTTCAGATATGAGCTAATGGCACAAAGTAGCCACTCATTTATTTTAAACCCTCCATTCATTTGCCATTGCTGGAAATGGCTAGTATGCGAGAATCCATTGTCACAGTGTACATCTGTCAGCATGATGGCTGTCACAACTTTGTCAGTGAAGGAAGTCTGCAATCTGGTACTTCTCCCTCTTTTAATTTTTAAAAAAGAAATTCTTGAAGATTTTTTACATAAATAAAAGGTAAACATGAAATTATAGAGCCGTGATGGCGAACCTATTGAAGCCCTTTCTGCGGGCACACGAGCCATCGCCCTAGATCGGCTCCACCATATTGTTGTGGCCCGCCAGCAGCCTGCGCGGATCATGGCTGATCCCGACGACGAGGAGGCTGGTGTGGTGTCGCGCCAGCAGCTTGCGCAGCCAGTGCTCGCGTCTGACAGCGAAGAGGCTGAAGAGGACGTGGTGCCAGAGGCAGAGACTCAGCCAGGGCCTTCAGAACCTCCAGAGGCTCCTTCAAGTGGAGAGAGCTAGGTCGGTCGAAGAGGTTGTAGAAAAAAATGCATTTAATTTAATTTAATTTAATTTAATTTAATTTAATTTAATTTAATTTAATTTAATTTAATTTAATTTAATTTAATTTAATTTAATTTAATTTAATTTAATTTAATTTAATTTAATTTAATTTAATTTAATATTTAATTAATTCAATTTATATGCCGCCCCTCTCCGAAGACTCAGGGCGGCTCACAATACATTTTAAAAAATCATTATAAAAAACATTTAAAAATTAAAAACATTAAAAACATTAAAAACTCATTCACACCATTCATGGCCGGATCTCGCCAGATCACAAGAGCGAGATCAACAGCCCCAGGCCTGCCGGAAAAGCCAGATCTTCACCGCTTTTCAGAAGGCCAATAGGGTGGGGATGGTCCGGACCTCAGGAGGTAACTGGTTCCAGAGAGCTGGGGCCGCCACAGAGAAGGCCCTCCCCCCGCGGGCCTGCCAGCCAGCATTGTTTAGCTGATGGGACCCGGAGGAGACCAACTCTGTGAGATCTTACTGGTCGCTGGGAGCTATGCGGCAGAAGGCAGTCTCGAAGATAACCTGGCCCTGAGCCATGTAGGGCGATCATCAACTGAGCCGCGTGATCATCAGAGGATTTTTTTTTTTACTTTTAAAAGCATTTTTTTGGCTGAACCACCCATTGCCATCACTACCGGATTGGGCGATCCGGTCCAAACCGGGAGCATTTCACCCCTGACGTGAATTCAGACCTTTAGATTCTGCACATTTCCAGAGGTAATTGAAGTCCAACCTACGATGAAGCTTTCACGTTGGAAAGGCGAATGAAAGAAAAAAACAACAACTAGCTAGAAGGAAAATCAAATGTGCACATTCTTTGGATAGCAAAGGTGACAAACAAGGAAGTACTGGAGCATATAAAATCAGACACATCACTGGAAGGCAGAATCACAACCTTCCCCCTTACTTGGTTTGGCCGTGTCATGCAAGCAGACTTGCTGGAAAAGCAGCTACGCTCAGAACGGTCAGCGGTAAAAGAAAATGAGGCCACCAAAAAAAAAAAAAAGGAAGCTAGATACCATCAAAGCCAACTGGAGCATAAACCAACTGAAAGAAGCAGAGAAACAGAACAACAGAGTTGGAAGGCATTCTGTCCCCGTCCCACACATGCACCCCCACAGACGGCCCGGAGTTAATAAGCCACACGTCAAAATCTTTGAAGATAAAGCTGGCAGCAACCCAGTGGCTAGCTGCCAATTCAGACTTTACTCACACAAAACAAAGATTAGACTGCAAGCATAAAGCAGGCAAAGTTTCCGCAATACAAGGATTAGTCCAAATGCAGTCTGACAAGGCAGGCAGAAGTCCAGTAACACAGAGATCATGGATTATTTCTAGTTTTTGCTCGTCACAAACTGAACCGGCCACCATACCCACATTTATACCCTGTGGGGTGTGGTCCAGTGACTCAGCTAATCTCTGGCACACCTTCCCCTCTGCTGCGCACACTTCTCCCTGCGCCTCTGCCGAGGGTCCAGCCAGTTCTTATCTCCTTCATCGCTGTCCATCTGTTGTTGCAGGGACGTGCTTGGCTCTGGGCCTATCTCTTGGCCTTCAGTGTCCTCTGGAGGCATTGCCAGAGAGGAGGGTCCTGGAGAGGGAGGCCTTGCCAACTCCTCTCCCTCACTCTCAGAGTCTGCATCTGTCGATAGCCCAGGCTCAGGCAACGGAGCCACAACAGAAGGGACTTTGGAGGTCTTCTAATCCAACTCCATGCTCACGCAGGAGACCTTATGCTATTTTAAACAAATGGTTGTCCACTCTCTTTTTAAAAACCTCCAGCGATGGAGCACCCACAACTTCTGAAGGCAACTTCTGTTCCACTGGTTAATTGTTCTCACTGTTAGGAAGTTTCCCCTTAATTCCAGGTTGCTTCTCTTCTTGATTCGTTTCCCTCCATTGTTTCTTGTCCTGCCCTCTGATGCTTGGGAAAATAAGTCCTCTTTGTGGCAGCACCTCAAATATTGGAAGACTGCTCTCATGTCAGCCCTAGCTCTCCTTTTCATTAAACTGGACATACCCAATTCCTTCAACTGTTCTTCATTTGTTTTAGCCTCCGGTCCCCTAATCATCTTTGTTGCTCTTTCTCTGCACTCTTTGTAAAGTGTGCAGTGGACCGAGTGGAGCAAGTGGCCAGTTTGAAGTTTCTGGGTGTTATCCTAAAAGAGGACCTGACCTGGGATGCTCACATTGTAGCACTGGTTAAAAGGGCCCAGCAGAGATTATACTACCTGAGACTTCTCCGGAAACAACAACTGAATGGAAAACTGCTGGTGACCTTCTACCGCTGCACCATAGAGAGTATTTTAACTTACTGCACCTGTGTATGGTTTGCCAATTGCATGGTGGCAGATAGGACAGTGCTCCAGAGGGTTAACATCATTGCCCAGAGGATCATTGGCTGCCCTCTCCCCTCTTTATAGCTCCCACTGCCTTAAGAAAGTTCAAAACATTCTTAAAGATCCATCTCATCCTGGGCACCATTTTTTTTTTAACTATTACCATCTGGCAGACGGTACAGGATAATAAAAACAAGGACAAACAGGCTGAAAAACAGCTTCTATCCCAGGGCAATAACCATATTGAATTCTACGGTATAGTGCAATATCGGGTTTTCAATTTCAATTATATAGAATGTAAGGGATGTATGTTTGTGTTTTTATTTTTATAGTTATAATGTACACTGAAGATGGCATTTAATTTCGTTGTACCATATGCAATGACAATAAACTAAACTAAACTAAACTAAACTAAACTTGAACTGAACTAAACTAAACTAAACTAAACTAAACTAAACTAAACTAAACCTGGACTGGACTGGACTGGACTGGACTGGACTAGACTTGACCTAAACTAAACTAAACTAAACTAAACTAAACTAAACTAAACCTGGATTGGACTGGACTGGACTGGACTGGACTGGACTGGACTGGACTAGACTAGACTAGACTAGACTAGACTAGACTTGACCTAAACTAAACTAAACTAAACTAAACTAAACTAAACCTGAACTGAACTGGTGATAATTTTTATATATCTCATTTTTTCTACATGTTTCACTTTTCTTCTTTATAACTGCTTTCTAATAGCAAATCCTTCATAAAAGTTATTGCATTACATTCTTAATTAAATCATCTTTCTATTGATATATAATTTTATGGTACTACTCCCCAAAAAAGTGGTGTTATTAGCTAGTTTTAGAAAACACACTTTCCCCAAAAGGTTTCCACAATTTTGGCCACTACTATACATTGAATGTTTTATTTTCCATGGTTTGCATCATTTATCCCTGTGTTTACATCAGTAAAAACATTCAAATGAGAAAGAAATGCAAAAGTAGGAAAATGAACAAACAAATAAATAAATACACTCTCTGTTTTGCGAATGAGCTCCCACAATTGCCAAGAAACCAGAAGTCTCAACTTTTTTGCAGTTATTTAAAAGGTACCCTGGTTTCCTGCTTTTTCTGATTGTGCAAGTTTTATTTTGGGGTAAGGAAGGACACACCAAGGAAAAAAAAATAGGGGGTACGTCCAGAGGATCACAGTAGAAATGGTGGTATTTGAGAACAATTAGAGGTTCAGATCTGAAGATTTCCATGAGCTGTCCATGGTCCTGTTTTTCTAGCCATGGAGTTCCAGAATAAGGCCCTTGTATTTAACAAATACAAATATTTTTTTGTATTTGTATTTGATATTTGTAAAATACAAATATCTTACAAAATTTGTATTTTACAAATACTCAAATACTTTGGTGTTGGAGAAGACTCCTGCGAGTCCCTTGGACTGCAAGGCGATCAAACCGGTCAGTCCTAGAGGAGATCAACCCTGACTGCTCTTTAGAAGGCCAGATCCTGAAGACGAAACTCAAATACTTTGGCCACCTAATGAGAAGGAAGGAAGGACTCACTGGAGACGAGCCTAATGCTGGGAACAATTGAGGGCAAAAGAAGAAGGGGACGGCAGAGAACGAGGTGGCTGGATGGAGTCATTGAAGCAGTAGGCGTGAGCTTAAATGGACTCCAGAGGATGGTAGAGGACAGGAAGGCCTGGAGGAACATTGTCCATGGGATCAGGATGGGTTGGACAAGACTTCCCAACTAACAGCAGAGGTTCAGATCTGAAGATTTCCATGAGCTGTCCATGGTCCTGTTTCTTTAGCTATAGAGCTCCAGAATAAGGACCTTGTATTTTACAAAGATTAGCAGGTTCAGTTGCGATACAACTGTACTGGTTAATGTGCAGAGGAAAAAAAAAGGAAGAATTATATACACTGGAAGTAATGGTATCAACTGCATTTAATTAATAATGTTCAATTAATGTTCAAATCCAATTAAGTCAAATTAGTTCATGTCCTAGTGCCAGATTCCTCCTAAGTGCAGTCATTATTAGCTGGTGATGATGATGATAATGAAAACCATGCCTGGTTCTTTTCTACAGAAATCAACTTTTTTATCTCATTACGAAGCCTTCAGAAAATGAATTTCTTCCCCACAGCCCCAGTAGTCAAGGCAAGTCTATAGGAACCAGTGTTACTGTTGTGGCCCGCCAGCGGCCTGCACGGATTGTGGCTGATCCCGATGACAAGGAGGCTAGTGTGGTGTCGCGCCAGCAGCCTGTGCAGCCGGTGCTCGAGTCGGACAGCAAGGAGGTTGAAGAAGATGTGGGGCCAGAGGCAGAGATTCAGCCAGGGCCTTCAGATCCTCCAGAGGCTCCTTCAAGTGAAGAGAGTGAAGTGGAGGAGCCTCTTCTCAATGCATGAGCATGCAGAGCTGCCAAAAGGCAGGAGTGGTTCCTCAGGAGGAGGTCTCCTCGAGAGTAAGGCTTGGGGCTAATTGGCCATTCCCTTAGCCTATTTAAGTTTGCACACAGCTGGCAAACATTGCAGGAAACAACGTGTGTTCGTCCGGTCGTTCGTTGAGCATTTGAGAGTGAATTTTCCTTGCAAACCTGATTTCTGGGCTAATTGCCAACTCTTGTAAGCCTTTATCTAATCTTTGGAATTTCTGGCAGGCTGTTAAGGACATTTTTAGTAATAGCCTGCATTTGAAAATGACTGTGTTTGTAGTAAACGGAGTTGTTCGGAGTTTTGTGTGTGCTACATTTCTTGGGTTCCGTAGCTGGGGCAGAACAGTTACATTAAGAAAAAGGATTAGTGGGGAGTTGTTAGAAACATGGTCTACAGCATCAAGTCAAGCCCCTTCCTCCCCTTAGAATGTTGTCAGGTGCACAGAATCAGCACATCACACATTAAGCTCCAGCTAAGATGATTTATTGCTCGTGCTTCTACATACAGTAGTGGCCAAAATTGTGGAAACCTTTTGGGAAAAGTGTATTTTTGAGGTTTGATGGCTAATAACACCATTTTCTTTTTTGGAGTTTCAAGATAATCCTATTCCACTGCTGGACTGGCCTGGGAATAGCCCAGACCTTCTTAACCCAATTGAAAATCTATGGAGCCAACTAAAGAAACTTGTTAGTCAGAAGCAACCCAGCAATAAAAGGCCTTGGTAGTACAGTGGTCTAAAGCACCCTGTTCTTAAGACCAGCTGCCTGCAATTACTGCAGGTTCGAATCTCGCCAGGCTCAAGGTTGACTCAGCCTTCCATCCTTTCTAAGGTAGGTAAATTGAGGACCCAGTTTGTGGGGGCAATAAGATGACTTTGTATAAATATACAAAAGGATGAAGGCTATTGCTTAACGCATTGTAAGCCGCCCTGAGTCTCCGGAGAAGGGCGGCATATAAATCAAATTTAAATTTTTTTAAAAAAACCCAGTTAATAGAAGCAATCATTCCATCTTGGTTTCACATGATAACAGCTGCAGAACTCAAAGACCTGGTTCACTCCATGGGAAGACGTTGTAAGGCCATCATTTATGCTAAAGGTTACCCAACTAAGTATTAACTGACGTGGTGATAATTTTTGTGCATCTCGTTTTTTTCTACGTGTTTCACTTTTCTTCTTTATATTATAACTGCTATTCTAATAGCAAATCCTTCCTAAAAGTGATTGCATTACATTCTTGATTAAATTATCTTCCCATTGATATATAATGTTATGGTACTACTCCAAAAAAAAGTGGTGTTATTAGCTAGTTTTAGAAAATTCACTTTTCCCAAAAGGTTTCCACAATTTTGGCCAGTACTGTAAGAATCTAATGTTGTGCACTAAATTGGCCCTAGATAAAAGTAAACAAAATTCAAGAGAGGATGGACTTAAACCACTTGTGAGTATGTAATGATTCTAAACTGATAACTCTCTTGACTCTGCTCCCCCCCCCAAGCTTTTCCTGTCCTTCTCTGATCCTCCTGAATGGTATTCTACCCTCCTGATTCCATTCTACTGAAGACAGCCTCAAGGAGATCGGGACAGATAGAGGTGCAATTGTGTGGACAGGTGTGATTTCAAGTGAAAGTTTGATTGGGAAGATAAGATTGCATTACTCGAGTTGATTTTATACGGGAGGTTAATAGGAGATGACAGACAATTGCTGCTCTCTAAATCCAGGAGTTGTCGTGCAAGTGAGTCTATTAGTGGCTTGATGACTAACGCAATATGTTGGAAGATGTACGAACAGGCGGAAGAGGTGCTGATGGGATTCAACTGACCCATTCTACTGGAGGTACCAGGTTGCGCCTTGTTTTAAAGCTGTCTCCTCTTCACCTTCACAGGTGCATCATCCTGACTCTGAAGCCAGGGATGAAATCCAGCAGATTCTGGAGAACCGGTAGTGGAAATTTGAGTAGTTCAGAGAACCGGCAAATACCACTTCTGGCTGGCCCCAGAGTATTTATTTATTATTTATTTATTAGTTCGATTTATATGCCGCCCTTCTCCAGAGACTCAGGGCGGCTTACAATGCGTTAAAAGCAATAGCCTTCATACTTTTGTATATACCTGCTTAGTAGGGCTTTTTTGGCCCCCTCTAAGCGGTGTTCTATTTTATACAAAGTCACCTTATTGCCCCCACAATCCGGGTCCTCATTTTACCTACCTCGGAAGGATGGAAGGCTGAGTCAACCTTGAACCTGGTGAGATTTGAACTCGCAGTAATTGCAGGCAGCTGGTGTTACTTAACTGCACTTTAGTCTGCTGCGCCACCAAGGCTCTTGTTGGAGAGTGGGGGTGGGAATGGGGATTTTGCAGTATCCTTCCCCCTGGAGTGGGGTGGGAATGGAGATTTTGCAGTAGCCTTCCCCTGCCACACCCACCAAGCCACGCCCACCAAGCCGCATCACGCCCACCAAGCCACGCCCACAGAATCGGTAATAAAAAAAAATGAATTTCCCCACTGTCTGAAGCTCAAACATAAGTTCCACTCTCAAGAAGGCAGTTGTGGAACTTAATCAGCAATCAACCATATTGGCATATCTAGATAAGGAAGAAATGGGAGAATGGCAAGAGACTAAAATAACTATTTGTTTGTTTGTTTGTTTGTCTGTTTATTTATTTTATTTGTTTGTGAAACATGTACAAGATAACAAGTATAGGTATGAACATAAACATGAACAAAGGAAATAAATACAGATAAATGGGGACAGTAGGAGAGGGACGATAGGCACTGTTGGTGCCCTTATGCTCGCCCCCTTTACGGACCTCTTAGGAATGGGGTGAGGTCCACGGTAGACAGTTTAAACCTGGTTTTAACCAGGAAGTAAATGTGTTTTTTACCCTATGTGCATGCACAGGGGGTCTGCACACACGTGACGTGTGAGCGTGCACGAGTGAAGCAAGTGTGTACACGCAGTGTGTGCACTTCCGAACCGGTAAGGAAGGTATGAAGATTTCACCCCTGGATTGAATTTTTAATTTCAGTCTGTTCTCTTCTATTTCTCTGTCTGGTCCAATTTTTCTTTCTGGTTTGGAAGAAGTTCTCGACCTGTTACCTGAGACATCTAATGTTAGGAACTGACCCTGCAGTTCAGATATTTTGGCTGAACATACAGCTTTGCAGGAAAGTGTTTTTATTTTTTATTTTATTTATTTTTTTACAGTGAGCTAAGGCTACTCATCCTCGGTCTGTGTTACCATGACAAATTCAGGCTGGGTCTCCCAAACACATATTACTCTTAGCCATAATGTATTTTGCTTTTAGCGTTGCATGGTCTATGAAGTTTTGTGGCTTGTAAACCATTATGGTATCTTATTTTTATTTAGTTTACCAGCCATTATTGTTTATCAATCATGTTTCATGGCTGATACAAACCCAGCCACTTCCTGTATCTTTGATAAAAGGCTGAAAAAGGCTCTTAGCTTAGCAAAATGTGTGACCCCAGTAACTGATGCTGTTTTAAGAATACTAGCCCGTTTTTTTTAAAGTGTGCAAATATTTGCATGCAAGAAATCCCACAAAATCCCTCTCAAGATTGTGATAATAGCATAGCATAGCATAGCATCTATCTATCTATCTATCTATCTATCTATCTATCTATCTATCTATCATCTATCTATCTATCCATCCATCCATCTTCTATCCATCCACCCACCCACCCACCTCCCTACCTACTTCTATCTATCTATCATCTCAGGAGTGGGATCCTACTGGTTTAACAACCGCTTCGCTGAGCACGCTTCAGCCAAACCGGTACGAACCGGTAGAATACCACCACTGTATCATCTATCTATCTATCTATCTATCTATCTATCTATCTATCTATCTATCTATCTATCCATCCACCCATCCATATTCTAGCCATCCATCTACTATCTCTTTCTCTCTCTCTCTCTCCCTCCCTAACTACCTACCTATTACCTACCCACCTATCTATCATCTATCCATCTACTTTCTATCTATCATCTATCTATCTATCTATCTATCTATCTATCTATCTATCTATCCATCCATCCATCCATCTATCCATATTCTATCCATCCATCTACTATCTCTTTTTTCTCTCTCTTTCCCTAACTACCTATCTTTACCTACCTACCTACCTACCTACCTACCTACCTACCTACCTACCTACCTAACTACCTACCTACCTACCTACCTACTTATCATCTATCTATCTATCTATCTATCTATCTATCTATCTATCTATCTATCATCTATATCTGTATCTATCCATCTACTTTCTATCATCTATCTATCTATCTACCTACCTACCTACCTATCATCTATCCATCTACTTTCTATCATCCATCCATCTATCTATCTATCTATCTATCTATCTATCTATCTATCTATCTATCTATTATCTATCTATCTATCTATCTATCTATCTATCTATCTATCTATTATCTATCTATCTATCTATCTATTATCTATCTATCTATCTATCTATCTATCTATCTATCTATCTATCTATCTAATTATCTATCTATCTATCTATCTATCTATCTATCTATCTATCTATTTATCTATCTATCTATCTATCATCTTGCCTTTATTAGTTTTATAAATAACTCAAGGTAGCAAACAAGTTTTATACTCATTCCTTCTCCTCTTTTCCCCACAACCACCCATGTGAGGTGAGCTGAGTTGAGAGAGACTGGCCCAAAGTCAACCAGCGGGCTTTCCAGTCATGGGTTGCTCCCGGTTCTGCCCAGTTCTATAGAATCGGTAGTAAAACTGTCAGGAGGCTCCGCCCACCCGCCACATCATCATCGGTGATCTGCGCATGCGCAGAAGTGCGCGCGCACGCTCCCACTGCAAACCGGTAGTAAAGGAAAGTGGAACCCACTCCTGGGGCTTTCATGCCTAAGGCAGGACTCCTGACTTCTAGCCTTGGGCCTTGATCAGTAGACAATACTGGCTATTCCATGGCATTGCCCTACTTTAGCTGAAATTATTAATTGCAGGTGTTACTTTGTCGTATTGTTTTATAATGCTCCAAATCATGGAAGCCTCTCAATTCTGTATGAATTTGCCCCAATGAAAAAGGGAAAAAGCTTGAGTGTGTGTAAATCTGTGCATTTAGAAATACGGCACAGTGGTCTGAATTTTGCAATAACTCATGGCTATCTATAAACTTTGGCTGGAAAGGAATGCCATCATCTCTTTAGAGAGGTATTAATTTCTTCTCAAGTTTCCATTGACTGGGAAACTCTAGGAGTGGAGTGTGTGTGTGTGTGAGAGAGAGAGAGAGAGAGAGGGAGGGAGGGAGGGAGGGAGGGAGGGAGAGAGAGAGAGAGAGAGAGAGAGAGAGAGAGAGAGAGGGAATGTGGCATCATTTGCAGGTCAGATCAGAAATGGTTAATTTGTTCCCCAGATGGTGCAGCCCTAATCCATGTAGCAAAGGATGCTGGGAATTTTACTTCACTCTTTAGAAAATCCAAAGTTCTCTGGGATGTAATATGGTGTCTTTGATCTGAAAGGGTTACCTCCCTGACTTCCTTCTAGCAAACTTTTGGTGATACAGAAACCACATTCTTTCTTCAATGTGGTCAACTTTTGTAGTAAACTAGGATGATGATGATGATGATGGAGGAGAAGGAGAAGGAAAAGAAGAAGGAAGGAGAAGGAGGAGAAGGAGAAGGAAAAGAAGAAGGAAGGAGAAGGAGGAGAAGGAGAAGGAAAAGAAGAAGGAAGGAGAAGAAGGAGAAGGAGAAGGAGAAGGAAAAGAAGAAGGAAGGAGAAGAAGGAGAAGGAGAAGAAGAAGGGAGAAGGAGAAGAAGGAGAAGGAAGAAGAAGGAGAAGAAGGAGAAGAAGGGAGAAGGAGAAGGAGGAGAAGGAGGAGAAGGAAAAGGAAAAGGAAGGAGAAGAAGAAGAAGGGAGAAGGAGAAGGAGAAGGAGGAGAAGGAGAAGAGAGAAGGAGAAGGAGAAGGAGAAGGAAGGAGAAGGAGAAGGAGAAGAAGAAGGAGAAGGAGAAGGAGAAGAAGAAGGGAGAAAGAAGGAGAAGAAGAAGAAGAAGGGAGAAGGAGAAGGAGGAGAAGGAGAAGAGAGAAGGAGGAGAAGGAGAAGGAAGGAGAAGGAGAAGGAGAAGAAGAAGGAGAAGAAGGGAGAAGGAGAAGGAAGGAGGAGAAGGAAGAAGAAGGAGAAGGAGGAGAAGAAGGGAGAAGGAGAAGGAGGAGAAGGAAAAGGAAAAGGAAGGAGAAGAAGAAGAAGGGAGAAAGGAGAAGGAGAAGGAAGAAGAAGGAGAAAAGGAAGGGAGAAGAAGGAGGAGGTTTTCCCCAGGTTTCCTTCCTATCTCCTGCAATGCCTTTCTCTCTAGAACCTAACCAAGTGAACAGAAGGGCGTTATAGAAGTGGAAGAGCAGGGGAGATCTTTGAAAACACACCTGCGGTTGGGTTGGCCGAACCTCAGGGGATGGCCAACCCAACCCAGCCCATTCACCTTTTACCCAGTCTAAGCAGATTGCATGAAACCAACCACCCGGAGCAGGCCAAGGTAGACTACTTCACCTGGCTATCAAAGCCCAGTCTCAAGGTTGGGCTTCCTAAACCCCAGGTCGATGAGGAAGGGGGTTTGCACCTTGTGGGAACCCAAGCCATGATCTGACTTTTCTCAAGCATCCTCTTCGGAGCACAAGAGCTGCTGTTTTTTTTGGGGGGGTCTTTTGGGTACCCAAGTCTAAAGAACTTGCTGGCCATTCTTGGGGAGCCTGGCCTGGCCAGCGGTCCTTCTCCTCCTGAGAAGGTGGGGACCCCCTAAGAACCAGGGCAGAGCCAACAGTGCCCCCTCGCCCTTTCCTCAACCCCCCTCCCCACCTTCGTCCCTCTCTTGTCATCCCCACCAGGCGGGCCCTTCTGCGCAGCCCAGCGCATCGCCGCAGCCCCTCCCGCGAAAATCCCGCCGACGTGCCTCTTCCAGCGGCTCTCCGACCGTCGGAGGGAGCCTGCCTCTGTTTCCCCTTGGGAGAAAAAAAAAAAAACGGGACAGTCAAGCTTGCTCCGTACTGCCTGCTTCTGCGGGACGTGGCTGGCCCGGGATAGGAGGCTGTTAATAGAGGATGGCGGGGTGGGGTGGGGGTGGGGTGTGGAGGAGAGGGAGAGGGGGAGGGGAAGAAAAAAAAGGGGGGTAGCCCGTCCCGAAAGCTCCGCTGTAGGAGCCGAAGCAGGGCCGGGGGGGGCGGTCAGGCCAAGCAGAGACCCCCCCCCAATCCCCAAAAAAGGAGATCCAAAGAATGGGAAGGCGGCAAATCAAGGGAAAAGGGCTCCCCTGTTTTGGAAAATTGGGAGGGGGGGCAAGAAGAGAGAAAAGAGTAGGGGTGGGTAGGTGGGGGTGATTCCCTCCCTGCCCCTCCCCTCCCCTCCCCTCCCCTCCCTCCTTCCTCCTCCGCACCAGCTGCAGCGGGAAGCTCTGCGGAGATCTCCCGTGATGAATGCGCTGCAACGGGCCAGCCCCCTCCTCCAAGCCCCCCTTCCTCCTTTCCTCCCTCCCTCCCTCCTGGTCCCGGAGCATCCTCCCGTTGGAGAAGTGGCCATGCAGTGTAAGCGGTGGGGAGGGAGGGAGGGAAGGGGGGGGCAGAGAGAGAGAGAGAGAGAGAGAGAGAAAGAGAAGCGCTGCCGGCCTGGGCTCCAGCATTGCGCATGATTCTGCGGCTCTGTTGCCTTGCACGCTCCAACCCACCTTGGCACGGGAAGGGGGGGGGAGGGAAAGGAGGAGAGCCCCCCCTTTCTCTCTCTCTCCCCCCTCTTCTCGGGTCCAACCTGTCAGAGCCGTCCGCCAATCGGGACCCGCCCCCCCGCACCGGCTACCCAATCACCAGCCGGTGGGGGCGTCACCCTAGTGAAGGTGAGGGGGGGTGGGGAGGGGAAAAAAAAAGAAAAAGAGAAAAAGCAAAAAAAAAAAGAGAAGAAGAAGAAGAAGGAGAAGCAGCAGAGAAGCTGGCATGGCCCAGGCTCAGCTGAGCGGCGGGAGAAGAAGAAGAAGAAGCAGCCTGCGAGGCTGAGCGGCGGCGGCGGCGGCGCAGGTGGCTGGCTGGCTGGCTGGCTGGGCTGGGCGAGGCGAGGCGAGCCAGCCTTGGAGCCGGCGGAGAGGATGGCCGGAGCGGCGGAGGCAAGGGAGCAGGCCAGGTTCGCGCCGGGCAGGCTGGCATGAGCTCGGCGGCTGCCCTCAGCCCGGGCGCAGAGAAGGGCGCTTGGCCGAGGAGGATGACGCCCCTGCTCGCCGGTCGGTAGTACTATGATTTGGTATGTGGCCGCTTTGATAGCAAGTCTGATCGGCAGCACCCGGGGACTCGCCGCCGCCGCCGCCGCTCAAGGTGAGTCGAAGTGCACGGCGGGGGGCTCCGGGCCGCCCGCAGCTGGTCGGAGCTGAGCCCCGCTCTCTGCCCGGGGGCTTGGGCTGGGTGGAAGAGGGGATCGGGGGGGGGGGAGGTCCGATCATTGGCACCCCCGGGATGGAAAGAGGGGGGTTCGGTCGCCTTTTCAAGCGGGAGGTTTCCCTGCTGGGAAGGGAAGGAAGGAAGGAAGGAAGGAAGGAAGGAAGGAAGGAAGGAAGGAAGGAAGGAATAGAGCATAAAGAAAGAAGGAAGGAAGGACTAGAGTATGAGGAAGGAAGGAAGGAGAGAAAAAGGGAAGGGAGAGAAGGAAGGAAGGAATAGAGCATAAGGAAAGAAGGAAGGAAGGACTAGAGTATGAGGAAGGAAGGAAGGAAGGAAGGAAGGAATAGAGCATAAGGAAAGAAGGAAGGAAAGAATAGAGTATGAGGAAGGAAGGAAGGAAGGAATAGAGCATAAAGAAAGAAGGAAGGAAGGACTAGAGTATGAGGAAGGAAGGAAGGAGAGAGAAAGGGAAGGGAGAGAAGGAAGGAATAGAGCATAAGGAAAGAAGGAAGGAAAGAAGGACTAGAGTATGAGGAAGGAAGGAAGGAAGGAATAGAGCATAAGGAAAGAAGGAAGGAAAGAATAGAGTAT
This sequence comes from Pantherophis guttatus, assembly GCF_059756535.1. Classification (NCBI taxonomy): domain Eukaryota; kingdom Metazoa; phylum Chordata; class Lepidosauria; order Squamata; family Colubridae; genus Pantherophis; species Pantherophis guttatus. The sequence continues at coordinate 25,651,065 of NC_142071.1, read as the reverse complement.
GAGGAAGGAAGGAAGGAAGGAATAGAGCATAAGGAAAGAAGGAAGGAAGGAATAGAGTATGAGGAAGGAAGGAAGGAAGGAAGGAAGGACTAGAGTATGAGGGAGGAAGGAAGGAAGGAGAGAGAGAAAGGGAAGGGAGAGAAGAAAGGAACAGAGCATAAGGAAAGAAGGAAGGACTGGAGTATGAGGAAGGAAGGAAGGAAGGAAGGAAGGAAGGAAGGAAGGAAGGAAGGAAGGAAGGAAGGAAGGAAGGAAGGGATACCCCCTTGCAGAAAGTTGCCGAGCGGGCGAAGGAAGCCAGCTTTTCCTCCTGCTTCCGAGATTCGGGGGGCGGGGGGGCGGAGAGGGGTTGATTTTAGGAAAAGATCGCTGGTCTCGGGTCAGTTTGTCAAATTAATAGAGAGAGATAGAGAGAGCGAGAGAGAGCGAGAGAGAGAGCGAAAAGAATGCAGAGATGGAATCCCTCTCCCCCCCCCGCCGCCTTTTTCCCCCTCTCCTTTTTTCTAATTGCAGACTTTTCTGAATGGTTAAAAAAAGCAGCCGGCAGCCGGTGTTTCCCTTGTTTTCTCGCCTTCTTTTGGTTTGATTTTTTTCCCCTCCCCTCCCCTCCTTTCTTTTTTAATTTCCCGGCCCACACGCTTTTTTCAGAGACAGGATTATTAGCAGAAACTCTGGAGGAGATACCCAGGCGAAATGACGTGGGATGGTGACGATCGGGTGGAACAGCAGAAGCAAATAAAACGGGGTTATCGGGCAAGATTTCCCTCTACGTGTGGCTCGTGTGGGAGATTAATCTTACCCGACAACCCAAGGATCCCAAGGATTTCGGGTTCAGACGTGCTTCGCACGTGTGGCACGCGTGTCGTACTTGGGAAAACTTTTTTTTAAAAAAAAATGATTTATATGCCGCCCTTCTCCGGAGACTCAGGGCGGCTTAAGCAATAGCCTTCATACTTTTGTATATTTATACAAAGTCAGCTTATTTGCCCCCACAAACTGGGTCCTCAATTTACCTACCTTAGAAAGGATGGAAGGCTGAGTCAACCTTGAGCCTGGCGAGATTCGAACCTCTTTTCCCGGAGAAGAGTTCAGATCCGGGAAAGTAACATAATAGGCTTGCCCTTGGGGTTTTCTCTTGGGGAGGGAAAAAAAAACCCTAGAAAAATAACCACGGTTGATCAGTGAAGTCTTCCACTAGGTAAGTGTTTCTCAACCTTGGTAGCTTGAAGATGGGTGGACTTCAACTCCCAGGATCCCCCAGCCAGCGCTGCTGGCTGGGGGATCCTGGGAGTTGAAGTCCACCCATCTTCAAGCTTCCAAGGTTGAGAAACACTGCATCCTCCGAGAAGCACAGAGGTGATTTGGGATATCAAGATATTAGGAACCCTGTTCAGCTTCTTAATAACCCAAGTAGGGCAAGTGAGAAGATCAGATGGATAAGAGGCTGGATGGAAATTGGGAGACTCCAAAGGATCCTTCCTTATGGAATTCTGGCTGGATGCATTTTTTTAAGGGATGATCTGATAGGGCATCCCTTCCTTCCTGGGGCTGATGGAAAGGAGGCTGAATCCCTTTCCTTTAAAGCTTGGGGGAGGGGGGCATAAAGATGTGCAGTGCGTTTGCTCTGTTTGTAGGGGGGGCAGCGTATCAGGGTTAAAAAAATCCTGCAGGAGTTCCCCACAGCAGCATCTTGGCTCTTTGGAGGGGGGAGGGGAAGGACATTTCTTGTATACGGGATGTAGAGGGAAAGCGAGTAGCGGCTAGAATCTCTCTTGACCTCTGGTGAAAAGGCAGATCCTCTGTGTGTGTGTGTGTGTGTGTGTGTGTGTGTGTGTGAAATGAATGACCTCTCCCGGCTGAAGGAGTTTTAATATATGCATCAAGAAGCTTGCAAGGAGACAGTTGTGCATTGCTGCTACCGATGCTCTCAAGCGCTGCGAGAGGATGGGTCCTTTTAAGAGATGAACTCCGGAGAGGGAGTGGCCAAGCTGGGATGGAGAAATTCTTGAGTGGTCTAGAGGCGGTGGTGGGAGGGGAGAAGATGCCATATCTCTGGAAGATGCCATATCTGCGGGATGGAGGTTGAGATCTTCTCCAGACTGCTTTGATGTATGCAATTCTTGCTTCTCTCGTTTGTTGCCGTTTTTAATTAATTAAATTAATCCTGATCCTTGAAATATGATTTTGGGGGACTAGCTGCAGTTGTTCCCCTGTGTGCGATGCAAATTTGGCTTGGTTTGGACTGTGGTCTTCCAGAAGGGAGTGAGATCCTTCACATAATTTTAGGAAAGCACCGTTCGGCATGTGCAAGTGGTCTCCCAGCTTCTAGTTTTGGCGAATAGGCTCTCCGAACAGATTCCTCCCCCACCCCACCCCCCAACAGCATTCACACATGCCATCAATTTAATTGCATTTCTTCACTGTCGCTGATGTCCTGGTTGCTAAGCATTCTCTTACATTTTGCGTTTACGGGCTATGCATCTTCTTGACATGGGCTGCAACACAGGTCTGGGTAACATGTGTGCAACCGAATGACGTGACAACGTACATGGGGGAGGTCAGAGGAACTGACAGTATAATTCAGACTGCAGGGGGTGGTGAGGGAATCCAGTTTGGGAAGCTTTCTGATGGAGGAGGAGAACACGGTTGCGCAACAGAGGATGAGCTGGCTTTCTCCCCAGTGCGCTGTTGGTTCGTGCAGGGAATCCTTACTATGGGATCTAAAAATATCTAGATCTCTTTGGATATTTAAAGGCCCCAGATTGTACTGTATCGTCGTTTCTTTTTGCGTGTGCGTGTGTGATCTTCTCTCTCTTTGTGGATAGAGCTTGACTTTAAATCCTGAAGGAGGTAACCTTTGACTGCTGAATTCTACCAGACCTTGGTCCCAATTAATGAAGTGAATCCAGTACCGTGTTTCCCTGAAAATAAGACCCTGTCTTATATTTTCTTTGAACCCTGAAATAAGCGCTTGGCCTTATTGCCATGCACTCAAAAGCCCGATTGGGCTTATTATCTTATTTTGGGGAAAACAGGGTAGTTGGAATGATGAATTGTGGTCCAGCTCCATCACTTGGGCTGCTGGAGGCCCACCTGTGTTGGGAAAAAGTCGAACGTATTTAATTATGATACAATCCCGAGGTTCTGATCCTTGAGGAACGTCAAGATTCAGGTGGACCTTTCAGAACTGGTCACCTGCAGTGATGGCGGGGGAGGGGGGTCACTGCAGCTCTGATCAAAAGAGTTTGGCTTGGTCCCAGCCACTAATGAAGAGATGTTTGAGAAACAGGAATAGAATTCAGCATTTTTAGAGGAAACACCCCCCCCCCCACACACACACATTTTTCTTCTCTGCTCTGAACAAAGCTGAACAACGTACCTTCAGGTTAACGATTCTCTGGGTTGTGTAGGAAAGTACGCCGAGACAGATCTGCAAAAGGCTCCTTGCAATGCAATCTGGTCTGGACAAGAAGGTCTATTTTGACCTCCTGGGATCTTCTCGGCTCCTTTTCAGCATTGCACCACAAGCGAGATCAACCTCAACCAGCTTTTCCCTCTGGTTTAAAGAATCCATACCTTGAGTCTCCCTCTCTCCTGCTCCTCAGATGAAGGGGCTGTTGTCCCAGAAACATTGGGGTTGGGAGGGCTAGTGACACATTTTGTAGAGCGGGTGAATTCTTCTCGGGAAGCCCAGTGCTGCATAACCCACTGGCGTGCTGGCCCATCCCATAATTGAATCTCCCCCTCCCCTACTTGATTGGCCAATGCTACCGAGTAGAATATTCTGTCTGCAGCTATGAATCATGTCATGCAGACCCGGTTAGCTTAACAGCCTTCAGATGCCTCAAACTACATTTCCCATCAGCATCAAGGAGTAGGGCTGCTGGAGACAGTTGGAGCCTGCTCAGTTGACCAAGCTTGGTTTAATGGGGATCCCATAGGTGGAGGCAACCTCTGTATTCCAGATGCTGAAATTGAAGGAGGCAAGATGCCATTATTTGGAGGGGAGGGGGTTGCCATTATTTGGGGTGGTCCATGTTTATGATGAACTTCGGGGATCTGGGTTTGGTTGGGTCATGCATTTTAGTTCTTCTTTTCTTAAGATGGAAGAGTTTGGAAGTTGCCAAACCAGGCGACTGTGAGTTCTAGACCCATTCTCTCTTATCCTAACCCACCTCACAGAGTTGTCGTTGCGGGGGAAAATAGGAGAATAAAGAGCAATACGTACCTTCTCTGCTACTTGGGCTACTTAAAAAGTAACAAAAACAGGAGAAAAATCTAATCGCTAAAGCAAACGACTCAATAAAAATCAGGACTGAGAGTAAGAAAGTGGGTTGTTTCCTAGATGTCACTTTCAACACAAAATGCGTCCATCTCAGATGAAACCCGACTTTGATTTCCATTGTTTTTGTCCATGCTTGGCTATATTAGCATCTTGTGGGCCTGCAGGGTTGTTGGAAAAACAGGAGCTGAAGTAGAGCATGCAAGAATATTTCTTCTGCTAGATTCTGTGCATCAAGGGCTATTTGTATTGTAGTTGAAATCGGTGGGCATCTGAACCCTTCTTGGTGTGCTTCTCAAAAAACAACAGATTATAAACAGATTAACAAGAGTCAGAAGGGACGTTGTAGGTCATTTAGTCCAACCCCCCCACCCAAGCAGGAGACCCCAACACCATTTCTGACAGTCTCTTCTTGAAAGCTTCCAGTGATGAAGCTCCCACAACTTCTGAAGGCAACTTCTGTTCCATTGGTTGAGTGTTCTCACTGTCAGAAAATTCCTCCTTATTTCCAGGTTGAATCTCTCCTTGTTCAGTTTCCATCCATTATTCCTTGTCTGGCTTTCGGGTGCCTTGGAAAACAGGTTGACCCCCTCCTCTCTGTGACAGCCCTTCAAATACTGGAAGACTGCTATCATGTCTCCCCTGGTCCTTCTCTTCACTAGACTAGCCAGGCCCAGTTCCTGCAACCGTTCATCGTATGTTTTAGTCTCCAGTCCCCTCATCATCTTGGTTGCTCTTCTCTGCACTTTTTCTAGAGTCTCCACATCTTTTTTATAGTGTGGTGACCAAAACTGGATGCAGTACTCTAGGTGTGGTCTTACTAAGGCTTTATAGAGTGGTATTAGTATTTCACTTGACCTTGATTGAATCCTGCAGAAAGTCCAACCATGGCTGATTGGAGGATGAAGCACATTCAGTGGAGGTCTGTTCCTCAGGGCTGCAGACAGAGGGGGGGAGGGAGGGAGGGAGAGAGAGAGACAGAGAGAGACAGAGAGGGACAGACAGAGAGAGAGACAGAGACAGAGAGGGACACAGAGAGAGAGACAGGGACAGAGAGAGAGAGACAGACAGAGATAGAGAGAGAGAGACAGAGAGGGACACAGAGAGAGAGAGGGACACACAGAGAGAGACAGAGAAGGATAGAGAGAGAGAGAGAGACAGACAGAGACAGACAGACAGACAGAGACACACAGAGAGAGACAGAGAGGGACAGAGAGAGAGAGACAGAGAGGGACAGAGAGAAGAGACAGACAGAGACAGAGACAGAGAGACAGAGAGGGAAAGAGAGAGAGAGAGAGAGAGGGACACAGAGAGAGAGACAGACAGAGACAGAGAGAGAGAGACAGAGAGGGACACAGAGAGAGAGAGGGACACACAGAGAGAGACAGAGAAGGATAGAGAGAGAGAGAGAGACAGAGACAGAGACAGACAGACAGACAGACAGAGACACACAGAGAGAGACAGAGAGGGACAGAGAGAGAGAGACAGAGAGGGACAGAGAGAAGAGACAGACAGAGACAGAGACAGAGAGACAGAGAGGGAAAGAGAGAGAGAGAGAGAGGGACAGAGAGAGACAGACAGACACACAGAGAGAAAGACAGAGAGGGACAGAGAGAGAGACAGAGAGGGACAGTGAGAGAGACAGACAGAGACACAGAGAGAGAGAGACAGAGAGGGACAGAGAGAGAGAGACAGAGAGGGACAGAGAGAAGAGACAGACAGAGACAGGGACAGAGAGACAGAGAGGGACAGAGAGAGAGAGAGAGAGACAGAGAGGGACAGAGAGAGAGAGAGAGAAGAGACAGAGACAGAGAGACAGAGAGGGACAGTGAGAGAGACAGACAGAGACACACACAGAGAGAGAGACAGAGAGGGACAGAGAGAGAGAGACAGAGAGGGACAGAGAGAAAGACAGAGAGGGACAGAGACAGAGACAGAGAGGGACAGAGAGAGAGAGAGAGAGACAGAGAGGGACAGAGAGAGAGAGAGACAGAGAGAGAGAGACAGAGAGGGACAGAGAGAGAGACATACAGAGACAGAGAGAGAGAGGGACAGAGAGAGAGAGAGAGAGAGAGAGTGAGAAAGAAAGAAAGAAAGAAAGAAAGAAAGAAAAACAAACAAACAAAGAAACTGGTTGAGTTCAAACAATGGCCCAAGTCATACCAGGTTTTAGCAGGAAATTGGTTTAGATGTCCTCTATGGATTTTTCCAACTCTACGATTCTGTGTGCTGTGAAAAAGGCTGAAGGTGAAGGTGGAGTAGACCTGAAAATGGCTTGGGGCCAGGTTATTTGAAGGACCATCTCTTCGCTATTACAACCTCCACCCCCAGCCCACCGGGATGGGAAGGCAGGGCATGCTATGAGATTCCCACCAATTAGGGATTATCATCTAGTGGGACCACGAAAAAAGGGCCTTCTTGGTGGTGGCCCCTTCTTTATAGAACATCGTTCCATCTGAGACTGATTGGCCTCAACCCTTCTGCTTTTTCCAGATGGCCCTAAAAACAGATTTAGACAGAAGTGGCAGATGTGGTTATGCTGATGCTGTTGCTGCCATGAAAAGTGTAGGGTGATGGGGTGTTTTTTAACGGAGTTTTATTATCAGGTAGATTTTTTTGAATTGTTGCCATTGCAATTTAGCCCAAAATGCATGTTGCTAAGTGAGGAATTGGTTAAGCGGGTTTTGCCCCGTTTTACGACTTTTCTTGCCGGCGTTGTTCAGTGTGAATCGCTGCGGTTGTTAAATTAGTCGCACCGTCGTTAAGTGAACCTGGCTTCCCTCTGGATTTGGTTTGTCAGAAGGTCGCAAAAGTGAATCACGTGACTCCGGGATGCTGCACTGGCCATAAGTATGAAACAGTTTGCCAAGCATCGGAATTTTGATCGCGTGATCCTGGGGAATGCTGCAAAAGTTGTAACTGTGAGAAATGGCCCTAAGACCCTTTTTTTCCAGGGCTGTGGTAACTTCGAACGGTCATTAAATGGAACGGTTGTTAAGTCGAGGTCTAGCTGTACTTGTCTCAAGGCCACGACTCCGTAGGCCCTTTCACCCAGGGGTGAAATCCAGCAGGTTCTGACAGGTTCTGGAGAACCGGTAGCGGAAATTTTGAGTAGTTCGGAGAACTGGCAAATGCCACCTCTGGCTGGTCCCAGAGTGGGGTGGGAATGGAGATTTTGCAGTATCCTTCCCCTGGAGTAGGGTGGGAATGGAGATTTTGCAGTATCCTTCCCCCAGGAGTGGGGTGGGAATGGAGATTTTGCAGTATCCTTCCCCTGGAGTGGGGTGGGAATGGAGATTTTGCAGTATCCTTCCCCCAGGAGTGGGGTGGGAATGGAGATTTTGCAGTATCCTTCCCCCAGGAGTGGGGTGGGAATGGAGATTTTGCAGTATCCTTCCCCCAGGAGTGGTGTGGGAATGGAGATTTTGCAGTATCCTTCCCCTGGAGTGGGTGGGAATGGAGATTTTGCAGTGTCCTTCCCCTGCCACACCCACCAAGCCACACCACGCCCACCAAGCCACACCCACAGAACCCGTAGTAAAAAAAAAAAATTGGATTTCACCACTGGCCCTACCTGACATTTATTTATTTTTTTTATTTTATTTTTTTTATTAGATTTCTATACCGCCCTTCTCCCGAAGGACTCATCTGCCTCGCCCTGATGCTGCTTTGTAGCTGCTTTTTCTCCTTTCTAAAAACAAAACAGAACACCTTCTCTTCCCATCTGTTCCTGGATCCCAAACCTGATGATGTCACAGTGCCATGTAGCTAATCAGGCTGGGATCTGGGATGACGTCAGAGGGAAATCCCTCTCCTTCTGACTCACTCCGAAGGAAGGAAGGAAGGAATCCAAGGGGAGAAGACACACTTTTTTTTTCCTTCATCGATTTCTTTGACGCAAAAGCCACACTTCTTGTGGAGCTAGCTGGTTTTTAAGGCAGGAGGAAAAGACTTCTGCTGGGGTTTAGCTACAGAAGGGGTGCAGAAGGTGGGAAGGCGGGCATACCTGAACCTGAGGTTTGGGTATAATGTTGTGTGTGTGTGTCCCATCTCACAATAGTTGTGTGTGTGTGGCAGAAGGAGAAAACTTCTGCTAGGCAAGGCAGGAGGAGAAGACTTCTGCTGGGATTTAGCTACAGAAAGGGTGCAGAAGGTGGGAAGGCGGGCATACCTGAACCTGAAGTTTGGGTATAACTATCAACACAATAGCTGTGTGTCTGTGTCCCATCTCACAATAGTTGTGTGTGGGGGGGGGGGGCAGAAGGAGAAAACTTCTGCTGGGTAAGGCAGGAGGAGAAGACTTCTACTGGGGTTTAGCTACAGAAAGGGTGCAGAAGGTGGGAAGGCGGGCATACCTGAACCTGAAGTTTGGGTATAACTATCAACACAATAGTTGTGTGTACGTGTCCCATCTCACAATAGTTGTGTGTGTGTGGCAGAAGGAGAAAACTTCTGCTGGGTAAGGCAGGAGGAGAAGACTTCTGCTGAGGTTTAGCTACAGAAGGGGTGCAGAAGGTGGGAAGGTGAGCATACCTGAATCTGAGGTTTGGGTATAACTATCAACACAATAGTTGTGTGTTCTTGTCCCATTTCACAATAGTTGTGTGTGTCTGTGGCAGGAGGAGAAGACTTCTGCTGGGATTTAGCTACAGAAGGGGTGCAGAAGATGGGAAGGCAGGTATACCTGAACCTGAAGTTTGGGTATAACTATCAACACAATAGTTGTGTGTATGTGTCCCATCTCACAATAGTTGTGTGTGTGTGGCAGAAGGAGAAAACTTCTGCTGGGTAAAGCAGGAGGAGAAGACTTCTACTGGGATTTAGCTACAGAAGGGGTGCAGAAGGTGGGAAGGCAGGCATATGTGAACCTGAAGTTTGTATGTGTGTGTCATTTCACAATAAGGAGTGTGTGTGTGGCAGGAGAAGAAGACTTCTGATGGGTAAGGCAGGAGGAGAAGACTTCTGCTGGAGTTTAGCTACAGAAGGGGTGCAGAAGGTGGGAAGGCAGGCATATGTGAACCTGAAGTTTGTATGTGTGTGTCATTTCACAATAAGGAGTGTGTGTGTGGCAGGAGAAGAAGACTTCTGATGGGTAAGGCAGGAGGAGAAGACTTCTGCTGGAGTTTAGCTACAGAAGGGGTGCAGAAGGTGGGAAGGCAGGCATATGTGAACCTGAAGTTTGTATGTGTGTGTCATTTCACAATAAGGAGTGTGTGTGTGGCAGGAGGAGAAGACTTCTGCTGGAGTTTAGCTACAGAAGGGGTGCAGAAGGTGGGAAGGCAGGCATATGTGAACCTGAAGTTTGTATGTGTGTGTCATTTCACAATAAGGAGTGTGTGTGTGGCAGGAGGAGAAGACTTCTGCTGGAGTTTAGCTACAGAAGGGGTGCAGAAGGTGGGAAGGCAGGCATATGTGAACCTGAAGTTTGGGCATATACTCTCTCTCTCTCTCTCTCTCTCTCTCTCTCTCTCTCTCTCTCTCTCTCTCTCTCTCTCTCTCTCTCTCTCTCTCTCTCTGTGTGTGTGTGTGTGTGTGTGTGTGTGATTTCACAATAAGGAGTGTGTGTGTGGCAGGAGGAGAAGACTTCTGCTGGGGTTTAGCTCCAGAAGGGGTGCAGAAGGTGGGAAGGCGGGCATATCCAAATCTGAGGTTTGGGGATAACTATCAACACAATAGTTGTGTGTCCGTGTCCCATCTCACAATAGTTCTGTGTGTGTGTGTGTGTGGCAGAAGGAGAAAACTTCTGCTGGGTAAGGCAGGAGGAGAAGATTTCTGTCGGGATTTAGCTACAGAAGGGGTGCATAAAGTGGGAAGGCGGGCTTACCTGAATCTGAGGTTCGGCTATAACTATCAGCACAAGTTATCCGTGTGTGTGTGTCCCATCTCACTTTTTAACCCTGCCTTTTTGCTTGCATCGTGGCCAAGAAGCCTGGCTCTAGGCCAGCATTTCTCAACTTTGGCAGCTGGAAGATGGTGGACTGGATTGCATCCAGTTTTGGTCACCGCACTATAAAAAAAGATGTTGAGAGTGTAGAAAGAGTGCAGAGAAGAGCAACCAAGATGATTAGGGGACTGGAGGCTAAAACATATGATGAACAGTTGCAGGAACTGGGCATGGCTAGTCTAGTGAAGAGAAGGACCAGGAGAGACAGGATAGCAGTGTTGCAATATTTGAGGGGCTGCCACAGAGAGGAGGGGGGTCAAGCTATTTTCCAAAGCACCTGAAGGCCAGTTAAGGAATAATAGATGGAAACTGAACAAGGAGAGATTCAACCTGGAAATAAAGAGAAATTTTCTGACACTGAGAACAATCAACCGATGGAACAGAAGTTGCCTTCGGAAGTTGTGGGAGCTTCATCCCTGGAAGCTTTCAAGAAGAGACTGGACTGCCATCTGTCAGAAATGGTGTCGGGGTCTCCTGCTTGGGTGGGTGGGTGGGTTGGACTAGATGACCTATAAAGTCCCTTCCAACTCTGTTAATCTGTTAGACTTCAACTTCCAGGATTCTGGGAGTTGAAGCCCACACATCTTCCAGATCCATGGTTGAGAAACACTGCTCTAGATGCGTCTGTAGTATCGTAGGCCAAAAGGTGGGGCCTCCACCCCCAAATGTGGCTGTGTTTCATTTAGGAAGTGAAAACATTTGTGAAATTTGCCCTCTCCAATGTATCAACTTGCAAAATGGTATTTGCCTGTTCATCTTGGGGTGGGGGGGAGAGGGGTTGATGTTTAGTTGACATAAAGGTAAAGGTAAAGGTTCCCCTCACACATATGTGCTAGTCGTTCCTGACTCTAGGCAGTGGTGCTCATCTCCGTTTCAAAGCCGAAGAGCCAGCGCTGTCTGAAGACGTCTCCGTGGTCATATGGCCGGCATGACTCAACGCCAAAGGTGCACGGAACGCTGTTCCTTTCCCACCAAAGGTGGTCCCTATTTTTCTACTTGCATTTTACACGTGCTTTCGAACTGCTAAGTTGGCAGAAGCTGGGACAAGTCACGGGAGCTCACCCCGTTATGCGGCACTAGGGATTTGAACCGCTGAACTCCCGACCTTTCGATCGACAAGCTCAGCATCTTAGCTACTGAGCCACCGTGTCTGCGTTGTAGTTAATATAGGTAACCCATTCATGTGTTTTTTGAATAAGCAGTCTGGCTTTTCATATGCCTTGTCTTGGAGAAAAAAAAAAGACAGATTTATGGAGATGGATTTAATTCTGCTGGAGTAGAATTGGAAACGAGCATCTGTTGCAGTGGCTCACACCACAGTGGCTCACGTCCGTGGACTTGACTAGACCTATTCGAGGTTGTGTGCTTTGCGTCAGAGAGGTGCATTGCACCACAGAGCAGCCTGGGTCTCCTGGTCCAGATGTTTCTCCTGTGTGCTCTTGAGGAGCTCTGGAAGCAGCAGTCTCAAATATCTTGAGGATGTCGTCTTTAATTTTCTTTAAACATTTAAGTTTCTGGTTTATGGGTGCTCCCTATGGAGATAGAAGAATGGAGACGGCAAGGGGTCATAAGGTGATAACAGCAGCTACAATAATAATATGCTTGCAATTTCTTTCCAGGAAGAGATGTGGGGGGTGGGGGGAGAGATAATGATAATAATAGATGATAAATGGATGGATAGATGGATAGATGGATAGATGATAGGTGGAGGATAGATGATGCATGGATGATAGAGATAGATAGATAGATAGATAGATAGATAGATAGATAGATGATAGATAGATAAATGATAGATAGATAGATAGATAGATAGATAGATAGATAGATAGATAGATAGATAGACAGACAGACAGACAGATTAGGTAGATAGATGATAGATAGATAGATAGATAGATAGATAGATAGATAGATAGATAGATAGATAGACAGACAGACAGACAGACAGACAGACAGACAGACAGATGATGGATGGTAGATGGAAAATAGATGATATAGACGGACGGATGGACTGATGGACGGACACATGGATGGATGGATAGATGGGTAGTTGGATAGATGGATAGACAGACAGACAGACAGATGGATGATAGATGGATGGTAGATGGATGATAGATGGATGATAGATGATATAGATGGATGGATGGACATATGGACTGATGGGCACATGGATGGATGGATAGATAGATAGATAATAGATAGATAGATAGATAGATAGATAGATAGATAGATAGACAGATAGACAGATAGACAGACAGACAGACAGATGATGGATGGTAGATGAATAATAGATGATATAGACAGACGGATGGAGTGATGGACGGACACATAGATGGATGGATAGATGGATAGATGGATAGATGGATAGATGGATAGACAGACAGACAGACAGATGGATGATAGATGGATGGTAGATGGATGGTAGATGGATGATAGATGGATGATAGATGATATAGATGGATGGATGGACGGATGGATGGACTGATGGACGGACACATGGATGGATGGATGGATGGATGGATAGATAGATAGATAGATAGATAGATAGATAGATAGATAGATAGATGGTTGGATGGATGGATGATAGGTAGATGATAGATGATGCATGGATTATAGATAGATAGATAGATAGATAGATAGATAGATAGATAGATAGACAGACAGACAGACAGACAGACAGACAGACAGACAGACAGACAGACGGATGGATGGATGGTAGATGGATGGTAGATGGATGATATAGATGGATGGACTGACGGATGGACACATGGATGGATGGATAGATGGATGGTTGGCTCGATGGTTAGGGGGATAGGTAGATAATAGACAGACAGACAGATACGGCTTAAAAACGGAAATTGACTCAGTATAAAGGCAGATAAGGCAGTGGTTACCATATCGTTATAATGAAAATGTCTTGAGTTTGTTATTATTTTATTTATTTTATTAAATGAATTTATGTAGCCGCTCAACTCACAATCTGGGCAGCGTACAACCATTACCCGCCAGATAGCTTGACCCCAAATCATGGGTAGTTTTAAAGCAGAAAAATGGCATCATTTTTCTGACCGGGAGGGGACCCTGCTGAGAAAAAGGCCTCCGACTGATACAGAAGGAACAGCAAGGAAGCAAGTGAAATATCTGTCTGCTTCCCTCCCTACTGATACGTTGCACATGTGCACACACACACTTGTTGTAGGTATAGCTCATAAGCGAGGCCCCAGCATGTGCATGCACAAGAAGCAAAGGCCTAGAGAAGGAGCAATGCGTTCTGCTCAGAGCATCGGTGTGGACTGAGGATATGCAGGAAAGATGCTAATCTGATGTGCTGAGAGAGGTGGCACCTCACACACTAACATGCACCCAAGAATGTGGTGCCACTGTCGACACCCTCGCGATGCCAGATGCCACAAGCGGCCCCGTTGTTCATCCCAGGCGGTGTTTATAGGTGAGGCTGACTGTGCTTAGGAAGTGAGCTCAGAGAAGCAGAGCGTGCATCTCTCGACAATTTCTATAGTGACTTTGGGATGGCTTAGACCAGGGGGTGTCGAACTCAAGGCCCGGAGGCCAGATACATCCAGCAGGGTGCTTAGATGTGGCCTGCAGGGCAGCCTTGAAAACAGTGAAGGACCAGCCCGCGGTGCCTCTGCTAGCCAAAACGGAGCTTACGAGGGCTCTGTTTCACTGGCAGAGGGTTACAAGAAGCTGTTGCAGCTGCAAACAGCTTGAGAAGACCGTCCTGAGCTCTGTTTTGGCTGGAAGAGGGTTGCAGGGAGCCCATTTTCACTGGCAGAGCGCTCAGGCCACCACAGGCGCCCCCGAAATGAGTGATGTTGAGCTGGCCATGCCTACCACTGGCCATGCCCACCCCGGCCTCCTGATGCGGCCCTCAGTGAAATCGAGTTTGACACCCCTGGGTTAAACAAGCTCAGTGTGCCGCAGATGGAAGGTTGATGGTGGATCAAATCTTTGGAAAGGGCAATTTTTTTCAACCCCTTTTTCCGGATTTCTGCCCACGTGGTTAGACCAAAAGCTAAAATGTGCAGAAATTGCCACTGAATTGTAGAAATGTACTCCAGGGTCTGTAGAAGTCAAGAGAGGATGGTCTATCACAGGGGTCTGCAACCTTAAACACTGAAAGAGCCATTTGGACCCGTTTCCCACAGAAAAGAAAACACCGGGAGCCACAAAACCCTTCCCGTGCCTGACTGTTTCTTGAGCGGCCACAAAACTAGCATATGTAGTTGAATTAAATGTTCTGTTTTCTTCTGAAACTTTTCTTTTCTTGGATTTATCCACGGATGGCCTACTGGGGGTTGAAAAGCTCAATAAATCGCGTGCTGGCGGGTGTCGCACATTGGCAGTTGTGACGCATATTTTGAGTGACAGGGAGCCGCAGCAGAGGGGGTGAAAAAGCCACATGAGGCTGGTATTAACCTTCGCTACTGGTTCGTAAATGTGAGCGCACATGCGCGCGCGTGCTCCACTCACACATGCCACCTCCGTGCATACATAGGGCCTTCCCTACATCCTTGCGCATATTGTCAAAAACATCAATAAATGGAATGTGATGACATCCGGGTGGTTGGGTGGAGCCTCCCACAGGTGCCGCTACCAGTTTGCCCGAACCGGATAGAACTGGCTGAATACAACCTCTGGTTTTAGCCAACCCTGGTATAACCCGGCATGTGTCTAGCACAAAGAATCAGGAGGACCATACGCTACATTCCAGTCCCTTCCCCGCCCCCCAAATTTAATACTTAATGCTTGCTTGTTTGGACTTTTATCGCTGAAAGCGCTGCCTTCTGCAAAAGCTCTCTTCTTGTTGAATACAGGATGGATCCTTCGGGTGACATCCGATCAATACGTGTCAGGACTCCTGATTTGCTGATTCGAAGACTCGCATGCAGCATTTTGCCCAAATGGATGCAAAAGCAGATTTCAGGGAGCCGCTTTTGCGATCCTCAGCAATTCCTGTGCTCGAGGCAGTTGGGGGTGGGTGGGAGAGAAGCAACATTTATTTTCAGTCTTCCTCGAAATCAGGCTGAGCATCTGCGGAGGAGGCACACTGTCCATGCTCCTGCACCGGAGGGCATTAGCGCTTGGAGAGATTAACCTCATTTCATTCTAGCTGTGCAATTTTTTTCCCCCCCTGAAACACTTCGCCATCATCAAACCTGATTTTATTTAGGTGGCCCAGGAAAAGTCTTCCCTGACACGACATCCCCCAGATTTAGTTCCTTAGGCAGGTCATTTATTTGTGCGATGTGCATGGCTGCCCCACTTCGGAATTGTGTCTCTAAGCATCTTCTGTTTGTTAACAACGTAAAGCAATAGTCCTAGGACAGGGGTGTCGAACTCAAGCCCCCGGGGGACGGATCTGGTCTGCAGGGTGCTTAGATCTGGCCCGCTGGGCTGTCCTGGAATACAGCAAAGGACTGTCCCACGGTATCTCTGCCAGTGAAAATGGAGCTCAGGAGGGCTGCGTGTGGCCCTCCTGAGCTCCATTTTCACTGGCGGAGGGTTGCAGAAGACCATCCCAGCTGAAAACGGAGCTCGGGAGCCCGTTTTCACTGCCAGAGCACTCAGGCCATCACAGGCACCCCCGACATGAGTGACACGGAGCTGGCCATGCCCCCTGGCCATGCCCCCTGGCCACACCCCCTTGCCCCCCCCCAAGGCTTAGGACCCGGGTATCTTCAAGACCGCCTTCTGCCACCAAGTGCCTCCCGCCGGCCAGTACGCTCCCACAGAGAGGGGCTCCTCGGGGTGACGTCGATCAAACAGTGTCGGCTGGCGGACCCCAGGGGGAGAGCCTTCTCTGTGGGGGCACCTGCCCTATGGAACGAATTGCCCCCGGAGATAAGGAGGATTCCAGATCTACGAACTTTCCGCCGCGCCCTCAAGACCTTTCTATTCCAGCAAGCCGGGCTGGTCTAACTCTTTTAATTGAGTAATTTCGTTCTTAATTTGATTTTAAATTGGGGGTGTTTTAATTGTCGTGAGCCCATACTATTTAATTTGTTTTAAGCTATTTTTAAATTTTGTATTCTATGTATTTTTATCTTTGGCTGTTCACCGCCCTGAGTCCTTTGGGAGAAGGGTGATATATAAATTTGAACAACAACAACAACAACAACAGTAGTAGTAGTAGTAGTAGTAGTAGTAGTAGTAGTAGTAGGCCAAACACAACCCTGATGTGGCCCTTAATGAAATTGAGTTTGATATACCTCTCTTAGGACATCGTGCAAAGCCACATCGTCTCCAGTTCAAAAACATTTCAGGATGGGCTCGTATAATGTTCTAGTACACCCAGTGTGGTCTAGTAGTGAAGGCACCAAGCTAGGAACCAGGAGACTGAATTACTCATATTTTTTTCCCCCAACTAGGATTAGCGATATTGGATTGCTTGAGGAACGCATGGCTGAGAAATCCCAAGGATGTCCCATGGGTCTTGCTCCCACTTGCTTAGACTAAGGTTGCTGACGTGTTGGACTGGAGTTTTGGGAAAGATAGTTTGGTGTCTTCCTGGCCATGAAGGTTGCTGAATGTTGGACAGGTATCAAAGATGGTCATCTTGGACTTTATGTCCCCTTTGTTGCAGTCAATGTCCATCTCTGCACACCTAAAACCAGGTTATCTACAAGACCGCCTTCTGCCACCGGTAGCCTCTCACCGACCAGTACACTCCCACAGAGAGGGGCTTCTCAGGGTGCCGTCGGCCAAACAGTGTCGACTGGCAGCCCCCAGGGGGAGAGCCTTCCCTGTGAGGGCACCTGCCCTTTGGAACGAGTTCCCCCCGGAGATACAGAGGATCCCGGATCTGCGCACTTTCCGCCGTGCCCTCAAGACCTTTTTATTCCATCAAGCGGGGCTGGCCTAACCCTTTTTAATTGTTTAATTTTAATTCAGATCTATTTTTAAAAATAGGGGTGTTTTAATTAGTGGGCCAAATCTATTTAATATGTCTTTTAACTTGTTTTTAAATTTTATATTTTTTGTTTTATTTATGGCTGTTCACCGCCCTGAGTCCTTCAGGAGTAGGGCGGTATATAAATTTAAATAATAATAATAATAATAAAAATAAAATACTGCATCCAGTTTTGGTCAACACACTATAAAAAGGATGTTGAGACTCTAGAAAGAGTTTAGAGAAGAGCAACCAAGATGATTCGGGGACTGTAGGCTAAAACATACGATGAACAGTTGCAGGAACTGGGCCTGGCTAGTCTAGTGAAGAGAAGGACGAGGGGAGACATGATAGCAGTCTTCCAGTATTTGAGGGGCTGCCACAGAGAGGAGGGGGTCAAGCTATTTTCCAAGGCACCCGAAGGCCAGACAAGGAATAATGGATGGAAGCTGATCAAGGAGAGATTCAACCTAGAAATGAGGAGGAACTTTCTGACAGTGAGAACAATCAACCAGTGGAACAGAAGTTGCCTTCGGAAGTTGTGGGAGCTTCATCACTGGAAGCTTTCAAGGGGAGATTGGACTGCCATCTGTCAGAAATGGTGCAGGGTCTCCTGCTTGGGTGGGGGGTGGGGGTTGGACTAGATGACCTGCAAGGTCCCTTCCGACTCTGTTAATCTATCTTTCTTCCACTTGCAGAGTTGAGCTATGGAGAAGGAGATACCTGGCTGAGGGTTGCTTTCCAGACTCATCCTTTGCAATCTTGGCTGAAAGGTGTTTGTGAGCCGGGGGAGGTGGGGAGGTCATGGGTTACTTTCCCACAGTAACTTTTCTTGGGGTTGAGGAGAATGTGAATCGATCTGCTTCACTAGACAGGCTAGATCGCTCTGGTTCCTTTGGATTACTTTTTGAGCTTGATCAAGTCTCATTCTATGCATCTATGGAGATTCTTGATCATGGTCTTGGGTTGTTTCCGGAATTGCATGACATGACCATCTTATTCTGTATGTATTTTGTGGCTATTGAGAGGAGCGATCGGAGGAGAACATTAACTGATCAAACTTGTGGACAAAGTATTTGCCCATGATGCGGCTTTAAGCCCAGAAATGTACAACAATTGCATCACACTTGTGTCAGAAGCACTCGTGCAAGTGCTTGCGAGTTGAAAGGATTAGCTGGTGACATCACTGTTGCCTGGGGGAAGATGCTGAATTGGGGCTTCTTTTATGTCCCAGGAAGGAGCTGGAGCGAAGGATGGGTGCTCACCCTGCCTCACGGCAGCTGTTGGGTCTCGAACGCAGGCTTGCTAACCTCCAACCCAACATCCTAAATCATGTGAGCCACCATGCTCCTTAGCACAACAATTAAAATGATAGATAAATGTTCAGGGCTATATCTTCAATTTTTGTGCCTACCCAACACAATCCAGTTCTTGAATATGCCCATTATTTAGCTTCGCACAGTTTCATTTACAGGACATCCGAAGGGCTGGGTTGATATAACAATAATGCTTAGTTATTGTGAGCACTAGCAATAGGAAGGAAGGAAGGAAGGAAGGAAGGAAGGAAGGAAGGAAGGAAGGAAGGAAGGAAAATAGCGCTAGCACTTAGACTTATATACTGCCCCATAGTGCGTTTTACAGTACTCTCTGGATGGTTTACAGAGTCACCATCTTGCCCCCAACCACCTGGGTCCTCAATTACCGATCTTGGAAGGATGGAAGGCTGAGTCAACCTTGAGCCGGTCAGGATCGAATTCCAGACTATGGGCAGAGTTAGCCTGCAATACTGCATTCTAACCACTGTGCCACCAGACCTCTTGGATGATGGGCCTTGTGTTTCCAACAACATCTGGGTGGGGTTTCAAAGATGGGAAACACTGCTCCAGAAAATAGGTGGCCATTCCAGAGAGCCAAAGCCATTGGACTTCATCGTTTGGGCTTACCGAACAAAATGGAAGGCGCTTTCATCCTGTTTACCATTGTGCCTTTGTGAAGGGAGGATACAACCTCTTCCCGCCGGGTGTTAAACTGATCTGCAGAGGATGCTGGCGGGATCACACTTTTCCTTCTCTTAACAGCATTTTCCATGCTGTGGCTGCCTTTTCTGTAGCTCGGATGGTATGACCTTGAGCCTTGCCCTCTGCACATTCTCCATCAGTCATTCCTTGAGGCTTTAAAAGCAAGATTGCAGCACATCAAAGAGCTGCTTCAACCATCCCCATCCTCTCCCCTCCCCTCCCCTTCCCGGAGGCTGCTTTGCAAAGCCCGAGAAGCAAAAAGCAGAGTCAAAAAGGTCATTGCTCTTGGATTTGCAGAGATGTTGGCCTCTGTTGAGGGAGGTTACCAGAAGAAGACCTAAAAAGACACAAGCAGCTCTTACAAGTCATGAAGGCAACCTCCTCTGGGCAACTGGGAGAGATCTGTGTTTGGTGACACAAGGTGTGAAATCTCCAATATTGAAGTTGGCTCCCTTTTGCACATGATTGCTTCGCTAAGTGTACTTTTCTAACTGGCTGTAGGGTAGAGGCTGGCCAGCGATGTGAGATTGGACTACATTGTGGGATGTGTCACCCTCAGAATCCATCTATAATCCATCTGTCTGTCTGTCTATATCTATCTATCTATCTATCTATCTATCTATCTATCTATCTATCTATCTATCTATCTCTATCATCCATGCATCATCTATCATCCATCTATCATCCATCTATCACCCATCTACCATCCATCTACCATCCATCTATCATCCATCTGTCTGTCTGTCTGTCTGTCTGTCTGTCTGTCTGTCTGTCTATCCATCTATCCATCTATCCATCCATCCATCTATCCATCCATCTATGTGTCTGTCCATCAGTCCATCCATCCGTCTATATCATCTATCATCCATCTACCATCCATCATCTGTCTGTCTGTCTATCTATCTATCTATCTATCTATCTATCTATCTATCTATCTATCATCTATCTCTACCTAACCTGTCTGTCTGTCTGTCTGTCTGTCTATCTATCTATCTATCTATCTATCTATCTATCTATCTATCTCTATCATCCATGCATCATCTATCATCTACCTATCATCCATCCATCCAACCATCCATCCATCCATCCATCCATCCATCCATCCATCCATCCATCCACCTATCTATCTATCTATCTATCTATCCATCCATCCATCCATCCATCCATCCATCCATCCATCCATCCATCCATCCATCATCCATCCATCCATGTGTCCATCCATCAGTCCATCCGTCCATCCATCCGTCTATATCATCAATCATCCAGCTTCTCTTTGTCTGACGTTTCCACAAGACAAACTATTTTGCAAAAGCACGGACTTCACTCTTGACCATCAGTCCTTGCTGGTAGCTACTACCTTAGCTGGCCTTTTAAGCATTACTGAACTTTCAGGTTGTCCTGGGAACATCTTCTCACTTGCACGACGTGGCCATTTTTGGCAGCAGTAGATCAGCTTCTGCATCATGCCCACCAATTTACGAAATTTGGCAGGTCACGGTGGACTAGTCCAGGGGTCACCAATCTTTCGGACCTCATGGACCACTAAATTTATAAGTTTAAATCCCGTGGACCATTAATATGATCTGCTTAATGACTGGCTGAGTGGGCATGGCTAGGTGGTCATGTGACTGGGTGGGCATGGCCAACTTGGTGTCACTCATGTCGAGAGGCCCCTTGCCGGCCTCTACTCACCCCTCCCATTTCAGCCACTACTCACCTCCCCGCCCAGGTTCCTTAGGGCCCCAACAGGAAGCAGTTGTTGGGGCTAAGCAGCCACCACGAGAAAGAGTTGGCAAAACATCTCAATTCAAATTGGATCTGACTGAGAAGGAGGCTCAGCAGAAGCACCTCACTGAGGACTGGGAGCATAGGCTTTCCAAGCAGAGGGAAGACTTGCGGGAATGCAAGGCCAGGTACTGGTGCCTGGAGGCTCAGTGGGCTGAGATGGTTAGCCAGTTCCAGGCCATGATACAGTCCTACTGGAACGAGGCCCTCTGGCTCTTTGCCACCAGTGGCACTTTTCTCCAGCCTTCGTCCAAAGCCCCACACTAGGGGGCTGAAGCAGACCCCAAGTCCTATTTCTGTCCCCTTCCAACCCACACAAAAAGAGCCCGAAGAGGGAGACCCTCTGCAGCAAGACAAGCGTTCATTGCATGGATCTGGCCCAGGGGCCATAGTTTGAGGACCCCTGATTTAGTGCAATATAAAAAAATGCAAATAATTTTTCTGTGGACTCCCAAAATTTTCTCACGGACCACTAGTGGTCCATGGACCACCAGTTGGTGACCGCTGGACTAGTCTATGAGCCTGATAACCTAATTGCACTTAGGAGACCTCTTGGGATTTCTCCACATCTGGTAACTGATGACTTTGGAGGCATTACTGTCGCTGAAGTGTGATCCACTTTAGAATCGACAATTGGTGAGGTTCAACAGCTTCTCTTTGAGGTTACTAGCTGAGAACCGATCCCTTATTTTGTCCCACTGCAGAGATTTTGTTAAGGCAGCTCTTTTTAAAAAAAATATAATTTTATTTATATATTTTTCTTTACCATCCAAAAGTGCTTGGTGAACAGTATATTGTCTGGGTCAATATATCTTACACACAATTCTCGTAGTGATGGTACCATTTAAATATACATAATCTTTCAACTTCTCACATTTATGTATACATAGCAATTATAATATGTTCTATCATATTTCAGTATACATAATACTATTTTCCCAATTTCTACTTTCTACTTGTTTTTTCTAACACTTAATAACCACCATGTTAAAAAAAATATTCTATATCTATCCATCATCTCTTGCCCTTTTTAGAATTTCAACTAGGCTCAAATCAAGTGTTAATAAGAATTTGGGCCTAGCGCTTTATGTGAATCCAGTCATGGCAGTTTTTAAACCATGTATGTTTTTGTGCTTTATGGAAATGCAGCCAGTTTTTATTCCCCCCCCCAAAAAAAAGTATAATCAGTGAATTCAGTCAGTGTCTCAGGAAGATAAATGAATGGTGTGTCTTAATATAGTATGACTAGTCATTTCATTAGCTTCTTTCTCCACTTGCGATTAATTCTTCTGAGTACCTTCAAAAATGTGTCTGACTGCAGAATTTTAGCTGCTTGGGACTTCTTAGAAGTACATCCCTGGGACAGCAAATTGGAGAAGATGGACTGTTTTCCAACATTAGTTCACTGTGAACAAGGTCATAATGCCTTTTCTGTGTGCCCTGTAGAACACCCTTCTCCTTACACCAGGAGATCCCACATCCTTTTAACCTTCCACAAACCCTCTAAACCTTTCTTTAACCTTCCTTGGATCCAGGAGATCCCTCATTGTTTAACCTTCCACAAAGCCATGGAAGAGACATAAGATTTTAGTTTTAGAAGTGGTTTGTCATGTACCACTGAATCAAAGGCTTTACAGAAGTCTATATAAATTGTGTTTATTGCTTTACCCTGGTCGAGTTGTGAAGTCCATATGTTTTTTGCAGTGTAAGAATGTGTTTCTTCCCCAAACCCCCAAAACTTTAACCTTAGACTGTCTACTGTTGACCTCACCCCATTCCTAAGAGGTCTGTAAGAGGCGTGCATAAGCGCACCAGCGTGCCTACCATCCCTGTCCTAATGTTCCCTTTTATTCGTATCCATTTCATGTATTCATAATCATGTTTATACTTATATCTGTTATCTAATACATGCTTGATAAAATAAAATAAATAAAATAAATAAATAAATAAATAAGATGAAGTCAAAGCTGGACATTGGCGGTGTTGAGTGCATCAAAGGGGAAGGGATTGTGGCACTCAGGTTTTTGTTTCTGTTGTTATTGTTGCATGACATTTGGCTTGATATAGCAGTTGTGAGCCCCCCCATAGTTGTGCTTTCAAAAATGAGCTACCCCGCAAGGCTGCGATCACCATTTAAAACACCCCCCCTTGTACCGTGTTTCCCCGAAAATAAGACCCTGTCTTATATTTTTTTTTGAACTTCAAAATAAGCGCTTGGCCTTATTTTCAGGGAGGTCTTATTATTTTGGGGCGCATGGAGCAAGATGGGGCTCCTCTTGCCATCTTACCTGATTTCCAGCTCTGCATTTAAATATTTTTGGGAAGGGCTTATTTTTGGAGGGAGGCTTATTTTAGCGCATGGTCTCAAAAGTCCGGTTGTTCTTATTATCAGGGGATGTCTTATTTTCGGGGAAACAGGGTAGATGGCACCATCCAACCCTTCCCTACAGGGAATTCCACCTGGCAGTATACGGTGGCAGAAGTCCAGCATGTCTTGTTGCCTATTGGAGCAGAAGACTCTGTGCATCATTAGTTGGTGGTTGAGCTTGTCTTGTAGCCTTGAGTGAAATTCCAGTCAGATGCATAATTTGTTTTGCGTGCAAGACACTTCCAGGAGCCCTATTTCCGGTGGTTCCAGAGTGACGGAAAACAATGCCTTTGGAGATGATGCTTATTCAGGTGTAGTTCTCCTACGAGAAATAGGAAGAGAAGAGGAGAAGAAAACAACTACAACAACAAAAGCTTCCCTTTCAATCTCTTTGCATTGAAAAATTATCTTGGCAGACTTTTTTGGAACACGCTTAACACTTCGCGCCTTCTGCAAATCCATTTAGGGTGCCGAGTTCAGCCAAACCGGTAAAAATAGATCTCTCTTATTCTTTTTTGGAAATCTGGGTTGAATTTAAAAATAAATCAATTAACTGTATCCTTCTAAAATCGTTTAAAATGAAACGGGAACAAAGACAATTCTGGATTCGCTTCTCTTCTTCAATATAAATTAGTGATCTTCTTATCCAGTACTCTGAATTGAAGTCGGTTTTTTCCAAACAAAATAAGAAAATCACGGGAGGCGTAGTCGATTCCTGAATTAAGAATTATCAGTGATGCAATAGGTCATGTATTGTATTTGTTGTAGCAAATTATGAATATTTATGATTCTTTTGACTAAGCAGCATGGGTAATTTTCCATCTTGTGGAAAAAAAAAAAACAACCCAGAATTTTGCCTATAATTACCATTTGTGGAACTGAAAACTGCTGGGCAATTTAGTTCACAGGGCAGTTGGGCTTACTTATTATTGGACTGTGGCTCATTCATTATTATCATTAACAAGAATAGCAACTATTTTTCAACGTAGGTGCTATGTACAATGAGTGCAATTTAAAGCATTCACAAATATGAAATTAAACGTTCAAAAATTAATAGTAGTAAAACATTCATCTCGACACTTACGTGCCCGATGTGATAAATATACTTAAAACTGTTTTTCTGAGGAATTATGAGATTGTAGTCCAACAGATTTGGAAGATAGCAAGTAGGAGAAGGTTGGGCTAATAATAGATGACAGGTGAGAATGTCTGTTGATAGATAGTTGATGTCTCTTTGCATCTGTTGAAGTTTCTGAAGATTCAAGGACATTGTCAGATACAATATACTGAAAGCACTTAACTTCCTTTTCAGTTTCGTTACTTCAATTTGTTTTTTTGGGAATATTAGTAGATACAAATGACTATAGTGAGTACATGATTTTTGATTTGATTTTTTTTTTTTTGACATGTCTACAGAAATCCATGTATTAAGAAATGGTCTTCGTTAGTCATAATGGAGAAGGGACAAGATATGCGACTTGCATCTCCAAATTGTCATCCTTGAGTCAGTCCTTTCTGTAGAAGAGGAGGCTCTTATGAACCTTCTTCTCTAGGAGGTTACCTCTGAATAAATTGGGTTGCAGGTAATAGTTACCTGAGAACTCAAAAGGGACATTTTTACCCCTTCTCTCTTTTAAGATAAAAGGTAACCAGAATGGAAATCAAGTTGGGAATGGGAAAGACAGAAGAGAAAGAGAGAGTGAGAGAGAGACACAGAGAGAATGAAGTAAAGAAAGAAACAAGGAAGGAAGGAAGGAGGGAAAGAGAAAGAAAGAAAGGGAAAGAAAGAAAAAGAAAGAAGAAAAGAAAGAAGAAAAGAAAGAAGGAAGGAAGGAGGGAAAGAGAAAGAAAGAAAGAGAAAGAAAGAAAGAAAGAAGGAAAGAAAGAAAGAAAAAAGAAAAGAAAGAAGGAAGGAAGGAGGGAGGAAAAGGAAGAAAGAAAGAGAAAGTAAGAGAGAGAGAGAAAGAAAGAGAAAGGGAGGGAGGAAGGAAGGAAGGAGGGAAAGAGAAAGAAAGAAAAAGAAAGAGAAAGAAAGAAGGAAAGAAAGAAGGAAGGAAGGAGGAAGGGAAAGAAAAGGAAGGAAAGAAAGAAAAACAGAAAGAAAGAGAAAGTAAGAGAGAGAAAGAAAGAAAGAGAAGGGAGGAAGGAAGGAATTAAAGGCGACCTCACCCTTTTGCAGAGGGAAGGACAAAAGGTTGACCTTTAATAATGTGGTTATGATCCTTTGGATCTCCTTGGATACACCTCCTTATATGTGTGTGTGTGTGTGTGTGTGTGTGACACACACACACACACACACACACACACACACACACACACACACACACACACACACACACTGGTTCTCTAATCTGTTGGAAGAAATATTCCTGAAGCTAGGCTGAGTGAGTTAAGATTTCGGGGGACTGCTTGTAACTCTGGACTTTCCTCAAAAGTGCTCCTGAAATGATCCCTGTTCCGATGGGATGGAAGGAGGTGCGATTGTGTGAAAGGTACCAAATTCATTGAAGGGCATTTTGAACGAAGCTTAGAAAGCCGTGCGAAAGGAACCACGTGGACGATCTATCCTTCGTCTTCCTCCTCCTGGGAGACGGGGTTTGGCTGGGTTGCCATTCCGATTCCAAAGGTATCATCTGGGTCCTGAACCTTCCATGCAAAAACAAAATGAAAGTTGCATCTTTCTTGCGTTCTCGATCACTCCCATTTGGTGGAAGTAGATCTCTTTCTAATCGGATTGGCTGATGATGTTAACAGCTAGGATCTGTCCGTCCTCTTTTTGCAGAGTGAGGGTTCTGGCGCTCCATGGAGAGATCCCAGGGGTCTCTTTTGGTGGTTGTGGGTACAGTGCAGGGGTGGGTTCTACTTACCATTACTACCGGTTCGCAACGGAAGCTTCTGCACATGTGCAGATCGTCCATTATGATGTCTGGGCGGGTGGGCAGAGCCTCCTGCAGCTTTTATTACCGGTTCGCCAGAACCGGACAAAACCCGGAGCAACCACCCAATGTACAGTGGGCATTTT
The DNA here is from genome assembly GCF_059756535.1 of Pantherophis guttatus. NCBI lineage: Eukaryota > Metazoa > Chordata > Lepidosauria > Squamata > Colubridae > Pantherophis > Pantherophis guttatus. Next base: position 25,624,739 of record NC_142071.1, on the reverse strand, counting down.
GGTTACCAGGAATTTAGGGCTGGCTTGAAGCCGTGCCATGTGCCCCAGAAACTCATTAATTCTGTAACGCCGGCTTGTGCCCATTTGGCATATTGAAGGAGGATGCCGTGTTCATTATTTCACATCTTCCAAATCTTGTCCGTCTGGTTAAAAATAGCACTTCTTGAACGAGTTAAGCCCACCGCTGCTTCTTGTTCGGTCCCCGTTCTTTCCTTTTAATGAAATCCTGAGTAGCTCGTGCGGTTAGCTTGCATGAAGGGGAAACGACTGCCTTGCTTTGCAAATGCACTGCTAGGGGAAGCATCTTAGCATCGCTCAGAAGGATTATAATTTGCTGTTAGGAGAGTGATGTCATCTCTCTGGTGACAGACACAGCTTTCTCGTTTTAGAGGAAAACCTACGTAGAGCTGGTGATAGCAATAGCACTTAGACTTATATACCGCTTTACAGTGCTCTACAGTTCTCCCTAAGCGGTTTACAGAGTCAGCCTCTTGCCCCCAACAATCCGGGTCCTCATTTTACTCACCTCCGGAAGGATGGAAGGCTGATTCAACGTTGAGCTGGTGAGGATAGAACTCCTGGCTGTGGGCAGAGTAGCCTGCAATACTGCATTCTAACCACTGCAAAGGGAGGAAGAAGGAAGGAAGGAAGGAAGGAAGGAAGGAAGGAAGGAAGGAAGGAAGGAAGGAAGGAAGATAGCAATAGCACTTAGACTTATATACCGCTTTACAGTGCTCTACAGTTCTCCCTAAGCAGTTTACAGAGTCAGCCTCTTGCCCCCAACAATCTGGGTCCCCATTTTACTCACCTCGGAAGGATGGAAGGCTGAGTCAACGTTGAGCGGGTCAGGATAGAACTCCTGGCTGTGGGCAGAGTTAGCTTGCAATACTGCATTCTAACCACTGTGAAGGGAGGGAGGGAGGGAGGAAGAAGGAAGGAAGGAAAGGAAGGAAGGAAGGAAGGAAGGAAGGAAGGAAGGAAGGAAGGAAGGAAGGAAGATAGCAATAGCACTTAGACTTAAATACCGGTTTATAGTGCTTTACAGAGTCAGCATCTTGCCCCCAATAATTTGGGTCCTCATTTCACCCACCTCGGAAGGATGGAAGGATGAGTCAACCTTGAGCCTGGTGAGATTCGAACTGCCAAATTGCAGTCAGCCGGCAGTCAGCAGAAGTAGCTTGCAGTACTGCACTCTGACCACTGCGCCACCATGGCTTATGGTCCATGGCAGAGGATATCAAACAGTCCTTGGCATGGAGAAAGAAGTGTTAGTAATATTGAAATTACTAATTACATGGAGAAAGATATATTGGTAATATTGACCTATCAGTACTGCTTTATAAATCTTTAGTAAGGCCAACACCTGGTGTACTGCATCCAGTTTTGGTCACCACTTTACAAAAAAGATTTTGAGACTTTGGGAAAAAGTGCAGAGAAGAGCAACTAAGTTGATTAAAGGCCTGGAGACAAAAAATCATATGAAGAAAGGTGAAAGGAATTGGATAAGGCTAGTCTAGAGAAAAGAAGGACGAGGGGTGACATGATAGCAATATTTGATGGGCTGCCACAAAGAAGAGAGGGCCAACTTATTTTCCAAAGCACCAGAAAGCAAGATAGGAAACAACGGATGGAAACTAATCAAGGAGAGAAGCAACCTGGAATTAAGGAGAAACTTCCTAACAGTGAGAACAATTAGCCAGTGGAACAGCTGGCCTCCAGAAGTTGTGGGTGCTTCATCACTGGAGGTATTTAAGAGCCACCTGTCTGAAATAGTATAGGGTCTCCTACTTGAGCAGGGGATTGGACTAGAAGACTTCCAAGGTCCCTCCCAGCTCTATTCTGATCGAAGACGTTCCTCGACCTATTCCTATTCCAAAGTACGATCATGTAAGACTACAGGTAGTCCTTGATCTACGACCTGTTCAAAGTTATGATCGACCTCCCTGGTGGTTCTTAGAGGTGCTGAGATCTGGTCCCAAAGTTCTTCTGTAGGGGATCCTGCAACAGAAGCTAGAATGCCGGCCCTTCTCAGGAACATCTTCTGGACCCGGGGTCTCCAACCTTGGCAACGTTAAGACTTGTGGACCTCAATTTCCAGAGTTCCTCAGCCAGCTTTGCTGGCTGAAGAACTCTGAAACTTGAAGTCCACAAATCTTAATGTTGCCAAGGTTGGAGACCCCTGTTCTGGATTATCATGAGGTGGAGAGTTTCTTGTTTTATGCTGATCCATGTTCCTTCTTTCCGGCAACACTTAACTTTTGCATTCATTCCCAGAAACCAATAGTTCCACTTCTTGTCAAAACAGTTGCAGACATCAGTATCCACTCCGGCAGGAAATGGAATCAAAAGCACTTAAGGTCACTAGAATGGATTTTTACCTGAGCCTTACAAGATTGCCAGCCGTATTCCCGGAGGAACAAGCGAGTCTAGTTGTCCACGGCCTTGTCGATTTTAGGCAGACAAGGGTCTCATGTGGCGAGGCGTTTGCGTGCTTGTGCGCTGAGAAATCATTAAACGCTTGCTGAATTACCGGCATCTTCCTGTCAGCTGAGCCCACAAGGAAGGGCCTCGAAATACAATCTAGTTAAGAGCCCTTTTTTTACACTTGGTAGTTGCTTGAGAGATGGAGCTCCTGGTGAAAGGTTGGAAATGATCAGCAAGGCCTCTAGATCAGAGTTTCTCCACTTCAGTCATTTTAAGTGGCATTGACGTCAACTCCCAGAATTCCTCAGCCAGGATGAGTGGCTGGGGAATTCTGGGAATTGAAGCCCACCCATCTTCAAGACGCCAAATTTGAGAAACACTGATCTAGGCCATGGCTACATGTGGGTTAATTCCAGGGGTGAAATCTAAAATATGTTACTACCGGTTCTGTGGGCATGGGGTGGGGGGGGGGGTAATGTGACTGGGTGGGCATGGCCAACTTTTTTTTTTTAACTTTTCAAAGCATTTTTTCTAATGCTTTGAAAAGCCTCTGCTGATCAGGCAACTCAGCTGGGATTGTCAGAGATTTTTCAAAGCATTTTTTTACCACCTCTTCACCCAAGAGGTTGCAGGATAAAATGCTTTGAAAAGCCTCTGACGATCCCAGCTGAGCCCCACGATCATCAGAGGCTTTTTTTTTCTTTTTCTTTTAAAAGCATTTTTTCGTCGGAAGAGGTTGTGGAAAAAATGCTTTTAAAAGTTTTTAAAAAAAAGCCTCTGATGATCCTGCGGCTCAGCTGGGCATGGGAGGTGGGGGAGGGGGCACAAGGATTTTTGCTACCGGTTCTCCGAACCACCCGCCGCCATCGCTACTGGATCGGGCGATCCGGTCCGAACCGGGAGCATTTCACCCCTGGTTAATTCCATAAAACACAGGTTATGCAGGCTGAAAAATTGTGGGTGTTCGTTTACATATCTAGAGTTCTCTGCAGTTGGGACTTAACTATGGCTTAACTATGGTTAAGCCATCTATGAACAAATGTACTGTTTAATTGCAACCATTTGCTTTGGACATACTTTGTTCTGCAAATCACAAAAATAATGGGGGTTTTGTAGCCCAGATGTGGTAGCCATACAATGGTTCGTTTCATCAAGTGTGAGGATACCTTAGTGTAGATGGGTTAGATCCGTGATGGCGAAACTATGGCACACCAGCTGCTCTTCTGGTTTCCAGTGTGCACATGCACGCCAACTAGCTGGTCTTCGCGGGTGCCGGAGCGCCGGAAAACGGTCTGAAAACAGCCCAAAAAATGGCCAAAATTGGCCAAAAAACAGGCACGTGTGTTCCAGCCAGTTGGTCTTTGGGTTTCCAGCACTCCCACGCATGCACATGCACACACATGCATGTGCGTTCCGGTTTGGACACATGGTGATGAAAATGTCCACCATCACTGGGTTAGATCCTTACTCCTTAAGTAGAACTCCATATCCTTCACTTGACTTCTTCATTCTGTGTCGTCGTCTTCTTGCTGTCTGCTGGGTTGGTCTGTCTATCTGTCTGTCTTGCAACTAGAAAGATGTCAAAGGAGAAAGAGTGATCTTGATGCTCATCAAGAGATACGAGAACTGGAGATTTTGCCAAAATGCATCAAGTCTTTGGCTTGCTAGAGCTAGCCATGGAAGACCAGCAGGTCCATCTTGGAGAGATGCTGCAATGACTTTGGATCAGTGATGGCTTGGATCAGCACCAGTCTTCCATGGTGACAACTTCTAGCTAGGAAATATGAAACTAGCTAACCCACGTGGTCAGTTTGCCTGGGCTATTGCTATTCTTCCCAGCATTGATCCAACACTTCACCAGTCTCTAAAAGTTAATCACAAACCCTCCATAAAGAGTAGCTAAAGTCTCCCCATCTGGGAGGTTTGATGGGTCATATTTAATGATTTATAATTATATAATAATAACCATATTATTTATCTTATCTTTTCTTATATGTACTCCGAGAGCATATGCACCAAGACAAATTCCTTGTGTGTCCAATCACACTTGGCCAATAAAGAATTCTATTCTATTCTATTCTATTCTATTCTATTCTATTCTATTCTATTCTATTCTATTCTATTCTATTCTATTCTATTCTATTCTATTCTAGTCTAGTCTAGTCTAGTCTAGTCTAGTCTAGTCTAGTCTAGTCTAGTCTAGTCTAGTCTAGTCTAGTCTAGTCCAGTCCATTCCATTCCATTCCATTATTAGCAGTGTTGCAATATCTAAGGAGCTGCCCCCCCAAAAGGAGGTCAGCCTATTTTGTAAAGCACCTTACAATAGGACAAGAAGCAATGGGTGGAAACTAATCAAGGAGAGAACTGACCTACAACTAAAGAGAAATTTCCTGACAATTAGAACATTTAATCAGTGCAACAATTTGCCTCCAGAAATTGTGGGTGCTCCATCACTAGAAGTCTTGAAGAAGACATTGGACCATCATTTGTTCTGACGTAGGGTCTCCTGTTGAGTGGGGGGTTGGATTAGAAGACCTCCAATGTCCCTTCCAACTCTGTTATTCTGTTTAAACAAGTCAGACAATAAATATTGCTAAAATTGCTGAAGCGAAGTGTTGATTTTTGGATTTCTGAAATGGACCAGGCAGGAGAATCCGATTGTTATTTTTGACTTGTGGGAGGACTGTGGCCCCTGTGAGTTGGATTCGCCTCTGGATTGGAAATTAGCTCCACGGAGGACCAATTGTGCTGCCTCTCTATTCCTTAAGAAGGGAATCTTCGTTTTTTTTCTTTCCCTGGCCTCCATGAGGGTGGAAGGGGCAGACAGGCGATCTCCGGAATCTACATCTTTCTATGGTTGACCAATGGAAGAGAAGGGGATTAACAGATTAACAGAGTTGGAAGGAACCTTATAGGTCATCTAGTCCAACCCCCTGCTCAAGAGGGAGACCTTACACCATTTCTGACAAATGGCAGTCCAATCTTTTCTTGAAAGTCTCAAGGGATGAAGCTCCCACAACTTCCGAAGGCAACTTCTGTTCCACTAGTTGATTGTTCTCCCTGTCAGAAAGTTCCTCCTCATTTCTAGGTTGAATCTCTCCTTGGTCAGTTTCTATCCATTATTCCTTGTCTGGCCTTCAGGTGCTTTGGAGAATAGCTTAACCCCTTCCTCTCTGTGGCAGCCCCTCAAATATTGGAAGACTGCTATCCTGTCTCCCCTGGTCCTTCTCTTTACTAGACTAGCCATGCCCAGTTCCTGCAACCGTTCATTGTATGTTTTAGCCTCCAGTGCCCTCATCATCCTGGTTGCTCTTCTCTGTACTCTTTCTAGAGTCTCAACATCTTTTTTATAGTGCGGTGACCAAAACTGGATGCAGGATTCTAGGTGTGGTCTTACTAGGGCTTTATAGAGTGGTATTAGTTCCTCCCTTGATTTTGATTGTATCCCTCTGTTAATGCAGTTTAGGATTGCATTGGCTTTTTTGGCTGCCTCTGCCAACACCCAATGTCATTTCCTCTGCTGGAGGCCTGTCATCTACACTGCAAATACAGTGATAAAGAGACACATCCTGGGGGTGGGGGGGTGGGGGGTTTAGACAAAAGAGTGAGCGGTGCCATAGGGTAGATGGTTTGTTTGTTTGTTTTTTAATTTGATTTATATGCCGCCCTTCTCCGGAGACTGAGGGCGGCTTACAATGTGCTCAGCAATAGCCTTCATCCTTTTTTATATTTATACAAAGTCAGCTTATTGCCCCCACAAACTGGGTCCTCAATTTACCTACCTTAGAAAGGATGGAAGGCTGAGTCAACCTTGAGCCTTGGCGAGATTCGAACCCTGCAGTAATTGCAGGCAGCTGGTCTTAATAACCAGCTTAATAACAGGGTGCCTTAAACCCCTGTACTACCAAGGCTGTTGAAGAGGGATGTTGAGAGGTGGCACCCCCTTCTGAATGGGCACCTAGTTGGGCTTGGTATTCTCTCCAGCTCTTTCCCTTGATGCTTTCTCCAACAGTCCAAGCAGAAACAGATCACTGGCATTTCAATCCCCTCCCTCCTTTCCTTTCCTCTCCTCTCTGCTTTTTCTTCCCACCGGCATCTAAGCCCCTTTCTCAGTGTAGCTTCATCATCTCTCTTGCAAACTAGCATCAGGGAGTGTGGGTGTATGGGGAGAAGCAGGGAGGGGTGGGGGAAAAGAGGCGAGCAGGAATACGGTTTCTCTGGGCATTCCCACCTGTCCTTTCTCCATCCCATCCCGGAGGGATTTCTCACACCGTAAGCTCGCGTGGCCCCATCGGAGCCAGTTGCTGGTTAATGCCTTGTCTCGTGGGTGCCAAAAATAGACTCGCTGGCGGACCAGACTCCTGTTGTGGAAAAAACGGTGATGTCATCTCGGGCCAATCAGCAACAGCCCAGCAGGGAAGTGATGATGGTGATGCTGGGTGGGGAGGGGATGGAGGAAAGAGATGAGCGAAGAGCAGTTCATTATCTTTCTTTCTTTTTTCTTTTTTGAGGAAGCTATTTTATGGCTTGTCTGGAGAAAGTCAGGAGCAAAAACCTTCTAGCTGCAGATTGCCGTTAGAAACGGGAGATGGCTAATGGCTGCAGGACCTTGGAATCTGTCGAGAGAAATGCGAGTGCTTTGCATCTGTCCAATTTTTTGCCCGTGGTAGTAACTAGTTCGGGGAAGTGGCTGTCAATCACTTATATTTTATGGTGGGGGGGGGCGAGGGGAGGGGAAATGTGATCGAGAGAGAGAGAGAGAGAGAGAAAAAAAAGTATCCTCTCCCCAGATGTTTGATCGTTTGGATGGACACCAATGCAGTGCCTCCATTTTTATTTTATTTATTTATTTATTTATTTATTTTTTATTTTATTTTTTTTAATTTGATTTATATGCCGCCCTTCTCCGGAGACTCAGGGCGGCTTACAGTGCGTTAAGCAATAGCCTTCATACTTTTGTATATTTATACAGAGTCAGCTTATTGCCCCCACAAACTGGGTCCTCATTTCACCTACCTTAGAAAGGATGGAAGGCTGAGTCAACCTTGAGCCTTGGAGAGATTCGAACCAGCAGTAAATTGCAGGCAGCTGTGTTAATAACAGGGTGCTTTAAACCACTGTAGTACCAAGGCTCTTTTTACTTATTTATTTATTGGTTCAATTTATATGCCGCCCTTCTCCGGAGACTCAGGGTGGCTTACAATGCGTTAAGCAATAGCCTTCATACTTTTGTAGATACCTGCATAGTAGGGCTTTCGCACCCCCCCTAAGCGGTGTTCTTTTTTATACAAAGTCAGCTTATTGCCCCCACAATCCGGGTCCTCCTTTTACCTACCTCGGAAGGATGGAAGGCTGAGTCAACCTTGAGCCTGGTGAGATTTGAACTTGCAGTAATTGCAGGCAGCTGGCAGCTAAGTGCTATTTTAACAGCACTTTAGTCCGCTGCACCACCAAGGCTCACAAGGCGTTCCAAAAGTCACATGAATTACCCAGCTGTGCTTCTTCTCAGTTTAGGCTTTATTAGCTCAAATGTCATTGACTAGGTTACCTGCAGGCTCCTGCAACATGCACAAGAGTGGTGGGTTTCAAATTTTTTTACAGCCGGTTCTGTGGGTGTGGCTTGGTGGGCGTGGCATGGCTTGGTGGCCGTGGCAGGGGAAGGATACTGTAAAATCACCATTCCCTCCCCAATCCAAAGAGCTTTGGTGGCGCAGCAGACTAATGCACTGTTATAGTAGCACCAGCTACCTGCAATTGGTCGCGTTGGTTGATGATCTCTGGAGGGCTCGGGATAGGGGTTGTTCCTCTGTTCTGGTCCTGTTAGACCTCTCAGCGGCTTTTGATACCATCGACCATGGTATCATGCTGCACCGGCTGGAAGAGTTGGGGGTGGGAGGCACCGTGTTGCGGTGGTTCTCCTCCTTTCTCTCCGACCGGTCGCAGTTTGTGTTGGCAGGGGGGCAGAGGTCGACCTCGAGGCCTCTCATTTGTGGAGTGCCGCAGGGATCGGTCCTCTCGCCCCTTCTGTTCAACATTTATGTGAAGCCGCTGGGTGAGATCATCCGTGGCTTTGGGGTGAGATACCACCAGTACGCTGATGACACCCAGCTGTACATCTCCACCCCAGGCCACCCCAACGATGCCCTTGAAGTGATGTCCCAGTGCCTGGAGGCTGTACGGGTCTGGATGGGGAGGAACAGGCTCAGGCTCAACCCTTCCAAGACTGAGTGGCTGTGGCTCCCGGCATCCCGATATAGTCAGTTGACTCCATCACTGACTATTGGGGGCGAGTCATTGGCCCCCACAGAGAGGGCTCGCAATCTGGGAGTCCTCCTGGATATGCAGCTGTCCTTGGAGGAACATCTGACGGCTGTAACCAGGGGGACCTTTTGTCAGGTTCGCCTGATTCGCCAGTTGCGGCCCTTTCTTGATCGGGATTCCCTGTGCACAGTCACTCATGCCCTCGTCACCTCTCGCCTTGACTACTGCAACGCTCTCTACATGGGGCTCCCCTTGAGGAGCACCCGGAGGCTCCAGCTGGTCCAGAACGCAGCAGCGCGGGTAGTGACGGGAGCAGCATGGCGCTCCCATGTAACACCGCTCCTGCGCGAGCTGCACTGGCTCCCAGTTGTCTTCCGGGTGCGCTTCAAGGTGTTGGTTATCACCTTTAAAGCGCTCCATGGCATAGGGCCTAGCTATCTCCGAGACCGCCTGCTGCTACCGACGACCTCCCAGCGACCCGTGCGCTCCCACAGAGAGGGCCTCCTCGGGGTGCCATCAGCCAAACAATGCAGGCTGGTGACCCCCAGGGGGAGGGCTTTCTCTGTGGGGGCACCTACCCTCTGGAATCAGTTGCCCCCAGAGATAAGGAGAATCCAAGACCTCAGTGCCTTCCGTCGCGCCCTTAAAACCCATTTATTTAAACAAGCCGGGCTGGCTTAAGATGAAATTTTTAACTGTTTTTAAATGTTTTAAACGTTTTTAATTGGTAAATGAGTTTTAATTGGGCCAAATTTATATATCTTTTAATTGTTTTTAATATTTGTTCTGCATGTTTTTTTAATCTGGCTGTACACCGCCCTGAGTCCTTAGGGAGAAGGGCGGTATAGAAATCCAATATAAAATAAATAAAATAAAATAAATTACTGTGAGTTCAAATCTCACCAGGCTCAAGGCTTACCTCCTTCTGAGGCTTACCTCCTTCTGAGGTAAGTAAAATAAGGACCCGGATTGTTGGAGGCAATAAGATGACTTTGACACCTCTGCCCTATATGATCCCACCAACAGTTTAACTAAGCCTCTCCGTCTGCATACCGGGGCAGGTAACACTGTAATTGGAAACAAAAACAAGGAGCTCAGTTTTGAGAGTGGACGTCTTTATGGCACCCAGGTGTGCCCTGATGTTTATTGAAATAAGAAACAAAAATCCAAGTGTAGGGCAGCATTCAGATCTAAGTAGGCATGGAAGTTGGCTCCTTGATGGTGGGAAGGGATGGTGGAAGCGGCCGTTGAAATAAGGTCACCTGGAAAGAGCATGGATCTGATCAGGAACAGTCCAGGAGACCATACCTGGCTTCAGGATCTATTACTCCTACTTGGTCCTGGATGGAGCTGATTATCTAGGCCAGGGGTCAGCAACCTGCTGCTCTGGAGCCACATGTGGCTCTTTCACCCCTCTGCTGTGGCTCCGTGTCAGCCAAAATATGCATCACAACCGCCAATGTGTGACACCTGCTTGCACACGATTTATTGAGCTTTTCAACCCCCGGTAGGCCAACCATGGATAAATCCAAGAAAATAAAAGTTTCAGAAGAAAACAAAATGTAGTTTCATTCAACTACGTATGCTAGTTTTGTGGCTGCTCAAGAAATAGTCAGGACACGGGAAGGGTTTTGTGGCTCCCGGTGTTTTCTTTTCTGTGGGTCCAAATGGCTCTTTGAGTGTTTAAGGTTGCAGACCTCTGATCTAGGCCTACTTCGGCCTGGTTCCTGGCCAGCTTGGGATGGAGAGAGCTTTCCTGTTCGATCTGTAAGAAGAAATATGGAGACTGTATATCTCTGTTAGTTCTTCTGAACTTCTTGCAACATTGAATGGTGTGACGTTTGTTCTTTCTCAATGCATTTTGTTTTGTTTGTAAATCCTTTTGTGGTGATTTTAGGCCTATTTGGCTAAGCATACTTGAAGGTAGTGCTGAAGGTGTAATGTACCATTTCTTTGCTCCTGGCCCAAGGACTCTGCTTGATGTCCATATTTTTAAGACATTTGTAGTCCATGATTTCTAAGAGCTACATGCATCCATTGGGGAGACCTCCAAGTCTCTTCTCTACTCTAAAGATACATTGAATTCCATTTTTCTTTTCAATGATTGTCAAAGATTCTGTGGGGGATCCTGTACTCTTTCCTGTACAGAGTGAAGGACTGCCCATGGCTGAATAATGTGAAGCTCAGGAAAGGATTTTAGTTTGTGGCTAAAGGTGAAAGGGAAGACCATGAAAAGAAGAACAGAAGAAGAGTTGATAAAAAAAATCTTAAAGTGTGCCGAGATGGATAAATTAACAAAAGAGTTTAAAGAAAAAGAGGATACGGAATATTATATAATCTGGCACAAATGGTATAAGTGGCTGGAGAATAGGAATAACGGAGAAGTAAAATAGGGGTGAAATGTAAAAAAACAAAAGAATGTATAGAAAATATAAAGTTAATATGGGTTTTAATAAATACACTGTAATTAAAAGAGAGGGGACAAGAAGAAACTGGAATAATATAAAGGGAAAAGGGGAAAAATGTAAACGTTAGAAGAAGATCATCACGAAATAGCTGTTAAGAGAGTATATATATAAATGTTGTCTGTCTTGTAATGCCATTTTATGTTATAATAATAAAAAATAAAAATATATAAGAAAAGAAGGACTAGGGGAGACATGATACCAGTGTTCTAATATCTCAGGGGCTGCCCCAAAGAAGAGGGAGTCAAGCTATTCTCCAAAGCACCTGAGGGTAGGACAAGAAGCAATGGGTGGATACTAATCAAGGAGAGAAGCAACTTAGAACTAAGGAGAAATTTCCTGACAGTTAGAACAATTAACCAGTGGAACGACTTGCCTCCAGAAGTTGTGAATGGTCCAACACTGGAAGTTTTTAAGAAGATGTTGGACAACCATTTGTCTGAGGTGGTGTAGGGTTTTCTGTCTGAGCAGGGGGTTGGACTAGAAGACCTCCGAAGTCCCTTCCAACTCTGTTATTCTGATATCCTATTAACCCAATCCAGCCCAACCCAACTCAAGATCCCCCAAGCGAAACACAAATGGAAATACTTGATTGGCCGGCTGAGCTTTGTTCCTCAGATGTTGAACTGCAACTTCTGGAGTCTCTAACCAATGGGCGTACTGCCTGGGGCTGTTTAGAGTCGGCGGTTCGAATCCCTAGTACAGCCCTCCTGCGTGAGCAGGGGGTTGGACTAAATGACCTCCAAAGTCCCTTCCAACTCTGTTACTGTTACTCCACGGTAGCTCGACATGATTGTAAGCTTCTGTGCCTTCATGCTTTGGAAGCACGAACGGAGATCTGATTTCTGCATCTCAACAAAGGGAGATCCAATTTTGTATCTGGAGACGTACAGAGGTAGGATTGCAGGTTCTGGAGGGAATCCTGGGAGGGAGAGGCTGAAATGGATATGTTGGCTTTGGGATCGGGGCTGCCAAGGCATTGACTGCAACCCTAGTGGTGTCAGTGACTTCCCCATCAAAAACCCTTCCATGAATTTATTTATTTTTTTGGCTCTGAAGGCGGATCAATTTATGAATGGATGCCACCAAGAAGAAAATCACTCCCGGTAGATATTATTAGGCCAGGCAAAGAAAGAGTCCAAGGAAGAATAGTAAAGGAGAAGCCACAGGGCTGTTGCAGAGTCCCTCCTCCCCCTTTCCTCTCCCCACCCCTCCCTGAAGTGAGAAGGAGAGAGAAAAGGGGGCGGAGGTAGGGAGAACATGCCGGAAAGTCACCTTGGAGCGATGCTGAAAGCCTCCGTTCAAATGTTGCCTTGATAAGCTCAGGCGGAGACAACCTTCCTCCAGGATGGAGGGGCTTTGGCGATGTCTGGATATCCCCCATCTTGCCTTCTTTATAAATCACTTTTTTTTTTAATGCACTAACCAGCGCGCACGTTCCTATACATGCAGGAGAATTTCTCCTCTCTGCCTCGGCGCTCCCTTTCTTCCTGAAAAGCTGGAGTCACCTTCAAGCCTTAACCTGCTGCTTGTAAGGGGGCGCGGATGGGCTCTTCCAGGGGAGAATAATGAAAGAGCTGCACGAAAGCATTTGTGACTCTTCCCGGTTAGGAAAAGAAGGTTCAAGAGCTTTCCGAAGACGACCTTGATAGAGTTGTTAAGCAGAGACAATGTGGCTTGGTTGCTCGCCCTCTAAGCAAAATGAAGATTTACTGAAAAATAGGTGTGTGAACCACACACCTTTGCATTAACAGAGGGATGCAATCAAGATCAAATGAGGTATTAAATACCACTCTACAAAGCCTTAGTAAGACCACAGCTAGAGTACTGCATCCAGGTTTGGTCACCACACGATAAAAAAAGATGTGGAGACTCTAGAAAGAGTGCAGAGAAGAGCAACCAGGATGATGAGGGGACTGGAGGCTAAAACATAGGATGGGCAGTTGCAGGAATTGGGCAGGGCTAGTCTAGTGAAGAGAAGGACCAGGGGAGACAGGATAGCAGTCTTCCAATATTTGAGGGGCTGCCACAGAGAAGAAGGGGTCAAGCTATTCTCCAAAGCACCTGAAGGCTTTGAATACAAAGAATAATGGATGGAAACTGATGCAGGAGAGATTCAACCTAGAAATAAGGAGAAATTTCCTGGCAGGGAGAACAATCAACCAGTGAAAGAGAAGTTGCCTTCGGAAGTTGTGGGAGCTTCATCACTGGACTGGACTGGACTGTTTTGAAGAAAAGACTGGACTGCCGTCTGTCAGAAATGGTGTAGGGTCTCCTGTTTGGGCGGGAGGTTGGACTAGATGACCTACGAGGTCCCTTCCAACTCTGTTATTCCATATTCTGTACGGTATTCTAATAGTTTAGTAGATTTGTATGGCTAGTCTAGGGAAGAGAAGGACCAGGGGAGACAGGATAGCCGTCTTCCAATATTTGAGGGGCTGCCACAGAGAGGAGGGGGTCAAGCTGTTTTCCAAAGCACCTGAAGGCCAGGCAAGGAATAATGGATGGAAACGGAACAAGGAGAGATTCAACCTGGAAATAAGGAGAAATTTTTGGACAGGGAGAACAATCAACCAGTGAAAGAGAAGTTGCCTTCGGAAGTTGTGGGAGCTTCATCACTTGAGCCTTTCAAGAAGAGACTGGACTGCCATCTGTCAGAAATGGTGTAGGGTCTCCTGCTTGGGTGGAGGGTTGGACTAGATGACCTACCAGGTCCCTTCCATCTCTGTTAATCTGTATCTCTATTCTGTTTCCTGACATGTTTATCTGTGGTCTTTTTTTTGAGCAGAATACAGGTAATCCTCAACATACGAGCCCAACATTTATGTTGCTTAAGTGAGAAATTTGTTTTGCCCACACTTTACCGTTTTTCTTGCTGCGTCTGTTGAGCGAATCACTGCAATTGATTAATCATAGTCACATGGTTGTTAAGTGAACCTGGCTTCCCTACTGACTTTGTCGTCCCCTTTTGCAACGACGTGACTCTGGGACACTGCAACCGACTCATAAATGTGAGTCGGTTGTCAGGCATCCGAATGTATATGACATGATCATAGGGATGCTGCAATGGTGTGAAAAAGTGTGAAAAATGGTCAGAAGCCAATTTTTTTCAATGCTGTTGTAACTTTGAACGGTCACTAAACTGTCGTAAGTCGAGGACTACCTGTAACAGAGTTGGAAGGGACCTCGGAGGTCTTCTAGTCCAACCCCTTGATCAAGCAGGAAACCCTACACCACTTCAGACAAATGGTTATCCAATCTCTTCTTAAAAACTTCCAGTGTTGGAGCATTCACAACTTCTGGAGGCAAGTTGTTCCACTGGTTAATTGTTGTAACTGTCAGGAAATTTCTCCTTAGTTCTAAGTTGCTTCTCTCCTTGATGAGTTTCCACCCATTGCTTCTTGTCCTACCCTCAGGTGCTTTGGAGAATAGGTCAATTTGCATTTCCTGGATTCTTGGACTGGCCAGTTCTTTCCCAAATCTCCCAACTATGATCAATTTAGCCATTTTAAAAACCTCTTCAGTCTTAGATTAAAGGTAAAGGTTCCCCTCGCACATATGTGCTAGTCATTCCCGACTCTAGGGGGCGGTGCTCATCTCCGTTTCAAAGCCGAAGAGCTAGCACTGTCTGAAGACATCTCCGTGGTCATGTGGCCGGCATGACTAAATCCCAAAGGCGCATGGAACGCTGTTACCTTCCCACCAAAGGTGGTCCCTATTTTTCTACTTGCATTTTTTACATGCTTTCGAACTGCTAGATTGGCAGAAGCTGGGACAAGTAACGGGAGCTCACCCCATTATGCGGCACTAGGGATTCGAACCGCTGAATTGCCGACCTTTCTATCGACAAGCTCAGCATCTTAGCCACTGAGCCACCGCATCCCTAACTCAGTCTTAGATAGGTCAAGTCAAAGTGCTGTCAGGATCTCAGTCACTGAGATTCCAGTTTATCCTGGTTACTGGTCTAATCTATCTTTTGGGATTGTACCGTACATTAAGCGATAAACTAACCAAATTGACTAAGTTGGTATGTTTGAAGTCATTTGAACATTTGAACAAGGTTGGCATTCACCACGCCAAGCCAGTTTTACGATTGTAACTGCTGAAGTTGTAAGTGATGTGGGATGCAAACACAATTGTTGGATGTAGCCATAAATATGATTTTCTTCCTGGCTTAGGGGAAATTATTGAATTTTCCCCTCTTTTTTTCCCTTTCTCCCCCTTCCCTTTTTTTCCCAGGTGCCCACGGTTTAAGAGAGGAACCCGAGTTTGTGACAGCTCGTGCTCACGAAAGTGTCATCCTCGGATGTGATGTAATCCATCCACTGACTGGCCAACCCCCTCCTTATGTGGTTGAGTGGTTCAAATTTGGGGTGCCCATTCCCATCTTCATCAAGTTTGGGTTCTACCCTCCTCATGTGGATCCAGAATATGCTGGTAAGTTTTAAAAAAAAATACGGAGCCCAAACAATTTTGGAATCAATGTATATGTCACCTATCTTGGCTACTTTAGGTGGCTTACAATCACTCTGTCAGGTTTCGATGTCGTCTCAAATAAAATAAATTGCATTTCCAAACAAATAGTCTTTAAAGAAATCTCTCATTTTATTAAGCACAACAACCTGTCCCCGATCATGGCGTAGCCAACAATGACTTCCTGACCCCAAAACCTTCCCTTTCCGTTCCCCAATTCTCTGTGTCTCATTGGCCCTTTTCCCAAATCACTCTCCCCATATCTACTACTTCAGCTCCCAGGAATGTCCCCCTCCCATCTCATCTCCTAGGGGATATTATCTTCAGGGAAAATAAGTAGGTGAGAAGTCAAGCGTCCTCTTGCCAGCTGCCCCCTCTTCTCCTTCTTATGTCAGCACTAGAGTAAAGGCAGGTTGAAGTGCTGACACACTCTTTAAAAAAAAAAACCCACACCCATATAAAACATCAAAAGTTTAAAACAATACAGACATTACATTTAAATATACATACAAGTTTTGGTGTATTTGGGTCTTTTCCCATGTAAGATTGAGAGTATCTTGGCGACATTTCGACGAGGCCCCACTTGTCATCTTCAGGCTTCGGCTTTGTGCTTGTGCGAGGAAAGCGAAAACAAACAAACAAATATATATATATATATATATATATGTATGTATGTATGTATGTATGTATGTATGTATGTATATGTATGTATGTATGTATGTATGTATGTATATATATATATATGTAGGTCTTTGGTTATTCGGGTCTTCTCCCACGTAAAATTGGAAGTGTTTTGGCGACGTTTCGACGAAGTCTCATTCGTCATCTTCAGGCTGGTGTTCTCGGCTTCGTGCTTCCAGGAGCAATTTTACGTGGGAGAAGACCCGAATAACCAAAGACCTACATACAAACACCCGCGAAAACCTGAGAAAACATATATATATATATGTGTGTGTGTGTGTGTGTGTGTGTACGTAGGTTTTCCCTACGTAGCCAAGGTTTTTTTGTAGCTCCAGATCAGTAGAATCACATCTACTCGGTTCTGGGCTTTTTTCCTTTCTAACACCTAGCAAGCTCTAACTGCTAGGTGGGAGACCTAAATAGATCCATTTCTAGCTCGTTAGCTGTCATCAGTAGGCCACACCCATATCCTCCCTGTAAAGGCACAGTATCAATTTTCTTACTTCTTCGTAGGGTTTATGTGTGTTTTTCTTCTAGCCAGGTTTTCCCTACGTAGCCAAGGTTTTTTTGTAGCTCCAGCTACAAATATATATATATATATATACATACATATATATATATATGTATGTATGTATGTATGTATGTATGTATGTATGTATATATATCTATGAAAACAAATATATATAAACACCAAATTTATATTTTGCTGCTAAAGAAATAAAGGGAGACTAGTATAGATCTATTTCAAGCTATTCAGCTCTCATCAGCTAGCCATAACTTTACTCTCCCCTCCCCTCCCTTCCCCTCCCCTAGGTAAGGGTATGTAGGGTAGTAAGGGTATAGCTAGCTGATGAGAGCTAAATAGCTTGAAATAAATCTATACTAGTCTCCCTTTATTTCTTTAGCAGCGAAATACCCAGTTGGTGGTCTGAACTACTGGTCTGCCTGAACCAGTCTGAACTGGCAGCAGCCCACCTCTGCATAGCTTCCCTTGAAGGATATGACTTTTAGGAATGTGTCCGTTAGCCTGCCTCTGCTTTTGTCACCCGCCTCTGAATCTCTTCTGCCCCAGCTACGGACCCCAAAGAACACAGCACACACAAAGTCCATACAAACCTTAGTTTACTAATTAAGGACTACTAATGAGCTTTCTTAGTAGTTCGAACACAAGTACAGTTTAAATCAGTATTTTCTGAACAAGGGCTGTTAATTTAACTTCATTAACAGCTGACAAGAATCCAAAGAATAACAACTCAATTCTGAGGCACAGTATTTCAGATATCCGTAATCTTACTGTGGTTGGCAGAATGCCCAGAAGCAATTTGCAGGAAAACTGACGAGATAAACAAGAGCCGAATCAAACGTTTCTGGAATCAAGACGCGAAGGAATATGAACAAAGTTGTTTCCTGCAAATTGCATCAGTTGTTGTCCTTCCTTAAATAGGCTAGGGGAATGGCCAATTAGCCCCAAGCTTTACTCTCGTGGAGACCTCCTCCTGAAGAGCCACTCCTGCCTTTTAACAGCTCTGCGCGCCCGGGCATTGAGAAGAGGCTCCTCCTCTTCATCCTCTTCACTTATGGGAGCTTCTGGAGGTTCTGAAGGCCCTGGCTGAATCCCCGCCTCTGGCCCCATATCTTCTCCAGCCTCCTCATTGTCTGGCTCGAGCGCCAGCTGCACAGGCTGCTGGCGCTGCACCACACCAGCCTCCTCGCTGTCGGAATCAGTTACTAACTGCACAGGCCATTGACAGGCCACAACAGAATCAGGGGTGAAATCTACTTACCTTCCCAACCGGTTCGGAAGTGCATGTGCCACGCGCGCTCTCTCTCTTCACTCGCACGCGCATCATATGCGCGCGCGGACCCTCTGCAGAGAGTAAAAAACAGGTTACTTCCTGGTTAAAACCAGGAAGTAATGATGACTGGATGGGTGGGCGGAGCCTTGCGTCACCATCGTTACTGGTTCTCTGAACCACCGGCCGCCATTGCTACCGGTTTGGCCAAACCGGTCCGAACCGGGAGCATTTCACCCCTGCTCTGAATCTTCTTCTGTCTTTCTCATTTGGAGACTGGATCTATATTGAACTCTGCCTTTCAACAAGTCCTCCTGGCAAAAGGTGATTATAAGCACCGTCTTGCCTGCTGCTATCTCTGGAGCTAGAGGCTGTTCTCTAACCACCTTCTGGCTTTGCATCTGCTAGGACCATGTGCTTGACTGTCTGCCTGCTAAGGCCCCAAGCTGTCAAGAGCATCCCTGACTCCAATCCAGGAATACTAATTAGCTGATTAGATCAGATTGTGGAGAAAAAAACCCCAAAACCTGCAGCTCCTTCCATCCCTCAGATGCTTGAACGGCAGGACAACAAGCAGATGATTTTTCAAGACTATCTCAATCCAGCAGATTTTAGTGATGGAGGATGGCTGGATATTTTTCTTCTTCTCCCGGATCTCAGAAGTGACTTGCTCCTTGATAAAGTATGAGAAAGGGGAGGCTCTTTGTATATCTGGGATTTCCCCAGAATTCCTTGCCACCGGCCATCAGGACAAAGACTGCTGGGGAACTGAATTCTAAAACTTTCGTTAGGCAACGCAGTTCTTCAGAACTAACATCTTTGACTCTTTCAGCTCCCTCCCAATAGGACTTGACTTTGCTGCTTTTCTTCCTTACTTGAGGAAACATGGGATAACTGAAAGAAAAGACCATAATAACATGTAGGCTTGTTGTTCTTAGTTGCGAAGTCATGTCCGACCCATCGCAACCCCATGGACAATGTTCCTCCAGGCCTTCCTATCCTCTACCATCCTCTGGAGTCCATTTAAGCTCACACCGACTGCTTCAGTGACTCCATCCAGCCACCTCGTTCCCTGTCATCCCCTTCTTCTTTTGCCCTCAATCGTTCCCAGCATTAGGCTCTTCTCCAGGGAGTCCTTCCTTCTCATTAGGTGGCCAAAGTATTTGAGTTTCCTCTTCAGGATCTGGATGTCAGTGCTTCAGCGCTGGCATAGAGAGCAGAGGGGAGAGAGATAAGCTCTGAACTTTTGCCTGCTAAATCCCTTTGAAGTCGGGTTGTCGTGGAAATGAGGAGGGGGGACATTCCTGGGAAATGACGAGACAAGAAGCCTGAAGAATGACTTGGAAGATAGCCAATGAAAAGCAGAGATTTGGGGATCGGAAAGGGAGGGATTGGGGGGCAAAAGGTCAGTCTTGTCCGCATCGAGTCATGATCCGGTGGCTGTGCTCAATTAAAGAAAAGATTTCCTTAAAGATTGGCAGTTCGGAAATTCATTTATTTTGAGATAGCATCGAAGTCTGACACTGGCCTTCTAAAGAGCAGTCAAGGTTGATCTCCTCTAGGACTGACCGGTTTGGTCGCCTTGCAGTCCAAGGGATTCGCAGGAGTCTTCTCCAGCACCTGAGTTCAAAGGCCTCCATTCTTTGGCGCTTAGCTTTCCTTATGGTATTTTTATGTAGGCTAGGGAGCACATAAAAACTTTAATCTTCTCCCGTTTTCAGAGAAAGCTTAGAGGAGACTGCTTGAGTTCCAGGCATCATTTTGTCCTCAAAAATCCCACAAGTTCTCGCCTCTGGCAGACTCTGGGATAAGGTTTACTCCAGTGGTGAAATCTGAACCGGATTGCTACTGGTTTGCTGGCTGCACATGCAGGCTGCGTGCCAAATGTGCACTGTGCGCGCGCATGCTTGGGAAGGTAAGTAGAACAGTGAGGGGGGATCAGCTGTGCCGCGCAATTTAGCTTTGCTAGAAAGCAGGATTTCCTGCTTTCTAGCAAAGCTAAACCGCACGGCACAGCTGATTGTCGGAAATACAGGTTCGAGTGAACTGGTAGCTTTTTTTTTTATCACTACCAGTTCTCCTGAACCGGAGCGAACTGGTAGCATTTTACCCCTGGTTTATTCTGAATGTCTCGTGCAGAATCTGTGATCTTAATAATATTATCTCAGCAGAATAACAGACATTTTCTTTCTGTCTCCACTGACTTCTCTTTTTGACGGCTGTCTTCCAGGCCGTGCTAGCCTACATGACAAGGCCTCTCTACGCATCGAACAGATTCGCTCTGAAGACCAAGGCTGGTATGAATGCAAAGTACTCATGTTGGATCAGCAGTATGATACTTTCCATAATGGCAGCTGGGTGCATCTCACCGTCAACGGTGAGTAAGGGATCTTCCTTGTTCCTAGAATTTTCTTTTCCGGATTTTGGTTGCCTGCAAAATGTTTAGTGTGAACTTGGCAAATGTCTATGGAGGTTCTCAGTCATCCAGGCCATGATTTGTTCCAAAGGTGATTTTTTTCAAGAGGCAATTGGACTTTCTGGTTTTTCTTTGAAGATGTTTCGCTTCTCATCCGAGAAGCTTCTTCAGTTCCAACTGGATGGTGGGGAATGGAAGGATTTATACTCCTTGCAGACAGCTGGTCATTTGCATCCTTTTAGCGAGATAGGTAAACCTCCAGGTGGCCTCAATGACCCTCTAAAAGGATGCAAAGGACCAGCTGTCTGCAAGGAGTATAAATCCTTCCATTCTCTACCATCCAGTCAGAGCCGAAGAAGCTTCTTGGATAAGAAGTGAAACGTCTTCAAAGAAATACCAGAAAGTCCAGTTCCCTCGTGAAAAAGCACTTTTGGATGATCTTGGCAAGCGTCCACCATAGGATTTTTTCTTGTTCTTCCAAACATCTCACCATTGTTGGCTTTCTAAAAACAAGCCCACCTAACCATGAGTTTGGATTAATAATTGTTGTCCCTCTTCTTAATGCTGGTTTCTTGGGAGATTGCCTTTAGATAAAAGATGGCACCAACACAGTGGCTTCCTATTTTACACTCTCTCCATGGCATACAACTGTTAACACAGGCATTTGAAGCTTCTAAATGTTGCTGAGATAGCTTTCCAAGATTCATCCACCGTTGACTGGGATGCTAGAAGTGCTAGCGCAGCAAATATGTGGAAGATGACACCTTCCCAACTTTCTAGTATCTCGCATGGTTTTTTTCCCCCTTCCCCAGGCATTAACAATGCGCAATCTGCAAAGGACACAACCCCTCTTCCCTTCTTGCTTAGAACCGTCCTAGTTCAAAAGGACGTGACGATATTCTACATGACCATTAAAAGCCCTCTGATTTTGTACCCAGATTAGCTAGCGAGACAAGTAAGATTCTACATTTAGGCAAGAAAAACAAAAGGCACAGGTACCGTATAGGTGGTACCTTGCTCAATAGTAGTAACTGTGAGTGGGATCTTGGAGTCCTAGTGGACAACCGTTTAAATAGGAGCCAGAAGTGTGCAGCAGCTGCCAAAAAAGCCAATACAGTTCTAGGCTGCATAAACAGAGGGATAGAATCAAGATCACGTGAACTGTTAATATCACTTTATAATGCCTTGGTAAGGTCACGCTTAGAAGACTGCATCCAGTTTTGGTCACTATGATGTAAACAAGATGTTGAGACATTAGAAAGAGTGAAGAGAAGAGCAACAAAGATGATTAGGGGACTGGAGGCTAAAACATATGAAGAACGGTTGCTGGAACTGGGTATGTTTAGTTTAATGAAAAGAAGGACTAGGGGAGACATGATAGCAGTCTTCCAATATCTCAGGGGCTGCCACAAAAAAGAGGGAGTCAAGCTATTCTCCAAAGGACCTGAGGGCAGGACAAAAAGCAACTGATGGAAATTAATCAAGGAGAGAAGCAACTTAGAACTAAGGAGAAATTTCCTGACAGTTAGAACAATTAATCAGTGGAACAACTTGCCTCCAGAAGTTGTGAATGCTCCAACACTGGAAGTTTTTAAGAAGAAGTTGGACAACCATTTGTCTGAAGTGGTGTAGGGTTTCCTGCCTGGGCAGGGGGTTGGACAAGAAGACTTCCAAGGTCCCTTCCAACTCTGTTATTCTATTCTATTCTATTCTATTCTATTCTATTCTATTCTATTCTATTCTATTCTATTCTATTCTATTCTATTCTATTCTACTCTACTCTACTCTACTCTACTCTACTCTACTCTACTCTACTCTACTCCAAAAAGTGAAGAACGATAGGATGTTGCTACAAGAAAGGGTGAGTTGAGTTGAATGTGTTGCCTGTTTGTTGGTACTTCTCTGGCAACGACGGAAGGAGAAAAACAATAAATATGAGTTATGAGTGATGAATTACACACAGATCTCCCGGCTTGATATATATATATATATATATGTCCTGCCTCCCAGTGATATGTTTCTGCAATAACCCTGAATGGCTATTTAAACTCTGAATCAAATGTACATTTTATGGAGTAACTCAGAGGAGGTTGTAATTTCCCCGTGACCCAGCTACTAAATCCCTTTCCTGATGCTCCAGTGATAAGGAGTGCATTTATGGGAATGATATGCGAATGTCCTTCTGGAGAGCAACGAATCTTCCATAAATATGTCTTGCCCACTGCCTCTTGTCCCCTTTACTTTCACTGGCTTCTCCCTTTTTAAGAAGATAAATCTGGATGGAGTTCAGAGGTGGGTTTCAGCAGGTTCTGACCAGTTCTGGAGAACCGGTAGCGGACATTTTGAGTAGTTTGGAGAACCGTTAATACCACTTCTGGCTGGCCCCAGAGTGGGGTGGGAATGGAGATTTTGCAATAGCCTTCCTCCAGGAGTGGGGAGGGAATGGGAATTTTGCAGTATCCTTCCCCTGCCACGCCCACCAAGCCATACCCACAGAACCGGTAGTAAAAGAATTTGAATTTCACCACTGGCCCCGCCCCCATCTATTCTCTCCCTCCCAGTGCCTGCAAAAATACATGAGTAGATCAGTGCCTGCAAAAATACATGAGTAGATCAGTGCCTGCAAAAAATAAATGGGTAGATCGGTACAACTCTGCAAGCAGTTAAAAGCCTGGTGGACCAGTACCTCTGCTAAATCCTAAATAATTATCACATGACCATCAAGCCACGCCCACAAAATAAGCCAGACCCACAGAACCGGTAGTAAAAAAATTTAGAACCCACCCCTGATGAGAAGTGAAACATCTTCAAAAGAAAAGAAAAAAAAAACCCGAAGAAAGTCCAGTTATCTCCTATCTAGTTTGGGTAATGAAACTTCTGCAAGAAAACAAGCAAGCTCAGAGAGCACCAAGGACCCCACGGTCCCCCTCCTCCTCTTCCTATCAATAAACTCCACTCCCTTCTAGCACTGATGATGTTACCTAGTTTGGGTAATGAAACGCCTGCCAGAAAACAAGCGAAGCTCAGAATATGAGCCAGTCGTCACCTCTTTAATAGCTCTAATCAAAGCTTGGGGAGATCAGGGGCTCTGAAATGGGGAGGAAAGAAGGATGGGGATACTCCGTGCCTAACTTAAACCCTTCTCTGGGAACAGGAAAAAAACAACAACAGCACTTCCATAACAGCAAAGGACAATCAACCTGGGCTTGTTAACTTTTAATAGGAACTTCGCATGCCACAAGCAGCCCTTAATATGTATTTTTTGAAGTATTGGCATGCTCACTGGAGCAGAGCCTTGTTCTTCGTTGCAGTTTTAACCTTCCTGCAGTGGTAAAGCCCTGGACCGCTCTCTAGATGATGCCGAGGCCAGGGGTTTCTTTTAAAGACCTCCCCCAGCCCCCCAGGGACACGTAAGGCTTGGTTTTTATTTTTGATCTAACTCAGGCGTCTGCAATCTTAAACACTCAAAGAACCATTTGGATTCATTCCCCATAGAAAAGAAAACACAGGGAGCCACAAAATCTGCGTCGGTGTGGCCAACTCGACATCACTCACTCCCACTCCTATTCTATTCTATTCTATTCTATTCTATTCTATTCTATTCTATTCTATTCTATTCTATTCTATTCTATTCTATTCTATTCTATTAATTCATCTTCATCATCTTTCAGCTGGTCCAAGCTCAGTACCCCTGCTTCCTTTCAATATTTCCATATCACAATTTTTCTCCCAATTTTAATGTTGAATTTCCCCATAACAACAATTTGGCATTAGAAAACACTTCAAATATTCTCCTCCTCCTCCTCCTCCTCCTCCTCCTCCTCCTCCTCCTCCTCCTCCTCCTCCTCCTCCTCCTCCTCTCCTCCTCTTCTTCTCCTCTTCTTCTCCTCGTCCTCCTTGTCCTCGTCCTCGTCCTCCTTGTCCTCCTCGTCCTCCTCCTCCTCCTTCTTCTTCTCCTTCCTCTTCCTCCTCCTCCTCCTCCTCCTCCTCCTCCTCCTCCTCCTCCTCCTCCTCCTCCCCCCCCCTCCTCCTCCTCCCTATAACTTTCTTATTGATATAACATGAGTCCCAATATGTTCAGAGGGACGTAGAGCCAGGGAAATGGGTGTTGCCAACACAACACAAGTCACTCACAGCTTTCCAGAAGTTGCTGATGGGGCATTCGTAGCCACGTTGGCTGTGGTTACGGGAAGCGGTGGATAGACAATTCTCTGGAGTGCCCTTGGTTTCTTCTGTGTGCATCCGTTGTGATGCCGTTACACATCCCATGTTAAGTAGGTCAGTGCTTACCACCGGGATGAGGACTTGATGGTAGATTCAGGATCAGAGGGCTGTTTCATATGGGAGAAGTAATTGGGTATGCAAGAGCCTTGGTAGTACAGTGGTTTAAAGCACCCTGTTATTAACACAGCTGCCTGCAATTACTGCAGGTTCGAATCTCCCCAGGCTCAAGGTTGACTCAGCCTTCCATCCTTTCTAAGGTAGGTTAAATGAGGACCCAGTTTGTGGGGGCAATAAGCTGACTTTGTATAAATATACAAAAGTATGAAGGCTATTGCTTAACACATTGTAAGCCGCCCTGAGTCTCCGGAGAAGGGCGGCATATAAATCAAATTAAAAAAAAAATATCTGCGTGTAAGTGCAGAAAATCTTCAAGTAGCAAATGAAATGACACCCTGTCCAGCTTCTCGGAAACAAATCCTGTACACAGATGTGCAAATCGTTCCGAATAGAGACTACGAAATGCTCAAATCACATTCAGCGCAACTGGAAATACATTTTGTTTAATGCTTTCCTGGCTAGGTAGTTGTTAGCAGAGAGTGTGCCACGCTGTGGATTTGAGATGGAAGTGAAATGCATCAGTCTGGTGGCATTGTGCAAATAGAATAAATTGCAAGGAATAAAAACAGTCCTCTGAATTTCCCCGCAAGGGATGGGATGCTAGAGTGACCGAAATTCTGTCATTTTATACCATAATTAAAATCCAAGAAAGTTTCTAAGGGTTGCCAGTGATTGAAATGGAAGACTTTCCCCACTTCTCTTCTGATTAATGTAGGAAATCCCTCCATTCGTTTAGAGACTGTTCCAAGTTACACCAATACAGAAAAAAGTAAGCTACCACCAATTCTCACACGTATGACTATCGCAGCATCCCCGCCATCCCGTGATCAAAATTCGGGAGCTTGGCAGTGTTTACAACAGTTGCAGGTCATATGATCGTCATTTGCAACCTTCCCAGCCGGTTTCTGACAAGCAGAGTCAATTGGGGAAGCTGGGATTCACTTAATAATCGTGCCATTTGCTTAACTGTGGCGTAAAAGTCACAAAAATCAGCCGCGACTCTTAAATGAATTTAAAATGTTTAAATACAATTGCCTTGCTTAGCAATGGTAAATTCCAGCTCCAATTGTGGTCCCAAGTCTCCCTGTACAATAGAATTGGCATGCTGGTTGGGGAATTCTGGGAGTTGAAGTCCACATTTCTTGAAGTGGCCAAAGGTTGAGAAAGGCTTCTTGTAGGCGCCAGGGGTACAATATGAATGCAGATATTCCTAAATTATTTCCCCATAAGCAACACAAGCTTTTCCCCCCCCCACTTCCTGGAACGAATTACGCTGACTTTAAGAAAACGGAACAGTTTTGCTACCAGGAATCTGTCCTTTTATTTTTTTTTCAGCTGATATTGCAGAAATGCCTTCCTCGAAAATTGGATTTAACAGCTATTTACAATTAGGCTGGTATCATAATTGGGAAGAACTCGTTTCATCAAAGGAGAGAGTAGTATCTGCATGGGCGTGCCTCTGCGGATTTTGATGGTCTACCTCAGTGGGGAAATCCAATTTTTTTTTACTACCGGTTCTGTGGGCGTGGCTTGGTGGGCATGGCAGGGGAAGGATACTGCAAAATCTCCATTCCTACCCCACTCCAAGGGAAGGATATTGCAAAATCTCCATTCCCACCCCACTCCAAGGGAAGGATACTGCAAAATCTCCATTCCCACCCCACTCTGGAGCCAGCCAGAGATGGTATTTGCCGGTTCTCCGAACTACTCAAAATTTTCACTACCGGTTCTCCAGAACCTGTCAGAACCTGCTGGATTTCACCCCTGGTTTACCTCTAAGAGTAAGGTGTGTGGGTAGAGCCTCAAATCCTCCACCTTCTTATATTAACAAAGTCCCTTTGACTCAGTAGTCAAATTGTCCATAATCAGGGTGGAGAAAGGCAACATCGAGTGAGGATTTTGTATCCAGAGGTCTCACCAACAGCAACGATGTCATTCGTCCATGAGTGCAGCTCACTCATGGAATTGCTGAACCTTAATTTAATTATTGGATGTTTTATGGGGGATGGTGGTGGTTGAGTTTCCAATCTAGATTAAGGTCCTTCTTTTTATTCCAGTTGTTTGGGTTTTAGATCCGGAGGAATTTGTCTTATTTTAGGGCACACCAATGGTAGGTTGCTACCAGTTTGCCCCAGATTGGGTGAACTGGTAGCGGCAGCGGTGGGAGGCTCCGCCCACTGTCTGGATGTCTCTGCGCATGTGCTAAGTTCTAGCTTAGCCGGTTTGGTGTAGTGATTTACCAACAGGAAGACTGTGAGTTCTGATTTAGCTGGTTTGTTGTAGTGATTTACCAACAGGGAGACTGTGAGTTCTAGTTTAGCCGGTTTGGTGTAGTGATTTACCAACAGGGAGACTGTGAGTTTTAGTCTAGCCGGTTTGTTGTAGTGATTTACCAAGATGGAGACTGTGAGTTCTAGTTTAGCCGGTTTGTTGTAGTGATTTACCAACAGGGAGACTGTGAGTTTTAGTTTAGCCAGTTTAGTGTAGTGATTTACCAACAGGGAGACTGTGAGTTCTAGTTTAGCCGGTTTGGTGTAGTGATTTACCAACAAGGGAGACGGTGAGTTCTAGTTTAGCCGGTTTGTTGTAGTGATTTACCAACAGGGAGACTGTGAGTTCTAGTTTAGCCGGTTTGTTGTAGTGATTTACCAACAGGGAGACTGTGAGTTCTAGTTTAGCCGGTTTGTTGTAGTGATTTACCAACAGGGAGACTGTGAGTTTTAGTTTAGCCAGTTTAGTGTAGTGATTTACCAACAGGGAGACTGTGAGTTCTAGTTTAGCCGGTTTGGTGTAGTGATTTACCAACAAGGGAGACTGTGAGTTCTAGTTTAGCCGGTTTGTTGTAGTGATTTACCAACAGGGAGACTGTGAGTTCTAGTTTAGCCGGTTTTTTGTAGTGATTTACCAACAGGGAGACTGTGAGTTCTAGCACAAAGCCAGCTGGGGGACGTAGGGCCAGTCCCTCTTTCTCAGCCCTAGGGGGAGAAAAAAAGCAAAATTAAGCCAGTTTTGAAAATCTTATTTATTTTAAAAAAAAAAAAAACTAGAACAGGCAATCACCAGGAATCAACACCTACAAAATGGTGCAGAGCCTCAGGTTGTCTGCACCTGTTCCAGGAAGTAGGTCAAAACAGCTAAACAAATCGGATGTTAATTTTAATCATCTGGGATTTTAATTTTAATCATCTGAGGCTCTGGGAGAAGTACTGGGAAGGCCAGAAATAGGCCCATTTCTGGTTTACGGCGGCCCTCAGGAGCCTGGGGGCGGCCATTTTCGCCCTCCTGGAGGCTCAAGGAAGGCCTCTGGAGCCTGGGGAGGGCGAAAACACCACCCCACCCACCCCACCACAGTGCAGGAAGCCAACTAGGACACGCCCCTATGGCCAGCCCACCCAGCAACTGGGTAGAGAACCAGTTGCTAAAATTTTTCAATCCCACCCCTGGATATTTTTGCTGCTTTAAGTAATTTGTTAAAAACAGTAAATATTAAAAATAGATACGGATGAGTAAAAAAAAGAAAAAATCAGAATGGCCCCCTTGGATGTGTTCTGAGTACAAAGAGCATTTATCCCAGTTTTTTTCCGTGCTGGAGTAGCAGATCCAAAGTGAATTTGTGTTGGTGTCCTCGAACCATGCAGCCTAGGAACAAATGGTGTCACCTCTGTCTCTTTTCCTTCCTCCTCCATCGTCTTGGCAGCTCCTCCCACCTTCACAGAGACTCCCCCCCAATACGTAGAGGCAAAGGAAGGGGGCAGCATTACTCTAACTTGCATGGCTTTCGGAAACCCTAAGCCGACCGTCACCTGGCTGAGAGAAGGAGAACTTTTGGGTGACAGCAACAAATACCGGGTAAGTTTGTGTCTTGGAAAGACGATTGACAGTCTTTGCATACACCGTGGCACTGTGGTGGAATGTAGTCTGGATTCCTGGGAGGGAGGGAGCTGCATCCCAAAGGAACAAAAGACAGTGAAGCTTAGATCGTTTGGTTGGGAGAACCTACTAATTCTCAGAGAATAACTTTCATGATGCAAGGACCGTATTTTTTGGAGTATAAGACACACTTCCCCCCACCCCCAAAGAGGGTGAAAATTTGGGTGCGTCTTATACACCGAATGTAGCCAAAAATATGAGGCACGGAGGAGGCGATAGTCTATGGCAATCCCTGCAGCCTGGAACAGCTGATTGGGGATATTCCAGGCAATCCACCCACCAATCAGCTGCTCATGCTGAATCAGGCTGCAATAATATGCTGAAGCTGACCCGGCTGTTCGCTATTTGCTGCAAGGACTGTCAGAGTTTGCAGCAGCAAGCAAAACTCAAGCAGAGGAGAGGAGTTTCAGTTTTAGTTTCAAAGATCAGCACAGCATGCAGCTTTAGAACAATTGACCTAAGCCACACCCAGGCTCCTTGCTGTCTCCTTCCTTGTTGCTCACACAGCAAATACTGTTTCAGTTTCCAAACAGTCTCACACACTGACAGGACGCTAGCCAGATGTATACCGATGTATACTGGTAGGCAGAGGCAGAATTCCCCCCCCTTATTTTCCTCCCCCAAAACTAAGATGTGTTTTATACTCTGAAAAATATCTTGCTTTAATTCAGCAAGATTCTGTCTATAGATGAGGAACAATTAAGGAAACTGCTTAGAAGTAACTCTATGTGTCTTTCTTGATTTTTTGGAGCCTGATAGTTCAGGAACAAACAATCAGGACCACCATACCTAAGGTTGCAGCAGAGAAGAATAATTCAAGCCTATACCCAAGAATCTGGTCAGCTAGAGTTCAACAATTTATTTTATTTATTATTATTTATTTATTAATTTTATTTCTATACCGCCCTTCTCCCGAAGGACTCAGGGCGGTGTACAGCCTGATTAAAAGCACAAAGACAGACAAAATTTAAAAAAATAATTAAAATTATTAAATGATAGGCTCAATTTAAAACCCCAAATTTAAAATCCCATTTTTAAAAACCCGATTAAAATCTTTACCTTGATAGCCCAGCCTGGCGGAACAACAAGGTTTTCAGGGCACAGCGAAAGACACAGAGATCAGAGATTTTACGAATTTCTGGGGGCAGCTCATTCCAAAGGGCAACAATGAATTGGTGACAGATAAAGATCAATGAAATTGAGGAGGGGTTTGGACTTGGACTGTTTGTGGGAATGTATGGATTCTAGGGTGATGATTCATTTAACTCCACCACCATCACCAGTTCTACTTGCTCTTTTCCTATAGACCAGTGTTTCTCAACCTTGGTAGCTTGAAGATGGGTGGACTTCAACTCCCAGAATCCCCCAGCCAGCAGTGCTGGCTGGGGGATTCTGGGAGTTGAAGTCCACCCATCTTCAAGCTTCCAAGGTTGAGAAACACTGCTATAGACAGACCGCCTGTCCACCACTTCTAGTTCAGTCCACCACTTTTCTAAAATGTCTGATTCTAGGACAGCAAAGAACAGTCTCAGCCCGAAATCTTGAACAATGCCTGTGGCTTAAAAAAAAAATAGTAATAGAATCCTGGGGTAAATGGGTGATTGATCCAACCTCGTGATGGTTTGACCTTCGCCTTTTTCAGGTTGCTGATGGGAGTCTGACAGTGACGTCCATCAGTCGTAATGACAGGGGTGCTTACACCTGCCGGGCCTATAGCATCCAGGGAGAGGCTGTGCACACGACTCGCTTGCTTGTCCAAGGTAATTGTGGGGTAGAGAAATTGGGTGTGTGTGTGTGTGTTGGGGCATTCTGTATAGGTGACATCTTGCCGTTGGATCAGAGACTAAGGAACTAGGCAGAGAGTACGGTAATCATCAGGGGTGTCTCCATGCTTTTGCAGGCTTAAATATTAAGGTCCAGACGGGCAACAGGACAACTTCCTAACATTCGTTGGGAGTTAATGCTCAGATGTAAAAGGAAGTGGAGGTGAAAAGAAACTTGTTGGGCGGTGACCTTGGCAAATCAGATTGCTACCAAATGACCTACATATCAGTGAGGTCACCAAGATACCATATCTTAGATCAATCAAGACATTGTCTGTCTGTCTCTCTGTGTGTCTGTCTGTCTCTCTGCCTATCTCTCTGTCTATTGATCTATCTGTTTATCTATCTGTTTATCTGTTTATCTATCTATCATCTATCCATCATCTATCTATCTATCTATCTATCTATCTATCTATCTATCTATCTATCATCCATCCACCTATCATCTGTCTCTCTGTCTGTCTGTCTATCTATCTATCTATCTATCTATCTATCTATCTATCTATCTACCTATCTATTCTATCATCCATCCACCTATCATCTATTTGTCTGTCTGTCTATCTATCTATCTATCATCCATCCACCTATCATCTGTCTGTCCGTCTGTCTGTCTGTCTGTCTGTCTGTCTATCTATCTATCTATCTATCTATCTATCTATCTATCTATCTATCTACCTATCTATCTATCATCTATCTATCATCGTCTGTCTGTCTGTCTGTCTGTTGGCCTGTTGGTCTATCATCCATCCATCCATCCATCCATCCATCCATCCATCCATCCATCCATCCATCCATCCATCCTATCTATCTATCTATCTATCTATCTATCTATCTATCTATCTATCCATCCATCCATCCATCCATCCATCCATCCATCCATCCATCCATCCATCGTTTATTTATCTATCATTTAAAGTAGCTCAGCTCTCATTGGTGATCCATATTTTTGCAGCCTAAACAAAACTGGGTGCCACCCTTGAGTGATTAATTGGGAATGATGATGCCATCTGTTCCATCATGTCCGACTCTCGGCGATTTTATTTTCTCCACATTTTCCGATCTTGCATTACTTCTTCAAGTTGTTCTGTCCTCTGGCAGTTGTCAGCTTTGATGGTGGAGTGATTAATTAATTCAACCACATTCTGCCCCTTACCTCCTTCTTCAACTGATACCCCCCAGAGGTGTTAAGGCTATGGCCACTGGTATTGCTAGTAGTTTATCTGATGAGCTAATTGTATAGGGACCTGATGGGTGCCTAGATCCCCACAGTGCTGGGACTGAACTTTGCATGAACTCTGAAGCTCCTGCTTATGAACTCATCTTCCTTTTTCATCTGCTGAGGTAACTGTTTGTCTCTTGGTTTCCCACAGGACCCCCTTTTATTGTTTCTCCCCCGGAGAACATCACTGTTAACATCTCCCAAGATGCAATGTTCACCTGCCAGGCGGAAGCATATCCAGGCAACCTGACCTACACTTGGCACTGGGAAGAAGACAATGTGTACTTTAAGAAGTGAGTCCAGACCTGAATCTCAGAGGTTACAACTCACAGGGTGCCAACCGATCCCACCTAGCGATATCCTTGAAAATTGAGGGGGGAAATGGAGATTTGAGCGATGTTCTCCTTCTCTCTTTGTCCAGTCTTTAAAGAAATCAAGTGTGTGTTTAATTTAGGAAAAAGCATTGCAGTTATTATTCCCGAGTGGTGCAGTGGCCTAGAGGTGGAGCTCTCGCCTCACAATCAGGAGGCTGCGAGTTCAATCCTAGGTGGAGGCAGATATTTCTCTCTCTGGGCATGATGAGAATAGATCTGCTGAATATAACTCCGCATTGGCGACAGGAAGGGCATCTGGACAGTAACACTCTGCTAGCTCCATTCAGTTGCCCAGACTCCACCCCGCGAGGGATTAGGGGCTCCATTCAGTTGCCCAGACTCCACCCCGCGAGGGATTAGGGGCTCCATTCAGTTGCCCAGACTCCACCCCGCGAGGGATTAGGGGTTCCATTCAGTTGCCCAGACTCCACCCCGCGAGGGATTAGGGGCTCCATTCAGTTGCCCAGACTCCACCACGCGAGGGATTAGGGGCTCCATTCAGTTGCCCAACCTCCATCCCACGAGGGATTAAAAGGATATTATTGCAGTTATTATTCCCAGCCTGTTGTGATATGAGGCCCATCAGATTGGCAACAGTTGGAGTAGAGAAGGATGAAGACATCCCCATTTCTTCATGGAAAGTGACTTCATCCAGAAGAAACTGAATATGAAACTATGTCTACTTTGATACTGTGTGCCCACTTCTCTCCTTGTTCTCATTTCACTTACAGTGATCTAAAACTAAGAGTACGGATTCTGATTGATGGGACACTGATTATCTTTCGAGTCAAACCGGAAGACGCTGGCAAATACACATGCATTCCGAGCAACAGCCTTGGCCGATCCCCTTCGGCCTCTGCCTACCTGACTGTGCAATGTGAGTGTGTTTGCCCAAGGGGAACACATTTATGGGGTTGTGCACAGGGGTGGGATCAGTGGTGGGATTCAGCTGGTTCGCACCACTTCGGGAGAACCGGTTGTTAACTTTCTGAGCAGTTTGGCAAACTGGTTGTTGGAAGAAATCATTAGGGCAGAGAATCGGTTGTTAAATTCCTTGAATCCCACCACTGGGAGCGATTCTATCAGTTCAGACCGGTTCGGGAGAATCGGTAGCTCTGACGATCAGCTGGGAGCAAACCGGTTCACTCCGATGATCAGCTGGGCTTGCCCATCCGCTCCTGTGCTTTTCTTACCTTTATCTTCGCAGCTGATTAGCGCGGCAGAACGGATTGCCGCGGCTCAGCTGTTTTAATTCCCTAGCACTAACGCGGAAGGTGATTTTTTGTTCAACTGTGCATGCGTGCGAAGCGTGCATCTGGTGTGGGCGTGCGTCTGGTGTGAGCACGTGTGCAAAGTGCGTGATCACCGAACCAGTTGTTAAACCGGAAGGATCCCACCACTGATTGTGCAGGAGAAGTACCTAGTTGTTTTTGGCACCACGATATAAAAAAGACGTTGAGACTCTAAAAAGAGTTGCAGACAAGATCAACAAAGAGATCGAGATAGATACAACAGCCTCAGTAGGTTTTTCAATCAATGTTCTTGGAAACTATGACCCTCCAGAGATCATGAGACCTTGATAATGCTGGGTAGACGAGCATTTCTGATTGGATGGTAGACATACTACAGAGCAAAGTGACATCTTCAGTATAATAGTATAACAGAACAACAGAGTTGGAAGGAACCTTGGAGGTCTTCTAATCCCAACCCCCTGATCAAGAAGATTAACAGATTAACAGAGTTGGAAGGGAACTTGTAGGTCATCTAGTCTCCTTGAAAGCTTCCAATGATGAAGCTCCCACAACTTTTGAAGGCAACTTCTGTTCCATGGGTTCATTGTTCTCACTGTCAGAAAATTCCTCCTTATTTCCAGGTTGAATCTCTCCTTAATCAGTTTCCATCCATTATT
The DNA here is from genome assembly GCF_059756535.1 of Pantherophis guttatus. Taxonomy (NCBI): domain Eukaryota; kingdom Metazoa; phylum Chordata; class Lepidosauria; order Squamata; family Colubridae; genus Pantherophis; species Pantherophis guttatus. The sequence continues at coordinate 25,590,630 of NC_142071.1, read as the reverse complement.
CCTTGTCTCACCTTCAGGTGCTTTGGAGAATAGCTTGACCCCCTTCCTCCTCTCTGTGGCAGCCCCTCAAATATTGAAATACTGCTATCCTGTCTCCCCTGGTCCTTCTCTTCACTAGACCAGCCATGTTCAGTTCCTGCAACTGTTCATCGTATGTTTTATCCTCCAGTCCCCTCATCATCCTGGTTGCTCTTCTTGGCACTGAGGATGAAGAATGTTTATGGAGATTCTCAGTCATCCAGGTCATGGTTGTCCCAAAAGTGCTTTTTCAAGAGACAACTGGGCTTTCTGGTTTTTCTTTGAAGATGTTTTTCTTCTCACCCAAGAAGCTTCTTCAGCTCTGACTGGATGGTGGGGAAGGGAAGGCTCAAGGAGTATAAATCCTTCCATTCCTTCCATTCCCCATCATCATCCAGTCAGAAGCTTCTTGTATGAGAAGGGAAATGTCTTCAAAGAAAAACAAAGAATGTCCAGTTGCTTCTTTAAAAAGCACCTTTGGGATATGAAGAACGGTTGCAGGAACTGGCTATGTCTAGTTTAATGAAAAGAAGGACTTGGGTCGTACGATAGCAGTATTTGAACATTTAAAAGGCTGCCACAAAGAAGAGCATGGCTGGCTGAAGAATTCTGGGAGCTGAAGTCCACAAGTCTTAAAGTTGCCAATTTTGGAGATCTCTGGAGGTTGCAAGCAAAGTTACTAGCTATGTTCTCTCTCTTTGCCTTTGACCAAATGAATGGTTAAATAGCAGAAATGGCTAGCTGATGGGAGTAAGGTGTGAGCAAACCCCCTCCCCATCTATTCCAACGTAGGAACAATGATACAAATCTACTAGGAGGATATGAATATCCTGGATTTGAATGTACAACTTCCTATGGATTTTTTCCTATGCATTTTTTGAAAGGGACACACTGGCTCAGTGGCTAAGATGCTGAGCTTGTTGATTGAAAGGTTGGCAGTTAAGCGGTTCGAATCCCTAGTTCCATGTAAAGGGGTGAGCTCCCATTACTTGTCCCAGCTTCTGCCAACCTAGAAGTTCGAAAACACGTAAAAAATGCAAGTAGAAAAATAGGGACCACCTTTGGTGGGAAGGTAACAGCGTTCCATGCGCTTTTGGCATTTAGTCATGCCGGCCACATGATCACGGAGACGTCTTCGGACAGCGCTGGCACTTCGGCTTTGAAACGGAGACGAGCACCGCCCCCTAGAGTCGGGAACGACTAGCACATATGTGTGAGGGGTACATTTACTTTTACCTTATACATTTTGAGACTCCTAGGGGGTGCCAAAGAACTGACCTTTAAAGCTATTTTAGATATTTCTCCTAAGAAGGACTTGTCCAATTTTAGGTTGAATTTTCATGTTTATGGGAAACAGTTGTAATAGCTCAAACGGATTACATCCCAAGTCACCAATTTGATTCCACTCGCTTTTTTAAAAAAATTTTTTTATTTTTTAAAACAACAAGACATAACAAACACTAACATAAAACATATACTCCTTCTTTACAACAGTTTTGTAATGGTAATCCTCTATTATTTACATTTTTCCCTCTACTTTTCTTTGATTATACTTATCTTTTTGTCCCATTATCCCTTATTTCTATGTATATTCCATCATACCTATCATTATAACAATACATTTTCTTTCATGCATTACCTTTTTTGTGACATTTCCCCCTTTTTTCTTATTTACCATTTCTAATTTCTATCCAATTATACCATTTTTTAAAAAAAAATTGATTTATATGCCGTCCTTCTCCGGAGACTCAGAGTGGCTTACAATGCATTAAGCAATAGCCTTCATACTTTTGTATATTTTTACAAAATCAGCTTATTGCCCCCACAAACTGGGTCCTCAATTTACCTACCTTAGAAAGGATGGAAGGCTGAGTCAACCTTGAGCCTGGCAAAATTCGAACTTATTAATTGCAGACAGCTGGAGTTAAATTACAATGCATTAGTCTGCTGAGCTATCCAGGCTCCATTTATTCCATACTACCCTGTTTCCCCCAAAATAATACATCCCCTGATAATAAGCTCAATCGGGCTTTTGAGTACATGGCAATAAGGCCAAGCACTTATTTCAGAGTTCAAAAAAAATAAAAATAAAAATAAAATAAGACAGGGTCTTATTTTCGGGGAAACACGGTACATAATATTCTGTATCTTCCTTTTCTTTTAGCTCCTTTGTTAATTTATCCATCTCAGCTTTTTAAAAATCTTTCTTTGCCTTTGTAATTTTGCCAATCTTCAAGTTGTCTTTAAAAGTCACTCTAAGCCCATCTTTGAGTGACTGTGCCAAAATGGGCATCTGTGTGTCCTATACCCATCATTAATTGTAAATAGTTTTTTTTCTTACCTCTCCAGTTTTCACAGAAGGCTTTTGCACCTGCTAAATTTGCGTAGGAAGCATTTTTGTGAAAACATTTTTAAAGCCAGGCTAAATATTTTAGTGTTGATCGTGGAGGTGAGCAAGAACGTAGGCATTTCTATTTTCCAGCCCTCAAGTATATTTCTTACAGCTAAGTGCGGATTTGGGGAAATTCAGTTTCCAAGCCTGAAGCTTCGTGCAGATGCTAAGTGATATGCTAATGGCTTTAGAAAAGATAATGAGTCTGAATATAATAGTCTTTGGTGGCAGTAATGAACATTGCTAAATTAGCATATGGGCTTGGGAGGCCATTAAAAAAGAAATGTTCCTATTGTTTTCCCGTTCCTTGTTTTAGGGAGGCTGCAGTAGAAATACGTGCATTTCAACCAGTTTGGAGTTGAGCAAAGAAAAGTCCAGATGTTTCATAAAGAAATGGTTACACCAGGGGTGAAATGCTCCTGGTTCGGAGCGGATCACCCGATCCGGTAGCGATGGAGGCAGGTGGTTCAGAGAACTGGTAGCAAAAATCCCTGCCCACCCCCATGCCCAGCTGAGCCGCACAATCATCAGAGGCTTTTTTTCTTTTAAATGCCTCTGACGATCCAAGATGAGTTGCCTGATTGGCAAAACCTCTGCCAATCAGGCAACTCAGCTTGGATCGTCAGAGGCATTTAAAAGAAAAAAAGCCTCTGTCGATCAGGCAACTCATCTAGGATCGTCAGAGGCATTTAAAAGAAAAAAAGCCTCTGCCGATCAGGCAACTCAGCTTGGATCGTCAGAGGCATTTAAAAGAAAAAAAGCCTCTGATGATCAGGCAACTCATCTTGGATCGTCAGAGGCATTTAAAAGAAAAAAAAAGCCTCTGGCAATCAGGCAACTCAGCTTGGATCGTCAGAGGCATTTAAAAGAAAAAAAGCCTCTGCCGATCAGGCAACTCATCTTGGATCGTCAGAGGCATTTAAAAGAAAAAAAGCCTCTGCCGATCAGGCAACTCAGCTTGGATCGTCAGAGGCATTTAAAAGAAAAAAAAGCCTCTGATGATCAGGCAACTCAGCTTGGATCGTCAGAGGCATTTAAAAGAAAAAAACAGCCTCTGACAATCAGGCAACTCAGCTGGGATCGTCAGAGCCTTTTGAAAGCATTTTTTTGACAACCCCTTCGCCGAAGAGGTTGTAGAAAAAATGGTTTTAAAAGTTTTTTTAAAAAAATTGGTCACGCCCACCCAGTCACATTACCCCCCCCTCCACCACCACCACCAAGCCACGCCCACAGAACCGGTAGTAACAAATTTTAGATTTCACCACTGGGTTACACACTTCTTCATAACTTCTGATTGCTTCCAATTCAGATCCTGCCAGGGTGGTGAACATGCCACCCATCATATATGTTCCAGTGGGGATTCACGGATACATCCGTTGCCCGGTTGAAGCTCAGCCACCCGTCTCCTTGGTCAAATGGAACAAAGATGGACGCCCTTTGCACATTGAAAAGGTAGGCGTAGTATACTTACTTTTTAAAAAAAAAAAACACTTGCAAACATCATTTGTCTTTTTCTCCCTTCCTTCCTCCAGAAAGCTCAAGGTTTCATGCAAAAGAGTCCATTCCAGGGGTGAAATCCAGCAGGTTCTGACAGGTTCTGGAGAACCGGTAGTGGAAATTTTGAGTAGTTCGGAGAACCGGCAAATACCACCTCTGGCTGGCCCCAGAGTGGGGAGGGAATGGGGATTTTGCAGTATCCTTCCCCTGGAGTGGGGAGGGAATGGGGATTTTGCAGTATCCTTCCCCCAGGAGTGGGGTGGGAATGGAGATTTTGCAGTATCCTTCCCCTGGAGTGGGGTGGGAATGGGGATTTTGCAGTGTCCTTCCCCTGGAGTGGGGAGGGAATGGGGATTTTGCAGTATCCTTCCCCCAGGAGTGGGGAGGGAATGGGGATTTTGCAGTATCCTTCCTCCAGGAGTGGGGAGGGAATGGGGATTTTGCAGTATCCTTCCCCTGGAGTGGGGTGGGAATGGAGACTTTGCAGTATCCTTCCCCTGGAGTGGGGAGGAAATGGGGATTTTGCAGTATCCTTCCCCTGGAGTGGGGAGGGAATGGGGATTTTGCAGTTTCTTTCCCCTGGAGTGGGGTGGGAATGGGGATTTTGCAGTATCCTTCCCCTGGAGTGGGGTGGGAATGGGGATTTTGCAGTATCCTTCCCCCAGGAGTGGGGAGGGAATGGAGATTTTGCAGTATCCTTCCCCTGGAGTGGGGTGGGAATGGGGATTTTGCAGTATCCTTCCCCTGGAGTGGGGAGGGAATGGGGATTTTACAGTATCCTTCCCCTGGAGTGGGGTGGGAATGAAGATTTTGCAGTATCCTTCCCCTGCCATGTCCACCAAGCCACACCCACCAAGCCACACTCACAGAACCGGTAGTAAAAAAAAAAATTGAATTCCACCACTGATCCATTCCTGACATGACCATTTTTCACGTAACTGTTGCAGCATCCCCGTGGCCACATGGTCACAATCCAGACAACTGGCAACTGATTCATATTTATGACGGTTGCAGTGTCCCGGGAATATATGATCCCCTTCGGTGATCTCCTGACAAGCACAAACCAGATTCACTCCACAACTATGGCAAGAAAGCTTGTAAAACAGGACAAAAACCCGCTGAACCAATGTCTCGCTTAGCAACATAAATTTAAGGGCTCAATTGCAGCCGTAAATCGAGGACTACCCAAATTTATTAGCAGTTAAAAGAACCTCTTTAATGAGACTTCACTCTGCTGTAATCTTGGTTTAAAATTCCTATTGAGGACTTCATGAAGTCTAAATATTTAAGCAGAACGCTCAATATTTAGAATTCTTTAAAAAAAAAAAATTAACGGCTTAAAGACGATACCTTGTTTTAAACACAGGGTCTTCATCTCTATGCCTTTCATCTTCAGCACAGCTGGTCCAGCTTAAAAGAGACAAAGTCAAAACGAAAGCTCTAAAGCTCATTAATTTCTACCCAAGAGATTTCTTCACATGCTTTATTCACCCATTGAAACCAATGATTATTTTCAAAACCTAATATTTGATCAGATGTCATTCCCTTCTCTTCCCTCCCCCCTCCCTAAAGGAACAGCATCCTTTTCTGCACTGATAAATCTAATTGGATTGCCAAGCTTGCTTTTCACTTTTCTGTACTATAAGGTAAAGGTTCCCTTTGCACATATGTGCTAGTCGTTCCCGACTCTAGGGGGCGGTGCTCATCTCCGTTTCAAAGCCGAAGAGCCAGCGCTGTCCAAAGATGTCTCCGTGGTCATGTGGCCGGCATGACTCAATGCCAAAGGTGCACGGAATGCTGTTATATTCCCACCAAAGGTGGTCTCTATTTTTCTACTTGCATTTTTTACGTGCTTTCGAACTGCTAGGTTGGCAGAAGCTGGGGCAAGTAATGGGAGCTCACCCTGTTATGCGGCACTAGGGATTCAAACCATTGAACTGCTGACCTTTCGATCAATAATATGGTATCTGTCAAATTGCTTCATATGGGACTATAAACAAAGTAGTGGAGAGTTTTCCCACAACTCTCTAATTTAAGTAACCTTGGGGTTCACCTCAACCATATCTCCAGCACTTCACCTTCTAAGCTCTTACTGCTACGGTTCCTGACCTGTGTATGTAAACCTGAAGTTTTGGGTTGAAGAGCATCAGCGCTTGGTCACCACACTATAAAAAAGACTTTGAAACTCTAGAAAGAGTTCAGAGAAGAGCAACCAAGATGATTAGTGGACTGGAGGCTAAAACATACAATGAATGGTTGCAGGAACTGGGCCTGGCTAGTCTAGTGAAGAGAAGGACCAGGGGAGACAGGATAGCAGTCTTCCAATATTTGAGGGGCTGCCACAGAGAGGAAGGGGTCAAGCTATTTTCCAAGGCACCTGAAGGCCAGACAAGGAATAATGGATGGAAACTGATCAAGGAGAGATTCAACCTGGAAATAAGGAGAAATTTTCTGACAGTGAGAACAATCAACCCATGGAACAGAAGTTGCCTTTGGAAGTTGTGGGGGCTTCATCACTGGAAGCTTTCAAGAAGAGACTGGACTGCCATCTGTCAGAAATGGTGTAGGGTCTCCTGCTTGGGCAGGGGGTTGGAGTACTTGACCTACAAGGTCCCTTCCAACTCCGTTAATTTGTATCTGTATCAGCTGTTAGATGTCAAGGTCCTCTTTGAACACAATGGACAAACATCATCAGCTAGGCTTCAGGATTAGTCCAGAATGGTCCGTCCATTGATATTGGAAGAAACAGTCCTTGTTCACTACTGTGTACATGGACCCAGCCTTGTTATGTGTTCTTCACCTGACATTCATCCAATCAATGAATAGGTACTTGCTGGACTATTCCTTGCTTTATAGAAACCAACCAATTAAAATGGATCCCACAAAAGGGCCTTCAAGGACTTCTGAAGGAATCTCCATAACCTGGAGACATCTCTGAAAAGGCCTAACTTTTACATCGGCCATCCAAATTAATCTTACAGGAGAGTATGTTAGCAGAATCTTTAATGTTTAAGCTTCTCTGGCAAGGGAACTCTGGGAGTTGAAGTCTATGCCTCTTCAAGTTGCAAGGTTGACAAACACTGCTTCAAACTATTCATCCTGTATGGTCTTCCTCCCGAAATCATAACTATTGTTACTGAATTGTGTTAAAGAAAAAAACTGACAGTGATGGTGACAATAGGGGAAGAAGATGAAGACTATATAAGTTGATGTTGTGTTGCAAATATTAGAGGGACGCCTATGAATAAATCAATAAATCAATAAATCAAAAGCCGGTACGCTCTCATAGAGAGGGGCTCCTCCGGGTGCCGTCAGCCAAACAATGTCAACTGGCGGCCCCCAGGGGAAGAGCCTTCTCTGTGGGGGCACCTACTATCTGGAACGAGCTCCCCCCGGAGATACGGAGGATCCCGGATCTGTGCACCTTCCGCCGCACTCTTAAGACCTTTTTATTCCACCAGGCGGGCCTGGCCTAATCTTTCCCCTCTTTTTAATTATGCAAATTTTAATCGGTTTTTTAAATGATTGGGGTGTTTTAATTTGTCTGGGCCAAATTGTTTAATTCAATTTTATTTTGTTTTTAAATTTTGTATCTATGTATTCTTACTGTTTGGCTGTTCACCGCCCTGAGTCCTTCGGGAGTAGAGCGGTATATAAATCAAATAAATAAAATAAAAATAAATAAAATAAAAGCATTGTATCAAAACCCAGGTGAGTGGAATGTCCAGAGAATCTGAACTACTAACGGTCAAAGCTAATAGGCGGTAGATAAGAATTCAACAGAATTCAAAGTGGAGGGAGGGATCAAGAAAGACCTGAGTTTAGAATCATTGCATTACAGTATTAATTGCATTACAGTAAGAGGCATAGGCCGGAACTGCCCCAGAATCCTGGAAGGCTTATCTTGCCATTTCCAATGGAAGGCAGACAATCTGGTAAGATTCTTGTAACATGGGTGACTAGTAATAAAGCTTCTGTTTGAATATTTGCAAATGGTTCTGGATGCTTTTGCCTGACGGGGGCAGAGATTGAATTATTCTGGTCCAAGCAAAAGCTCTGATGAATTAAACATGATGTCAAGTGCAGGAAATCAGGAGTCCAGGCAGTTCAAATGAAATTATAGATTTATTGCAAACTTAAGCTCTCTACAAGAATCTGAACTACTAACGGTCAAAGCTAATGGGCGGTAGATAAGAATTTCCACAGAATTCAAAGTGGACTGGATTTAAATATCTTGTGGGTATGAAGGGATTTGAGACTGATGGCCCATTTGACCCCTCCCTTGGGCTCAGCCTGGTCATCTCCTGCACAGGGATGTTTTCTGGACCAAAATATTTCAGCTTCCCCAAAAGCTTGGCTATCAGGTTTTGCTCCCTTGTCTTATTCAGACTTCTTTATCCTGTGAAACTCACATCTGCCAAAATCTAATTTCTTCCATTGCTTTGTCAGTATTCAGGCTGGAGTCTTCTGGAAGATGGTTCCATTCGAATAGAAGAAGCAACAGAAGACGCTCTTGGCACATACACCTGCGTGCCTTATAATGCCCTGGGGACTATGGGCCAATCACCCCCTGCCCGATTGGTACTGAAGGTATTTCATTGGTTGATGTATTCCTTTCGGGGGTGTGAAGGTGTGCATGCATGCATGTTTACTACTAGCAAAGGATCTGAGTTTACCCTGTGTAGAAGTGAGATACAACTTGCTATGATAGTACTGGAATGTTCCAATGCTCTCATACATCAAGGGGAAGACATTTACACAGCAAAAACTGTAGAAAGAGAGGTAGAACCTGGGGGCAGAGTTAAAAGAGGGATCAACCTAGAATCCCTACGTGTTCTGTCCCAGCTACGGATCCCAAAGAACACAGCACACACAAACTCTGAACCAAACTTAGTTTACTCAAAAACGCAGTTAGCAAATGACAGCTGTTAATAAAGCGTTCTTAACAGCCTGCCAGAATTCCATAGATAAGATATTCAGAGTCTTACTGGAGTTGGCAGAAAGCCCAGAAACAAGATTTGCAGAGACATCCTAACGCGATGATTAGTGAACTAAAGTTGTTTCCTGCAGCTTGTTACAAGCTGTGTTCTTTCTTAAACAGGCTAAGGGAGTGGCCAATTAGCCCCAAGCTTTACTCTCGAGGAGACCTCCTCCTGAGGAACCACTCCTGCCTTTTGGCAGCTCTGCGTGCCCGTGCATTGAGAAGAGGCTCCTCCTCTTCATCCTCTTCACTTAAAGGAGCCTCTGGAGGTTCTGAAGGCCCTGACTGAATCCCTGCCTCTGGCACTACCTCTTCTTCAGCCTCCTCGCTGTCCGACTCGAGCGCCAGCTGCACAGGCTGCTGGCGCAGCACCACACCAGCTTCCTCGTCATTGGGATCAGCAACAATCTGCGCAGGCCGCTGGCAGGCCACAACACTACATAACCACAATCAAACTAAGGCGAACCTCCCTTGAATTGTATCGGCCCTTATCTAACTCCAAGCAGGCACTACCCATGACTTAAGAAGATTCCTGTGCATACGCTTTTAGTAATAAAACAGTTTAATTGGAACTTCATGCGTGGATCCGATCTTTCACGCCTGACGAAAGCCGAGATTTCTTAAATTGCAGTAAACATCAACGCCTGATTCTTCAAAGCAAAATCATGTTTGGGGTTAACCAGAAATTCTTCTGCTTCTTTTTTGGATGGGGAGGGGGAGAATGATCTCTGTTACTGATGGCACAAGGAATATGCGTCAATGTTCTGGGTGCACTGAAAAACTCCGTGCATCAAATGGACTTGATTGATGGCATTGATCGCTGTTTGGGAGAGGGGTTTTGAGACATTTTGTGGAATTTTTTTGTTGATCAACTGTTATATTAGTGCAGTCTCTACACACGTGTGTGTATGTGAGTAGTATGAGCGAAGAGCATGCTCATGCAAGGGATGAGGTTTGAGTAGGGAATTGTGAATGGTTGAAAGAAAGGATGCACACACACATATCAAGCATTGTGCTTCCCCTTATCCGTGCATTTAGATTACGACAGGGGTCTGCAACCTTAAACACTCAAAGAGCCATTTGGATCCATTTCCCACAGAAAAGAAAACACCGGGAGCCACAAAACCCTTCCCGTGCCTGACTATTTCTTGATTGGATACAAAACTAGTGTCGGTGTTCCAAATTATGATCTCCTTCAGCGCTGACATGAATGAATGAGAGAGGGAGAAGCTTTGCTTTAATGCTGAGATGAACTTTTACCTAGTTCCCTGCTCTTCAGTAGACAGCGTTACCTGGGTGACAGAGGGAGGGGGGAAATTCCTGTGAAAAGAAAGTGCTTGGGACGAAGAGATGGATCTGCACGATGGCCAATGAGACATTGGGGTTGAAGAACGGAAAGGGAGGGGTTTGGATGGAGGTGCCAGTCTTGGCTACACACAGAGTTCAGGGATATCGTTCTCCTATTCTTAAATAAAAAAAAAAAAAGATTCATTAGAGACCTTGCGTTTGAGAATGAAGTTTATTTAAGATAGCAACGAAACCTGACAACTAGCATATGTAGTTGAATTAAATGTTCTGCTTTCTTCTGAAACTTTTATTTTCTTGGATTTATCCATGGTTGGCCTCTACCGGGGGTTGAAAAGCTCAATAAATCACATGCCAGTGGGTGTCGCACATTGGCGGTTATGACGCATATTTTGAGCGACAGGGAGCCACAGCAGAGGGGTGAAAGAGCCACATGCGGCTCCAGAGCTGCAGGTTGCTGATCCCTGGATTCGGGTTACCCAATCTTGGCCACCTTAAGACCCATGGATTTCAACACTCAGAATTTTGGGAGTTGAAGTCCATGGGTCTTAAAGTGTTGGGAAATCCTGACTGAAGATGGATCAGGGCTTGGCAGCCAACCATTTGTTCACCTTTGGACAAACTCCGTAAGCGGCTGAAAATCCTGCCGTCGGCTGGCAGCTCCAGGATTTCAGCGAGAGGCATCGGATGGTAATTGTTCTTTGTTTTTCCCTTTCTGGCTTCACAGGACCCACCCTATTTCACGGTGCTACCAGGCTGGGAGTACAGACAAGAGGCAGGGAGGGAACTCCTGATTCCCTGTGCTGCAGCAGGAGATCCCTTTCCTGTCATCACTTGGAGAAAGGTACCCGGCCTGTCAGAAAATTCTGCAGGGCCTCTTTGGCTTTTGATGAGTAGCCACCCTTTGTTCCGGTAAGAGCAAACGGGGGGCTGCTCTACCGCTCTCGCCCTGTCCTACAAAGTGGGTGGGGGTAAAACCCAGCTCCTTGCCAGGAAGCATGTAGGACAGCGTGTCTCAACGAAGAGCTGTGACTTCCAACTCCCAGAATTCTCCAGCCAGCTTGCTTTAAGACGTGGGGAATTGCGGAAGTTGGACTCCACCCCGCTTAAAGTTGCTAAGGTTGAGAAACACTGGTGCAGGAAGTGTAGCTGGGACCTTGAAGGAGCTCAAAGTAACCTTAGTCCCCACTTTACTTTCAGAATCTTTCTCTGAGTAGCAATAGCAATAGACTTATATACCATTTTACAGTGCTTTACAACACTCTCTAAGTGGTTGACATAGTCAGCATCTTGTCCGCAACAATCTGGGTCCTCATTTTACCCACCTCGGAAGGATGGAAGGCTGAGTCAACCTTGAGCCTGGTGAGATTTGAACTGCCGAATTGCAGGCAGCTGGCAGCCAACAGAAGTAGCCTGCAGTATTGCATTCTAACCACTGCACCACTGTGGCCCATAGTAGTCCAGAGTTAGGCCATCCTCCCACACTGTGAATTTGGTTTGAGATTCATTGCAGCAGATGAGGACTTCATCTGGGAACTGAAGATGGAAGGAGATCTTGGCACTGAGGGGAGATGTTGAGCTCCACTTCTTACACCTCCCTGTAAGGTCTATCTCAGTTTGTGTTGGGTCTTCAACTCCTAGAGTTGGGAATGACGGGGGGAGCTGAAGTCAGGCATAAGTTAGATGGGCCAAACATGGTGGAGTTAACCAATGAGACCATATTGATGTAGAGGGAGCCAACTTGGGGGAAAGACCAACGTGAGACACAATAAGAGGTTCAAACTTCAGCGTTTTGACCTTGATTTTGTGGCCTTTCTCTTCTCTCTTCTGTAGGGTCTGATATTCAGACTTTTTAAAAAACTTTCCCCTTACTCTTGTAGTTCCATACTGGGCCCCATTGAGGTTCTCATGCTCTTCATGTTTTGGGTCCCTTTGCTTCACGTGGTCTCCATCCATTTCTTTCCACCAATATGGGCCTTTTTGTTAGTACTAAACCGCAGCCAGAATACTCCTGGTTCTCACTTCATCCTAAGTTTAAAAGGCTGGACTTGGGCAGTAACCACACACTAACTGACTCCACTTTAGCCGAGCTTAGCATCTTCTCTGAATCAAGACAGTGTGTTTAATTTTTTTAAAAAAGTTTTTTATTAATCATTCCAAATTAAAAACATCGGACATAGATATGACATCACTGGTTCAGAATATCTTCCAACACTTTAAACTAATACAAATTATATTAATGTTAATATTATAATATAATTCTTTAACCTTATACGTTATTTATACATAACATCATATTAACAATCTATATGGTATTTCTATACAATTATACATACTTGTCTATAATCTATACCTGTATCTATCTATGCAATTTACATACATATTTATCCGTCATAACGTATATATTTCTCATCTAACACTACACCTTTGTCTCGGCTATGTTTGTTTAATTTAAGGCCCATTGTGGCTGGTAAACTTGATCATGATGGAGTACTAAAATCTGGATTGAAATAGCTTCAGCAGTGAGTGAACCTGGTACAGAATCATCAGTGAAAGCAGAAGGACATCTCTTTCCATGTATCTTTCCTTGAGCCACAGTGGTGCAGTGGTTAGAGTGCAGTACTGCAGGTTATTTTTGCTGGCTGCCGGTTGCCTGCAATTTGGCAGTTCAAATCTCACAAAGCTCAAGGTTGACTCAGCCTTCTGTCCTTCTGAGGTGGGTAAAATAAGGACCCAGATTGTTGAGGGCAAGATGCCGACTCTGTAAACCGCTTAGAGAGGGCTATAAGTCTAAGTGCTATTGCTAAAGAAGGAAGAGAGAAAGAGGAAGGAAGGAAGGAAGGAAGGAAGGAAGGAAGGAAGGAAGGAAGGAAGGAAGGAAGGAAGGAAAGAAAGCAGGAAGGCAGGCAGGCAGGCAGGATGGACTGTGGTGGCACAGTGATGAGAGTGCAGTACTGAAGACTATTTCTGCTGACTGCTGGCTGCCTGCAATTTGGCAGTTCAAATCTCACCAGGCTCAAGGTTGACTCAGCCTTCTGTCCTTCCGAGGTGGGTAAAATGAGGACCCAAATTGTTGGGGGAAAGAGGCTGACTCTGTAAACTGCTTAGAGAGGACTGTAAAGCACTGTAAAGCGGTATATAAGTTTAAGTGATATTGCTAGCAATGTCCCAGGAAAAGTGCACACCTAATTAACATCCTTTATCAGTCCTCCAACAGGAAAGAAGCTGCCTTTTAACCGAGTTGTGACTTCATCAGTAAACTAGTAATTTATTAAAGGGGAGGAAAATCAGTGGGTCTTTAGCTCCCTCTTCTGTTCTAGAGCAGTGAAACAGAGAATTAGGCTGGAATATTTACTGGAACTGCACGCTTCAAGAATAATTTCAGAAAGACCCAAAGAGGCTGCTTTCACGAATAGCTGAGAAATTCTACGATTTCTCAAGTTCCAAAGGATTTTGTATGGAATCAATTTGGATTCTTGCACAGCTTGATTGATCAGGTATCTAAGCCTCTTGGCTTCCTAGCATGACCACCAATTCAAAAAAAAAAAAAAAAAAAAAAAAAGAGGATTTCTGTAAGAGAAGCCAATAAAGATCTCCTTTCTGAGGTTAAAATTTTGAGCATTCTTGGAGTCGGAAGCCCTTAGACATTTCATGGAACGTGATCCAATTTCGCTTGATGGTGTGGCCAATTCCATGGAACTTGATCCAATTTATGTTTATGGTATAGCTAGGGGTGGGTTTCAAAATTTTTAGCAAGGGGTCCTCTGGGTGGGCGTGGCCATGGTGGGTGTGGCCTAGTTGGCCTCCTGCACCACAGTGTGTGGGGGTCTTTTGCCCTCCCCAGGCTCCGGAGACTTTCTTCGAGCCTCCGGGAGGGCCAAAACGGCCTCCCCAGGCTCCGGAGGCCCTCTGGAGGCCAGAAATGGGCCTGTTTCTGGCCTTCCTGAACTTCCAGTCAGCCCGTTTTTTGCCCTCCCCGAGCCTCCATGTGCGCCCTGCACTTACCTGCATCCAAAATAGGCCGCGTGGGAGGGATGAGACGGGATGGGCGGGGCCAGCCAGGAGTGGAATTTGGGGATTCTCTGAACTGCACAGAATCTTAGCTAGAGGTTCTCCCGAACCCCTGCGAACCCCCAGTAGCCCACCCCTGGGTATAGCTGAGTCAGTTATAAAATGAACATCCCTCCCTCCTCCTTTACCTCTGGAAAAGGTAGACCTTTGTGGCTCTACCTCGGGGCTGCAGGGGACATGAGAGATGTGCTTATGCTCCATCATTGCCAAGATTTTTTTAAAAATGGTCATTAGCCTCTGCAAGACTCAAGAGACTTCTTTTCTTCTTTGACCTTCCCTCACTCTTTCCAGAGCAAAAATGACCTGAAATTTGGAATCCAGCAATTCTGGAAGGTTGAGGGGACAGAAAAAGCAAGGAATGGGTGCGCTGGGGAACCACAGGTTGTCCACCCTGATCAGGGCAATAGATTCCTTGCTCAACATCAGTCCATTCCCTTCTTTGCAAGCCATCTGCAGAGGTTCCTGCTTGATGCCACTCTTGCCATCCCTGTCTTCCTTATCCACTTGGAGGGAGCCCATCTTCCACTGCCTCTTTGGCCCATGATCTCACCCCGTTCCATGGCTTTGAAATATTGTGGCCCATCGGGCTAGCTGCCGAATCAGACAAGGAGGAGGAGGTGTGGGGAGAGCCTGGACCACCTTTGAAGCCTTTGGGAAGGCTCTGATAAGGAAACAGCATCAGAGAGAGAGGCAGAGCCGGGGCCTTCTGTCTGCCCCTAGGTGGAGAGGCAGTTGTCTTTCGGGCCTAAGCTGAGTGAGGGGGAGGAATAGATGGGGCCCATCCCAGATACATGTATGGAAGGAGAGGAGAGGAGAGGAGAGGAGAGGAGAGGAGAGGAGAGCAATGGAGTGCAATAAGCCGGCTCTCAGGGAAAAGAAGTCGTAGACACTAGCCAGCCCCTCCTTGGCTGGGAAATAAATAGTAGGGGTTTGGGAGTGGCTGGTTGTCTCAGACAACTGTTCACTTTTAGGATACAGCAAGCAATTCGGATTTCTTGTCCAGGTTTGTCGGGACTAATTACGTTTGCTTTTTGTTTATCCACATGAATAAAAGACTGTTAAAAGGGATTTCTTTGTACTCATGAGTAAGTGGCTTATCATTACTTTCTAAGGCTGGGTCAGAACGTGGCGTTTCTCTGTCCGAGATCCCCTCCCACTCCCTAGCAGACAGTAGCACCCTATGTCCAGATACTTGCAACATACCTCTGAGTTGTCTCTCTGTGTGTGTTCCTCCCCATCCCTCTCTCTCCTTCCTTCCCTGGGCCTTCTCTCTTATTTGACCAAGGTAGGGAAGCCTAGTAGAAGTAGGCATACCACCCTTCCCAGTGGAAGCCTCCAGTTCCGATCTCTCAGTAAGGATGACCACGGAGAATGGGAATGCGTTGCCACCAACATCGTCACAAGCATCACGGCAAGCACACATCTGACCGTCATTGGTAGGTATGAGGTTGGGAAGCATTGTTGATATGATCACCTGGTTGATCATTGGGGAAGACTATGGACACTGGTGACATTTCTGCTCTAGGTTTTTAAATTTAAAGTTTTATATAGCTGCTCAACAGTGGTGGGTTCCTCCCGGTTCGGCCCGGTTTGGCCAAGCCGGTAGCGGTGATGATATGACATCACCGAACCGGTTCTCTTTGTTCGGGAGCTGGGCCCTCCCACCCCCCGTTATTCTTACCTTTTATTTGGCCCCGTCCCCAATCTATTCGCTGCCTCCCGAGTCCCAGCTGATCGGCTAGAAGGAAAAAACTGTTTAAACTCTTGCCACGGGGCTTCAAAGGGCCGCCCTACAGCTGATCAGTGTTAAAAGGCAGTGTGGTGGTAGATCAGTGCACTCGAAAAACAAATGGGTAGACCGGTGCCTCCAAAAACAAATGAGTAGACCAGTGCCTCCAAAAACAAATAGGTAGACTGGTGCCTCCAAAAACAAATAGGTAGACCGGTGCCTCCAAAAACAAATAGGTAGATCAGTGCCTCCAAAAACAAATGAGTAGACAGGAACACTCCAAGAACAAATGGGTAGACCGGTACAGCTCTGCAAGCAGTTAAAAGCCTGGTAGACCAGTACCTCTGCTAAATCCTAAAGAATTATCACATGACCATCAAGCCACGCCCACAAAATAAGCCACGCCCACAGAACCAGTAGTAAAAAATGTTAGAACCCACCCCTGCTGCTCAATACACAAAAAATATGATTTGGTATGGCAAACAACCCCAATAACTGGTGGTGGTTTCCCCAGTACCACAACTAAAGTGAATAACAAGAACGAATCATACAAATTAGAGCCTAACAAAGCTGGTTGGATGACTTGGGGCCAATCACCAGGCAACTTTGATTTCTAGTCCCACCTTAGACATGAAAACTGGCTAGCTGACAATTGGGCCAATTGCCAGGAGATCGTGAGTTCTAGTTCTACCTTAGGCATGAAAACTGGCTGGCTTACTTTGGGCGAATCAGCAGGGGATGGTGAGTTCTAGTCCTGCCTTAGACACGAAAGCCAACTGGGTGACTTTGGGCCAGTCACTCTCTCTTAGCCCAACGTACCTCCCAGGTTTGTTATAGTGGGCAAAACAGGAGGAGGAAGGAGTATTAGAAATATGTTTGCCAAGTTGAGTTCTTTAGAGAAATAATGCCGTGTTTCCCCGAAAATAAGACCCTGTCTTATATATTTTTTGAACCCCAAAATAAGTGTTTGGCCTTATTTTCGGGGAGGTCTTATTATTTTGGGGCGCGTGGAACAAGACGGGAATCCTCTTGCCCTCTTACCTGATTTCAAGCTCTGTCTCCCTAAGTCTAACCAGAGGAAATGTCAGGGACCCGCTGCACATGTGTTTAAATATTTTCGAGGAGGGGAGGGCTTATTTTCGGGGGAGGGTTTATTTTAGGAGGAGGACTTATTTTGGGGGGAGGTCTTATTTTTGGGGAAACACGGTAATAAAGTAGGATATAAATCATACAAATAAGGCATTCTGCCTCACAGGACATGATCTCTTCAATCCTGATCCAAAGCCTGAGGTTTTGAAATCCTTCTCGAAGGCTAACAGGATTGGGGCCAGTCAGATCTCTGTGGGGAGGTGGTTCTGCACAGCAGGTGCATTAATTAATTGGAGGAAAAAAGCTGGAGAGTACAGAGAAGCATTTTGTGAGCAATAGCATTTTCCAGGGTCTTTTTTCTCACTTTCAATTAAATCTTCCCAGTTCCGTCTTGCTTATGATTCTGCTCTCCCACCCCCACCCCCCACCCCCCACCCCTTGCCAAGCCCTGATCATTCTGCAATTAGGAGAAGCTTCCTGGAGAACTTCCATTTAAATATAGTGATATTATATTTGATTTTGTTTGTTATCGAATTGTTTTCCTCTTTTAAGTGAAAGCTGACTGAGTGACATCCTGAGTTGCTTTCTGCATGGGGTCTATATCCTTTTGCGTAGGTTTCTTGATGTGTTTTAGTTTATCGGATAACTAGCTGGATACCCGTGCTTCGTTATGAAACTATGTGATCGGGCATGATAAATCGACACTAAAAGCTTAAAACTTAATGTAGAATGTGTAACTCCGTAGCATCAGAGCGTGTTAATATAAGGCAACTGGCAGTTGGAACAGAGGGGGAGGGGGAGTAGAGTCCCAGCCTACAGGCCGGATGAGTCATGCGCTGGCCAGGCCCACACCCGGTTTAGCGAAGGGGTAGAATCAGAGAGTGTTTTTTTTTTTAAAAAAAATTAAAAACAAACTTTATTCAATATAAAAAGATAAAAATTATACAAAACAGTCTTAACTCTAAAAAAATACAATTCTAAATTACATGCATACTAAAACTAACAAACAGGATTATCTCTGTATAATATTTAAACATGTGAATATATATATACATTAACCTTGATTTCTTAATGACGGTGTATATTTGTTACCTTTAATTTCTTACTATATTTGAGAGAGTGTTAATATAAGGCAACTGGCAGTTGGAACAGAGTTCTTTTCAGGTGGGGAGGGGGAGTAGAATGTCTAACTCCTTAGCATCAGAGTGTGTGAATATAATACTGTATACGAAATACTAATGATCTGATGATCATTTCGAAAAATCCTTTCTTAGTGAGCACCTACATGCCAAATTTCAAGTTTGTAGGGTTTACAGTTCTGAGATTTCATGATGAGTGAGTGGTATTTGGCTTTTATATAGAGAGATAACACAGGAATGTTAGGGTTCTCCAATGATCTGTATTTGAAAGGAAAATCTATTGGTTGCCTCCTTTCTTTCATCCTAGTTTAAACTCTGTTGCACTAATCTTGATGGTCCTAATTTCCCTCTCCTTGTTTTCAGGTACAAGTCCCCATGCCCCAAGTAATGTGCGTGTTGCTGTTTCCATGACCTCAGCCAACGTTTCCTGGGAACCTGGCTATGATGGCGGATACGAACAGACATTCTCAGTTTGGTACGGCCCTCTGTGAGTCATCCCAGCATGCTTTGCTCTCTGCTTCTTTTCTTTCCCAGTTGGCCAATGTGAACAGTAGACTTGAGTCCTTGTCCTTCTTAAACTGAGTTCTCTTGAATGTTGATTGTGTAGCAACAATACACAGGTACCCCGTTTGAATAATGAGAGTTTTGCAATCTCTGATCTTGATTAGCTGGCATAGGGAATAGGGCTTTGTCTATCCCTTTTTAAGGTGACTTTCCCATTGTGAAGAGATGATCAGTGACATTTAAATCGTGCTTTCCTTCCATGATGGAACCCGAATTACTCTTCATGGAATTTGCATAGACCATTCTATCACGTCAAATGCTTTCTTGGACCTCATACGTTTGATTTTCAGTTAAACAGAATCCATCAGTAATCTCCAAGTCAGGATTTGAATCATGGAAAAACAATAGATTTAGATTGGCTCCTGTGGTTATCCTAATCTGTACAATGAAGCAGTAGCTTGCATTCCTGAGGAAACAGCAGCTGCAAAGGGACTGGTGGGAAGGTAAGGTCTTAAATATTATCTTTCACCCACCCAACATGATATAGATATGATATAGATATAGATATAGATATAGATCTATATGATATGATATAGATCTAGTATTGATCCATTCTTCCTGTGAAAGCAAGAAACAAAGCAAAACACAACACAACAAAACAAAAACAAATGTCTTCCACAATTCACTAAACTAAAGGCATCCAAACAGCAACATATCTGTGATCCATCTTCAGACACCTGGTCTCAAGCAAACAAGATGTAATAAACCTTCAAACATAATAGTTGAGTTTACCCAACATGCCGATTTCTAAATCTGACATAATAGTGCTTTATTCATGTGATTTGTTGGGCCCAAATAAACTATACAATGGCATCCTTTGATGGTCTGTTTCACACAACAGCTAAGAACACAGTTGGATTTCCACCCCATGCTTAACCAAACGTCTAATTTAGCTGAATCTAGTGTTGTGTAATCCTCCAATTGGTTAGTATGCTATACATCCTATGTATTACGTAATCTATCCTTCTTCAAGAAAACGCACCCTCAACATATCTAAAAAGCATCAGCTGGAAAAAGCTGGTGTATCAAATTTTATGTGGTGATAAAGCTATTCACATCTGCCTTCTTGTAAATTGGATGAAATTGTTATTTAGAAGTTGTCTTCCGAGGCTTTTAGCAAATATTAATATTTGCTAAAAGTCACTGGAATTTAATGGTCCTATATTCATGAGTATGCACCATGCATTATATCTCTAAAATATGACATACCAGAATTGGACTTCAGACAATTTACATTCTTCCATACATCTACTGTAGGTTTAACTCAATCCGGATAACTCTAGGTGCCAATATCCATTTTGTATTGAAAACTTTCCCTTCCTAATCATCTACTTTGTCCAGGTTCTTCCTTTGTAGGGGGTTTAATTTTAGAAATCACATGTCAGTAGAAAGTTGATGGTTAGCTCACACTTCATTTCCCACCTGCAGCATCGAAGAGTGACATGGAAGTGTGAAAAAGCTGTCATACCAGAAAGGTATCTGGACTGCTTATGCAATATTTTTCAATATTCCAAAATAGCTGTTTAGATTTTACCGAAGAAAATATAGGGCATGCCAGTAAGCTTCAAAATTCCTCTCCCCAATAAAGCTATGCCAGCATCTGGAGTCCCATTGAAATAACTACCGTATTTTTCAGAGTATAAGATGCACTTTTTTCCCTCCTAAAAGAGGCTGAAAATTTGGGTGCGTCTTATACTCCGAATGTAACGGTGCCCAAAATGGCTACCCGGAACAGCTGCTGCCTTCTCTTACCCCTTCCGCGCTTCGCCTGCTTTAATCACTGGAGCTCCCTTTTGAAGCTGTTTTTCAGCCCCAATGTGAGCGAAGCAACCTTCCGTGCTTTGCCTGCTTTTCTAATTGCTGCTCCCTCCGAGAATCAGCTGTGCTTTAGAAGCT
This sequence comes from Pantherophis guttatus, assembly GCF_059756535.1. Taxonomy (NCBI): domain Eukaryota; kingdom Metazoa; phylum Chordata; class Lepidosauria; order Squamata; family Colubridae; genus Pantherophis; species Pantherophis guttatus. The sequence goes on along the minus strand of NC_142071.1, from coordinate 25,569,949 downwards.
GTTTTTTAGCCCCAATCTCAAAACCAGCAAGCGAACTAATGTGCTGAAGCTGACCAGGCTAAGAACTAGCCAGATGAATACTCGGTAGGCAGATTTTTTTTCCCTATTTTCCTCCCCAGAAACTCAGGTGCATCTTATACTCCGCTGTGTCTTACACTCCAAAAAATACGGTATTCAGTTGTAGGTCTGAAGGCATTTAGTTGAGGTTCTTCTGAAAAGGGGGGAAAAATAAAAATTAGATAGGTTATTTCATACATAGGTTATTTCCTGGGGTGGGAAGTCCATCCACCTTTCTTTAAATTTCACTCCTTGAGTCAGTTCACAAGTCCTTTTGGTGTTGATTAATCAAATGAGGTATGTGAAAAGATCTCTAAGGTCAGATTCCATAGGTTTCTCTAGATTTGGGGGGGGCATATTACTGGTATTTAAGTAGTAGCAGATGAAACCAAAGAATTCACCAGCAGGAGAACTTAGAACATTGCTGGAATTAGCTTTGAGATCAGTGGACAAGTTAGATAAGACATTGGACTTTCATTGCTATTGCAAATCCTTATCACTGCAACAAACCTCCTTTCCTTTAAGCTGATTGGCATTATCTCAGTTGGCTAAATAAGAATATAGCCATTGCCTTCTGTATTAGGTTGCCTATTTTCTTCCTATCCTTCTTTCTTCTTTCTGCCTCTGTGTCCTCTCGTCATCCCATTCGACCAGGGAAATCTACTGGTAACTTAAATATTAGATGCACAAGTCCGATAATAAAGAACTGTTCTGATTTTTTGGAAAGAGGGAAGGAAATTCCGATAGGGAGGATGGATTCAAGAGCAGTGACAATGAGTGCACCATTGGGAGACTTGAAGGAACCGGTTAGGGATGATTTTTCTCACCTTGGAGAAAAATCAACATAGCCAAAGAAAGTCTCCAAATAAATTGGCAATCCCGGTTTGGTTGTTTCAGTGTTTTATCTTCAGTGGCTTTGGCTTGGATTGGGGCCAGAAGGGATGAAATTGTAGCTTGGACTTCACCGTTGCTGAAATGGTGTCACAGGTGAATAAGGTTGAAAGCAACGTGCAGCTCAGAGGGTCATATGGCTGTCGAGCTGAGGACATCTGAGTTAGCTTAGTCTCCACATATGTGTCTGCCATTTGAGTTGGTCTTAGACTGTGAAGAGAGCCACCCTTAATGAATGTTTACATCCGCCTGCTGAAATAATCAGACGTTTATGGTGAGATGCCAACGGGCAGCAGGATGGCTGATGCGCAGACGTAACATTTCTCGTCGTTAGTGCACTGCTTGTGGCTTTCATGAGTTCAATCAGTCATGCCATTTGAAAAGCAAGATGTGTGCTCAGGTATCAGAGAACAAGCAGAAACTGGGTTGATTATCCTATCCGTTTGCGGCAGTTGTCATAAACGTAGGATGTAAACCTTGAGATACCCAAGTGCAGAGTTTTTATAGAGGGGGAAATAGAAGAGCCTCATGCTAGTCCTTTGAACCCACTCAAGATACCTTTTTATTTTAAAAAAAATAATAATAACCAAGTTATCTAATTCAGATTAAAAAAGAAAACACTTGACAGAATGTGAGTAGCATCAGTGGTGGTATTCAGTTGGTTCGATCCGGTTCGGGCGAATTGGTAGCGGCGATGGCAGGAGGCTCTGCCACCCACCCGGATGTCATCACGTCCCGGTTTTGATGATCTGCGCATGTGCGCACGCTCACATTTCCGAACCGATAGCGAAGGTAAGTGAATACCACCTCTGGCTAGCATATGTTTAAATGGCAGCCAAAAGAGATGTGTGTCAACTTGCAAAGCTTTCAAGTTGCCATGAGCAGGAGGGAGAGAGAACTGAAGTGAATTCCATACATTCTTTCTGACCTCAATCAGAAGGAGGGTGTTTGGTTTCACAGCCAGCCAAAGTGGTTAATTGGAGAATGTGATTTATGACATGGCCAGAGAGGAGGGGAGAGACAGGGTCATAGGGGAACTTAAATCTACGTAGGATCAGTCCTAACTGCATCCGAGTATTGCCGGAATGGTGCTCCTAATAAATGAATATATTTCCTTTGAAGTTTGGATCATGGCTCATGAATTAATTAGGGCATCTTTCGGAAACTTGACAATGTGATGTTGAAGGATGGAGATTGCCTTCCTTTGTTCTTTTCCGCTTGTTCCTTGTAATCAAGTGACGCAGACTGAAGTCAACATGCAAACAGGATGTATTATTTGCATGATGGCTGGCTGGGGAATTCTGGGAGTTGAAGTCCGCATGTCTTAATGTTGCCAAGTTTGGCAAACCCTTGATTTAGGTCACCAAATTCAATTTTTTTTCTCTCCATATGGAATTTAGATGACTGATGCAATTTCTTAAAGTGTGTGTGTTGTGTCTCTCTCTGTGTGTGTATGTGTATGAGAGATTAAATAGGATCCTGGCATCAGAACCAATCCCCAAACAAGCCCATTGTTCAGGAAGAAATTATCTCTGCTTTTCCTTTATGGTCCCTTCTCCATCTCTTTCTCCTGTTTTCTCCTTCTTTCTTTTTTTTCTCTGCGATTCTTCCTTTCTGAAGAACCTGCTCTTTGGATGGTCTTTTCTATCTCTCTCTCTAGGATGAAGAGGGCACAGTTCGGACCTCATGATTGGCTCTCCCTTCCAGTACCGGCTGGTCCCAGTTGGTTGCTTGTGGATAACCTAGAACCAGAGACTGCCTACCAGTTCAGTGTCTTGGCCCAAAATAAGCTGGGCACAAGCTCCTTCAGTGAGGTGGTCACCGTAAATACTTTAGGTGAGTCCTGGAGATGGATGCTTTCCACTATCCTTCTTTTCTCGTACCCATTCAGCAAAGTTCTAGGTAGACTTATGTGCAAAGTCTACTGTTCCATTTCACTTCCAATTTTGGGCATCAGGAAAGCCAGGAGTTTTCCAGAAAGTAGTATTCCAAAATTGGAGGCTTCACATGATTTTCCGGACATTGTGTTCTTTTGGAATGAACAATTAATTTCTGGAAAACATCTGGACCACTCCTGGTAGGGCTGGATAGGTATGATTCAGAACAGGGGTGAAATGCTCCTGGTTCAGACCGGTTTAGCCGAACCGGTAGTAATGGTGACCGGTGGTTTGGTGAACCGGTAGCGATGGCAGCGCGAGGTTCCACCTACCCGCCCAGTTGTCGTTACTTCCTGGTTTTAATCAGGAAGTAACCTGCTTTTTACCCTCTGCCCATAATAACTATGATTAATTTTACTAGTTTTATTTGTATTAGAATGTGCGACTCCCAGGTGCTACTGTTCACGCATTGATTTGATATGTATGTAAAAAATAAAAAACTTGGGGAAAAAGAAGATACGGAAGTTTACAGGGAGGGGTCCTTAGCAGTTCTTCTTTTTTTTTTTTAATTTGATTTATATGCCGCCCTTCTCCGGAGACTCAGGGCGGCTTACAATGCGTTAAGCAATAGCCTTCATACTTTTGTATATTTATACAAAGTCAGCTTATTGCCCCCACAAACTGGGTCCTCAATTTACCTACCTTAGAAAGGATGGAAGGCTGAGTCAACCTTGAGCCTGGTGAGATTCGAACCTGCAGTAATTGCAGGCAGCTGGTCTTAATAACAGGGTGCTTTAGACCACTGTACTACCAAGGCTCTTTGGTAGTTCTTGATCTAGCTTGCTCAAAAGATTGTTATGCTAAAACAACTGGAGGAAGATGTGTGCTATGTAGATTGACTCAAGCTCCTGGAGAAAGAGTGGCATGCAGATATCTCTGTTTTATTCCTGGTGGAGTCCTGGACACGCTCTGAGTTTGGTTGTTTCCTCACAGACATTTCCTGACCCAACTAGGTAACATCATCAGTTGATCATGATGATGTTACCTAGTTGGGTCATCATGGAACATCTGTGAGGAAACAATCAAGCTCAAAGAGCACCGAGGACTCAACAGTTCAACCCTGAGCTACAAATACTCACTTCTATTAGTATTTTATTCCACTTTGAGGCTCTTCAAAATCGCATTTTCCCAGGGCCTCTTACGATAAACAAACTTAAGTTAAAGAGGTCACAAAAAAGGGAGAATTGGTGAAGGATCTGAATGGAAGAGAAAGGGGAGACAGAAATTCCAGAGAAGGGTATTCAGAAGAAGGACAACATTTTGGTGGCTGGATGCCACAGACACATCACAAGCCACTGGGGAACAGTGGTATGAACTGTGATGGGTCAATGTTTTCTTGTTTTTGGACATTGGGGAAAAGGAGAATTGGAGAAGGCTTTGATTTTTTAAAAAACTTTTAAAGATTTAATTGTAGAATCGTCACTATAATTTTATGGTGGTCCCTACTTTAAAATACTAAAAATGTGTGATTCTGTTCTGTTCTGTTCACCCCTGATTTCAGGGATGAAATCCAGCAGGTTCTCGAGAACCAGTAGCGGAAATTTTGTGCAGTTCGGAAAACCAGTAGCGGAAATTTTGAGTAGTTCGGAGAACTGGCAAATACCACCTCTGGCTGGCCACAGAGTGGGGTGGGAATGGGGATTTTGCAGTATCCTTCCCCTGTCACGCCCACCAAGCCACACCACACCCACCAAGCCATGCCCACAGAACCAGTAGTAAAAAAAATTGGATTTCACCACTGTATTGCACTATACAGTAGAAATCAATATAGTTACTGCCCTGGGATAGAAGCTGTTTTTCCGCCTATTTGTCCTTGTTTTTATTGTCCTGTACCGTCTACCAGATGTGGGGGCAATAAGATGACTTTGTATAAAAATATACAAAAGTATGAAGGCTATTGCTTAACGCACTGTAAGCCACCCTGAGTCTCCGGAGAAGGGCGGCATATAAATCAAATTAAATATATATATATATATATATATATATATATATATATATATATATATATATATATAGTCATAAGTGGGAGGAGATGGGTGATAGGAACGATGAGAAGATTTAAATAATAGTGGCCAATTACGTTGGCAAATCACAACTTCAGCCACAACAATACACGAGCACACAATAGATACAAACTTAAAGTGAACTGCTCCAAACTCGATTGCAGAAAATATGACTTTAGTAACAGAGTGGTTAATGTCTGGAATGCACTACCAGACTCTGTGATCTCATCCCCCAAACCCCCAAACCTTAACCTAAAACTGTCTACTGTTGACCTCACCCCAGGTCTGTAAGGGGCGTGCCTACCATCCCTATCTTAATGTTCCCTTTAATTGTACTCATTTTATGTATTCATTTCATGCTTATACTTATATATATTATCTAATATGTACTCGACAAAATAAATAAATAAAAAATAAATGTCTTCTAGAACTGGACGTTCGTGCAAATTAATGCAGTCTTTTCCTATCCTGGTTATTTACTTTTTTCCTCTTCTCTTTTTCCTTTTTTTTTTTTAATATTAAAAACCAATATCTTTAGCATTCCCTGTCACAACACCAGAACCTCTGGTGCTGGTTACTCCACCAAGGTGCCTAACAGCTAACCGGACTCAGCAAGGTGTTCTCCTCTCATGGCTCCCTCCAGCCAATCACAGTTTCCCGATTGACCGGTATATCATGGAATTTCGGGTTGGAGAAAGATGGGAGATTTTGGATGATGCCATCTTAGGGAGCGACACTGACTTTTTTGCCAAGGATTTGACTCAGGTAGGTGGAAACTCTGGAAAAATGGTGAGTGACTTTTTTCTCCAACCTTTGGACACTAGTCTTATTGTCGAAGCAATGTTGTGTGACTTGATGGAACAGGACAAACATAATTGCTTGATGTGATATCTGTGGCGTGTTCTGCCCCAGCTACGGATCTCAAAGAACGCAGCACACACAAACTCTGAACAAAACTTAGTGTACTCAAATAACGCAGTTTTAGCAAATGCCGGCTATTAATAAGCGTTCTTAACAGCCTGCCAGAATTCCACAGATAAGATAGTCACAGTCTTACTGGAGTTGGCAGAAAGCCCAGAATCAAGGTTGCAGAGAAAATCCCAACGCGATGATTAGCGAACTAAAGTTGTTTCCTGCAGCTTGTTACAAGCTGCATTGTTTCTTAAATAGGCTAAGGGCGTGGCCAATTAGCCCCAAGCCTTACTCTCGAGGAGACCTCCTCCTGAGGAACCACTCCTGCCTTTTGGCAGCTCTGCGTGCATTGAGAAGAGGCTCCTCCTCTTCATCCTCTTCACCTGAAGGTTCACTGGAGGTTCTGAAGGCCCTGACTGAATCCCCGCCTCTGGCACCACATCTTCTTCAGCCTCCTCGCTGTCCGACTCAAGCGCCGGCTGCACAGGCTGCTGGCACAGTACCACACCAGCCTCCTCATCGTCAGGATCAGCAACAATCCGCGCAGGCCACTGGTGGGCCACAACACACGGTGGCACTGTGGTTAGAATGCAGTATTGCGGGAAAACTCTGCCTGTAGCCTGGAGTTCGAACCTGACTGGCTCATGGTTGACTCAGCCTTTCATCCTTCCAAATTCAGTAAAATGAGGACCCAGATTGTTGGGGGCAATAGGCTGGATTGTAAACTGTTTAGGGAGATCTGTAAAGCACTGTGAAGTGGTATATAAGTCTAAGGGCTATGTCTATACCTCACATTCCAAGTTGATGGCATTAAAAGTTCCAAAACAGTTAAACTATTTGGCTTAAATAATATATTCCCCCCCCCATGTTTTCCATTTTGATCAGTTCAGCAAAAACAGAACAGAAAAAAATGGAAAGGGATAGAATATATACATATACATTAGTTACATCGCAGTATAACCCCCAAATTTTGTTGTTGTTAGTTGCGAAGTTGTATCTGACCCATTGCAACCCCATGGACAACGTTCCTCCAGGCCTTCTCGTCCTCTACCATCCCCGGAGTCCATTTAAGCTCACGCCTACTGCTTCAGTGACTCCATCCAGCCACCTCGTTCTCTGTCGTCCCCTTCTTCTTTTGCCCTCAATCATTCCCAGCATTAGGCTCTTCTCTAGTGAGTCCTTCCTTCTCATTAGGTGGCCAAAGTATTTGAGTTAACCCCCAAATTAATTCACGTTAATTAATTTTTTTTAAAAAAAGAAAAATAATTGTATTGCTGGTGTTGCATAAGATTCACACTGAGGTAAGGTTTGAAGTGAGAATTCAAAAGGTGAGATTTAATACAACGACTAGGAAAAAGTAAAAAGTAAAAGCAAAGAAAAAGAAAAACCAGAAATAAAATAGACGTTATCTGTAAGGAAATGTTATCTCATTTCTCTTTTCTTGTTCCTGCTCCCCTGTTTTAAATTTTATTTAATCTTGTGAGACCCTTGGTATTAAGTCTTCTTGATTCTACCTGGATTTGACTTGTGCTTTTGTTGGATTTATCTGGGCTGCTGTTATCTTTTATGATTATGTCGGGGATGGTCCATCATCTCTATTTCATGGTAGAAGCTACCCTATGGGATTCTTTTCAAGACAGAAGGTCAAGGTGTAAATCCCATTATAAAATAAATCAGAATGTGGATTCATAAATAATCAACTCGCATGAATGCTTGTTTGAATGGATCTATAGGGAAAAAACCTTTACTGCAACCCTGTTCAGAAGCAAATCTATTAAGTTAGTGGGACTTGTTTTCATATAGGAACATAGAGGAGTGCAGCTGAGCTGTAGGAAGCTTCATGCTACGCTTGCCAGATTGTCAGAGGTCCGAGCTTTGGAAAATGGGTTGTCTGGTTTTGCTACAAAGTTAATAGCCTATGGATGCTGCATTTGCTCCTTGGACCCAGAATTGTGGGGTCCTTGGTGGTCTCTAAGGTTGGTGGTTTTCTTGCAGATGATTCATTACCAAACCAGGTGATATATTCAGTGTTGTTATCAAACAAGGTGACAAAATAATAATAACCAAGTTATCTAATTCAGATTAAAAAAGAAAACACTTGACGGAATGTGAGTAGCATCAGTGGTGGTATTCAGTTGGTTCGATCTGGTTCGGGCGAATTGGTAGCGGCGACGTTACCTGATGGTGTCACCTCGATTGGTAATGAAATGTTTTCAAGAAAACAACCAAGCTCAGAGAGCACCAATTGTAATTGTAAAGTTTATTGTCATTGTATGTTTATATACAGTATACCCATAGAACGAAATTCACATAACACCCAGAGACCAAGCCCAACACACATGACAATCCTCAGTCACACCCCCACCCACCAAAATTTCCCGACCCCTAAACTACCTAAGCATCCACACAGCAGACCAAGTAATGCTGTCCAACTGCTCACTGATGGTGGCCCTTTAGTTCATTGTTGAGTGCAATTATAGCTCTGGGATATAAACTATTCAGAAGATGTGTGGTCCGAGTTTTAATTGTTCTGTATCTTCTGCCAGAAGGCAACAGTCCAAAAAGATTGTAAGCAGGATGGGAAGAGTCTCTGAGAATGTTATGCAACTTCTTCAAACAGCGAGATTCGAAGATGTCGTCCAGGGCTGGTAGCTGGAGCCCGATGATATTCTGGGCAGTTTTAATAATTCTCTGTAGAGCTTTTATGTCCACTCAGAGCTGCTCCCATACCATGCAAGAATGCCGTATGTCAGGACATTCTCAATGGTACTGCGATAGTAGGACAGAAGTAGATGCTGAGATAGATTTATCTTCCTGAGCATTCTCAGGAAGTACAGCCTCTTCTGTGCCTTCTTCGCAAGTATGTCATCATTCATAGTCCATGAGAGGACCTCCGAGATATAAATGTCCAGAAAGGATCCCACATTTCAATCCTGACCTGCAAATTCTATCCATCTTGGAATTCTCCAAAGGATTGTCTTGCGTCCTACTGTTGGGGAACTTTTGGCTTTCCAGTGCCAACACATTCAAAGGGTGGCCAGTGGAATAAGAATTAGTTCTACTTAATACAAGTAGCTGAACTCAAGTCTGGTTCTAAGGAATATTTTTGCCATCTCCCTCCCCTCCCCTGCCTCCCCCCCCGTAGGGAATCACTTGCTACCTTCAATAGTGATGACATTGGTTTCCATTAACATTCTTGAGACTAATGACACCTGTGTGTTTCATGTTGTAGGACACGTGGTACGAGTTCCGAATTTTGGCTGTCATGCAAGGTCTAATTAGCGAACCCAGCAATATTGCTGGAGTCTCCAGCACAGGTAAGCAATGATATTACTTGCCTTGGCAGGCAGGCGTTTAGCCTCTGAATCTAACCCAGTTCTGAGATCTTCTCAATCAGCTCTAGGACCAGGAAGTCTTGTTTTGAGGATTCCCCCCAAAATTAAAAATATTCTTCAGTTTAGAGCAGTGTTTCTCAATCTTGATCATTTTAAGAGAAGGTGGACTTCAACTCCCATTATGCCCAGAAATTGCCATGAAAAACTTATATAGTAGTGGCCAAAATTGTGGAAAACCTTTTGAGAAAAGTGTATTTTCTAAAACTAGCTAATAACACCATTTTCTTTTGGAGTAGTACCATAAAATGGTATGGAGGAATGGAAGAAAGAGGGAAAGCTCTCGGAGGAGTTACAGCACCACCTGAAAAATAGCTCAACAAACTTCAGGACATGAGAATAAGGCTGTAGAAATCATTCAGAGAGGAGCTCCAAGCAAAGAGTTTATCAAGGTTATATATGACTTTAGGGCACTCTTTCCCAGTCTCGTCAACTTTGGATGGACTTCAACACCCACAAATTTCACAGCCAACCAACTAGGGAAATAGTACTTTAGGATGATTCAAAGCACTGAGACAATAATGTTTTTTCTTTCTACAGTAGTGGCCAAAATTGTGGAAACCTTTGGGGAAAAGTGAATTTTCTAAAACTAGCTAATAACACCACTTTTTTGGGGGAGTAGTACCATAAAATTATATATCAATGGAAAGATAATTTCATCAAGAATGTAATGCAATCACTTTTAGGAAGGATTTGCTATGAGAATAGCAGTTATAATATAAAGAAGAAAAGTGAAACACGTAGAAAAAAACGAGATATACAAAAATGATCACCATATCAGTTTATATTTAGTTGGGTAACCTTTAGCATGAATGACGGCCTTACAACGTCTTCCCAGGGAGTGAACCAAGTCTTTTAGTTCTGCAGCTGTTATCATGTGAAACCAAGATTGAATGATGGCTTCTATTGACTGGGTTTTATTGCTGGGTCGTTTCTGACTAACAAATTTCTTTCGTCGGCTCCATAGATTTTCCAATTGGGTTAAGAAGATCTGGGCTATTCCCAGGCCATTCCAGCAGTGGAATAGGATTATCTTGAAATTCCAAAAAAGAAAATGGTATTATTAGCCATCAAAGCTCAAAAATACACTTTTCCCAAAAGGTTTTCACAATTTTGGCCACTACTGTATTGTGGGGTTCTTGATGCTCACAAAGCTTGACTGTTTTCTTTCAAACATTTCATTACCAACCTAGGTAACATCTTCAGTTGTATTATATTGTTAAACTTGGCTCTGCCAATTGGCTGTGGCCTGGATAGGGGTATGTCACATTGCAGGTGTTTACTGGATAAATAGAATAGAAGATCTCAGCTCCATTCTATGATATACACTCCCCCCACCCCCGTGATCACAGTTATTTCTTGTTCGTTTTAATCTACTTATTGTTCTACTCTTTTAATCTTGCATACTATCATTTTAATCACATTGAAAATCATCCAACAAAACAGAACAATGAGATGGGTGACAAATGCATTTCAAATCTGTGGTGGGTTCCTCCCGGTTCGGCCCGGTTCTCCCGAGCCGGTAGCGGTGACAATATGACATCACCAAACCGGTTCTGCCCCCCCTGCCCCCCAGTGCCCCCCCACTCCCCCACCCCCCGCATTACTCTTACCTTTTATTTGCCCCCACCCCCAATCTATTGCTGCCTCCTGAGTCCCAGCTGATGGCTAGAGGGAAAAAAACTGTTTAAACTCTTGCCGAGGGGCTTCAAAGGGCCGCCCTACAGCTGATCAGTGTTAAAAGAAAACAAATGAGTAGACCAGTGCCTGCAAAAATACATGAGTAGATCAGTGCCTGCAAAAATACATGAGATGATCAGTGCCTGCAAAAATACATGAGATGATCAGTGCCTGCAAAAATACATGAGTAGATCAGTGCCTGCAAAAATAAATGGGTAGACCAGTGCCTGCAAAAATACATGAGTAGATCAGTGCCTGCAAAAATAAATGGGTAGACCAGTGCCTGCAAAAATACATGAGTAGATCAGTGCCTGCAAAAATAAATGGGTAGATTGGTATAGCTCTGCAAGCAGTTAGAAGCCTGGTAGACCAGTACCTCTGCTAAATCCTAAATAATTGTCACATGACCATCAAGCCATGCCCACAAAATAAGCCACGCTCACAGAACCGGTAGTAAAAAAATTTAGAACCCACCCCTGTTTCAAATGTATCAATAAATAAATATTCTGTGACTCATTCTTGATAAGCTTGTTTATCATGAGGAAAAGAACCGTCATAATAATTTTTTAAATGAAAATAATAACATCCTTTTTTATGTCTGGAGAAGAGAGATAACATTTGGAAGAGGCTCAGATAGACATCCACTGATTCATTGGAGTGTAAGTCGGGTGGGGTGGGAAGTAGGCCAGCACAATCAAATTTATAAGTTTCTGTTATTATAAACAGAATAATAATATAATAATAATTTTCTTGACTGTACACCGCCTTGAGTCCTACGGGAGAAAGGCGGTATAGAAATATAATAAATAAATAAATAAAATAAATAAATAAACCAATCTTTAAAAAAGTCATTTTAACCGTCCTGTAGAGTTTGATTTCCCAAACTGCCTCATATAGAAGAGCTGTTACGTATTCCAATAAAATGGTAAAAGGTAAAGGTTCCCCTCGCACATATGTGCTAGTTGTTCCTGACTCTAGGGGGTGGTGCTCATCTCTGTTTCAAATCCGAAGAGCCAGCGCTGTCCGAAGATGTCTCCATGGTCATGTGGCCGGCACGACTACATGCCAAAGGCACACGGAACACTGTTACCTTCCCACCAAAGGTGGTCCCTATTTTTCTACTTGCATTTTTTACGTGCTTTCGAACTGCTAGGTTGGCAGAAGCTGGGACAAGTAACGGGAGCTCACCCCATTACGCAGCACTAGGGATTCGAACCTCTGAACTGCCGACCTTTCGATCGACAAGCTTAGCGTCTAAGCCACTGAGCCACCGCATCCCTCTACAGGTATTCCTGTACGCCTCTCCAAACCTTACTTCTACCCACGTCTCCTATCTTCTTTTCTACCCAGACATATTTCCACAGCCAGAGCTGACTGACGAAGGATTGGCGCGTCCGGTGTTGGCGGGCATTGTTGCTACGATTTGTTTCCTCGCTGCCGCCATACTTTTCAGCACGTTGGCGGCCTGCTTTGTCAACAAGCAACGCAAACGGAAGCTCAAACGCAAAAAAGGTGAGGACTTTCCTGCTGATCCTTTTTGGCGATCAGGTGAAGGTAGGCAGGCTTGGAAAAGGGGAGAGGAAGGAAGGCATCCAAGAATATCCAGGCATTCGTCTTTCAGGGAAGAGAATGTAAGTTCAAATCCAGATGTTCAGATTCCTGGTGTCTGATGCATCTCTTTTTCCAAAGTCCATCAGATCCTAATGTTAAGCAATGAATCACTGACTTTTAAGGAGCTGTGTCAGGGGTGGGCAATTAGAAACTGGGACTCTTGTGGAAGGCCGAACCTGTAGGCCTGTGAAAGGTCTCTGGAAGCCATCTTTTACATCTAGGCCTTCAGGCCTGCCACATTTACTGCTGTGGGAAACTGGAAGGGAGGATTGTATGGAGCATGGGTGATAGGTAGTCATAATAACATTCCTTTCTCAGAAAGTCAAGGCTGTCTTGCCCTGCACCTGGGAGGATGGAACTAGGAGGCCTGTCCAGTTTGGACCATGCTGTAATTGGACCATGTGATGGACTTGTGGGTGTTGGGCAGGGACTTGGATTTTCCTTTGGGGTGGGGAAACCCTGGAAGCTTTCAGATTTGGGTTTCCCCAGATGTGCCAATGTGATATCTCTAAATAAGTGTGATGGGGACAGGGAAGGGGAAGGGAAAAGTGCAGAAAAGTAGGGCAAAAGAAAGAAAACGAGTTGACTTCCAACTTCCGTTGGTGCAGTAGAATAACATCAAACCTCAACTTTTTACTTTTACATAATAGTGTAAATTAGCCATTTCTAGAACAACAAATCTATCTAACTCAGGGGTGAAATCCAGCAGGTTCTGACAGGTTCTGGAGAACCGGCAGTGGAAATTTTGAGTAGTTCGGAGAACCAGCAAATACCACCTTTGGCTGGCCCCAGAGTGGGGTTGGAATGGGGATTTTGCAGTATCCTTCCCCTGGAGTGGAGGGGGAAATGGGGATTTTGCAGTATCCTTCCCCCAGGAGTGGGGAGGGAATGGGGATTTTGCAATATCCTTCCCCTGCCACGTCCACCAAGCCACGCCCACCACACAACGCCCACAAAGTCATGCCCACAGAACCGGTAATAACAAAATTTGGATTCATCACTGATCTAACTGGTAAAGCCCAAAACTAAAGTTTCATTTTTTTCCCCCCACCTTAAGCACAAAGTTCAGAGTTGACTATTTAAGGAACCTAGTTTCTCATTCATGGATCTATAATGGTCTGTTTCCCACTTTCTCCTTTTTTATTGCTTTGTAGACCCTCCTCTCTCTATTACCCACTGCAGGAAGAGTCTAGAGTCTCCGTAAGTATTTTGCATTGTGAGCACAGAAGCTATAATTCGATGGACGGTTAGCCAAAAGGGGCACTGCTGACGTCAATCTTCTCCAGCTTGATGTTCTCCTAACACTTTAAGGTCCCACATAAAGATCTTCTAGACAATCATACAGAATCTGTAACCCTGGGGAGGCAAAAGAAACGGGAGATGATTGGCTTTAGTTGAGCGTTTCAGAGCTCCAATTGCAGCAAACTCAGGTTTCTCATGTCTGGAAATAGGAATAGCAATAGCACTTACATTTATATACCGCTTTCCAGTGCTTTCCAGCCTTCTCTAAGTAGTTTGCAGAGTCAGCATATCGCCCCCAACGATCTGGGTCTTCATTCTACCAACCTCCGAAGGATGGAAGACTGAGTCAACCTTGAGCCAGTCAGGATCAAACCGCTGGCAGTCAGCAGAGTTAGTTTGCAATACTGCATTCTAACCACTGGGAAGGAGGGAAGGAAGGAAGGAAGGAAGGAAGGAAGGAAGGAAGGAAGGAAGGAAGGAAGGAAGGAAGGACTTAGACTTATATAGTGCTTCACAGTGCTTTACAGCCCTCTCTAAGCGGTTTACAGAGTCAGCCTCTTGCCCCCAACAATCTGGGTCCTCATTTTACCCACCTCGGAAGGATGGAAGGCTGAGTCAACCTTGAGCCTGGTGAGATTCGATCTGCCAAACTGCTGGCAGCCGGTGATCAGCAGAAATGGCCTGCAGTATTGCACTCTAACCACTGCGCCACCGCTGCTCTTAGGGGTGCAGGACGTTTCAGTGCTTCATCTCAAGCAACTCATTGTACATAGCAATAGCAATAGCACTTAGACTTATATACCGCTTTACAGTGTTTTACAGCCCTTTCTGAAATTCATTTTTCACCTTGGCTGAGTTTCCTTTATATCTCTGGTCACCAACACTTTATTTATTTTAAATCTGACTCCCCTCTACCCTATTCTGAAACAAAGGTGATATTCTTTAAATAAAAACTGTTAAATAAATGGCAAATCAGTCAGAATCTATCCACAGGCCCCCTCTGCCTTCAGGATTCACCCAGAATCAGATAGATGGATCAATGACAGGAGGCATTTATATAAAATTTAGAGCATCATTGAAGCCAGGATATCTCTGGCAAGAGCTGCATTCTCACAATCGAAGTAGGCATTATTCACAGCTATGTGCTAATAGCAACAGCAATAGCACTTAGACTTATATACCGCTTCACAGTGCTTTACAGTCCTCTCTAAGCAGTTTTACAGAGTCAGCCTCTTGCCCCCAACAATTTGGGTCCTCATTTTACCGACCTCAGAAGGATGGAAGACTGAGTCAACCTTGAACCGGTCAGGATCGAACTGCTGACAGTGGGCAGAATTAGCCTGCAATGCTGCATTCTGACCACTGGGAAGGAAGGAAGGAAGGAAGGAAGGAAGGAAGGAAGGAAGGAAGGAAGGAAGGAAGGAAGGAAGGAAGGAAGGAAGGAAGGAAAATAGCAATAGCACTTAGATTTATATATCACTTCACAGTGCTTTTCAGCCCTCTCTAAGTGGTTTACAGAGTCAGCATATGGCTCCCAACAATCTGGGTCCTCATTTTACCAACCTCAGAAGGATGGAAGATTGAGTCAACCTTGAGCCTGGTGAGATTTGAACTGCCAATTTAGAGGCAGCCGGCAGTCAGCAGAAGTAGCCTGCAGTACTGCACTCTAACCACTACGCCACCATGGCTCACAGAAAACAGTTGCACAGAGGAGCTGGTCCTATAGTCCTAAGGCCTTTAAGAGAAAATAGATCTTAGTTAGAACTTGTTATTGTGCTTATTGTTGAAGTCCGTGGTGCTTTAATGAGTTTGCCTTCAAAGTCTGACATTCAGGTTATAATTTGGAAAAACATCTTCACAGCCCAGTTGTTCCTTGGCTTTGTAATCCTCTCAGAAGTATATTTTAATAAGTCCATTACTGCTTGGAGAAAAAAATAACCTGTGGTTTTGTTGCCTCCCATAACAAAGCTGAGGAAAATTGTTAGCCTTGGTTCTCCTCAGAAAAGTGTATATGTGTGCATTGTTGTGTACAGAGTATATACAAATGAGCTGAGAAAGCCCACCTCAAAATGCCAAGTCAAACATTACAGTAGTGGCTAAAATTGTGGAAACCTTTTGGGAAAAGTGTATTTTTGAGGTTTGATGGCTAATAACACCACTGCTGGAATGGCCTGGGAATAGCCCAGACCTTAACCCAATTGGAAAATCTATGGAGCCGACTAAAGAAACTTGTTAGTCAGAAGCGACCCAGCAATAAAACCCAGTTAATAGAAGCAACCATTCAATCTTGGTTTCACATGATAACAGCTGCAGAACTCAAAGACTTGGTTCACTCCATGGGAAGATGTTCTAAGGCCGTCATTCATGCTAAAGGTTACCCAACTAAGGATTAACTGACATGGTGATCATTTTTGTATATCTCATTTTTGCTATGGTGATCATTTTTTTATATCTCGTTTTCTCTACGTGTTTCACTTTTCTTCTTTATACTGCAACTGCTATTCTCATAGCAAATCCTTCCTAAAAATGATTGCATTACATTCTTGATTAAATTATCTTTCCATTGATATATAATTTTATGGTACTGCTCAAAAAAAAAAGTGGTGTTATTAGTTATTTTTAGAAAATACACTTTTCCCAAAAAGTTTCCACAATTTTGGCCACTACCGTAGAAAGAAAGAACATTATTGTCTCAGTGCTTTGAATCGTCCTAAAGTACTATTTCCCTAATTGGTTGGCTGTGGAATTTGTAGGCGTTGAAGTCCGTCCATCTTAAAGTTGGCAAGGTTGGGAAAGAGTGCCCTAAAGTCATATATAACCTTGATAAAATCTTTGCTTGGAGCTCCTCTCTGAATGATTTCTACAGCCTTATTCTCATGTCCTGAAGTTTGTTGAGATATTTTTCAGGTGGTGCTGTAACTCCTCCGAGAGCTTTCCCTCTTTCTTCCATTCCTCCTTCCTAGGCTGTCTTCTGGCAAGGTGAGTCCTGAGAGCATCCGTACTCTACGGCCCCCTTCCGAGTCCTCCGATGACCAAGGTCCATCTGGCAAGCGCATGCTCAGCCCTAGCAAGGAGAAAGAGCTGTCTCTTTACAAGAGGACCAAACGGGCTATTAGCAGCAAGAAATACAGTGTTTCCAAAGCTGAAGCTGAAGCTGAGGCCACCACTCCCATTGAGCTCATCAGCCGTGGGCCAGATGGCCGCTTTGTTATGGACCCTTCAGAGATGGAGCCCTCGCTCAAGTCCCGTCGGATTGAAGGCTTTCCTTTTGTCGAGGAAACAGACATGTACCCCGAGTTCCGCCAATCGGATGAAGAAAATGATGACCTTGTGATGCCTCCTTCCGTTGTGGCCCTCAAGTCTCAGTTGACGCCTCTTTCTTCCAGCCAGGAGTCTTATCTGCAGCCACCAGCATACAGTCCCAGATTCCATCGGGGTCTGGAGGGAACAGGGGCCCTTCAAGCCACTGGTCAGGCCCGGCCCCCGGGCCCCCGGCCATTCCACCATGGCCTATATTACGGTTACCTCAGCAGCAGCAGCCCTGGAGAAATGGACCCTCCACCATTCTACATGCCAGAGGTGAGCCCTCTCAGCTCCGTCATGTCCTCCCCTCCCCTGCATCCAGAAGGACCTTTCGGGCACCCTACCATCCCTGAAGAGAATGGAGAAAATGCTTCTAACAGCACACTGCCCCTGACTCAGACTCCAACGGGAGGCCGGTCCCCTGAACCGTGGGGCAGGGCTGAGTTCCCTTTCAGCGGCCTGGAGTCCTCGCCCATCCTCTTTCCTCACCAGCTCCATCCGTGCGAAATGTCCGAGAGCATGCAGCCCCAGGCCAGTCTTCCGAGGGGACCTCCGCCTTCCTCCCTTCAGGTTCCTGCATCCTACCCTGGCATTCTGGCTCTGGAGGCACCCAAGAGTTGGGCTGGCAAGTCACCCAGCAGGAGCCAACCTTCCATGATGCCCACCACATCCACCACCCCCAAATGGCAGGACAAACCTATGCAACCAATGGTGAGCCAAGGGCAGCTAAGACATACCAGTCAAGGCATGGGAATACCGGTGTTGCCTTACCACGGGCCGTCCGAGCCAGTTAGCCACAGCAGCACAAGCACATTTGGCCTAGACACAAGGTGGTACGACCCACAACCGAGACCTCGGCCAAGCCCTCGGCAAGCCAGGAGGGTGGAGCCCAGTTTACATCAGGTGGTGTTGCAACCGTCAAGGCTTTCACCCCTGACTCAAAGCCCCCTCAGTTCCCGCACCAGCTCCCCAGAGCTGACGGCCCGTGCCAGACCACGACCCGGCCTCATCCAGCAGGCAGAGATATCGGAGATCACCCTGCAGCCCCCAGCCGCAGTCAGCTTCTCACGCAAGTCGACGCCCTCCACCGGTTCTCCCGCCCAGAGCAGTCGCGGAGGGAGTCCCAGCTTCCGACCAACGATGGCCTTCACTTCTTTGGCCACCGGCTTTCCTCCTTCTCATTGCCCCTCCATGCCCATGGAATCCATGGACGTCTTTGGACAGATCTCCTCGCCAAGGAGGACTGGGGAGGAAACCCATAGGCCAGAGCTGACACCGACAACCAGTTCAGGGTAAGGGTGTGCACGCACAAGTGGAATTTGCTTGCCTTCCTTTTTTTACCAAGCCCTTCTTTCCCTCCCACCTCACCCGCTCCCACCCCTCCCCCAAAGTCCTTCCCCAAACACCATCAATGGAGTCCTTAGAGTTGATCTAGACACCCTTTATTTATTTATTCATTTATTTATCTATTTTTGGAGATGACTAGTTCCCCAAGTTCACTTTGCACTGGTTGGGGCAATACCGGTGCCTGTTGTTGCTCAGACTCAACAGGTTAGCTCAACGGAATGCTGTACCTTTGAGTCAGTTGTGGTTTTGCATTGTTTTGTTACCTGAAACTCCCACTTCTTTCCACCCTCCATCGTTCCATCGGAAATCTCATTCAGAGCTTGCTTCTGGCTTGGGGACTGACACCTCAGATGAACAAAGTTAACAACATTTCAGATTCAGGAGTCTTTGGAGAGAGGGCGGGTTGGGGTTTTGTGGGGACCGGGGTGAATATATTCTAGGAATTACTGATATTTTGCTTTTCTCATTCCTGGCTGTTGACTTTCCTGGAACACGAAACCCTAGTTTTTGCCTTTCTCGCATCCTTCCCCGCCCCCACAAATAGGATTGATCTTCCTCCATGATTCCAACTAAGCTACCCAAGCCACTTTTACCTTCCTCATCTCCAAAAGGGGTGCTGCAAGCTTTGCCCCCAGGTTCGTCCAGGGCTTTAGCCCCTGAACAAATTGCCAGGAGAAGGGGAAACCCTCAAACCCAACATCAACTTAGAACCCCAACCCAACCCAATCCAACGGTGAAGTCAACATTCTTGGATCCTGAGCATGAAAGGTGACTGGAGCTGATCTTCTCTCCAGCAGCTGGTTTCTCAGGGACCAGCGTTGCACCAGGCAAACGGTTCTTTCTTTCTGTCTCTTCCTCCTCTCCTCTGCTCCTTTGTCTGATGGTACTGTTTTCCATCTTGGTTGTTCTTTGTTGATGCAGCTTTTTTTTGTTGTTGTTTTGATTCTTGATGTAGTGGAGTTGTATTCCCCTGCTCTTCCCTTTTGATCCCGGGGACCTTCTGTAAATGAGTGGGGCATTGTGCCATCTGGATGGGGAGGGGGCAAGAGAAAGGGGGAAGTAAAGGATGGGAGGTGTGGTCTGCTTGTGATGGGAACAAGCAGGGATTGCCGCTGCTAAGTTGTCAGGAGCATAAGCTACAATGCTACGAGTGTAGCATTGGCTTTCATTCTCCTTGCAACTCTTTCCCGTTCTGCCATTTCATTTGTACTATCTGGTTCCCGGAAGCTCCTAATTCATTAACACAATTATGGGGATGCTGCTTTCAGGAGATCCAGACTATTAGGAGAAGAGAAATGTGCGTACACAAAAAGGACAGAGCAATCTCTTGGTGTTTGAAAGCAACCAGAGAAAAAGCAGTGAAAGCCATCTCTCTGATTGGGGAAGATGGACCTCATGGACCTTCTCATGGATCCAAGGTCACACCAAAGTCCACTACCAGGAAAAAATGTCATCTTCTGATGATGCTGCCTACCTCCAGATTGATGAATTTTAGGATTCTCAGTAAAGCCACTTTAGCTGAGGAGGTTCTGGAGGCTGAAGTCCACACAACAGCACCCAAGTCATGAGAGTTTTCCCTAATGCAAGGGTGGGAACTTTCTAGGTCTTTTTGGTTTTTGGCCTCCTGTTAGTTCCAGTCTCAGTGGTCAGGAACAAAGGGAAATATTGTGCAATGATATCTGAAGGACATAGAGTTTCCTTGGCCCTTGTCCACACCATGAACATTATACTTGCTTTCAGGTCTCTTTAATGATCATGGCTCCTCCCAGGGAATCATGGGAATTGTAGTTAAATTTTTAGAAGCCCTGAGGTAGACATGGACTATACACTGGTGGCTTCCCAAAGTAATTTTTCAATGGGCTTTCCTTAGAGGGTGGAGGGCAATTCACCATCTTCAATAATGGCCTCAGATCCTCTTTCATGATGTCAGCCATTTTTCTCCCGATGGAACTACAGTTCCCAGGATCCTTTGGGAAAAAGAGTTGGAAGTGACCTGAGGGAACTTGGCAGTGAGTGACCCAATCCATAGCATTGAGAAGTCCTTCGTACTAGATCCCCCCGTTGCATTGATGATGAAGCTCTCTACACTTTTAGCTCTCCTTTCTTCCTCCCCCTTACTTTCTCCAGAAATGTTTGTTTGTTTGTCTCTTGGTTTCCTTCCTCCCTCGCTTTTCCTTTGGTTTTTTTTTTCCCCTCTTCCCCTTTTGACTTGCTGATGTCTTGTGGAGTTTGGCTCCGTGCGGATGTTGATAACTGCTTTGTTTTTGATTAATCTCAGCTATCTGGGCAGTGTTGTCGAGACAAGCCACTCCTCAGCTCAATAGGTAAGGGTGATCAATGTCTGAAAGGATGGTGATGGGTTTTGGGGATTCGGTTGGGGTGAGGGGTCCGGGAGGGGATGTGAGAGGGGCTTTCCTCCCCAATAACATTTATTTATTGATTGATTTGGTTATTATTATTATTTTTAAATCCTTTTCTTTTCCTTTAAAGGGGAATAAGGCATTGCAAAAACTAGGACAAACTATTGCACACGCAAAACTTTGTGGCTTTGGGGTTTCTCCCCTTCTGCAGGTTAACAATAGCAATAGCTTAGACTTATATACTGCTTCACAGTGCTTTACAGCCCACTCTAAGCAGTTTAAAGAGTCAGCCTATTGCCCCCAACAATCTGGGTCCTCATTTTACCCACCTCGGAAGGATGGAAGGCTGAGTCAACTTGAGTTGGTCAGGATCAAACTGCTGGCAGTTGGCAGAGTTAGCCTGCAATACTGCATTCTAACCACTGTGCCACCACAGTCCTTCCTTCCTTCCTCCCTCCCTCCCTCCCTCCCTCCCTCCCTCTGTCTCTCCTTCCTTCCTTCCTTCCTTCCTTCCTTCCTTCCTTCCTTCCTTCCTTCCTTCCTTCCTTCCTTCTTTCCTTCGCAATAGCACTTAGACTTATATACCGCTTCACAGTGCTTTTACAGCCCACTCTAAGCAGTTTACAGAGTCAGCCTATTGCCCCCAACAATCTGGGTCCTCATTTTATCCACCTCGGAAGGATGGCAGGCTGAGTCAACCTTGAGCCTGGTGAGATTCAAACTGCCAAATTGCAGGCAGCCGGGAGTCAGCAGAAGTAGCCTGCAGTACTGCACTCTAACCACTGCGCCACCACGGCTCACCTCCCTCCCTCCCTCCCTTCCTCCCCCCCTCTCTCTTTGGTTCAAACCAATTGGCAAAGCAGGGATGACCACTTATGAACTTTGAAGTAAATAGAAATTTCTAAGGTAGGTAAAATGAGGACCCGGATTGTGGGGGCAATAAGCTGACTTTGTATAAAAAAAGAACACCGCTTTGGGGGGACCCCAAAGCCCTACTAAGCAGGTATATACAAAAGTATGAAGGCTATTGCTTAACGCATTGTAAGCCATCCTGAGTCTCCCGAGAAGGGCGGCATATAAATCAAATTTTAAAAAAAAGAAAAATTGAATCTGTGAGGACTATGCAGGGGCTATTACAGTCAATGCTTCTTGCTTTGGCTTTCAAAGGAATGAAATGGGTCTACCTCAGTCTGAACTGAAGCTTCTTGGATGACAAGCAAAATGTTTTTCAAGAAAAAAACCACGAAAGTCCTGTTGTCTTTTTTTGGAAAAGCATCTTTGGGAAGACTCTACTTTTTTTTTCTGTTTAGAGTCCCAAAATGGCCACTTGAAAACCATCCATTCGTGAAGCACTAAAAATATATTAGTGGGCCTTGAATGAAATCCTAGACTATCAGCCTTTCATGGTAGAACATGGAGGCTAAAACATACGATGAACGGTTGTAGGAACTGGTCATGGCTAGTCTAGTGAAGAGAAGGACCAGGGGAGACATGATAGCCATCTTCCAATATTTGAGGGGCTGCCACAGAGAGGAAGGGGGTCAATCTATTTTCCAAAGCACCCGAAGGCCAGACAAGGAAAAATGGATGAAAACTGACCAAGGAGAGATTCAACCTAGAAATAAGGAGGAATTTTCTGACAGTGAGAACAATCAACCAGTGGAACAGAAGTTGCCTTCGGAAGTTGTGGGAGCTTCATCACTGGAGGTTTTCAAGAAGAGACTGGACTGCCATCTGTCAGACATGGAGTAGGGTCTCCTGCTTGGGCGGGGGGTTGGACTAGATGACCTACAAGGTCCCTTCCAACTCTGTTAATCTGTTAACATAGAATAATAGGGTTGGAAGGGACATTGAAGGTCTTCTAGTCCAAACCCGCTGCCTATGGCGGGAGATCCTATACCAGTGATGGCTAACCTTTTTGCCGTTGCGTGCCAAAAGCGGGGGCCGTGCGGGGAGGGAGGTTGCGTGCGCGTGTGCCCATGCTCATAATTCAATGCGCCCTGCCCCCCATATGCGCCTGTGACACCCCCTGTGCTCCCCCCACTTTTGGCACGTGATGGCACGGTGGGCCAGATAGACCCGTTTTTTGTCCTCCCCAGGCTCCAGGGCTTTCTATGAGCCTGGATAGGGCGAAAATGGTCTTCCCCACCCACCCACCCCTGGAGGCCAGAAATGGCCCATTTCCCGACTTCCGGTGGACTCGGAAAGCCCAAAAATCAGCTGGGGAGCTGAGCTAGGGCAACGCTTGCGTGCCCACAGATATGGCTCCATGTGCCACCTGTGGCACGCATGCCATAGGTTTGCCATCACGGTCCTATACCATTCCAGTCTCTTCTTGAAAACCTCCAGTGATGTCCTGACTGCTGATGTTCCCCTGCCCAAGACTGAAATATTGCAAGCGGTAAAGCACTGAGTACTATATAACATTGATCAGTGCTTCTAAACAAGAGACGGAAAGTAGATTGCGTTTCGTGCTTTATCCATTATCCATTTAAGAGGTCCCATTAAACCACACATCCACCCCTCAGACTAAATTGTTCTTTTATGAGTGGGCTCTGTAAAGTTGTCAGAGGCTGAAGGCATTGTGGATGGTTTATAACCAGGCTAGTAAAAAAATATCTTCGTGGTCTTCCTTTCCGTAGCTCTTGTTTTATGCCGCCATAAAACAGATAGCGCAAGAGAGCTTATACAATTTATGTCAATGCTTCAGTTCCTCTGCCAGAGAGGGACACAAACAAATCCATTTTTTTTTCTCTCTCTTTTTTTGGCCATGTGGGATATAAAGCAATTTGGGCAGTCTTTGGAAAGATTGCCTGGAAGATTTCTGGATCTCTCTCTTTTTTTTTTAAGGATTTTTTTTTAAAAAAAGCCTTTTTTTCCAGAAATTTTGATCACGTGATTACGGGGATGCTACAAAGATCGCAAATGTGAAAAAAATAAATAAAGTTGTAAGTCACTTTTTCAGGACCGTTGTAACTTTGAACGGTCACTAAATGGACTGTTGTTAAGTCGAGGACTACCTGTCCTTGCCTGCCTCTCAGTCTGACAGGAAGCTCAGCTGAAACTGCCCAGGCACTTTCAAAAACCAATATTTTAGCAAGCATCCCTAAGGCCAGAAAGTTGTCATTTCTGAAAGCAGGGATGTCAAACTCAAGGCCCGTGGGCCGGATCTAGTCTGCAGGGTGCTTAGATCTGACCTGTGGGACCTCTCTGGAAATAGTGAAGGACTGGCCCCCGGTGCCTCTGCCAGCAAAAACAGAGCTCGGGAGGGCCCACATGACCCTCCCGAGCCCTGTTTTCACTGGCAGGGGATTGCAGGAGGCTGTCCCAGCTTGGGAGGGCTCCGTTTTCACTGGCAGAGGATTGCAGGAGGCCATCCCAGCCAAAAACGGACCTTGGGAGGCTCCGTTTTCACTGGCAGAGGGTTGCAGGAGGCCGTCCCAGCCGAAAACAGATCTTGGGAGGGCTCCGTTTTCACTGGCAGAGGGTTGCAGGAGGCCGTCCCAGCCGAAAACGGACCTTGGGAGGGCTCCGTTTTCACTGGCAGAGGGTTGCAGGAGGCTGTCCCAGCCGAAAACGGACCTTGGGAGGGCTCTGTTTTCACTGGCAGAGGGTTGCAGGAGGCCGTCCCAGCCGAAAACGGACCTTGGGAGGGCTCCGTTTTCACTGGCAGAGGGTTGCAGGAGGCCGTCCCAGCCGAAAACGGACCTTGGGAGGGCTCCGTTTTCACTGGCAGAGGGTTGCAGGAGGCCATCCCAACTGAAAACGGAGCTCGTGAGCCGGCTTTCGCTGGCAGAGCACTCGAGCCACCACAGGCACCCCCCGACATGAGTCATGTCAAGCTGGCCATGCCAACACTAGCCACACCCACCCTGCGCACGTGCCCCCCGATGAAACACAACCTTAATGCAGCCCTCAATGAAATCGAGTTTGCCACCCCTGTCGTAAAGGTTTAGCTGCACTTCTCAGAAAGCAGAATTTGGGGGGGGGGGGTCAGTTCCATTTTTTTCAACTTTCCACAAAAGTCGCCCCCCCCCCCACACTTGCTGCCAGCATGCACTGAACCAAAAGCTGAGCTTCTCTGCTGCCCACGGATCAAAACCCCAAAGCCACAAAGGAAGTTGGTGGATATCCCTGGATTTCACCCTCTGCTTTCTCTCTCTTCCTGCGTATCGGTCTCTGAACCGGGATGGCCCTTCAGCTCCTAGCCTTTAGAGCATCCAAAGTTGGGCGGGCAAGACCTTGTATGTGCCCTGAAACCCTTGTCACTCCGGTGTTTATCTTTGGAGTATGAAGATCCTTGTCTGTCTGTCTCTCTCTCTTTTTTTGGAAGTAACCAGTTTTCCCCTTTAAAGGCTGTCTTTGTTATCAGGCCTCTGCATGCCTTTCACCCTTGCTCTGGCTTGGAGAAATTGTCAGTTCTCTCGTCTGAGTGCTTCGTTAACTCCTCTCTTTTATATATATATATATATTTTATTTGTGATTCCTCTTCCTTGATTACGTTTTGCCCTCGTTCTGTTTCTCCTTCCTCTCTCTCTCTCTCTCTCTCTCTCTCTCTTTCTCTCTCTCTCTCTCTCTCTGTCTCTGTCTGTCTGTCTGTCTGTCTCTCTCTCTCTCTCTCTCTCTCTCTCTTTCTCTCTCTCTCTCTCTCTTTCTCTCTCTCTCTCTCTCTCTCTGTCTCTGTCTGTCTGTCTCTCTCTCTCTCTCTCTGTCTCTGTCTCTCTGTCTCTCTCTCTCTCTCTCTTTCTCTCTCTCTCTCTCTCTCTCTCTCTCTCTGTCTCTGTCTGTCTGTCTGTCTCTCTCTCTTTCTCTCTCTCTCTCTCTCTCTCTCTCTCTGTCTCTCTCTCTCTCTGTCTCTCTGTCTCTCTCTCTCTCTTTCTCTCTCTCTCTCTCTCTCTCTGTCTGTCTCTGTCTGTCTGTCTGTCTGTCTCTCTGTCTCTGTCTCTGTCTCTGTCTCTGTCTCTGTCTCTGTCTCTCTCTCTCTCTCTCTCTCTCTCTCTGTCTCTGTCTGTCTGTCTGTATCTCTCTCTCTCTCTTTCTCTCTCTCTCTCTCTCTCTCTTTTTTTCTCACGCCACGGTGAGCCCTTCTCCCTCCTCTCCCTTCCTCTCTTCTTCTTCTTCTTCCACCTCTCCTTCATCTCTCTCTTTTGCCAGCATGGTGAAAAAAAATCCATTGTGTAGGCCAAGTTGTGCTGATCCCGCAAAGCTGGGGAAGGGGAACGTGCTCTGCTCTTCCCTCGGCTTGTCCTTCTCTCATTGTCTTGCTGGGTGCTGGTTGTGGTGGAGCTGGCACGGCGGTAGCAAAACACTTCATGGTGTGTGTGTGTGTGTGTGTCTCTCTGTCCAGGGTGGGGCAGGTGGTCCCCTTGCTCTTTCCTTTAGCAACTCTCATTAGTCCAGCTTGCCCATTGCTATGCAACCGTCCTTCTCCAATTGTAGCTGCTTCCTGGCGATTGAGGTGGCTGGCAGATCTTTCTAAGGGTGGTGGTGGTATCCTCTGCGCATTTTCCAAGGGGTTTGCCTATTTGAGGCGGTAACATTGGAAAAGTTGTCCTTTCCGAAGTTACTTCCTGACTGGTTTCCTTCTGCAACCGAAACTCTCTTCGGAGGTCAAAGGGTGTGCAACTTCTCGCCATTCCTTCCAGCTTCTTCTGGCTTGAAAAGAAAATACATGACTGGTTCCTACAAGAGGTTTAACCAAGTAATGGAGGGTTTATTTTTTGGGGGTGGTGGTGGAGGGATTGGGACAAAAATCGTGCACAATAGACTAACGGAATAGCGGGATTTCCAAACAAGGCTGCATCTCAGAAGATCTAACCAGTGGTGGGTTCCTCCCGGTTCGGCCCGGTTTGGCCGAGCTGGTAGCAGTGATGATATGACGTCACTGAACCGGTTCTCTTTGTTCGGGAGCTGTGCCCCCCCGCCCCCTGCCCCCCCCGCGTTATTCTTACCTTTTATTTGGCCCCACCCCCAATCTATTGCTGCCTCCCGAGTCCCAGCTGATTGGCTAGAAGGAAAAAAACTGTTTAAACTCTTGCCGCGGGGCTTCAAAGGGCCGCCCTACAGCTGATCCATGTTAAAAGGCAGTGTGGTGGTAGACCGGTGCCTCCAAAAACAAATGGGTAGACCGGTGCCTCCAAAAACAAATGGGTAGACCAGTGCCTCCAAAAACAAATGGGTAGACCAGAACGCTCCAAGAACAAATGAGTAGACCGGTACAGCTCTGCAAGCAGTTAAAAGCCTGGTAGACCAGTACCTCTGCTAAATCCTAAAGAATTGTCACATGACCATCAAGCCACGCCCACAAAATAAGCCACGCCCACAGAACCGGTAGTAAAAAAATTTAGAACCCACCCCTGGATCTAACCAAGCTTAGTCTGATTGGGAATGCAGTTGCTAGATTTGGTTCAGTGTTTGGGTTGATATAGTAGTTACCTCCTTTGCAAATGAGCCGAATTTTTTATTTCAGCATGGTTCAAGGCCGTTGTGCCAGAAAGAAGAAGAAGAAGAAGTTAGTCATGCTTTCTTTTCTGGCTGTTGTTTTTTTTTTTTTTTGTCCCAAGCTGTGCCCAAGCTTTGCTGGCGAAGAGGCACAGAAACGGGATGACGGATACACAGCAGAAAATAGCTTGAATGGAATAACAGTTGGAAGGGACCTTGGAGGTCTTCTAGCCCAACCCCCCTGCATAAACAGGAGACTCTATACCTGTGATGGTGAACCTATGGCTTGCGTGCCAGAGGTGGCACACAGAGCCCTCTCTGTCGGCATGCGCGCTGGCCAGCTGGTCTTCACAGGCACTGGAGCGTCAAAAAATGGCCTGAAAAACAGCCTAAAACTAGCCCCAAAACTGCCCCCCAAAATGCCCAAAAAACAGGCATGTGTGCACTGGCTAGCTGGTTTTCAGGTTTCCAGTGCGTGCACATGCACACATGTTCTGGTTTGGGCACTCGGTGCCGAAAAGGTTTGCCATCGCTGCCCTATACCAGATGTTTCCAAATATAATCTCTAAAAGCCCAGCCAGTTTAGCCAAGGGTGAAAAACCATGAATGTAATCCCAACTCTGGATGATTCTGGATTGTAGGAAAAAAATTTTTTGAAATCCTCCACTGCTAGGGACCCACAGACATTACTGTCACCTCCAAGTTCTCTTGGGATTTTTCAATAGCATTTGATAGAAGATGTTGGAAACAGAAATTCTGTTCTACAAAGTGTTTAATTTTTTTAATTTCCCCCAGAAAGACATTTCTTACATGACCAGCCTTATGTTTAATTGCATTGTGGTAATGCAGCTTCCCCTTTTTTCTCCCCTTCTCTTAAAAACTTGTTTAATTTCAGTGGATTTTTGAGAGTGTTTAAACATTGTGACTCCTTTGTTTCCTCCCAGGAAAACTTGAGGTTCAAAGACAGAACGAGTGAGGTTAGAACACACCAAGACCTGGGTGTAATTGAAGTGTTGTGATTCTAACAAGGGAGAAGACAAATATTCACGATGCAAATGCAAATGCGTTTTACGATTGGCCTACTTTCCTTTGTCGTTCCTTATTATCGGGAGAAACAGTATTGTCTTCAGACGTGTTACTCAAGCATAGTGAAAGGGTTCCAAACAAGAACTTAGTAGGAAGCATCTAGGACAGGGGTGTCAAACTAGATTTCATTGAGGGCCGCATCAGGACTGTGGTTGACCTTGGGGGTGGCCATGGCCGACTGGGTGGGCATGGCCAGCTTGACACTGCTCACTGGGCGTGGCTGACTCGGGACGGTCCATCCCTCGAGCATCGGGATCCCATAGCTCACTCCACTTCCCCGAGGGGGCATCCGCTTACTTCCTCCTCAAGGCTGCTGCCAGTGCCACCGCGGGGTGAGGCCAAGTGAAGAGGCCAGGGGAAGAGACTTACTGCTATGCTTCAGTCTGCCTGACAACAGCTGCAGCTTGTTGGCCTCGCCCCACCCAGCCTCTTCGCCTCTTCGCCTGGCCTCTCGCCTCTATGCCCCGCCTTTCCCGCCACCTCCTGTGTACATCCATGCACGCACGGAGGGATGGAGTGGGCTGGGATGAAGTCCGTTGGCCTTGAGTTTGACACCCCTGATCTAGGAAATAAGGAAAGATTTTAACATTACATCAGTAGCAGAAGAAGAGAAGCAATACCAAAGAAATTCACAACGTAGCCACCGAAAACCCGCAACTATTGCAAAAGGAAGAGAATGGCAAACAATTATCGAATATTTATGTTGGCTATGTATTTCCAACAATGTTTTTATTTGTGTTGCTTTTACTGTTTTGATCTGATGCAGCACTGTCCTTTTATATTTTCATTGTTCAGGAAATTTTCTTGGAGATATATAGTATATGTCTTTGGTATGTCTTTCAGATGGCAACTATAAACAAAATTTATAGTCGCTATAACACGAGAGCCAACCTATTGTGAATTGGGTAAGAAAATCTTGCCCTTTGTAAAAAAATGATTTATCTGTTTGGAAGTCAGTGTCCTGCAAAAAATAATTTACTTATCTGCGGGATAAATATCCTGATATATAGTTTCTTTCTTTTTTTTTTCCAGAGAAGCAATGGTGCTAAATTGAAATGATGGAAAAAGCTTTGCATTCCCTTGTCCAAGGCATAGATTAATCAATTAACTGTATTAATGAGGGAAACAGTTGTTGTAAACCCAAGTCTCTTTTTCCTCCAAATAGGATTTTACTCATGTGATTTATATGCTGTATGTATGCATAATACGGGAGTTCATTCATTGCATACGAGGTCCACTCACAGAGAGATCTGTTAAATGGAAGATTCACTGTTTTTATTCTGAGATTTTTTAAATTATATAGTTAACAGAATAACAGAATTGGAAGGGCAGGAAACCCTACACCACTTCAGACAAATGGTTATCCAATCTCTTCTTAAAAACTTCCAGTATTGGAGCATCCATAACTTCTGGAGGCAAGTCGTTTCAGTGATTAATTGTTCTAATTGTAAAGAAATTTCGCTTTAGTGCTAGGTTGGTTTTTTCCTTGATTAGTTTCCATCCATCGATTCTAGTCCTGCTTTCAGATGATTTGGAGAATAGGTTGACTCCCTCTTCTTTGTGGCAGCCCCTTAGAGCTTGGAAGACTGCTATCATGTCACCCCTGGTCCTTCTTTTCATTAAACTAGACATACCTAATTCCTGCAACTGTTTTTCGTATATTTCACCCTCCAGTCCCCTAATCATCTTTGTTGCTCTTCTCTTCACTCTTTCTAGAGTCTCAACATCTTTTTTTATATATATCAGGTGACCAAAACTGGATGCAAATTCGGTCCCATCATTTTATTTTGTTTGGGAACTATAGAGCAATAGACCGAACATATTGCAAACCTCAAAAGGACGCGGTAGCTGATTGGCTAAGACGCTGAGCTTGTTGATCGAAAGCTCGGTAGTTCAGCGGTTCGAATCCCTAGTGCCGCGTAATGGGATGAGCTCCCGTTACTTGTCCCAGCTTCTGCCAACCTAGCAGTTCGAAAGCAGGTAAAAAATGCAAGTAGAAAAATAGGGACCACCTTTGGTGGGAAGGTAATAGCATTCCGTGCGCGTTTGGTGTTTAGTCATGCTGGCCACATGACCACGGAGACGTCTTCGGGCAGCGCTGGCTCTTCGGCTTTGAAACGGAGATGAGCACCGCCCCCTAGAGTCGGGAACGACTAGCACATATGTGTGAGGGGAACCTTTACCTTTACCTGTATTGCAAAACTGAGTATTTGATAATTCCACTGGAAGTTAGCCTTTACGTTGTTAGGTTTTGCTGTGATTTTGTTTGATTGGACATGATGCCCTGTGCAAAAGCGATATCTGATAGGCACTCTTATTTAATTGCCTCTATTTCGAGCACTTGTTCTTTCCTCTACAATACGAGGCATTCATATATGAAAAAGCTAGTACCTTTTTGAAGCCTTCTTAGGAAACCGTTTTTAATTAGTGGCTTGGCTGACTTTTATTATCTAATGTTAAGAGAGGGCAGGTAATACATGAGCTTTCGGTTCCTTTTATCATCCTCTGGCCAAAGGCCATTTTCTTGATTATTTGATTGATCGTTTCACAACGAACAGGGAGACATCTTTGAATTTTTCAGGCATCTTTGCAGAATCAGAAGGGCTACAAAATTGAATTAAATCTCTCTCTTCTGCTCTCATCTCGCTCTTGATAGCTGGCTATCTAAACCATCTCTTAGAAAATGTCAGTTATTAATCTGTCTCTCTTGTTGATCTTGATGTAGTATTACGTTTAATTAGCTCAGGGTTCCCCCCCCACCCTAAATGCAGAATTTTTCTTGTCTTCTATCCTCTTCATTTCACTCTGCTGCTCAAGCCTATCTGGATCTTTTCAAATCGTCTTATTTTCATCCAGAGGCACATTGTCTCATTTGCCGATTTCTTAAGAATTTCCTAACTTCTTAAAATCTTCCTAACTTCCCTCCTTTGTTCTAGTCGTTGATAAAAATTTTGGACAACAGTGAGCTCAGGGCAGTGGTGGGATTCAAATAATTTAACAACTGGTTCTCTGCCCTGATGACCGGCTGGGTGGGCGTGGCCATGGTGGGTGTGGCCAAGGGATGTGACAGGCAGCACTCGGCCTCCTGCACCCCCCTGGGAGCAAAAATACCCCCCCCGGCATGCCTCATTTTGGGCCTAGTAGGCCTCCCTGCAGCCTCATGGGAGTGAAAACAGACTGGGGGAGGGCACCACACCCTCCACGCCCCATTTTGGGCCTAGGAGGCCTCCCTGCAGTTACCTGGGAGCCAAAATGGGGCACGTGGGGACTCCTGAAAGGGGCGGAGAGGGGCGGGGCAGAGCCAGCCATCAATTTAACTATCGGTTCACCCAAACCGGCCTGAACTGGCTGAATCCCACTACTGGCCCAGGGCAGAATCTTCTGGCATTTCAGTTGATATTTGTCTGTAAGGCAAGGGTGTTCAATCTTGGCCATTTTAAGACCTATGGACTTCAACTCCCGAAATTCCCCAGCCAGCCGTGCTGGGGAAATTAAAGCCCACAAGCCTTAAAGTTGCCAAGGTTTCAGAACTCTGCTGATCTGTAGCCACAACTGACCAGTTTTTGAAGGTTCTATGAAGGTTAAGCCAACTATGAGTCCATCTAATAGTAGTATTATTTAGCGTATATTTTATCATTTTTTTTAAAAAAAAAGTTATAGTGTATCAATGGCGTTCCCCTGATCTACTAAATTAGTAAGTGGCATAAGAGGAAAGAAAATTGAGCAGTGGCCTAGAGGCGGAGCTCTTGCTTCACAATCAGGAGGCTGTGAGTTGAATCCTAGGTAGCGGCAGTTATTTCTCTCATAGCAGTATATATCTGCTATGTACTCTGCATTGGTGACAGGAAGGGCATCCGGCCAGTAAAGACTCAGCTCCATTCAGTTGCCCCAACTCCACCCCAATGTAAGGGATTACAGGATCATTAAAAGACCAAAAAAAAAAAAAAATAGGAGGAAAGAAAATTAATTTGGACAATTAAAAGGTTTGTTTGGACAATTAATGAACAAATATCCTGTTAATTGCAGCGTGCCTATTCAAGCACAGTAGAGTGGTACGTTGGCATACAACTGCTTTGAAACTTATTGAATTTGGTACTCAATGCATTGGGATTCATCGTTCGTTTGGTACTCAACACAGAAGCTACAGCTTGCCAGTGTTGGCTGCCTTGCAACTCACTACATTATTCCTTGTAACCAAACAAAAAAAATTGTTTGGTACTCATATTTTTTGGTATTCATCACACCTCCTGGAATCAATACTGAGGTACCACTGCACTTACTGCTTATAATCTGATCAAGGACCTTGCCCAATATAGACATTAAAATAACAGGTCTGAAATCTCCTATCTTCTCATTCTTACATTTTTGAAGATAGCAATAGCACTTAGACTTATATACGACTTCACAGTGCTTTACGGCCCTCTCTAAGAGGTTTACAGAGTCAGCATATTGCCCCCCAACAATCTGGGTCCTCATTTTACCCACCCCGGAAGGATGGAAGGCTGAGTCAACCTTGAGCTGGTCAGGATCAAACTCCTAGCTGTGGGCAGAGTTAGCCTGCAATACTGCCTTCTAACCACTGGGAAGGGAAGGGAAGGGAAGGGAAGGGAAGGGAAGGGAAGGGAAGGGAAGGGAAGGAAAGGAGGAAGGAAGGAAGGAAGGAAGGAAGGAAGGAAGGAAGGAAGGAAGGAAGGAAGCTATATCACTTAGATTTATATACCGCTTCACAGTGCTTTACAGCCCTCTCTCAGTAGTTTACAGAGTCAGCCTCTTGCTCCCAACAATCTGGGTCCTCATTTTAGTGTCCTCGGAAGGATGGAAGGCTGAGTCAACCTTGAGCCAGTGAAACTCAAACTGCCAAAATGCTGGCAGTCTGCAGTCAGCAGAATTGGCTGCAGTACTGCATTCTAACCACTGTGTCACCATGACTCTGGAAAATCATATGTTCTCCTCTGATATTTTGGGACATCAACTATCCTCCAGGAAATCTCAGAGATTTAAATTCTAAGAATCCTGGCTATACTACCTCCACACTTTTATACATAAGATCTACTCTCTTTTCCTAAACCCAGGCAAGGATATTGGGGAAGATTCATTGGATCAATTTCTTCTTTGGCTAACTGTGGTTCTATTGTAATTGGAAGAACATTTATTCCATCTTTGTGATGGAATGAAGTGAGGAGGTGGATCCCCAAGAGGAATAGGGTGTATTTCAAAGGAGTAAGAGGCAACTCAGTCCAGATATTAGTGTGAGAGAAAGAAGGTGAAGACAGCTAATAGTTCCCAGAGTATATTGTAGATACAAATAATAGAGTCCTCAGTCCGGCAAGACTTTGTCTGTGGGTGTGAAACAATAAAGAATTCATCTTGGAAGAATTACCACAAACCACAATTGTTCGTGTCATTCTTGGTTTTGAACGGGGTGGTGCAGTGGCCTAGAGGTGGAGCTCTTGCCTGTCAAAGCATGAATCAGCCTCGTTCCCCCCCTGGGGAAACTGTAATTAATTAGAGGTGAATGGATCTTGTTTTCCATGGTGTATACTCTCAAAGAAAGAAAACCCAAATGTATTCTAAGAAACATTTTATTATAAAAATAAAACAAACTAGCTAACGACATCTTACCGGCAGTCTTATCACACAGACGGACAAAGGAAGTTAGAAAAAAAAGAATGTAGACATGCGCATTAGTCCAATGTCTCACAAGACCAGTCTTATCTCTACAACAGATAAGTTTCCTGGCAAACTACTGTACTGCTCAGAATGGAAGCTCAGCTGGCAAACATTTAACGTAGTGACATTGCCAATCAGGAGGCTGTGAGTTCGATCCTAGGTAGAAGCTGATATTTCTCTTTCTGGACACACTGAGAATATATCTGCTGAACGAAACTCCGCACTGGTGACAGGAAGGGCATCTGGCCATTAAAATACTCTGCTAGCTCCATTCAGTTGCCCAGACTCTACCCCGCAAGGGATTATGGGTTTTTTTAAATGGAGATGATGATTCTTGGTTTTGGACCAATCTTCTCCACTATTTTTCAACTCATCAAACTCTGGCCTAAAGGGCCGGGTAAATAGCAGCCATATTGTGGCAGAAGAACAAGGACTTACAGCCTGAGTGTCAATAATAGATTGTTCATAGGGTGTGTTGAGAAACCAAATAAGCAAACAAACAAATAAATCTTGTTTGTAATACAGAAGATAACTGGCTGCAGATGGACTGGGCTGGTGCTGCAGTTTCTAGATAACTTGTGCTGTAGCGACATTATTGATCCGGTGGTGTGTTGCCTATGGCAAACCCATCAGCTGGGCCTTAAGTTGTGATTGCCCATAAATGGGGTTGAAGTGTGAAAATGCAGTTGTTTGTAGGCACACTTTACTGTGTAAACTATACTTGTCTGGAGGATCTGCTGTTTGCAGCCTAATCTTTGAAGGCAACTTGGTTAGAGCTTTCTTTGAACCGTGTATGGTGATGTATGACATGAGTATGGCTAACCACTGCAAATATATATATATATTCTGAGGTTTTCGCGGGTGTTTGTATGTAGGTCTTTGGTTATTCGGGTTTTCTTCCGCGTAAAATTGGAGGTTTCTTGGCAACGTTTCGACGAAGTCTCATTCGTCATCTTCAGGCTGGTGTTCTCGGCTTCGTGCTTCTAGGAGCAATGTGTGTGATCGCAGCTCTTTCTTCCTTTTAACTGCCAGTGGGGGTGTGAACTGATTGGGTGGGAGCTTGGCTGTGTTCTGATTGGGCGGAGGTGTGTTCTGATTGGTTGGGGGTTTGGCTGTGCTCTGATTGGATGGGGGGTTGGCTGTGCTCTGATTGGATGGGTGTGTGTTCTGTTTAGGTGTGGGCTTGGTTGTGCTCGGGTTAGTCTGAGTAGCAGGGGGATTTGAGCTGGTGAGCTGTGTTGCTGTTGTTTGGCTTCGTGTTCGTGGCTGTGCTAAGAAGCGTTGCCAAGACACCTCCAATTTTACGCGGGAGAAAACCTGAACAACCAAAGACCTACATACAAACACCCGCGAAAACCTCAGAAAACATATATATATATATATATATATATATATATATATATATATATATATATATATATATATATATATATATATATATATATATATATATATATATATATATTGGCAATCTTAAGGGTCTCCTCTCAACAGAACCTTCCCCCTCTCCTCCCTTTTAAAAGTTGTGTTATTGTGAATGCATCTGTTCTTGGTAGACTTCTAAAAAACTCTTGCAACCCCCACGTGGATTTTTCTGAAAGATTTTCACTCTTGCAACTAGCAAAAACAAAAACAAAAAAAGTGCCTTAAACCAGCCTAGAAATTGCTACTTTAACCCTTCTTCCTTTTCTTCTTCTTCTTCTTCTTCCTCTGTTTAACACTGCAGATGGTTCAGGCCCAGACCCTCAGCCTTAATTGGGCTTTGTTTTCATTCCTTTTGTGTTTTATAACCACAATTCAGCCATTTTGGAGAGGTTGACTCCCACGTTCCCACGAACCGGATAGGCCCAGTGCCCTTTCTGTAACCTTTGCCTGGTTCGATCGTTCTGATGATAAGAACAGGACAATGAAGATTGCCAGCTAAAGGAAGGGCCACAATGGATGGGGTTGCCTTGGAATGCAGGGCTGGTGGTATGGAGGAAACAATAATAATAACCAAGGAGGTAAGATGCTACGTTCACCTCCAGTTGAGAACATGATAGGGTGGATTTGGTATCCACCCTGCTATGCTTGTCACCATCTTTTCCTTCCCTGTGGCAGACCAGGTGGAGGTTGAAATGCCCTCTTTGCCATCAGAGAGACCCTCCCTCGAGAGAGAGAATAGGGCAGGGGGCCACTGATGGCGCTTTCTGCTTTGTCTTTCTAGAAGACGTCCATCACCAACCCGGAACGCGGCCGCACCTGAGAGGCTCGAAGCTCTGAAATACCAACGGATTAAGAAGCCAAAAAAGTCGAAATCCAAAAAACAAAGCAGTGAGTGCGAGGAACACCAGATTCGCTCCCCTGCCTCTCCCGCTGCCCCCTTCCCCACCTGGCACAATGCTCATTGAAGTCAATGACTTGTAATGGGAATTGCTTCTGTCTCTCTATGAGGCCTGAACGTGGCTACGTGGTTTTGGGCACAACCCAGAATAGAGATTGTTGGGTGACCCTCTAGCTTGGTTCTTCAGAACTGAAACATCTCCTTGAGTTTTGCCTCATTCCTTTGGCTACCCTTCTGCATCCTGGGTGCCTTGTAGATGTGTAGATCTCAGGTCCCAGATTTCTTAGCAAAATGGCCATGCTGGCTGTAGCATTTGATGTCCAGCGATTGTCCAGTGATTGTTGGCTGGAGAAAACTGCCTTAGACCAAAATTAGCTTCTAGTTCTCCTAACCTCAGTCCCTACAGCCAGTATTTCCCAGGGGGGTTCTATCTTTAAAACCACCCTCTCATGCACACTTCTCATAGTCCATCCTCCCTTTGACCCCCTGCTCCTCAATAACTTTTCCTGGTTCCTCCTCTTTTAAATTATTGTTTTTTTTGTTACTTGATTATGTCTTTAAGGCTTATCCATTTTGCTGCAATTGCTAGAGCTGCTTTTTTCCCCACCATGTTGGTATGAGTGTGAAAATCATCTTCACCTTCACCGAGATCACCTCCATGCCTTCCTGGTTGACGTTCCTACAGCTCAAGCTTCTCATACCTGCACCTTGATGATACCTTAGGTTGTGTGTATGTGCGCGTGCGTTGAGTTACGGTGATGCCGGCTTGCTTTTTGTTGGCTTAAAGAGAGAACTTCAAAGACTTAAATGTCCTCTCGTAATACTGGTACCGGAGATTGACCCACTCCTTCCTCTTTGCTTTCTTCTCCAGATGGTTCTGCCTCCCAGGTTCAACAACATCCTAACTCTCAGGTACTGTGGCCTGACGAAGCTGTCTGTCTACGGAAGAAGAAGAGACACTCTCGCCAGGATCCCTTTGCCCGCCTCTCCGCCCTGAAGGATGACCTCTGTCACCGTCAGGTTCCTGAAGACCAAACAGCCATTCTAAACAACGTAGACCATGATGATTCTAGTGGGCATGCGACCTTACTTTAGATTAGCACCTGCCAGGGGGAAGAAAGAGGGAAATAAGGAGAAGAACAGATTAGATCTCTCTGTGGTCAAATGCGTGGAAGGAGAAATTGAAGCACAGGTTGGTGTGGCTTAGACCTTCAGGATCCAGGCTCCGATCGGTGACACGGGATGTGATGATCACACGTTACGTGTGTCTCTGGCGTGATCTGTGAGAAGATCAAATCCAGGGTGAAGTCTTTGACTTTTGTGAGGAGCGAATTACATCTCCTACATAGTCTTCTACTGTAATGTAATCTGCAAGGAGAGGAGATATCCTAGTAAACTGGTGGGAAGGCAAAAAGCAAATATCTCAATTTAACCCTCTTCATCCTCTTTTCAAGCTTTCTCTGGATCTCTGGCAGAGATGGGCAATGAAGAGCTAGGAGCTCTTTTTGGTCAGAACTGGGCAACCCACCTGCTCTCTGCTGTAGCTTCAAGCTTGTATACTTTCTGGAAGGGGAATACGACTGATCGAATTGTACAAACCTGCTTCTCCCAATATTATTTATTCATATATATGAGATATTTCTGTATTCGTATATATGAAAAAGAAACCATAGAAGCAAGGGACGGTGTGCGTTTGCGTAGCGTTTATTTAGAATTCACTAGAGAAAGAAAACGCGGTATTAGTTGAGCGAGTCGGTTGGCATATTATTGGATGCAGCAAAACTACTGAGATTTTGAGCTGAGATTTATGAGCGTTACGACTTCTTAGTTTTTATTTACTTGTGTGTTATTAGAAATTATCCAAACACACCAAGGGGGCAAAAAACAGAAACAAAAAAAAATATATTCTGCTCGTTTCAACTGTCAGACCTCTTTGATGTCTGAATATTCTGAGTGAAAATACAACGTAGAGTTGACTTTCTTATCTGTTGGGTGAAGATCAAGGATTACAGTATGCCTTGTACGTTTGCACAGTTCAATCTTAATTTATACTGGTGGTGGTGGGGGAACAAAACCTGTAGGACATTTTATATCAGACTAAATAAGAAAATGGCAGTTTGTTTGTTTGTCTCAATGGCCAGGGAAATTGACAGCCCAAATTGTACTTTCTGGCAACTTTTAGGTTTAGATGGGCTTCTTTTAAGATGCTAATTTTGCTATGCTTGTATCTGTACTGTAGTACACCTTTTTTAATTTTTTTTTTTAAAAGGCTAGTCTTTTCACTATAAAGCATCACTGCATTAGCTTTGCTGAAAATAAGGAGGTTTTAAAACTCTTTCGTCTATGTTTAAGCAAGGATTTCTCCCATTTCAGTTCGGTTTTTGGTTTTTTTTTTTCCTGACTGCATAATAATAATAACAAACACAGTGTGTTCATTTACAAGAATGAGGAGGCTGAGCCCAAGCTAGCATATAAGATTAGAGGACAATATATGGAAATCTTTCTCGACGAAGTAAATTGTCTGTGCAGAATGAGCTCAGTGGAGAGGAAGGTAGAGCTACTTTTAAAAACTTGCAAAGGATTTCTGCTTAAAAAAAAAAAGAATGAAAGGATTCCCATTTGCAGTCTAAAAGAAATGCAATTCATTCTGTAGCCTTCAGATGCTGCCGTGAGATGTGAGTTCAGATTTGAGCCAAATGGAAAACAAAAAAAAAAGAGTAGCAAAAATGCAGCAGAAAAAGAAAGTTTGGAAAATAATCTAATCTTTAATTTAATTTAATTTAATTAATCATATTTCTATGCTGCCCAACTCCCAAGGGACTCTGGGCGGCTTACAACAGAAATAATACAAAATCTTCCCAGGATGGATACAGAAATTCTTTCAAGTAGCAGCTAGTGAAACCAAATTCCCTATATCTTTCTACCACTATGCCTCTTCCTTCTGATTTTGATTTTTGGTTTTGTTCCTCTCCTCTTCCTCATCACGGTTTTAAGGCAGGTCCTTATCATGCTTCCTTTTTATTAATCTTATTCTAGGTTTGTAGAAGTAAACATTTAGAGACGACGACAGCAGGGGTGGGTTCTACCTACCTTTACTACCGGTTCACAACGGGGTCGCGCACCGCTCTTCTGTGCATGCGCAGAAGTATTTTGATAACGTTGGGGTTGATGGGCGGAGCCTCCCGCCAGTTTTACTACCGGTTCTATAGAACTGGTGCGAACCGGGGGAACCCACCACTGGACGATGGTGAAAAATTGAATTTTGCAAACATCTTTACAATTGTTTCAATTGATTGTTGATTCTCTACAATCAACATCAAACTAGCTCAGTTGGGTTTAATCAGATAGGATTATTCAGAGAATCTAGTGACAGGAGGTGATGAGGATTAGGGATACTACTGTCAATTTCTACATAGTGAACCCCAGAAATAAGTCCCCGTATCGCTTCTTAACTATGATAAACCCAGAACACGGGGCAAAGAGACTGTGCTAGGTTTTGTAGATTACATATTGTTGCTTGGACCCATCTAACAAGATATAGGGTATAACAGTGCATAGATTGCTTCTATAGCTTTGAACATACCTAACCGGATCTTCTAGCTTTTTAAATTACATTTATTTTGAAGTGTTCCTTGTATGTAATATTTAGGTTTGCTTCTTGGGCAGCTTGGAGTAAATAATGACGTTTCCTTCAAGAAGAGGTCAAGTTCTAAGCTAGGTATGTCCATCTAGTTTTCTTGACAAAAATACAGAAAGGATTTTGTGTTGCTTTCTGGATATATTTTTTTTAAATTCCCACTCTAGCCCCCTCCCTGGGATGTCCTATTATCAAGTCAGTATGTCTCCTGCTTAGCTTTTCGAGATCAATGACTAAAGAAGACTAAACAGTCTGCAGAGCTCCAGAAACAAGGCCTGTAGAGTCATTTCTGAGTGCAGATTTAATGACAGATTTCATGCTTCTTTATGATAGCCTCTGATACGATCTTCTACAGAAGATGGCTTCTCTTAAGAAGATCTCTACCCTCGGCCAATTGCAATAGTGCCTACTGACCCGAAGGGCTACAATATCGGTTGACTTCAACTAGTTGCAAAAGGAAGATTATGACAATGGAGCTGGCGTGAAATCCATATCAGTTTAGAAGGCTGATATACCTTTGCTCTTTCGCAGAGGTCATTGGCAGGAGCCTTCTTCCTTTCTAATGCAGTCTTACTGAGGGGAATGGATAGTGATGTGAACAGATAGATTGGCATTGCCAGGAGATGAGGCAGAAACCATGGGGGGCTTTTTTAAAGCTATCCAAAGCAATACATTGTGGACTGACTTGAAGCAAGCATCTTGATCTCCTTATTGGAGCGTGTTCTTCGACTTTATGCCATCAGGTTTGCCACCTGCACAAGCTTCCATTAAAAAAAAAAAAGGGTAGGTTAGTGTAGATTTGAATATGATGATGTAAGGTGGTTGAAACGAATGGAAATCTCTTTCTTGGTATTACTTAATACATTACCAGGCCTACTTAACACTTACCCAGCCTATATCTCAGCATTTCCATCCACTGGTGGGATTCAGCCGGTTCGCACCACTTCGGGAGAGCCGGTTGTTAACTTTCTGAGCAGTTTGGCAAAGTGGTTGTTGGAAGAAATCATTAGGGCAGAGAACCGGTTGTTAAATTACTTGAATCCCACCACTGTTTCCATCCATAATGAAAGCATTTTTTTTAAAATTGACAATTTGGATTATTAATGGCTATAATTAGATAATTGTTAACCATTAACTTAAATCAATCCACTGCAGGATGAAGGGCTCTTCAAGGTTGTGGGCTGTGATCTGCCATGTTGGCCAAGTGTGGCTGATAAATAGAGGTGCTTTTTTTTTTTTTAAACTTCTAGTCTAGGAAAGAAAGAGAGGAGGAGACTGGCCAAAAGTAATATGGAATACTGCATCCAGTTTTGTTTGCCATGATATAAAAAAAGATGTTGAGACTCTAGAAAGAATACATAGAAGAGCAACGAAGATGATTAGGGGACTGGTTGCAGAAATTGGATATGTCTAGTTTAATGAAAAGATGGACTATGGTTGACATGATCGCAGCATTCCAATATCTAAGGGGCTACCACAAAGATGAGGGGGTCAACCTGTTCTCCAAATCAACTGAAGGCAGGAGAGAAGCAATGGGTGGAAACTAATCAAGGAGAGAAGCAACCTAGAACTAAGGAGACATTTCCTGATAGTTAGAACAATTAATCAATGGAACGACTTGCCTCCAGAAGTTGTGAATGTTCCAACACTGTAGGTTTTTAAGAAGATGTTGGATAACCATTTGTCTGAAATGGTATAGAGCCGTGATGGCGAACCTATGGCACGGGTGCCACACGTGGCACGCGGAGCCATATTGGTGGGCACGCGAGTGTTGCTCTAGCTCAGCTCCAGCGCGGATGTGTGCACCAGCCAATTGATTTTCAGACCTTCCGGTCCCACCGGAAGTCAGGAAACTGGCTGTTTCTGGCCTCCGGAAGGCCTTCGGGGGGATGGGGAAGGCTGTTTCTGCCCTCCCCAGCCTCCTAGAAAGCCTCTGGAGCCTGGGGAGGGGAAAAACGGGCCTACCGGGCCCACTGGGCCATTGCGTGCCAAAAGCAGGGGGAAGTATGGGGGGGGTCACGTGCACATGCGCGGGAGGCGGGGCGCATTGAATTATGGATGTGGGCACCCGCACCCATGACCCCCCCCGCGACCCCCGCTTTTGGCACGTGACGGCAAAAAGGTTAGCCATCACTGGTATAGAGGTTTCCTGCTTGAGCAGGGAGTCGGACTAGAAGACCTCCAAAGTCTCTTCCAACTCTGTGATTTTGTTAAGTCATCCAGCTGTCTTCCATCCCTAGAGGAGGATTAGAATCTGGCTGTACCCACTCCTACTCCAGATTTTGATTATGGTACCACACTGATTTTCATGTATGTGTTCATCCGATGGGATATTTGCTGTTGAGTGCTTTGTGAGTTTTGCTCACAAAATTCTTGACTACTTTGGTGGACTTATCTTCCAGTGAGTTAAGTTTTGGATTCTTGGACCCAGAGTTCAATTAGCCAAGCTTTGTTTATTCAGCTAGGACTTTGCTTTATAATAATACGACTTCATGCATATGTTTACCCAGAACCCCCAATTGGCTGCCCCCCAATTGGCTGCCTGCCCAGTGTCTTGTCAGCTGTTCATGTTCTGCTTGTGTGAATCTTCTGTGGTGATGTGGAAGGAGAAGCGGAAGAGAATGAGTCCTGGAACCCAGCTGGTGATGGTTCAATAAACCATGGTTGAGGGAACAATGCCTTAACAGCATATGTGACCCCAGTTATTTGCCACTTGCCAAGCTGCAGCATGGACCTCCTAGGAGGGACTCGGTCTTGTTCAACCCCTTTGGA
Source organism: Pantherophis guttatus (assembly GCF_059756535.1). Classification (NCBI taxonomy): domain Eukaryota; kingdom Metazoa; phylum Chordata; class Lepidosauria; order Squamata; family Colubridae; genus Pantherophis; species Pantherophis guttatus. The sequence goes on along the minus strand of NC_142071.1, from coordinate 25,527,285 downwards.
GCACCTTGGAGGCTATTCCACTAATCATTCTAATGGTAAATCAGCTATGACAAATATCAGGATTTCAATATTATTTTGGGTACCTTTAGCATGGGCGTTGAGCTTTTCAAGCAAGGATGTCCAACCTTGGCAACTTTAAATCTTGTCTTTTCCTCAGTCTTTGGCTAAGGAATTTTGGGAGTTGAAGTCCACAGGTCATAAAGAGGCCAGAGTTGTCCACCCCTGTTGTAATTATTTGATCACCAATGCTTTAGATTTTTGGTTTTGTAATTAAGCGGTCAGTTTAGATCAAAGAGGGAGTTCAGAATTGGTGGTCTCTGAAACCATTCCACTGAATTTTCTGAATTGAATGGATTTTAGAAATCCCAATCTCCTCAGTAATAATTCAGATTGGGTTTGCCCCAAATCTTTTTTTCCCCCTACAATCCTTCTGTGGAATCTGGGGGGGGGGGGGGCGTGAGGTGTCATTATTATTTTTTTAGCTTTCCAAGCTATGTTGAATATTTCTTTGTTTTCCACTTTTGTTTTCCCCGTAATGAGGCTAGAGATAGTTTATATTGTTGTTTTTATTTATTTATTCTGGAGAGAGAGAGGTTTGGATGGGCCCATTTTGTGTAGTCCAAAGGAGGATCAACGGTAGCATACCTTTTTTAAAAAACCTTTTAGAAAAGTTTTAAAGGCGAAAACAAAACAACAACAAAAAAATGCCAGCACAGTGCAACGATAATGAAGTTGGACCTAGAAATGAGACATTGTGGGTTCAAGTCCAGCCATGGTTATGGAAGCTCACTGAGTGACATTTTAGCCCAACCTACCTCACAGGGTTGTGGTAGTGAATGAAAAATTGGAAGAGGGGATGCCAGGATTAAACTCCTGGGATAGAAAACCCAACAAGGAAAATAAAATGAAAAAAAGAAATACAAATCACCGGCAGCGAGAATGTGTTTAACTCCAGTCTCTAAGCGAGACTTCTTCTCTCATTAGTTGAGAATGGAAAGGGCGATGTAATTGTATTATTATTCTGTGCCCCAAGTTTCAATGGCTTATCGATATTTGTCAAGCCAAGTATAATCCACTGACCACGTACCATGGCCCCCCAAATCCTCATGTTTTTCTTTTTCCCCTGTTGACGAGGAGTGCAAAAATGCAATAAAGTGTGCTGAGCATCTTTCAAACGTCCAATAGAAGAGAATATTTGTCGCTCAGGGTTGAAACTGGAGTTCTTGGTCGTCTCTGAGCTTGGTAATTTGTCTGCAGTTATTTCATTACCCAACAAGGGAACATCATCAGTGATAGGAGGGTGTGGGATTTGATCCCTGTTCATAAGTAGTAACTTGCCCTGCCTGTTTTGGTGGGGGTATGTTTTTCTCCTTGGAGGAAGACCTCTTTGGACCAACCATACCCTCATCAGAATGGGCAGGGTGAGCTCCTGCATACCAACAGGAAGCAAACCCCACCCTCCCTCACACTGAGGATATTACCTAGTTGGGTAATGAAATGTCTGCAAGCAAATCACCAAATTCGGAGAGCACCAAGAATCCCATCTTTTCATCTCTTATGATGCATTGAAGAAGTTGAGTTAGTTAAGTTACAAACTGCGCAGGCTTAGAAAAAGGCACTCCAGCCACGCAAAGAGTTATCAAAATGATGATAATAAGTCTTTCCAGAGATGGGCTGATACTCTGTGGAAAGCCACGATGTGGTCTAGGAATAGAATGTCGTGTAATGCTGGCCGATTTAGTTCGTAAACCATAGTTTATTCCTCAGTGTCATGTATTAACTAGGTCTTTATGGCATATTGTAGTCAGCTGTATGTGGTTATCTTAGCATAGTGTGCTTAGAGCACTGCTAGACATTGATAATTATTGTTTTCTAATACAGATATAGAAAGACTATCAAAGTGGAGTCAGTCTTTTGAGGCAAGTAGTTATAACGACATATCTCTGTGTTTTACTGCAGATATACACTAGGTGTGTTTCCACAGAATTAAAACCACTAAGGTTTGTTGTTGTTTTTTTAAAGCGAATTGCTAATTTAAAATTCAAAAGCAATCTGTAAATGGAAAAGAAAGGTAGGTCAGAAAAAGGAGCTTTCAAACATTTTGAACTTTGGTGATATTCACATGGAGTTCTGCACATTTGAGCAGGCGATGAGGTATACAGTCAGAGTAACTTTGGCCCTGCTGACTGAGGAGTTGTAGAGGCGAACTCCATCACATCCAAAGGGCACCAGGATGGAGAAGAAAAACCTGCTCCAAGGGATGCACATGGATTAGATGGGACCACGTCATGGCCTATGTGTGGAATCAAGTCAGTTTTGTGCTTCTCCTCCTCTGTTCTCATTTTTATCAGCTAGTGCTTCTCACCATTGGCTGAAAAACCCTGGACTCTTTTGAGAATATTTGCAGGCGACGGGTGAAGAGCAGAGGGCAGTCGAGACAAGCCCGTTGAGGTTCCTCACCATCCTGTCCACAACACATGTTGTGTTCTTGAAAGGGCGTCGAAGGCGACTTTTGGAGAATCTTAACCTGACGTTACTGAGGGGCCTCCGGACTTCCGACCGATCTCAGAATCACTAAGTTAGGCTTGTGAGGCTGAATGTTTGCATGTGCTATCCTGGTACACGTTCTTGGATGTGTGATGACTTTTGCTTGGATGTGCATGTGGTCACAGTATATGGAAAACTCTTTGCAATTGTGACTGATGAAATAGCTTTGCAGAATGCTAAAATCCCAAAGTGAAGACTTTTGCCTAGCTGTTAGTAGCGTCGCTGGCTTAATGATTTGGCCAGCTTTTATCCCCATTTTAATTTTTAATATATATATATATATTTACTGCCAATCTCAAAACTGCAGAGGCCATCATCACGGGACACATTTGCGTTCATTTCAAATTTGCATTAGAGAGCTACAGCTTCCCTTTTAAAGCCCAGGAGGATTTTGAGTTTTTAAGGTGCTAAGTCAGGGGTGAAATGCTCCCGGTTCCAGCCGGATCCAGCGATCCGGTAGCGATTGTTTGGAGAACCGGTAGCGATGGCAGTGCGAGGCTCCGCCCACCCGTCTGAGTGTCGTTACTTCCTGGTTTTAACCAGGAAGTAATGTGTTTTTTACCCTCTGTGCATGCGGTTTTGCGCATATGCAGAGGATCTGTATGCCCATGTGATGCGTGTGGCACATGCACTTCCAAACTGGTAAGGAAGGCAAGTAGCTTTCACCCCTGTGCTAAGTTTCTTATCTTCATAGTCTTCCAAGATTTGGGGGTTCAGCTGCGTATTAACGAATGTCACAGAAAGCTGACAGCCCCTTTTCTTCCTTTAAAGTGCACTGGACACATTGCAATTTCACTAAAATGAAGGGGAATTTTGCTCACGTGCTAATTTTGCTGTTGGAACCGAATTGCATTTGGCTTCAGCGTCCCTTGAATTAAATGAAGAGATGTAAGGGAAGAAAGTGGAATATTTCAGTTCTTTGGTTTTGATTTTCTGCTTTGGTGCCATTTCAGTGCTGGGTTAATTCAATTTTTTTTCATCCACCTGCAGAAACAATATGGATTTTTTCCTAAGTGAATCACACCCGCCTCCAAAGGAAATACTTTAATTCACTAATCAGCCAAATGTGTACATTTTCAGAAGTGCTGCACAGCTAAACCAGGGGCATCTTTTTGCCCGTGTGCTAAAGATCTTGAGGTTTTTGCATCCTCTTGGATCGAAGCTTGCAATTCCAAATCAAGCTAGGGTGAATGCTTTTATTTGCTACACTTCAGCCTTGAGCATGGCAGTTCTGTTTTTTTTAAAAAAAATATGTAAGTCTGTATGGATGTACGTGCGAATGAGTGTGTGATATTTCAAAAAGGGGTTGTTTTTATTTAAGAGAAGGAATGCGTATAGGAACTACATAGCTATATACAAAGAAAAAGACAAGAGAAGAAGTTAGATGGATTTGCAGAAAACATTGACGTGCAAGGGATCAGGAGAATGGAATTCATCTTTTTTCGAAAAACGCACACAGCCCCCTCAGAGGTGGGAACAGGACCTTCTGGGTTAGTCTGTCCTTGAAGATCATTGTGATTTACCGCTACGATCTGCAGAAGATTATTTTAGACCAATGGGCTGGTTCGGCGAAGTTTTAAACCCATTGAGCTGTGAACATCAGACAGGCAAAATGGAGTTGTCAGTGAAGGAGATAAGAAAAATAACGGCAGTGTCGGCCCAGATCCAATTTTCCTACTTCCAAATTTCTGGAAGACTCCAAGTAGCTTTCAGATCTGAGTGCATGGAGTAGGGAAATGACGACTGTGTTCACCTTACGGAATCCATAACTTCATTATGCCACAGAGTGTGGTGACGTCCTAGGTTCTGTTTAGATTGTTTTGAGGAAAGGGGTTCTCCTTGATAGCTTTACTTCTCGTTTTACTTGAGGGTAGCTCTGCTTCAGATGTGAAATACAATGAAAGCAGGGGTGGGCTTCAAAAATTTTAGCAAGGGGTTCTCTTTGCTAAAGTAAATAGTGGTGGGTGGGTGTGGCCACGGTGGGTGTGGGTAGGTTGCTGGGTGGGTGTGGCCATGGTGGGTGTGGCCTAGTTAGCCTCCTGCACCATGGCAGGGGGGGCTTTTTTGCCCTCCCCAGGCTCCGGAGGCTTTCCTTGAGCCTCTGGGAGGGCGAAAATGGCCTCCCCGGGCTTTGGAGGCCCTCTGGAGGCCAGAAATGGCTTTCGTGGACTTCCAGTAAGCCCGTTTTTCACCCTCCCCAAGCCTCTGCGCGTGCCCTGCATTTATCTGCATCCAAAACAGGCCGCGTGGGGACTCCTGGGAGGGTGGGATGGGCGGGGCCAGCCAGGAGTGGGATTTGTAGGTTCTCCAAGCTGCACAGAATCTTAGCTAGAGGTTCTTCCGAACCCCTGCGAACCCCCAGCAGCCCACCCCTGAATTAAAGTTGTGTCCGGGAAGGGCTTTTTCCTTGTGGTTATTCAGCACATTCACTATTCCGTGGGATCCTTACTCTTACGGGAGGAATTTATTGGCCCAAACTGTATCCACTCACATTGTGCCTTTGACGTTTGACAGATGGAAAGAGATTGTCACTGATGGCATCGCCTTTCTTGACATGGGAAATGGAAAATCTGGCTTGAGTGTCGATAAGACCAACCCAAATACCTAACAGTTTACTGGACCCAGACTTTCTCTTTATCAATTAAAACAGTGTTCTCCACCTGTGGTCCACAGATCTCCGCAGGAGCACAATGTTGTCAGAGGGGGGCCCATGAAGAAATCTTGAGTTAAGTCTTGGAAGTCCATGGCCATGATCCACAGCCACAAAAGGTATTTAAAAGGAGTCCGTGGTGAAGAAAAGGTTGAGAACCATGGAATTAAGATGCTCTTCCCACAATCAGTTGGACAATAAATAATCAACAAATCCTTCCTTTCTTAAGCGTACAAGATCAACCATTCTTTTGATCCTCAGGAAAAGTGGTTTTCTCATCCCCTTAATCCACCAATGCTTCTTGTTTCCATTACAATGGTGGGTTCATGCATCCATGTAAGAGCTCCTTTGGTTGATGGTCATGAACTCTGTTTGCGATGAGAAGATCACTTTTACTGTGCTTTTGCCAGTACTATTTTTGAGAATTGTTTTGAAAATCTTAACTTTAGAGGTTGGATGTTCTCAGGGGGATCTTTGAAATCGGAAGCTTCAGGTAGCTCCAAGTTTGCACTGGACCTTCTTAGAAATGAGCTCAACGAAAAAGGTCGCCTGTGAAAAGCAGTTCCTGCAGAAGAAAATAATATGGTTGGGGATGCAGGAATGTGCATTGATTAAGACAGGAATCAAAAGTCAGCTGACAACTTTAATCGGACTGAACTGATTGTAAGATTAGTTGCGTGGGGATATTTTGAGACGAGAAGGATCACTTTAAAAAATGGGGTGTTTGGGAAACTTTTCTGCTAAGAGCAGTGCTGTTTGGAGGCAACCTATCAAAGGGTTGAATTAGAGATCAGGAAAAATCCACAAATAAAGAAGACTGAGAACATTAGCTTCTGCCTCCAGTATGATTTCAGTTATATCATCCTTACCTTTATGGTCCTGAAAGCCCTTAATTTGGGGTAGAGTAGGGGCAGCTGGATGGACCTGAGCATTTACTGGCCGGATGCCCTTCCTGATGCCTATGTGGAGTTCACAGCAGATACATTTTCTTTGTGTCCTAGGAGAAAAACATCTGCCGCTACCTAGGACTGAATTCTCAACCTTCCACATGGAAAGTGAGCGTCTTCCCCAGTAGGCCATCACACGGCTCTATCATCCTTGCCTTTGTCATCTCTATGACATTTCAAACTTTTCTATTTCTTATTTATTTCACCTGACATTCAGTCACCTGCAGCTAACACGGGCAGATGTTGTAGGTTATTTCTAGATGACTGTACGAGAGACATTTTTCATAATCAAATCCGCAGGACTCTGGCAGGTTTTTTTTTACATGGCATAATGTAGAAGAGCTGTAGTAATGCCAAAATAATAGCAGGGAGAAAACAATTTTGAGCCAAGGGTTAGAGAATCAGATATTGTGAGCATGGAGCATTTAACAAAAAAAAACTAATCAATTGAAGAACAGAGTGTCTGAACACTTGCAAGTGGAATGCATCACTTTAAAGTAGATTTAAAATTCCCACATGGTGGAAACTTCCACGTTATATGAGTAACGTCAAGAGATAACATTTCACTTGGCCAAATACTTGGACGGTAAATTAGGGTTGGGTGGAAATAGAACAAGTGTGAACTCTGTATTAACAAAGCTTCTTCCATATCAACAGAAGTTTATTTTTTTAAAAAAAAAACCACACTCTTTTGTCTTCTTTCTATAGGACATTTTAAGGTCATCTGTTTCTTGTTCCATCTTGTCCAGAGGTTTCTACTTGTTTTTGAAGTATGATTCCTTCCCCAGCCTGCAATTCCACTTTAATAGATACTTCGCCTCTCCAGGTTAAACCAAGAGGAGTGGAATTCAGAGAGGAAGAGGAAGACTTTTACTAGAACTACAGTTCCCCTGATTCTTTGGGGGACCTCCTGATTGTTTTGAGAGACATAAAGCTGATGTAGAAACTCAGCAATGACTGTAGACTTTCACTTGGTCAAAGGAAGTCCTTTGTTAGTCCTTTGACCCTTATAAATATAGATATCCTTGAGTGACAGAAATAACACCTTAGAGCAGGAGTGTCCAACCTTAGCAACTCTCAGAATTCTGGGAGTTGAAGTCCACAAGTCTTAAACTTGCCAAGGTTGGGTACCCCTGTCTTAGATGACCTATTTAGAGGAGTCCTGTTTTCTCGTCAGACTTTGGAATATGCGCCCTTCAGGTATTCCAGAACTGTGTTGTATATAAAAGTATATAAAGATAAATTTGATTTCTATTTTACATGTGGGGTGGTGGGAGGATGGGAATAGAGGATGAAAAAGACTATTTAAAGAGATAGCAAGTAAATAGATGTTTAAGAGTTCAGCAAAGTTATTAACGATGAAAAAAAAATAATAAGCTAGGCATTTTTTTTTTAATTTTTGAAAAATGTGTTGGCACTTAACACTTCTACTTCCCAGCTAATTTTGACTATTTTCTTTTTTTTTTTATTTTAGTATCTGGGTTGGACTAATTCCGAAAGTCATTATTACATCATTTTACATTTTAGGATGAGTCTTGAATATGGAGAAAAGGGCATCTTCGGTAGACACCGGAGCAGATTGGGGCTACGAAGGGTATCATTAAGAGCTCTTTGTAAAGGACGCGCAAAATGTGCTGTGTGAACTTTTTGAAAGGATAGCTGGTGCGGCAGTGTTTAAAATAGTTGCACACATTTCTTAGAGGTCAAAGGTCAACTGCGAAGTGTGAAAGGAATACGTGGTGAAATCCTTAAAGGTTTCCAGTGATCAGAGGGCAGGGCACCAATATCTTGTATGCAGGGGTAGTACTCACTACCGGTTTGCAAATGTAAGCATGCACACGGCCTTCCGTGCACGCACTTTGCTCATGTGTGTGTCTTACATGCATGTGCCTGGCCTCAAAAACATGCCTAAATAGGACAGCATAGATTTCCACTACCGAACCAGCTGAATACCACCTCTCCTTGTACCATCCTACAACACCATGTAGGTTTAATTGACGTAGTTAAGATGGATTGTGCAATTCCTCTGAAATGCCGAATGATGCTCACAGACCAGGAGAATTGCAATGTAGTAGGCACCCGCCCATTTTAAACACAAAAACTGTATGGATCCAAGTTTGATCTTACACTCCGGTGTCCATACTGTTCCGGGGGTGTTTCCATTGGCTTTTTTTTTTAAATCGGAGCCATCAACTCTTCAAGGTCCACCAACTGGAATGGCTGCTCCAGAGGAAATGCTGCAAAAATAAGTATGGGGGCATTTTCTGGTAGAACCACAAGGCAGGCAGTTGTATGTTGGTGAAGGCATCTCACCTGCCTTCCAGAAATCCCCCCCTCTGTCTTCTAGAAGTTCTTACTGGTGTTCTCCTTGGCTCTGTCAGCATTGGCACTCGTCTCTGCAACGAACAGTTGTTTGCTACATCAAGAGGGAGAGGGGACGATGGGTCAAGGTAGGGAAGAGGAGGCGTAATGTGGAGGACCAAACTTTTACTTTCTACTCTTGTGGTCGGCTGTTTTGAAAGAATCTCGACTTTGCTGGCTAAAAGGGTTCCATTTGGCCAGTGCAGCCACACAGTCCTGTCGATGGTGCAACTTAGGAAAAAAACGTTTTATATTATTGTTATTATTATTGTGGGTAGTTTAGAGAAATGTTAACGGGGAGGGGAGGGAATTGGGAAAGTTGTTGCTAAGGGATGGTAGGAATAACAACGTAGGTGATGCCATCCATCATCATCACCTATCTTCTGTAACTTGGATGAGTGTGGGCAGTTTCCTTTCAGTATTATAACCCAGGGCTGCCTTGTATTCCTAACTGAGTGAGGTGTTGCAATGAAGCTTCCACTGAGTAGATCACGGGTGTCAAACTTGCGGCATCACATTGCCATCACGTGACGTCTCGCTATGAATTTGTCCTTCGCGGAGCTGGGGTGGGTGTGGCCTGCATGTGATGCAGCCAGTCCCCGGGGCTGCCAGTTTGACACCCTTGGTGTAGATGGAAGGGATCTTCACTTCTTACCCGGTAGCTCTTGGATGGTTTTTCCCAGCTCGGAGGAAAGTTCATGTTCAGCTGAATTTTCTTACAAACTTTCCCAAAGGCATCGATTTTGGAAATGAACGTGACGGGAATGAAATAAGCAAAAAAATGTTTTTAGCCTGAGCTGATCGCCACTCTTAACAGGGTCTGAAAACTTGGATGTCCTTTCCAAATCTCGTTGCTTTTCATTCTTGAAGGATGCTTCCAAGGGAGATCTCAACCCTGCCTCGCTCTGAAAAATATTGTGGGACTTCTAGATGTCGTAAGGCTTCCTTCTTCCGTCTTGTTGTCTTGTTTCAGGGGAATGGGGAGAGCCCACAACCTGTTTCAGTTGGTACCTTTTGGAAATAACCATCCAGGAGAATCTTACTAGACTGGGAAGAACTTGTTATTCGTGGCAATATCTTGAATTCTAGGAGTCTCCGTGTAGTTAGCAGCATACAATTAATACATAAATTCTTCCTAACAGTGTCAATGCAGTTAAAGTAGTTTAAGGTTAGGCGGTGAACTCGGAATAGTATTAGAGAGCTCAACATGGGTTACCCCTGAGTACCCACCACTTTTAACGATAATGGTGTAATTATGGGACTGAATGCAAGATTAATAATAATTTTAAAAAAAGGTTCTAGAGCTTGTGACTTCCTACCTTTGGGTGGGAGGAGCTCATCAAGTTCCATTCTGGATTTGCTCTTCGCGTTTATGGGGGAGGGGCTGTTGGGGCTTTCACCCATTCAGTAAGCAGTTTGTCTAGAAAGTTAGATAAGTGAAGGTAGCGTAGTTTCCTGCACTGCTGAATGGCTAGTCTTAGGATATTGTCTCTGTATACTTGAAGACATCACTTGGAGTGTATATAGAGGAGGGCCTTGGGAGACAGAAGGAAGAGCCATGCAGTGGTCTTCCCTCTGTTCTGGAAGCCTGTTCTCTACAATCACTACATCTATCCATGCATATTGTGGTGCACATCTTTAGGAGACTCTCATCTTGGTTTACAATTGTACTAAGCCATGATGTGGTGCATGCGGTAGATTACCGAAGCCCACACACGTATGACTTAGCAACTACGGCTTACGCAAGACGTTGTAGTGAAGCAAACAATGCCTTAGTATGGAGGGTGAACCAAGCATGAGTAGCAACCTTTGCAGGAAAAGCTGGAAGCCTTGTTGGCTTGGTAGTCCTGCAAAAACAATTCCTATCCCCATGGCCCAAAGTCAGAGAAAGGCCACTAGTAGAATGTGACTTTATAGGAGGAGTGGTACAACTTGTACGTCTAATAATGTCAAGAGTGGAACAGGGTCCTTTCCTTCAGCTTTGAACTTTCACTTTCCATCACTTTTCTCTTCCCCTTCCTTCCCAACATTATCCATCCCATCAATACAGGAAGTCCTCGACTTACAACTATTCGTTTAGCAACCCCGTTCAAAATTACAAGGGCACTAAAAAAAAAAATTACAACCGTCAGTTCTTGTGCTGACAATTGTTGCAGCGTCCCCACAGTCCCGTGATCCAAATCCGGTTACTTAGCATCTGGCATGTATTTACGACGGTTGAAGCATTCTGGGGTCATGTGACCACCTTTTGCGACCTTCCCAACTGGCTTCTAACACACAAAGTCAAAGGAGGAAGCGGCGCTCACTCAATGACCGCTGAATGATTTCCTTAACGACGACGGGGATTTGCTGAGCGAAAAAAAAAGGTTGTAAAATCGGGCTTAGCAATGGAAATTCTAATCCCAATTGTTGTCGTAAATCAAGGACCAGTTAAATATGGTGTGCAGTGGGACTTTTGCTGCAGGTATGGCAGGACTCTCTGCTTGCGGGAATAGTTTGGCTTCTATATGACAGTGGAAAGGTGTTTTATGCCACTGCCCATTATCTGAGGAATGGAGCGTGGGAATCTTCCGTTCAAGTGGCGTACGGGATTTGTTTTCGTGGCCTGCTCTGTAATCACAGGAAGGAAATCAAATATCGCAGGCCTTTACCAAGCACACTTTTAAGCAGTAATAATGATAAGCTTTCTAAATGCCAAATACAAAATATCCAGCATTTCGTTTACCCACCACGTCCTGATAGCATTTTAGGAGGATGGCTTCTAAAGCGGCCTCATTTTCTCAGCCTTTTCCGGTTTGCTGTTTTGTCGCCTGGGCGTTCCTCCTTAAGAGATAGTCGCGTTGGCAATCTCTTTTTCCTCAATGAATTGATAACTTTTTTAAAAAAATGAATGGGACGGCCATAGCTGAGATGGAGATGACACTGAAATGTCCAGGGTGGGGGCCTCGCGGAATTGATCACCTTTTTCTAGAAAGTCTCGCGCGTGATGCCTGAAGATGCAACCAAATCTGGGGGTTGTCCCTTCCGAGTGATTGATGACTCCATTCTCTTATATTTTCCACCCAATACATTGTCAATTCAAAGCTTCCCGCTTCCCGCTAAGAGAAGCTGATGATTCTGGTGAGGACTTTCTTATGCCCGAGTCCCACCAAATCAAAGACTTGTCTTTAGGTTAGAGTTTGTTTTCCAGAAAGCGTTGTGTGAGCACACTCCGTTCTTGGTTTAAGACTCGGAGTGACGCATTGTTTTGGTCTTTCCTGTCAATGAAAAAAAAAAAATCTGTAGAAATGTATTAATAAGTAGAGGAGATGTTTTCTGTAAGTAATCCGCATTCAGGTACTGCAACAGAAGAGGCAAACTATATTCTTATAGAGAGAAAGCTACAATCAACATTTTTTTTCCCTCACTGTCTTTATATCATGCAGTGGGACGTTTCGTCTCTACATATCTCAAAAGTTCTTTAAGAACCCTCTTGGTTTTTCTCGTGTGTCCGGACCACTGAACTTTCCATACGGTGCTATTTCCTATGTTCTTAATAGATTTTCGTTGAACCATTCAAATGTATTTTTTAAGTCTTGCCTATTGAATTTAACTGACTTTAATCTTTGAAGGCCATGCAACCTCAATTCCATGTCTTGAATGTTGAGTATTACTATGTATAACTCATATTAAGGTGCTTTTTGATGCTGTTTTCAACAGCAGCCATGGGGGGAGGGGAAAATGGGTGAGGAGGGAACGACTTTAAAAATCCATAAAAACAATAAAGTGGAAACTTTAATTCCTTATTACACTATTTCTTTTATGATTTTATTCTTTGTTTTTTTTGGGGTGTGGAAAGCTGGTTACAAATAGTGGGAATGTGTGCTGATTCATGGTTGACACACATCCAACTCTTCCGTTCTTAACTGTCCAACAGACGTCTAAAAAGATGTCACGGTTGGTTTTTTATTAGGATTTTAAAAACCGCACGGGCAAATAGAGTTCAGAATAGACATACCGAGTGTTCGTTTAAGCTTTGAATCATTGAAATGAAAAGCTGTCCAAAAAAAAAAAAAAAAAAATTATATTATTTTCCAGTATGGTTTTTTTTGTTTCCCTGCAAAGTTTCCAAAAAAACAAAAACAAAAAACAAAAAACGAACCTTAAGATACAATGGTGCTGTACCAAAGCCTTATACGAGATTTAATCTGCAAGAGGTATAATCTCTCTATATCTGCATTGTTGTTCTCTGCTTCCATTGTGTACAGGCCAGTAAAATACCAGCAAAGAAAGAAGTTGGAATCAAGAGCTGGACTTTTGGACTTTGCTAGCCTGTCTTCTTCAGAGAAAGAGGAGGCACTTCCAAAGTTCAGCAGAAGTTCAGGAGATTGGATGTGCAAAGTTCTTGTTGCTTCCTCTCCTCGCAGTTCCAAGCGGAGAGGCTTGTTCGCTATCCTTCAACAAGGAGGTGCACATCTAATCCCTTTATTCGCACACCCATTTTCCCCCTTGTCTCAAATGGCTCTTCACATTTAGTCCCAGAGGTGGGTTTTTATTTTTCCAAAAGGCAACTGGACTTTCTTCGGGTTTTTTTTTCCTTGAAAATGTTTTGCTTCTCATCCAAGAAACTTCTTTGGTTCTGTTTAGGGAACTTCTTCAGTTCAGTTTAGAGAACTGGAGAAGCTTCTTGGATGACAAGCGAAACGTTTTTAAGGGGAACAAAAAAAAAAACACACACCCCCCCACACCAAGCAAGTCCAGTGGCTCTTTGAAAAGCCCCCTTTGGGACAAACCACGTCCATGGATGATTGAGAATCTCCACATAGATGCTCATCATTGCGATAGGCAACCTCAAATTCGTGTCTGCTTGGCATTCTTCCTTGTTCCATTTGAGCGATCCAAGAACTTTTCGGGAGATGCTCAAAAGCTTCTTCTTAAGCTCAGAGCTGCAAATTAGGCACCCAACCTTCAGCTTACTTTGGTTCCATGTCTCCGATTTCCTGCTTCCTTGCCCTGTATTTATAGTGAGTGATGTAAAAGGAATTTCCTCCATGACTTGGTGCTAATTAATTCTTGTTTGGAGGAGAAAGTAGGCAGGTGAAGGTAACGTCACAAGAGCCAAAGCTCTGTTTCATTTGCGTCTGTCATGCTTCCCCCAACCCCAATAGTCTTAAGAAGATAAAAAGCAGAAAGAGTGGTGTATATGCACCCCACAAATACAAATCCATGCATTACTGGTGGCTTAAAACAAAGGGATCTTGGGAAGGCAAAGTCAACTTTCCCCAATGTTGCGCTTCCTAGATGACTTGACAAGTCAAAATTCCTAAATAGCACGCTGGAGAGTACGTTCAGGTTCTGATTAGATCTCACACAGTCAAAAAGAAACAATGTTAGACAGAACGATATTCCTCAACCTTTAGCAAATTGAAGATGTGCAGAATTCTGGGAGTTGAATTCCATATGTCTTCAATTTGCCAAGTTTGGGAAACACAGAGATAGAAGGTTGATCCGTTCCTGAAACAAGAAGCAGATAGAAATGCAGAAGGGAATCACTTCTAGGCATTTATGTGGAACAGGTTGCAAAAGCGGGAAAGGCGAAGGATGATTGTGGTGTATGGAGAACTCGCCATTGATACACTGCAGTTGTGGAAATTGTTTGGTAGCGGCTTTACATATGCCACCTTTACATCAGTAGTGATATTCACTTACCTTCACTACCGGTTCGCAAATGTGAGTGGGCACCACCTCTGTGCATGCATAGAACATCTGTGGTGACGTCTGGGTGGGTGGGTGGAGCCTCCCGCCGCTGCTACCAGTTTGTCCGAACCGGATAGAACTAGTAGAATCCCATCACTGCTTTACATCCTAGAAAATATATTCTCACAGCATTTTGACTTGTCAATCAAGAGAAGCCTACAGGAATGTTAAGGCTCCTATATCTAATGCCCCAAAGTTGGGGAAGGTTGATACAGCTGATCCCAGTAAGATCGATAGATACATGACCACGGATTCCAGCTATTGTGGTTTGTAGACCACATGCCAACCCAGTCGGTGTGGTTTATTCAATAAATCATGGTCGGATAAACCAGAATTTAGCATGTGATAGGATCGCCATCTAATTTTTCAACTTGGTTAGAGATTCAGTGGCATTATTCAAGTTCATTGGTTACTCTTCCAGGACCCTACGGAGAAATAATCCTAACATTAAGGAATGTGTTTGGTTCTGAGATTGACAAAACCAGAAGAGATGTGATGATTTCAAGGAATATGGGTTCAGTTTGATCCCTTGGTCTCCTATCTTCCAGTGTAACCAGGTTAGAGGAGGTCCCTCAGTGTGGCCAAAGCAAATACAGATCGTGTCTTCTGCCAAGTTTATCCAGAGTGGATCTTTTGGTCCTTCCTCAAACTAATCACTCTTGGTTTTAAATGGCCACATATGGTACGGAGGATTCTTCTAAGCAATAAATCTACTTTCTCTACTGTTGACATTATTCCCTGTGGGCAACTGGAATGTTGCCAGTGAATTAAAATACGTGGTGCCCTGCCTTAAAAGTGGATGGCATGCCTTGAACCCTTCCACCTGCTGGTATTTTACAAGCCTACTCAGCAAATCCACCTTCAGTAACATTGCATGTTCATGAAATTACTTTGACCCCCTTTTTATTTTCTTATTGCTTTTTCTTTTTTTTTTAAAAAAAAAGATGTGTACCCTGTAAAGAAAATTACGGCAGTGTTGCTATGTTATTGTTAAACCTGCCATTCTGTAGGAGAATGATGGACTTTGGAATTGAGTACAAGAAAAAAAAAATCATTTAATTGCTCCACATGTAACATTACTCTGCTTCAGAAGTGTTTTGTATTTTGATATAAATAAACATTTGCAAAAAAAACCCAACAACACTCTAGTGTGTCCAATTGTGCATTTGTATGGGGTTGTGATTGTTGCTATTATCCCATATGATATTATGGTGAGCATAATATCCTTGAACTTTTTAGAAGAAATATCCTTCTGGGTTCAGCTCCAAGTGGGGAAAAAGACACTGGAAACATGGAGACTGCTTGGAAAGATGGTTTAATGGTGGACAGGATCACATGGTTCGAGTTCCTGAACAGAAAAGGGGTGAGATGCTGCGAGTCCCCGGATTTTATGCCCTCTCTGGCTTTGAACTTCTTGGGGCACAGAAAGAGTATCCTGATTGGTTGTCAGACTCCCAGGGGGTGGGGGTCTTAGCTAGCCTTGCTGGCTGATGTAATCTTCCCAGGTGCCATGTGGTGAGTTTCTGTTGCTAGATGGGTCCTATTGTGTTGCAGATGATGGTCCATTGACAAAGGGTGGGGGGCAGGAAGATGGGAGCTGCTTCGTCTTTAAAACATGCTTCTCCATTTCTCATCCAGGGAAACATAATATTCTGCCTTTTTAATATTTCCCAAAATATTTCATTTTCCTAGGAGAGGGGTGAGTGCTAACTTTCTACAAACTGAAGAAACACCGAGGCAAATTTACACTCTGAAATCACACACGAACACCACATACAAGTACAAGCAAGCTACCATGCTGGCTTTTGTTAAAAAAAAATTAAAAGACCTCTTGCAAGCCAGAAGCATTATATGAAATATGACAGAAAACAATGAATGGCGCATAAACTGCCCAACCGATCATTTCTTCCTCTAAAATTATAATGCATCCATCTGAATACTTCCCAAGAATGGACACTTGGGACTTTCCTCAGTGGGGTTCCAGTGTTTATTGACAGTTGAAAAGATAGAACTATTAAGATACTTGCTACATCTTTGCTCATGTACTTCCATTGGACTTTTAGGAGATGACCAGGCTGAGCCTGAGGGAGGGGTCAAACACGTTATCAGTCTTGAGTTCCTTTGTACCCACAAGGGATCTAAGTCCACCTTGAAGTTTGTTGACTCTTAAAGGTAAAGGTTCCCCTTGCACATATGTGATAGTTGTTCCCGACTCTAAGGGGTGGTACTCATCTCCGTTTCTAAGCTGAAGAGCCAGCGCTGTCCGAAGACGTCTCCGTGGTCATGTGGCCGGCATGACTAAATGCCAAAGGTGCACGGAACACTGTTACCTTCCCACCAAAAGTGGTCCTTATTTTTCTACTTGCATTTTTATGTGCTTTCGAACTTCTAGGTTGGCACAAATAACGGGAACTCACCCCATTATGCGGCGCTAGGGATTCGAACTGCTGAACTGCCAACCTTTCGATCGACAAGCTCAGCATCTTAACTACTGAGCCACCGCATCCCTATCACAATTTATATTTGGATGGGAAGCCACTAAGAAAGCAAAGAGTTGCCGGCTAGAGTAGAAAAATCCTCTTTTGACCTTTCGATCGACAAGCTTTGACCATTAGTAGTTAAGATTCTTGTAGATAATATTAGCCTACAATAAACCTATATTCATTTAAATTCCCTGGATGCCTGATTTCCTGTGCTTGATAGACTTGGGCAGACTTGGTGTATAAAAAGAAAGAGTGGATAGGACACCAATTGAGTACTAAGTTTTATATGCTGTTCCAATCACCATTAAGTTGGGCATTGCTCTGATCCAGCATCAGACAACTTGTTTCGCAACTGTTCCCAGGCATCAAGGTTTTTAAGCTCTGTATTTATTTATTTATTTTTATTTATTTGTCATATTTCTATGCCGCCCACTCTCCGAGGACTCTGGGCGGCTTACACCAAAGACAGTATACTAAGTAGCATATTGCCCCCTAACAATCTGGGTCCTCATTTTACCCACCTTGGAAGGATGGAAGGCTGAGTCAACCTTGAGCAGGTGAGATTTGATCCGCTGATCTGCTGAACTAGCAGTCAGCTGAAGTAGCTGCAGTACTGCACTCTAACCACTGTGCTACCTCGGCTCATATTTGTGGTGGGTTCACCTGGAATACACTTACAGAAGGGGGGCAAGTAAAAAGGTGTTCCAGCATGAAGTCAGTCCATGGGAGGAAGTCCCAAAAGTGCTTTTCAAAGTCCATCTGCCTTTGAAAAAAGAACTTTTGGGACAACCATGAACTAAATGAGCTGAGAATCTCCATAGATATCCATGGGAGAAAATGGCAAAGGCCCCAACATTCAAGCCTTTATCTACTGGTTCCCAAGGGAAGTCTGGGAAGATTCTTGTAGATTAGGTGATCAACAAGAGAGCCTTGGTAGTACAGTGGTTTAAAGCACCCTGTTATTAACACAGCTGCCTGCAATTACTGCAGGTTCGAATCTTACCAGGCTCAAGGTTGACTCAGCCTTCCATCCTTTCTAAGGTAGGTGAAATGAGGACCCAGATTGTTGGATCAATAAGCTGACTTTGTATAAATATACAAAAGTATGAAGGCTATTGCTTAACGCATTGTAAGCCGCCCTGAGTCTCCGGAGAAGGGCGACATATAAATCAAATAAATAAAAAATAAAAATAAAAAAACAATAAAGAAACTGCTTTGACCTATTCATGGAGTTGTTCTGGTTCCCTGTTACATGATACTATTCAACAGAAATCATGGTGGTGATTGGATTCCCAAAGTCCAAGGTGAGTCTATTGTGATAAGAAAGGCAACACATGAGAAAAATTTTTTGTTTGAATGTTCTTCTGGGCATTTTTATTTTACCTCTTGTGGAAACTTAATATGTTTCTTTTTTTAAAAAAGAAGACTTTATTATCTAAAAAGAAAAAAAGCTCAGAACAGAACAGAATAATAGAGTTGGAAGAGACCAGTGTTGGGTTTCAAATGTTTTTACTACCGGTTTTGTGGGTGTGGCTTGGTGGGTGTGGCAGAGGAAGGATACTGTAAAATCTCCATTCCCTCCCCACTCCAGGGGAAGGATACTGTAAAATCTCCATTCCCATCCCATTCGAGGAAAAGGATACTGTAAAATCTCCATTCCCTCCCTACTCCAGGAAAATGTTACTGCAAAATCCCCATTTTCTCCCGATCAGCTGGGACTCGGGAGGCAGAAAATAGATGGGGGCGAGGCCAGTCAGAGTTGCTATTTCCCAGTTCTCCGAACTAATCAAAATTTCTGCTACCAGCTCTCCAGAACTGGTCAGAACCTGCTGAAACCCACCTCTGGAAGGGACCTTGGAGGTCTTCTAGTCCAACCCCCTGCTTAGGCAGGAAAACCTATACCATTTCAGAAAAATGTTTATCCAATCTCTTCTTAAAATAGATGGACATGAACTTGTAGATGACCCTCACTCTGTCAAGGACCTTGGAGTACTCATTTCTAAAGATCTAAGTGCCCGAGCTCACTGTAACAACATTGGCAAAAAGGCTTTAAGAGTTGTTAGCCTAATCTTGCGTAGCTTCTTCTCTGGTAATGTTGTACTACTAACTAGAGCATACAAAACATTTGCTAGACCAATTCTTGAATACAGCTCATCTGTCTGGAACCCGCACTGTATATTGGATATAAATAAAATCGAGAGAGTCCAGAGATATTTTACGAGAAGAGTCCTCCATTCCTCTAACCGCAATAAAATACCTTATGTCACCAGACTTCAGATTTTGGGCTTAGACAATTTAGAACTACGCCGACTTCAGTCTGACCTAAGCATAGTACATAAAATTATCTGCCACAATGTCCTTCCTGTCAATGACTACTTCAGCTTCAACCACAACAATACACAAGCAAATAATAGATACAAACTCAAGGTAAACCGTTCCAAACTCAATTGCAGAAAATATGACTTCAGTAACAGAGTGGTCAATGCCTGGAATGCACTACCTGACTCTGTAGTTTCTTCCCCAAACCCCCAAAACTTTAACTTTAAACTGTCTACTGTTGACCTCACCCCATTCCTAAGAGGTCTGTAAGGGGCGTGCATAAGTGCACCAGCGTGCCTACCGTCCCTGTCCTAATATTCCTTTTTACTTACTCTTTTCATGTATTCAAATTATGTTTATACTTTTACCTGTTATATATGCTTGACAAATAAACTTATGATTATGATTAAAAACTTACAGTGTTGGAGCATTCACAACTTCTGGAGGCAAGTTCTTCCACTGATTAATTGTTCTCACTGTCAGGAAATTTCTCCTTAGTTTATTTTATTTATTGGTTCGAGTTATATGCCGCCTTTCTCCGGAGACTCAGGGCGGCTTACAGTGCGTTAAGCAATAGCCTTCATACTTTTGTATATACCTGCTTAGTAGGGCTTTCGCCCCCCCCCCCAAGCGGTGTTCTTTTTTTATACAAAGTCAGCTTATTGCCCCCACAAACCGGGTCCTCACTTTACCTACCTCGAAAGGATGGAAGGCTGAGTCAACCTTGAGCCTGGTGAGATTTGAATTTGCAGTAATTGCAGGCAGCTGGTGCTACTCAACAGCACTTTAGTCTGCTGCGCCACCAAGGCTCTTATTAAGTTCTAAATTGCTTCTCTCCTTGATTAGTTTCCACCCATTGCTTCTTGTCCTGCCCTCGGGTGCTTTGGAGAATAGCTTGACTCCCTCTTCTTTGTGGCAGCCCCTGAGATATCGGAACATTGCTATCATGTCTCCCCTAGTCCTTCTCTTCATTAAACTAGACATACCCAGTTCCTGCAACCGTTCTTCATATGTTTTAGCCTCCAGTCCCCTAATCCTCTTGGTTTCTCTTCTCTTCACTCTTTCTAGAGTCTCCACATCTTTTTTTACATTGTGGTGACCAAACATGGATCAAACAAGGAGCCTGAGTGGCGTAGGAGGCTAATGCCTCCTACTAAGGCAGCATTTAACATCCAGCTGTCTGCAATTACTGTAAATTCGAATCTCCCCAGGCTCAAGGTTGACTCAGCCTTCCATCCTTTCTAAGGTGGGTAAATTGAGGACCCAGTTTGTGGGGGCAATAAACTGACTTTGTATAAATACACAAAAAGTATGAAGGCCATTGCTTAACGCATTGTAAGCCGCCCTGAGTCTCCAGAGAAGGGCGGCATATAAAAATAAATAAAAATAAAAATTAATAAAATTAAAATTGAGAAACAAGCCACAAGGACATTTGGGGAGATGGGATTGAAGTGAGGGAAGTGCCATCTTCTTTGGACCGGCCCTATCTCCTACTCCTGACCCATGGCTGCCACTCCATGTGGTATCTCATTTGTATAATTGAATCTAAACAACATCGCATTTCAGATGCTCACGCTGCATCTGATTGAAAGCAATGATTGAAAGCAGATCCAATTACCCTTGTAATTTTATAACTGAACGTGATGCAGGAGAGCCGCTCCAGGGCCAGCCTTCTAATTTTATAAATGAACTTAAAAGCATGAAATGCACATAAGATCATCCACTAAAAACGCCATTAAAAATAAAACAAACGTCCAAATGAGAGATTAGAGTGCTGCCAGATTAAAATCCACTTCAGCAACAAGTTAGCTTTGATACCCAAAGCCTCTCAATAAAAATCCCTTTGCCTCCATCACACAACAATGGAAAAACATTTTGACTCCTACGCTTTTCTGTCCTCACTTTGACATGTCATTATGACTTTCTATATATATATATATATATATATATATATATATATATATATATATATATATATATATATATATATTAATTTGATTTATATGCCGCCCTTCTCTGGAGACTCAGGGCTGCTTACAATACGTTAAGCAATACCTTCATACTTTTGTATATTTATACAAAGTCAGCTTATTGCCCCCACAAACTGGGTCCTCAATTTACCTACCTTAGAAAGGATGGAAGGCTGAGTCAACCTTGAGCCTGGTAAGATTCGAACCAGCAGTAAATTGCAGGCAGCTGTGTTAATAACAGGGTGCGTAGACCACTGTACTATCAAGGTTTGCTATTTGATAGCAAACCTTTCCTTTGTATGGAAGGAGCAAAGTATGTAAGAATTAATTCCCCCTTAGAGTAAGAGTGGTCATCCTATAGCCATGAATCTATGGCAAGCGTGCCACAGGTGGCACACAGAGCCCTCTCTGCGAGCATGCCAGCCATCGCCCCAGCCAACTCCACTGTGCATGCACGCATGCCTCCCGCCGGCCAGCTGGTCTTTTGAGTCTCTGTTGCACATGCACGGGGGTGGGGCACATATGCGGGGGGCGCTTGCATTGCATTTTGGGGCTTCGTGCGGTGCCCGTGCAACTTCCAGGTTGGTGCAGAAGGCTTTCCAGGCCCAAAATGGGTGTGCATCAGTGGTGGGTTGCCCCCGGTTTGGACCGGTTCTATAGAACTGGTAGTAAAACTGGCAGGACCCTGACATCATCAGAAGCAATCTGCGCATGCACAGGAGAAACAAGAAACAAATGTAGCAAATGTCTGCTTTCCTACAAAGATCCCAAGAGCCGTTGATGCTCTTTTAAGCCTTCTGGGAGGGGCCAATCATCTCCTGGCCTTACTCCTGAGTCGTCCTTTTTGCTTTAGCTGCTCTTGCCTTCTGGCAGCTCTGTGCATGTGTGCACTAGGACCAGGCTTCTCCTGTTCCTCTGCCTCTCAGATGTCTGACTCTGGAGGCTCTGGAGCCCACGCATTGATCAAAGATGGCCCTGGCCCCATCTCTGCCTCTGATGCAGAGTCCTCATCTGAGCGTTCCCCAGACTCCTCACTGTCTGACTGCTGCCAGCTCTGCAGGCTGCTGGCAGACCACAACAGTTTCAGCTTTGTTCTGTATTACATTCCATGAAACATTTGACCAGATCCTGAAAAGACTTAAATGTCTGTTTGGCATTGCTTGTATTGTCTCCATGCCTCTCTTCCTGGAAAAGTATATTCAAAAGGAAAAAAAAACCCATCCTCCCTGCTTGGAGGAAGACAGCCAATGGAGGTGCACGCTTCTCTATTCTATTATGACATCACAGTTTCCCAGACAACCTCCTTTGCTGGCATAGGGTGGATTTGGTTAACAAAAATCACCATTCTCACTTGAAGGATCCAGAAGTTCTTTATACCAAGCAAAAATTGTGGCTACGGGGATTTGGCTTTCCCGGTACTGTAAGCACGAGTTGGGATGATAATTACTACATGGACAGCATTCATCTATTTCCGCAGAGCTTCGAAACAGCCTTTACCAGCTGGAGAAAATCTGGTAAGGACATCAGTTGGTGGCTGATCCTCAGAACAAGTGGGTTGAACCAGGAGAAGAAACTTAAGATGTATCACAAGATCCTCTATTGAATTCTTCCCTTTCCCCTCCTCCTTTTTTTTCCGTTAAGGATGATGCTGTCGTCGAACCAGAGATTGTGACTGTCCTGGAGCATTGGCTGAGAAAGGTAAGTGAGCGATGCTGAAATTGCATGTAGCCGGTATGGAGGAGATTCCCCATCCAGAACAAGGATGTGGGTGGGATAGGAGAAAGCTTTCTTTGATCTGGAATAAGAAACTCGAGTTTCGATGTCATCAAAATTGGGATTCGAGGACATACCCAACTTGGAACAACTTGCCTCCAGAAGTTGTAAATGCTCCAACACTGGACATTTTTAAGAAGAGATTGGATAACCATTTGTCTGATGTGGTGTAGGGTTTCCTGCCTAAGTAGGGGGTTGGACTAGAAGACCTCCAAGGTCCCTTCCAACTCTGTTATTCTGTTCTGTTCTGTTCTGTTCTGTTCTGTTCTGCTCTGTTCTGTTCTGCTCTGTTCTACTCTACTCTACTCTACTCTACTCTACTCTACTCTACTCTACTCTACTCTACTCTACTCTACTCTACTCTACTCTACTCTACTCTATTCTATTCTATTCCATTCCATTCCATTCCATTCCATTCCATTCCATTCCATTCCATTCCCAGATTGTTTTCTGGACAACAATAAGAAAGTGGTTGCATTGACACCTTAGCCTTCTTATTAAAAAAATCTTGATCTACTTGGCAGCACTGGCTAAAATTAGTTTGACACAGACTATCCTGATCCTACATCATTCATGGGTGATGAGTGTTGATCTACTTGAAGGCTTAGAATAATAGTTGGAAGGGACTTTGCAGGTTTTCTAATCCAACCGCCTGCTCAGGCAGGAGAATTTATCTCATTTCAGACAAATTGTTGTCCAATCTTTCCTTAAAAACCTCCAGTGTTGGAGCACACACTTCTGGAGGCAAGTCGTTCCGCTAAATCTGAAACAGGAGGTGCTTAATAGTTTTTGGAATAAATTTAGACTGAGTGGTGTCCAGGAATGTTCTCCAGCCAATAGAAAAGGATATATACGCAAAACAATATTGGAGTAAAATTAGAAGATATTTAGAAGAGATAACCAGACAGCATATAGAGATGAAGCCAGAAATATTTTTGTTAGGAAACACTTCCAGGGACATATGACAAAAAAATACAATATTTAATTATACATATTATAATAGTGGCAAGAATAATATATGCACAAAATTGGAAAAATAATAATACACCAGTGGAAGAAAATTTGATTAGAAAAGTTTTGGAGTGCGCAGAGATGGCTCACACAAGCTCACAAAAGAAATACAAGAAAAAGAGGAAACAGAATATTACATGGCATGGGATAAATGGTATGAATCAGAGGTGGGTTTCAGCAGGTTCTGACCAGTTCTGAAGAACCGGTAGCAGAAATTTTGAGTAGTTCGGAGAACCGGTAGTAAAAATTCTGACTGGCCCTGCCCCCATCTATTCTCTGCTTCCTGAGTCCCAGTTGATTGGGAGGAAATGGGGATTTTGCAGTAACCTTCCCCTGGATTGGGGAGGGAATGGAGATTTTACAGTGTCCTTCCCCTGCCACGGCCACCAAGCCACGGCCACCAAGCCATGCCACACCCACCAAGCTACACCCACAGAACCGGTAGTAAAAAATTTTGAAACCCACTACTGGTATGAATGGTTATAGAGAGGGATAAAGGGCAAGGAAAGAGTAAATGAGGAAGATATAGGAGCTGAAATGTAATAACAGACAAGCAGAAATGGAACGGACACAGAACGCATGATTGAAATTGAGTACATTGTTATCTTTATGTCTATAAATCAATATTAGAATCATACGTATAGATGGTAAATTGAAGTAAGGGAGAAAAATAGATATGTATGAAATGTTTACTGATGCGAAAATGTTGAAAAGAAGGAAAATGTAAAAATTTCTTTTTTTTTAAAACTGTTTAATAAAAACTATTTAAAAAAGAAAAAAAGGGATATATGTGGAAGATAAATGTATGTTCATGCACCCAATACAAGTTTCTGGATTACTGTGATGCTTAATGTTCTGTTCATCCTTAATGCTTTCTCTTGATGCATCTTTTTTGTTTTGTTTTATAGTAAAATGTGCCTTGTTCTAAAAAAAACCAGAATAGGCTTATGGGTTTTTTCCCCATCAATATACAGTTAGTCCTTGACTTACGACTGTAATGGAGCCACAACTTTGGTAGTTGTTGTGCGAACCACTATCAAGTTTACAATATTTTTTGTAAGTGGTCATTAAACAAATGCCACAATTGTTGAGCAAACTCATTGTTCGCTACGGGACATTTTTTGCAAAAAACTGGAAGTCAAGGCTGATTTCAGGAAAAGGAAAATTATAAATTGTGGCCGCGTGACTTGCAAGATGCTGCCAACAGATAGAATAGAGAATTGAGATATTTGATTGTGAATGTATTAACAGCGGCTAGAATTGTGTTTGCTAAAAACTGGAAAAATGAGAAAATACCAATGCAAGATGAAGTTATTAAGAAAATCATGGAATGTGCTGAAATGAGTAAATTGACATTTGAAATTAGAGAACAAGAAGATAAACAATATTATAAGATATGGGATTTATTTTATCAATGGCTAAATAATAAAACATGGAAATGAAATATGAGACATGAAATGGATGTTATAATATAATATTTGAAAATAATTTTTATGAAACGATAAAGCCATAGTTAAATAAATGATAAATGAGGATACTTAATTGTTTGATAATATGAGAAATTGGATAATTCGTAAATTTGGAATATGGGGATGAAGCACAAAAGACTTGTAACCGACCGACATACTGTTTGCAATTGTAATGAATCATGGATTTATGTTTTATGTTTTGTTTAAAAATTAAAAAAAAAATGCTGCTGCAAACAGTCTTGCATGCAGGCTTATTGCTAAGTTCCCAAAACGTGGCCACGTGACACCAGATATGTGTGTGTGTGTGTTTGTTTGTGTGTGTGCAAATTTGGAAATTTGAATCAGGGTCATAAGTCCCTTTTTCATGATCTATCATCTTTGAATGGCCACTAAGGCAGAATAACAGAATTGGAAGGACCTTGGAAGTCTTCCAGTCCAACTCCCTGCTAAAGTGGGAGACCCTATATCAGTGTTATCACCTTTAAAGTGCTCCATGGCTTAGGACCTGGTTATCTACGGGACCGCCTGCTACCACCAATAGCCTCCCACCGGCCAGTACGCTCCCATAGAGAGGGGCTCCTCCGGGTGCCGTCGGCCAAACAATGTCGACTGGTGGCCCCCAGGGGGAGAGCCTTCTCTGTGGGGGCACCTACAATCTGGAACGAGCTCCCCCCGGAGATACGGAGGATCCCGGATCTGCGCACCTTCCGTCGCGCGCTTAAGACTTTTTTATTTCATCAAGCCGGCCTGGCATAAATCTTCTCCCCTTTTTAAATGTAAATTTTAATTTGTTTTTAAATTATGGGGTATTTTAAATTTGTTCAGCCAAATTATTTAATTCGTTTTAATTTATTTTAAATTTTTGTATTTATGTGTTTTATCTTGTGGCTGTTCACCGCCCTGAGTCCTTCGGGAGAAGGGCGGTATAGAAATTTAATAAGAAAAGAAATAAGTGTTGGCTGACCTTTTTTTCCCTCACGTGCCAAAAGTGGGGGGAGTGCAGGGGGGACGCATGTGCCCACACCCATAATTCTATGCACCCCATGCATGCATGCACAACCTCCCCACACTCCCCCGCTTTTGGCACGTGATGGTACGGTGCCAAACGGCCTGGTAGGCCCATTTTTTGTTCTCCCCAGGCCCCAGAGACTCTCTAGGAGCCTGGGGAGGGCAAAAACGGCCTTCCCCACTCTCCCAGAGGCCCTCCGGAGGCCGAAAGGGGCCCAATTTGCTGACTTCCGGTGGGCCCAGAAGGCCTGAAAATCAGCTGGACGGCGCACGCATGCACACTGGAGCTGAGCTTGTGTGCCTACCGATATATGGCTCCGCGTGCCACCAATGACACACTTGCCATAGGTTCGCCATCACGGCCCTATATCATTCTGGACAAAGGGCTGTCCATTCTCTTCTTAAAAGAGAATTCTTAAAAGAGTTGTGGGGAGTACCCACAACTTTGGAAGGCAAGCTGTTCCACTGGCTGATTGCAACTGGTCATAAGTTGAGGACTTACCTGTATTGTTCTTTCTCTGCAGGTGGAAGATGAAGCTGCAAATATCTTTAGGCAGAAATCAGAAAACCGAACGGATTTTAAGAGTGAAAGCAGATCTGATGTCCGACCGTTTCTTTCGGTTGGCCAAGATGTGGCAGCAGCCCGCTCCAAACCAGAAACTTGGGAGAAGTTTGAAGACAGGAGGCCAGCCAAGATTAAAAATATGGTAGGTCATATGGTAGGATGGATGGCGCTTCGAAGAGCAAATCGAACGTTGTTTTCTCCTAGTAAGCAACTTGCCTCCAATTTGTCTTCAGTGGAAAGTGTGAGGTGACAAAAGGGAAGAATGTAGACCATAGAAGGGATAGCTCAGGGATGTCAAACTTGATTTTATTGAGGGCCATATCAGGGTTGTGTTTGACCTCGGGTGTTGTGACCTAGGCCCAAGTAGTTATTACCAGACACAATCAGTCTTAAACAAACGTATTTTATTAGAAGAGCTGAGAATTAATTCATTCTCAGCTTAGTCCAAATTAAGTCCAAAACAAATTCTTCATAAACAGTCCTTCGGCCTTATCACCAACCTTTGTCTTCTTTGGCACCCTGCCAAAGGCTTTTCTTGGCAAAAGTTCAGAAGCAAGAGATGCTGACAAGAAACAAATGTAGCAACATTGCTTTCCTACAAAGATCTCAAGGGTCATTGCTGCTCTTTTAAGCCTTCTGGGAGGGGCCAATTATCTCCTGGCCTTACTCCCGAGTCGTCCTTTTTGCTTTAGCTGCTCTTACCTTCTGGCAGCTCTTCACATGCATGCACTAGGAACAGGCTCCTCCTGTTCCTCTGCCTCTCTGCTTATCTGCCTCTGGAGGCTCTGGAGTCCACACATCGCTCTCAGATGGCCCTGGCCCCATCTCTGCCTCTGACGCAGAGCCCTTGTCCGGGCCTTCCCCAGACTCCAGGACTGGCCCATTGTCCTCCCCAGCCTCCTCACTGTCCAACTCCGCTGCCAGCTCTGCAGGCTGCTGGCGGACCACAACACTGGGGGGCTGGGGTGGGTGTGGAAAGGGTGGGATGGGAATGGAGATTTGCAATATCCTTCCCCTGCCATGCCTGCCAAGCCATGCCCACAGAACCGGTAAGGAAAATTTTTTGAATTTCACCCCTATATGGCATCCTTCACTTAATCCTCCAGGGAAAGATTGAAGGCAAACGAGGTCCAGGCAGAAGAAGAACATAATGGCTTCAAAACCTAAGAGACTGGTTTGGACAAAATTCAGCAGCACTTTTTCATGTGGCTGTTGACAAAAATAGGATTGCCAACATGATCGCCAACGTCTGATGACGGATATGGCAGAAGGAGGAGGAGGAGGAGGAGGAGGAGGAGGAGGAGGAGGAGGAGGAGGAGAAGAAGAAGAAGAAGAAGAAGAAGAAGAAGAAGAAGAAGAAGAAGAAGAAGAAGAAGAAGAAGAAGAAGAAGAAGAAGAAGAAGAAGAAGAAGAAGAAGAAGAAGAAGAAGAAGAAGGCTGAATGGATGCCTCTGTTTAACACAGAGCAAAACTTGTTTGGATACACATTTTGACAATCTGTGAAATATGGCTCACGCTTAATGCATTTTTCTCCAAAAATAAACGAGAAGCTTGTTTGCAAAATCAGAATGCTGTGCATTCAAATATACACACCCACATAAACATAGGTAGGAAGCTTGTACGTTGACATTCTATATTCACATCTACAGTATAATTAGATACCTGGTACGCTAGAGTTAGTATTTTGGGAAATCACTCCTGTGTTGGAGACACTCAAGTTCACATCCATATTCAGCTCACAAGTTTACATCTCAACCCAACCCACTTTAGTGGGGATGTTATAAATTAGAAGAAGGGAGATTATTGTTTGTCAACCTGTATCTGTATATCCGCATCAACATCATCCCTTTTACTCTTATTGGGATACTATGGGCATAATGAGAATATATCTGCTGAACAAAGCTCCATAGTGGTGACAGGAAGGGCATCCGGTCAGTAAACACTCAGCTCTATTCAGTTGCCCAGATTCCACCCCGCAAAGGATTTTGGGGTCATTAAAAGAAGATGACGATCTGTATATCTGCATCAACATCAACCCTTCTACTCTCATTGGGATGACCAGAGAGAGATAACTAATTGTTGGTTCTGCTTCAGCTTGAACACCTGAGTAAGAATTTTCCTTAACTCCATTTATTGAGAAAGGTATCGTTTATTAATAAACGATATCTTTCTCAATAAATGGAGTTAAGGAAAATTCTTACTCAGATGTTCAAGCTGAGGCAGGTTTGACACCAGTAACCAATTTCTTTTCCTTCCTTCCTTCCTTCCTTCCTTCCTTCCTTCCTTCCTTCCTTCCTTCCTTCCTTCCTTCTTTCTTTCTTTCTTTCTTTCTTTCTTTCTTTCTTTCTTTCTTTCTTTCTTTCTTTCTCTTTCTTTCTCCCTCATTCTCTCTCTCTCTTTCCTTCTCTTTCTTTCTTTCTTTCTTTCTTTCTTTCTTTCTTTCTTTCTTTCTTTCTTTCTTCCTCATTCTCTCTTTCCTTTTCTTCCTTCCTTCCTTCCTTCCTTCCTTCCTTCCTTCCTTCCTTCCTTCCTTCCTTCCTTCCTTCCTTCCTTCCTTTCTTTCTTTCAATTTATAGGACTTTTCAAGTATTTCTGACATCAGACTTTCCTGCAGTTCTAGCCAGGAGCTTCTGGAAGACCGAATGAGAATTCAGTTTATGCGTTGGAGGTAAAACCTGAAAGATTATTCTACACACACACACACAAAAAAAAATCAACAGAACAAAGTGAACAAAATATAAATGGCATTGCCACTGGCCAATATTTTCCAGATCTTTTTATATAAATAAATAAGAATAAATGCATTTCTGAAAA
Source organism: Pantherophis guttatus (assembly GCF_059756535.1). Taxonomy (NCBI): domain Eukaryota; kingdom Metazoa; phylum Chordata; class Lepidosauria; order Squamata; family Colubridae; genus Pantherophis; species Pantherophis guttatus. The sequence goes on along the minus strand of NC_142071.1, from coordinate 25,497,632 downwards.
GATGATGCTCTTCAGATTAGGACTCTGAAGATACTTTTTTTTAAAAAGAAAGCCTTTTAGAAGGTGAATTTTGGACTTCGGTGGCTCTTGTACAAATACCAAAAATTTATTTCTTTTTTTTAAAAAAAATAAATTTTTATTTTTAAAACTACAGGGCATGACATACACAAACAGAAAACATATATTCCCTTTTTACAACAATTTCGCAGCGGTAGTCTTCTCTCATTTACATTTTCCCCTTACTCTTCTTTAAATATATTTTCCTTATTGTCCCATTATCCCATATTTCTATATATATTCCTTCACATATAATATTATAACCATCAATTATTTTACAAACATTTATCTTTTTGTGACCTTTCCTCATTCATTCTTATTTATTATTTCTAGTCTCCAGCCAATTATACCATTTGCTCCATACTGCATAGTAATCTGTATCTTCTTTTTCTTTTATCTCCTTCGTTAATTTGTCCATCTCAGCACAGTCCAGAATTTTCCTTATCAGTTCTTCCTCAGTTGGTATCTTATCATTTTTCCAGTTCTGTGCATACGATATTCTTGCAGCCATTATTATATGTAAAATTAGATATTGTATTTCTTTAATATATTTCCTAGTAAATATTCCCAACAGAAATGTCTCCAGTTTCTAATCTATGAGTTGGTCAATTATTTCTTACAACCATTTTCTGATTTTGGCCTAGTACTTTTTTGCAAAATTTATTTCAATACACCTAATGTTTTCCAGCCAAACTCGGGTATATCCTGTTACAAGTGACATGAGAAAGGACGCCATGCAGGAGAGGGTGGATAAAGTGAGGAACAGGTAAGACTCAATAGGAATGAAATGGTTGGATTAGGATCAGAATAAGAATAACAGCGTTGGAAGGTACCTTGGAGGTCGTCTCCTCCAACTCCCTGCAGGCGACCCTATAACCTCCAGTGATGGGGCATCCACAACTTTCGGAAGCAAGCCATTCCACCGAATAGTTGTTCTCATTGATAGGAGATGTCTCCTTAATTCAAGGTTGGATCTCTTGTTGATTATTTTCCACCTGTTACTTCTTGTCCCGCCCACAGCAATAGCAATAGCATTTACACTTATATACCACTTCACAGTGCTTTTACAGCCCTCTCTAAGCGGTTTACAGAGTCATCCTCTTGCCCCCCAACAATCTGGGTCCTCATTTTACCCACCTTGGAAGGATGGAAGGCCGAGTCAACTTGGGCTGATCTGGATCAAACTGCTGGTGGTGGGCAGAATCAGCCTGCAATACTGCATTCTAACCACTGTGTCTCCACATCCCTTCCTCCCTCCCTCCCTTCTTTAGCACATAGCACTTAGACTTATATACCGCTGCACAGTGCTTTATAATAGCCCTTTATAGCCTAAGCGGTTTACAGAGTCCTCCTCTTGCCCCCAACAATCTGGGTCCTCATTTTACCCACCTCGGAAGGATGGAAGGCTGAGTCAACCTTGAGCCTGGTGAGATTCGAACTGCCAAACTGCAGGCAGCCGGCAGTCAGCAGAAGTAGCCTGCAGTACTGCACTCTAACCACTGCGCCACTGCAGCTCCTCGGGTGCTTTGGGGAATAGGTTGACTCTCTCTTCTCTGTGACAGTCCCTCAAGTATTGTTCAATTTCATTTCACTGCTTAAGCATACAAAGTTTGGGCGCCAATTACCCTACCCGTGTGTCATTTAGTAGGGCGTTGATTCCATGCTAACGGTACTACTTTACCTTTCAGCGTCTCCAGAGTGATGTTCCAGGCATGTTCGGATGCTGAATATAGCCCATCTGATAGCGATCTCTATGTCTCAATATCCACAACTTAGACATCACCACCAGGTAGGACCTTCGTCCATTTGCATTCTTCTCCCTTGGCTGCCTTGATGTTTTCATGTGTAGATGTAGGGTTCTTTCTTATTGACCAACTCCAATTTTGTTTTGTTTTTTAATTCCAAAATGCTCCTTTGATGATGTGCTACTTGAAGGCAGAGAGGTCCATGGCTGCCTCATCCATTTCCCTCCCCAGCTTCTCTCTCCTTCTTCTGTGACAAATTCAGATTTCTTCACATCGCTAGCCGAACAGCATGAATCCTGGAGAATCTTAGTTTAATTTACGTTGCCTTGGTTCTTGGGTGTTTGCACATTTTTGAACGATGAATAAAAACTCCTAATGTTAAAAGTGCTTTCCCAAATGTCTCTTTTTTCCCCCTTTTAAAGATGACAGCAATTAACTCAAGTGGGTTTTCACTGGAGGTGTTCAAAAATAGATTTCAGCTCTGAAGTTGGCCAAGCTGTGGCCATTTTCGTTTGTAGCTTTTCTCTAGAGAATTTTTCTTCTCACGGCTTCAGGGCTGACACAGCCTGGAGCGAAGGCACCAGGAAGGGGTGTGTGTGGAGAGATAGCTGTGGTGTTGTAGCCAAAATAATATTCTTTTCCTTGGGAATCAAGGACGTTTATGCAGATGTTTGAATGGAGGAGACTGAGGCCACCTAACAACTGGACTATGTGCTGATTGGACCATGTGACTGGAGACTCTTAGGGGGAAATGATAAAGTTTTATTTTTAATTGGGTGAAAAACTGGCGGGAACCTAGAGCCGGTTTTCCACCAAGAAAACCGCCAATTTCCCAGTAACTCCTTGCTTTCTTACAAAAGAGTTAGAGTTACTGGGAGAAAATTCATAATTGGTTAGAAATGATAACTGAGCAACATACTGAGTTCAAACCAGAAACGTGCCTTTTAGGTATATTGTTGGAAAAGTATACAAATAAACCATTTACTTAGTGTTACATATACTGACGGCAGCTAGAATTACATATGCTAAATATGGGAAAAATGCGAACACCCCATCAGATGATGACATAATTAAGAAAATTTGAGATTGTGCTGAAATGGACAGATCAACTTTAAAAATTAAAGATAAAGAAGACTCGAAATATTATAGGACATGGAATAAATTTTATGAACGGTTAGAGACAAAGAGGTAGAAATGAGAAGGAGGTTATGAATGTCAATAATTGTTAGTGTGGACAACGAAGTTGTATAAAACTATGGATATAATATGGGAAAAATTGTAAATAAGCTAATGTAAGTAGAAATTTAGTTGAAGTTTTCTTTTCCTTTTTCCTTTTTGGTTGTATTACTGTAATTACTGTTAACATAGTACAGTTATAGTTATTAGCTTGTATGTTAAGATGTACCATTGATTTATCTCTGGCTTTGCTTTGTTCTGACATGGCAATAAAATAAAATTTTAAAGAAAGAAGAAGATGCCAATTTGATTCAAGGTGTTAGTCATCACCTTTAAAGCGCTCCATGGCTTAGGAACTGGGTACCTACGAGACCGTCTTTTGCCACCAGTAGCCTCCCACCGACCAGTTCGTTCTCACAGGGAGGGACTACTCAGGGTACCGTCAGTCAAATTATGTCGACTGGTGACTCCCAGAGGGAGGGCCTTCTCTGTGGGGGCTCCAACCCTTTGGAATGAACTGCCCCCGGAGATACGGAATATCCCTGATCTCCGTGCTTTCCGCCATGCCCTCAAGACCCTGATGTTCCAACAGGCAGGGCTAAACATACGAACATGTGAATGAATTTTTTAAATGTTATCTAATTCTGGGTTTTATTTAATTGGGCCAAACTATGTTATAATAATAATTTTAATTAGCAATTTTATGATGTTTGTGTATCTATATTTTTTCTTGACTGTACACCGCCTTGAGTCCTATGGGAGAAAGGCGGTATAGAAATGTAATAAATAAATAAATAAATATGTTCCAATAAACTGTTCTTTGAGGAATATGCCTACCTCGGAATTCTTTTTTTTTTTTAATTGAAAAGTTTTATAAGAAATTCAAACAATTTTCTCCCCCCCACCCTTTCCCCTTCCCCACATAAATTGTACATTTTCTTATACATAAGAAATCCTACATATACATGTTTCCCTTAAAGAAAGCATTAAAATAAGACATTTTAATTACATTCGGAGTTGCTCTTCTTCTCTTTCTTCCCTCATTCCACAACAAACCTTCTTCTTCTCCTCCTTTCTTTCCCTTCCCTCCCTCCTCTTCTCTCCTACTTTCTGCTGCCTCTTCTCCCACCTCATCCTACTTCCTTTCCCTTTCCCCCACTTCTCCCTTCTTTTCCCCCTTCTTGCCTTCACTCCTACCCCTGTCCCCTTCCCTTCCCTTCCTCCTCTCCTTTCTTCCATTCCTCACCCTCCCTCTCCTCCTCCTACCCCCTCCTCCTCTCTCCTTTCTAACTTCTTTGCTGTGAAATATTTTCCTCCTTTAGTGTCTGAGCAACTCCTGTATTCTACTCATAGAATATACTTTCTTCTGCTAAAACATTTCTCTATTCACCACCTTTCCCCCCATCCCTTATCCCCTCCCTCCCCACACACCCCCGACTTCCCAGAGCAAAAACAGGGTATAGCATCTAACAAACATACACTAAAATAAACTAACAAATTATAAAGTTCAAAACTCCCACATGTTCTTTAACTCCCTTGCTCCAATTCATCAACCTCCCTTTTATAAATTCTCAAAACCAATTAAATTAAATTCATTCTTCCTACTTATAAAAAAGAAAAAGAAAAAAACTTTTTCTTGATGTATAATCTGATACTTTAGCAGTCTTACAAACAGTAGAAATCATGAATAAATTCCAATTCTATTCCAGAAAAAAAGAAAAAAAAGAAAATTTTTTCATCTTAAAATCTTACACATTTTATCTTATATATCTTTTAAAATAATATAGTCTTATGTTAAGCATTTTAAAAATCTCTTAATACCTTTAAAGCACCTACCTCGGAATTCTTATTGAATGGGGAATATTACTTGGAACCTTGACCATAGACTGAACAACTGCTGGACCGAGATGGTAGAAGGTCTCCTGCCTTGAACAAGGGATTGGAGTAGAAGATTTCCAAAGTTACTTGCAGGCCTATGATCCTATGTTCTATAGGTATTTGAGGCTAGCATTAACGTCTTGTATTCTTCAGATATCTAGCAGGTCCTGCACGAAAATTCCACCAGAGGGAGGTCTATGCTCATAAGAACCAACAGATAAGGAATAACGGTGGAGATGGAGTTGGTCTTAAGAAAGGTCTTGTATATAGAATCTCTCCGAGTTTCTCTTCCAGAAAATCCTAATTCTCAATACTAAACCATTGCGTTACTCAGACCCCGCTGGCGTTTTGTTTTAAGGCAAGATTATTCTATAATTTTATTTTATTATTCCATTTACTTAGACGCTACACACAGTCATAAATATGAGTCCGTTGCCAGGGGTCTGAATTTTGATCACGGGGATGCCGCAACGGTCATAAGTGTGAAAAATGATCCTCCGTCACTTTTTTTCAATGCCGTTGTATCTTCAAATGGTCATTAAACGAACCATTGTAACGCGGGGGACCGCTTGAAGAATCTCATTGATTTTGATGATGGAGATTGGCTCCGCTATTCCAGCTTTTAAGCATTCACCTTAGAAACAGCTCTCTTTTCGTGTTTGTCAGATAAAACTCTGAATTTTGTAATCCTCATCAAACAGTGCCTTGCTCATGTTTTATTACTGGCTTTCAAACCCTGAAGCATATTTGAGGGGCTGCCACAAGAGAGGAGGGGGGTCAAGCTATTTTCCAAAGCACCCGAAGGCCAGACAAGGAATAATGGGTGGAAACTCAACAAGGAGAGATTCAACCTGGAAATAAGGAGAAATTTTCTGACAGTGAGAACAACCAAACATTGGAACAGAAGTTGCCTTCGGAAGTTGTGGGAGCTTCATCAGTGGAGGCTTTCAAAAAGAGACTGGACTGCCATCTGTCAGAAATGGTGTAGGGTCTCCTGCTTGGGTGGGTGTGGATTGGACTAGATGATCTACAGCAGGGGTCACCAACTTTTTGGACCTCAGGGACCACTAAATTCATAATTTTAAATCCCGCGGACCACTAATACGATCTGCCTAATGACTGGCTAGGTGGGCGTGGCTAGGTGGTCATGTGACTAAGTGGGTGTGGCCAGCGCCTCACATCCCTGCTCAGGCTCCTTACGGCCCCAACAGGAAGCGGTTGTTGGAGCTAAGCAGCCACCACGAGAAAGAGTTGGCAAAACAGCTGGCTCAGTTCAAATTGGATCTGACCAAGAAGGAGGCTCAGCAGAAGCACCTCACTGAGGACTAGGAGCATAGGCTTCCCAAGCAGAGGGAAGACCTGTGGGAATGCAAGGCCAGATACCGGCGCCTGGAGACTCAGCGGGCTGAGATGGTCAGCCAGTTCCAGGCCATGATGCAGTCCCACTGGAATGAGGTCCTCCAGCTCTTCACCACCAGTGGCTCTTCCCTCCAGCCTTCACCCAAAGCCCCACACCAGGAGGCTGAAGCAGACCCCAAATCGGAATTTCTGTCCCACTCCAACCCACACAAAAAGACCTCAAATGGGGAGACTCTCTGCAGCAACGCAAACATTCATTGCACGTATCCGTCCCAGGGCTGTAGTTTGAGGACCTCTGATTTAGTGCAATGTTAAAAATACAAATCATTTTTCTGTGGACCACCAAAATTTTCTTGTGGACCACCAGTTGGTGACCGCTGACCTACAGGATCCCTTCCAACTCTGTTAATCTGCATCTGTAAAATTTCATTACTGCACGCAATATTGACACAAACTAGAGGGCTTTTTTCTTCGAAGATTCCAAGGCCTGGAAACACGTTATTCATTTGCCAGCTTTCTTTTCAGCGAATCGTCTCTTAATGATAACTCACCCACCCACCCTTCTTAATATCATGTGTGATCTCCCTCATCATTCGGGGCAATGTTGTGTGAAGCTACCTCATAATAACGCTTGCTTTTATATATTCTTTTAGTTAGCTGAACCTCTAGGGTTGCCATTAGACAAGAATAAAAACATTAAGCTTGATTAGCAGACATTTGCAGGAAGATCTTCCCATGGCATAGAGAGAGATATTATGCTTCCTTGCTAGTGTTTGATGACTGAGCTGCAGCAGAGGGGCTGTTCTGCCCCAGCTACGGACCCCAAAGAACGCAGCACACACAAACTCTATACAAAGCTTATTTTACTCAAATAACTTACTCTTTATCATTCAAAGGCTGTTAATGAACTGTCTTAATAGCCTACCGGAATTCTAAGATAAGGTAATCACAGTCTTACTAGAGTTGGCAGAAAGCCCAGAAGCAATTTTGCAGACACGAATGAGAGTGAACTAAAGTTGTTCTCTACAGCTTGTTGCAAGCGGTGTTCCTTCTTAAATAGGCTAAGGGAGTGGCCAATTAGCCCCAAGCCTTACTCTCGAGGAGACCTCCTCCTGAGGAGCCACTCCTGCCTTTTGGCAGCTCTGCGCGCCTGTGCATTGAGAAGAGGCTCCTCCTCTTCGTCCTCTTCACTTAAAGGAACTTTTGGAGGTTCTGAAGGCCCTGGCTGAATCCCCGCCTCTGGCACTACATCTTCTACAGCCTCCTCACTGTCCGACTCGAGCGCCAGCTGCACAGGCTGCTGGCACAGCACCACACCAGCCTCCTTGCTGTCAGAATCAGCTACAATCTGCCCAGGCCGCTGACAGGCCACAACAGGGGCAGGGCTCAGAACAAAAGTGGACACACACAAACACACACACACACACACACACAGACATACACAGACACAGACACAGACACAGACACAGACACACACACACACACACACACACACACACACACACACACACACACAGAGTCTTGCTGCCACACATTGCTCATGGTCATGTTCCCAGTTATTGCAGAATCCTATTTGCGGCAGCTGGGAAAACAAGAAGTGAAGTCATTAACCAGTTCAATAGGAGCTTTGTTCCCTGGGTGATTATGGAAAAGTGACATGGGCAAGCTATACCTGTTCTCCGGGCATTGCCAATTTTTCTGCTGAATTAATGGAAAGTAAGTGGCCAAGATGTGTCTACTCAGCCGTGACCGAAGCATTTGCGTAGGTAAATGGGGCTGAAAAGAAACACTAATCAAGATATTTTTTGGGGGAGGAAAGGGTCAAAGTTTCAGCACAGCTGCTAACCACCTCTGTGGAATACTGACCAAAGTTCCTGTCGGGAAAAGCAGGATGTCAACTCTGAAGAGAACCTGGTTGAAGCCATCTTGTGCTGCCTCATAGTTGCCACGAAGCCTGCAAGGGGGAAGGGAGGGGGGAAGTAGATAGCCCAGCTACAGTCAAAACAAAAAGTTTTGCTGTGGGAACCAAGGTCATTGAGACAGGTGGTGGTTGAAGGAGGAGAGGAGCCTGCCATCCATGGAGACCTTGGAGACCTTGGAGTACTCATATCTAATGATCTAAGTGCCAAAGCCCACTGAAACAACATCGCCAAAAAGGCATTAAGAGTTGTAAACCTAATCTTGTGTAGCTTCTTCTCTGGTAATATCACACTACTAACCAGAGCATACAAAACATTTGCTAGACCAATTCTTGAATACACCTCATCTGTCTGGAACCCGCATTACATTAATACAATTGAACGTGTCCAGAAATATTTCACAAGAAGAGTCCTCCACTCCTCTGCTCGCAACAAAATACCTTATGCTACCAGACTTGAAATTCTAGGCTTAGAAAACTTAGAACTACCTTAGCTGCCTTTGGTATGACCTAAGTGTAGCTCATAAAATTATCTGCTACAATGTCCTATCTGTAATGACTACTTCAGCTTCAACCACAACAATACACGAGCACACAACGGAAACAAACTTAAAGTGAACTGCTCCAAACTCGATTGCAGAAAATATGAGTTCAGCAACAGAGTGGTCAATGCCTGGAATGCACTACCTGACTCTATAGTTTCTTCCCCAAACCCCCAACATAAACTGTTTCAATTCCTACCCTCAAAACGACGCTATAGAGCACTGCACACCAAAATGACTAGACACAAGGACAGTTTTTTCCCGAATGCCATCACGCTGCTAAACAAATAATTCCCTCAACACTGTCAAACTATTCACTAAGTCTGCATTACTATTAATCTTCTCATCGTTCCTCTCACCCATCTCCTCCCACTTATGACTGTATGACTATTGTTGCTTGTATCCTTACGATTTATATTGATTGTTTTCTAGTATGATTCAATTGCTTATTTGTCCCCTATGACTATTATTAAGTGTTGTACCTTATGATTCTTGATGAATGTATCTTTTCTTTTTATGTACCCTGAGAGCGTATGCACCAAAGACAAATTCCTTGTGTGTCCAATCACACTTGGCCAATAAAGAATTCTATTCTATTCTATTCTATTCTATTCTATTCTATTCTATTCTATTCTATTCTATTCTATTCTATTCTATTCTATTCTATTCTATTCAAATAGCACCATCCTAAGTATAATAATTTTATTAACCATAATAATATAATAACAGCAGCATCCAAAAATGCCAAATTATACAAAATGACACCAACATACACACACACACACACACACACACACACACACACACACACACACACACAGAGGGAAATTGAGGGCAGCTAATAAATAAAATCAACAGCCAAGAACTGCTGGGAAGAAGACAGAAGGAGTCCTGGAAGAGATCAGAAGGAGGCAATGGGCTCGATTGTCCATTTTCTCCAAGGATTAAAGGTAAACGGAAGTGAGGGGAAAGGATTGCACTTGAGCTGAAGTGGAACGTAGCAGAAGTTCAAAGATTTGGCAGGGTTGCAGAATCGGGATTATGAGAAGGATTATCCTCTGTTTGCTAAGGCAAGAGAGTGTTTCTCCCCTCTGCTGCATCCTGATTGGCTGGAATGGCTCTTGGCTCTTTCATTCAGTGACCTGAATACCGTCCTGGAAAAACAGGAAGCTTTTTCCGAATGGCTCTTCGGTCTTTCAACCCTTATGAAGAGAGCTTGTGGAGAGCCCCAAATGAGTTTCTTGACGTTCCTTCAAAGCTTTAGCCATGGCCTGAGATGAATTCAGTTCCCGATCAACCATTCTCACCATAGAGTAATTGTTAGAATGTATTTTTATGCAACAACTACAGTAGTATTCAGCCAGTAGATGGCAGAGTTTACAAGTTTGGAACTATAGTATATACTCTATGTTCTTTTGTTCTGAGTAGTTTCCTGTTTCCTGTTACAGTTAAACAGCTGAGCGGTAAAGCACATGGTTACTGTTCTCTTTGTTTGATCTGTGATGTTATATGAATTTCTAACAGTAATAGAAAAGGAAGACTTCCAAGGTCAAGTGATCTCCATGTTGCCATCATAGGGGATCTTGGCTTCTTCTTAAGATCCTGGAGAGTGCAGAAAGCCAGAGAAGACACTCATCCTCAAATTAGCATCCTATCAAAGTGCCAGAGCTACTCTCCTGAACCCAGCAAGACTGATTATTTGGCATTTGGACAATGAAACTTTGGAAGGGGGAGCAACAGTTGATTCTGGACCATCTGACATGTTTTTTTAAAATTCATATAGCATGTTATATAATTCCTGCTTATAAAGTAGTTTATAATCCTTCATGGCAGTTGAGTGTAATGCCCAAAGCCAGCTAATGGTGTTTTATTCTACAAACCGTTAGGAATGTGGTGGATCACAATGTTACAACACTGGGCTGACGATTGGCAGGCTCGCGTTTGAGACTCGTTGCTGCATCAGGGTGGGGCGAGCTCCTGTCACACGTTCCAGCTCCTGCCAACCCAACGGTTTGAAAGCAGGCAAACGCAAGTAAATAAACAGGTACCATTTTGATGGGCAACTTAGGAGTGGTATGGTGGCCTAGAGGTAGAACTCTTGCCTCACAAGCAGAAACCTGTGAGTTCGATCTTAGGTAGAGACAGATATTTTTCTCTCTGGGCACAATGAGAATATATCTGCTGAACCAAACTCCGCATTGGCAATAGGAAGGGCATCCTTCCTATTGCCTAGCCATTAAACTCTCTGCTAGCTCCATTCAGTTGCCCAGACTCCACCCCACAAGGGATTATGGGGCCATTAAAAGATGATGATGATTATTTTGGGACACAAAAGGAGCCCTCAACTGTGCATCCCCCAGGCAACGGCGATGTCACCAGCAAATCCTTTCACCACGGAAGGATGCTTCGATGCTTCTGACATGGAAGAAAAAAAACAATCCTAAAAACTTTGGTTAAACAAATCCTGTTTTGGCACCATGTCCGAGTCCATCCAAAGAAAAGCAATATTAGATGTCATTAAGTTAGATTATTTCCTAGCTTAGCAGACTATCTTCTGTGCAGGGAAAAAAATTGTTGTGAATGTTTTGAAACAGGAAAGTAGGTAAACTGAAAAGGATTTATTATCCGTGGTATTTCTTCTCTCAAAACAAATTCCTCTCCTTCCCTCTCTTTATATACTTAAAAAATGTCAAACTAGGCATCAGAAAATGTCATCGGACTTTCATTATAGGCACATAGCTTCTGCGGTTGCTTGCTGCCCTTTGTGGTTGTTGCTATTTCGTTGCCGCACGACTTCACTTGTGTTGTTCTGTTCCATGGCAACTTTGTTAAGGTGGTTTGTCTGCGGTGCTTTAGGGAGAAAAGCGGGGACAGAAATGTCTCCATCGTAGGCAAACTAAAGTCAATATTTAGTTAGCAAAGGGATGGGTGCTTTGAAAAGTTTCAGTTGAATCCCTCGTAAAAGGTTCGCCTTGATTAAAGCTCAGATCAGTGTTCTGTGGGTGACATCAGATGGCGCCATTGTGTAAACCTGAACGGCTTCTCTGCCAGCTGAGCATCTCACAAAAATGTCTGGTAAGAATTCTTCCAGTCTGCTTTTATTCCGTAACCCCGTGATGGTGAGCTTATGGCACGCATGTCACAGGTAGCATGCAGAACCCTGTCTGTGGCAGGGGTGGGTTCTAATTTTTTTTTTTACTACCGGTTCTATGGGTGTGGCTTATTTTGTGGGCGTGGTTTGATGGTCATGTGACAATTCTTTAGGATTTAGCAGGGGTATTGGTCTACCAGGCTTTTAACTACTTGTAGAGCTGTATCGGTCTACCCATTTGTTCTTGGAGCATCCTGATCTACCCATTTGTTTTTCGAGCGCACTGGTCTACCACCACACTGCCTTTTAACACTGATCAGCTGTAGGGTGGCCCTTTGAAGCCCCGTGAAAAGAGTTTAAACAGTTTTTTTCCTTCCAGCCGATCAGCTGGGACTCGGGAGGCAGCGAAAAATTGGGGGTGGGGGCCAAATAAAAGGTAAGAATAATGCAGGGGGTGGGGTGGAGGGCCCAGCTCCCGAACAAAGAGAACTGGTTCGGGGACATCATATCGTCACTGCTACCGGTTCAGCCGAACCGGGCTGAACCGGGTGGAACCCACCACTGGTCTGCAGGCGCGGAAGCCATCACCTTAGCTCAGCTCCACCACGCATGCATCCGCATCTCCTGCTGGCCAGCTGATTTTCGGGTTTCTGCCATGCATGCATGGGCAGCGGGGCGCATGTAGCAGATGCATGTGCATGCATTGGGGGGTAGGGCGCACATGCAGGGTGTGTGTGTGCGCACATTGCATTATAAGTTATAAACAGTGGTAGGATTCAGCCAGTCCACACCACTTTAACTTTCTGAGCAGTTTGGCAAACTGGTTGTTGGAAGAAATCATTAGGGCAGAGAACTGGTTGTTAAATTATTTGAATCCCACCACTGGCTATAAGTGCAGGGAGGCTTACCAGGCCAAAAACGGGGCGTGGGGAGGTACAGCGCGGCCCCCCACGCAGCCCATTTTTGCTCCCAGGAGGCTGCAGGGAGGTCTACTAGGCCCAAAATGAGGCCTAGGGGGGTGCACACAACAACAAAAAGGTTTGCCATCACTGCCCTAACCCATTGCAACCCTCTACCCAACTGGGATCACAAACTTTCCCTCCTCTCCAGCAATCAACGCCCAGATGAGCATAGATTAACGTCAGGATTAACACTACACCAACAATCAAAAAGTAAACTCTACCCTCATCAAGGAACTACCAATTCAGACAAACGAGCTAAGAAATAAACAACAGTAAACAACAGTCAATAACAGTAAACAACGGCCCAACCAAGAACACTCCCACCCACACGATAGGACAAGCCACTAGTATATAAAAAGAGTGGAAATCCACTCTCTTGTAGCATTGATGATGTTACCTTGTTGGGTCATGAAATGTCTGTAAGAAAACAATTAAGCTCAGATATCAACAAAGATCCCAGTCATTGTCCTCCTCTCATCCTTGTGTTTGTGCTCATTCTCTCCCTCTTCCCCCTCCTCCTTCTGCTTCACTCCACAAATCTCACTCCCTTCTAGCTCTGATGATGTTACCTAGTTGGGTCATGAAATGTCTGTAAGAAAACGACCAAGCTCAGAGAGCACCAAATGCTACAAATATGCTCTTCTCTCAAAACTTTCTCTTGCCCGAGTTTCTGCCTCTACTTCTGCAACAAAACCACCCCTTAGCAGCGGTTTTCATATCCCAGCTTGGCTTAAGACATTCCATTTTCTAAACTGTGGCCGAAGCCACCTCGAATTTAAAGCTGCATGTACACATTTTGAGCCTGTTTCCCGATGAGACTTGGAGGTCTTGTCAATCTCTTGCTTCAATCTGATGGGGAATAGTTTGAAATGCGGGCCTGGTACAGGAAAGGCCATTTCATCAAACTCTCATCAACGTGGTAGGATTGCCAACTGACCTGAAAAGAAATCATGGCAGCCCAAATCGAGTTGCGCAAACCAGCAAATAAAGCATGGGAATAAATGAATGCTTCTTCTCATGGCTGTCTGAACATCCAGCTGCTACTAAAGGCATAGCCACAGAGACAAGATAAGAACAGTTAAGAAGTCTAGGTAAGTTCAGTCTTTTGTTGCACATGATAACATTAAACTAAGTTTATATATTGTGCAAAACCATAATATGCTTTTCTGATTTTGGGTTGCCTGTTTGGTGAAACAAATTCGCAACGAGCAAACTATGATTTAAGGCTTTGCATGTTCACCAACCCAGCCAACTGTGGTTCAGTCAACAATGCATCATTAATGCACATCGTGGCTTAAAATGTAGGTGCACTTATTGGCTTATTTTGGAGGGTCAGGATAGAGAGGAGAAGAATGAGATGGAGATCCATCTAGGATACAGATTTATTTTACTTTACTTGATTATTTGATTTACGGTATATTCTACTTTTATTATTTTTAGAAATGTGGTGAATATTTTCCCTACCACAATAACCCTATGAAATGAATTGGGCTGAGAGAGAGACTGGCCCAAATCACTCAGCTGGTTTTCATGCCTAAGACAGGACTAGAACTCACAGTCTCCTGGTGATTGGCCCAAAGTCACTCAGACAACTTTAACGCTTAAAGTGGGACTAGAACTCACCATCTCCTGACTATTGGCTAAAAGTCACCCAGGCAACTTCCATGCCTAAAGTGGGACTAGAACTCACCATCTCCTGACAATTGGCTAAAAGTCACCCAGGCAACTTCCGTGCCTAAAGTGGGACTAGAACTCACCATCTCCTAGCAATTGGCTGAAAGTCACCCAGTCAACTATCATGAGTCTTGAGCCAAGCTTCAAAAGAAATCCAGTTATTTATTAGGAGCTTCATGTCGGCAGGTTCCAAAATGAAGCCAGCTCTGACCCTACGTAATTTACACTCCAATTATGACCCCGTTTCCCCCCTCCCCCCAGGGAGTGTCATCAATCACATTTGCCAACAGAGCAATTTCGTGGGTTGTAGAGATCACTCCCCTCTGGCTGCTGTAGGTAACCCTGAGATACAGTCTCGAGAGAGATAAGCATGGAATGTGCATCTGTCTTTGGCTGCTATGTCATTTCACTGGTTTCTCATTCCCCCCTGGCCTATGGCAACTCGAGAGCAGATCAGGGATCCTTTGCGAGTTGACATGAGATGGGGCTAGAACTCACTGTCTCCTGGTGATTGGCCCAAAGACCCCCAGCTAGCTTTCATGCCTAAACCAGGATTAGAACTCCCAGTCTCCCACTTTCTAGCCTAATGCCTTCACCACTAGACCAAACTGGCTCTCTAGATGCCCAACATCTGGCAATAATGAGAATGTTTTAGAACTCCATTCACGCACTCACCCCTTATTTTAGGGAGCAGAGGCCTTTCTCTGGAAAGATAGCAGAGACAACCCTAGCAGGATACCCACAGCTGAAGCCATCAGCTTGCAACTGATATGGCCCCTATTATATTTTTTATCAAGACTGCCATCCAATATTCCTTGGTGCTTTGTCTTTGCTTTGCATTTTATCAATATCACCGTCTGATTCTGCCGTCCCCTCTCCACAGGTTTATTAATATTGCTTTCTGATCTCAGAGTAGGAACCGTGTTTTATATTCTATGGCCATCAACATCCCTTGCCAAGCTCGGGTGCCATCTTTAATTAAATTTCCTCCTTGGTTCCAGCAAACTTCTCAGATTGCCCCCTCCTCACTACCCAAGCAAAGTTCCTTGGCTGTTTTTCTTTTCTTTTCTTTTCCTAGTATTCTTCCGCAATTGTCCTCCTTTGCCTGGGTCTAAATGCAAGTAAGGTTCTTTCTGATAGTGAAAGTGGGTGGTTGAAGAGAAAGCAAGATTCTGGCCGAAATCTTCTCCCCTTTTTAAATGTAAATCTTAATTTGTTTTTAAATTATGGGGTATTTTAAATTGTTCAGCCAAATTATTTAATTCGTTTTTATTCTATTTTAAATTTTTGTATTTATGTGTTTTATTCTGTGGCTGTTCACCACCCTGAGTCCTTCGGGAGTAGGGCGGTATAGAAATTTAATGAAATATAAATATAAAATATAAGATCCTGCGCAGCTGGTAAGATGGTTTTTTTTCAAAGGAGGGAAGGAAGGAAGGAAGGAAGGAAGGAAGGAAGGAAGGAAGGAAGGAAGGAAGGAAGGAAGGAAGGAAGGAAGGAAGGAAATGGGGAGGAAGGGAGTGAGGGAGGGAATGAGGAAGGAATGAAGGAAAGAAGGAAGAGAGAAAGAAAAGAAAGAAAAAGAAGGAAGGAAGGAAGGAAGGAAAGAAAGAAAGAAAAAAGAAAGAAAGGAAAAAGGAAGGAAGGAAGGAAGGAAGGAAAAAGGAAGGAAGGAAGGAAGAAAAGAAGGGGGAGGAAGGGAATGAGGGAGTGAGGGAAGGAGGAAGGAAGGAATGAAAGAAGGAAGAAAGAGAAAGAAAGAGAAAGAAAGAAAGAAAGAAAGAAAAAGAAAAAGAAAGAAGGAAGGAAAGAAAGAAAGAAAGGAAGAAAAAAGGAAGAAAGGAAGAATGAATGAAGGAGGAAGGAAGGAAGGAAGGAAGGAAGGAAGGAGGAAGAAGGGAGTGAGGGAGGGAAGGAGGAAGGAAGGAAGGAAAGAAGGAAAGAAGGAAGAAAGAGAAAGAAAGAAAAAGAAAGAAGGAAGGAAGGAAAGAAAGAAAAGAAAAGAAAGAAAAGAAAAAGAAAAGAAAAGAAAAGAAAAGAAAAGAAAAGAAAAGATGGATGTCATAGAGCATATCTTTTAAATATCAATGTCCAGTTAAAAAGCAGAAGACTTTTTGTGGACTGTCAGGATAGTAGGCATGGCAACTGGACTGAAGAATGTAATTAACTTTCCAGGAAATAAAAAAAAACCCACCTTTCACATGGCACAATCTCCAACCTGGTGCCCTCCTGAGGAGGGTTTTTAGCACTCATCATCCTGACACACCGGTGTGCGTGTTGAAATCCAACATGTCTTGAGGTTTTTGGAGAGAGCCAAGCAACAGTTCATCATTTCCCAGCTAATTTCAGCCTGTCACATCTCAAGGATTCTCTCTTTAGAGTTTCTAGGCCTCATGAAGACATCTCAAGACAACAAAGACTGAAACTCATTTTTCTCTCAGCTGGGTTTCCTTTCTACCTCTGGTCACCAACACTTTATTTATTTTAAATCTGATTCCCCACCCCCTCTATTCTGAACCGAAGGTGATATTCTTTAAATAAAAACTGTTAAAAAAATGGCAAATCAGTCAGAATCTATCCACAGGCCCCCTCTGCCTTCAGGATTCACCCAGAATCAGATAGATGGATCAATGACAGGAGGCATTTATATAAAATTTAGAGCAGCTTTCAAGCCAGGATATCTCTGGCAAGAGCTGCATTCTCACAATCGAGGTAGGCATTATTCACAGCTATGTGCTAATAGCAACAGCAATAGCACTTAGACTTATATACCGCTTCACAGTGCTTTACAGTCCTCTCTAAGCGGTTTTACAGAGTCAGCCTCTTGTCCCAACAATCTGGGTCCTCATTTTACCCACCTCGGAAGGATGGAAGGCTGAGTCAACCTTGAGCTGGTCAGGATCGAACTCCTGGCAATCGGCAGTATTAGCCTGCAATGCTGCATTCTAACCACTGGGAAGGAAGGAAGGAAGGAAGGAAGGAAGGAAGGAAGGAAGGAAGGAAGGAAGGAAGGAAGGAAGGAAGGAAGGAAGGAAGGAAAATAGCAATAGCGCTTAGATTTATATACCGCTTCACAGTGCTTTTCAGCCCTCGCTAAGTGGTTTACAGAGTCAGCCTCTTGCCCCCAACAATCTGGGTCCTCATTTTACTGACCTCAGAAGGATGGAAGACTGAGTCAACCTTGAGCCGGTCAGGATCGAACTGCTGGCAATTGGCAGAATTAGCCTGCAATACTGCATTCTAACCACTGGGAAGGAAGGAAGAAAGGAAGGAAGGAAGGAAGGAAGGAAGGAAGGAAGGAAGGAAGGAAAATAGCAATAGCGCTTAGATTTATATACCGCTTCACAGTGCTTTTCAGCCCTCGCTAAGTGGTTTACAGAGTCAGCCTCTTGCCCCCAACAATCTGGGTCCTCATTTTACTGACCTCAGAAGGATGGAAGACTGAGTCAACCTTGAGCCGGTCAGGATCGAACTGCTGGCAATTGGCAGAATTAGCCTGCAATACTGCATTCTAACCACTGGGAAGGAAGGAAGAAAGGAAGGAAGGAAGGAAGGAAGGAAGGAAGGAAGGAAGGAAGGAAGGAAGGAAGGAAGGAAGGAAAATAGCAATAGCACTTAGATTTATATACCGCTTCACAGTGCTTTTCAGTGCTCTCTAAGTGGTTTACAGAGTCAGCATATGGCCCCCAACAATCTGGGTCCTCATTTTACCGACCTTGGAAGGATGGAAGACTGAGTCAACCTTGAGCTGGTCAGGATTGAACTCCTGGCAGTGGGCAGAATTAGCCTGCAATACTGCATTCTGACCACTGGGAAGGAAGGAAGGAAGGAAGGAAGGAAGGAAGGAAGGAAGGAAGGAAGGAAGGAAGGAAGGAAGGAAGGAAGGAAGGAAGGAAAATAGCAATAGCACTTAGATTTATATACCGCTTCACAGTGCTTTTCAGTCCTCTCTAAGTGGTTTACAGAGTCAGCCTCTTGTCCCCAACAATCTGGGTTCTCATTTTACTGACCTCGGAAGGATGGAAGGCTGAGTCAACCTTGAGCCTGGTGAGATTTGAACCGCCAAACTGCTGGCAGCCCGGTGATCAGCAGAAGTAGCCTACAATACTGCATTCTAAGCACTGTGAACCACAGCTCTTGCTAAGTTCTACCTTGCACCCCAACTTCTGAGCAACGCATTGTTCTTTCTTCATTACAATGGCCATTTTCAACAAATCCAGTCCCTTCCTTAAATTTTGTCTTAAGAAAGGAGGTATAGGTTACAAGTTTTGCCTTGTCACATCAATCCAATGCATTTTTCTAGAACTTCCATGTCTTTGAGGAGAAAATTACTCGGTCCGTTCTCCACATTTTTCAGATTTCCATGAGTTAGAGAAGACAGGCAGCAATTCTTCTCCTGCAATTCAATATATTTTGCCAGCTTTGGAGTTTTAAAATGTTATGTGTATTGATTTATTTAAGATCCTTGTATGCTGCTTTCCTTAAGCTTGAAGTCGTTTACATGAGAATGGAACAATATTTAAAATCACATAAAATATAGAAAACTCAATAATGGTGATCTATAGTCAACAAGCTCAGTTTTTAAAACAAACATTCAAAAGCATAACAAATGCTGCTGACAACAGTCTGGCTGGTGGAACAAAAAATCTGGAAAAGTTGCCGGAGAGCAAAAGGGAAGAATTTCTGGGCCAGCTGACCTCACACCTTGGCCTACTATGCATGCAATGTTCTCTCTTGGTTTGTCATCCATGGAACCGACTCTGCTCTCTTTTCTTATTTTTCTTGGCCAAGTTTCTTCTAGCATAGGGCTCTCTAAACTTGGTAACTATTTTCCTTCCTTCAGTGGTGGAAGTCAAATTTTTTTACTACTGGTTCTGTGGGCGTGGCTTGGTGGGCATGGCAAGGGAAGGATACTGCAAAATCTCCATTCCCATCCCACTCCAGGGAAAGGATACTGCAAAATCCCCATTCCCTCCCCACTCCAGGGGATGGATACTGCAAAATCTCCATTCCCTCCCCACTCCAGGGGAAGGATACTGCAAAATCTCCATTCCCACCCCACTCCAGGGAAAGGATACTGCAAAATCCCCATTCTCTCCCCACTCCTGGGTGAAGGATACTGCAAAATCCCCATTCCCTCCCCACTCCTGGGGGAAGGATATTGCAAAATCTCCATTCCTACCCCACTCTGGGGCTAGCCAGAGATGCTATCTGCCGGTTCTCTGAACTACTCAAAATTTCCGCTACTGGTTTCACAGAACTTGTCAAAATGTGCTGAATTTCACCCCTGCCTTCTTTCCTGTTCAGAAGAAAACCCTTAGTTTCATCTGCTAACCTCACCGGCTTCAGCAAACTGAAATAATCTTGATTAGCTTTGTCTCCTTTGCTTTGATAAAGCAAAGGAGAGGTTTTTATAACAAAGTTTAATGAAATAAACCGAAGTTGAGATGAACTAATAGAATGAATTTAGGCTTCATTAGGCAATCAAAAGCTAAGGGAATTAAAACAAGTGAGAAGGCTCCTTTTTCCCCACTTATCAAAACAAATGCCTGCAATTCTTCTTCTTCTTCTTCTTTTTTTTTTGCAAAGTGTTGACTTTCAGTTTGAGTGCCATTGTCCTGTTCGCTTTTAGAGATCTATTGAACTGAATAGTGGCAATGTAATCCCTAACAGACAGTCAATTGATGATACTGGATTCTGGAATGGGACTCAAAGCACTCTGGTGCAATAATACTGTGTTTCCCCGAAAATAAGACCCTGTCGTGTATATATATATACACATATATATATGTGTTATATACATATATATATATACACATATATATATGTATATATAAACACATATATATATGTGTTTTTCTTCTAGCCAATACATATATATATATTGAACCCTGAAATAAGCGCTTGGCCTTATTGCCATGCGCTCAAAAACCCGATTGGGCTTATTATCAGGGGATGCCCGATCCAGAAAGGGACGTAAACTGGAGACAGCTCCCAGTAACTCCCATCCAGGCACAGGCTGAACATCCTTGACTCCCAGAGAAAAGAATGTTGTTATGGCTACATATCTTCACCACTCCTTGCAAATTCCCCCTCCCATTTTCCCAGGGCATTAAATGTGGCAGCCCTGAAGCTCCCCAAAAAAAAAAAAAAAAAAAAAGATGGCCTCCAGGGCTGACATCAGATTTATCTTATCTGATTATTGTCTTTAACAGGTTTAACAGATTAACAGAGTTGGAAGGGACCTTGCAGGTCATCTAGTCCAACCCCCTGCCCAAGTAGGAGACCCTACATCTGCCTCTACCTACGATCGAGCTCACAACCTCCTGGTTGTAAGGCAAGAGCTCCACCTCTAGGCCACCGCAGATGTGAGCTCTATTATTCCTCCTTGTCATTATGACATCACAAGGCTTTCTCGATTTTAAATTAAAGACACGTCTGTTGTTGTGGGAAGGGAATTGTTAATTACCACTAAAGATTAAATTAGGTAAACAACAACTTGCTCGAAATTTCAGATATCAATCAACCCTGTCTCTATTTCAGTCCACAACCAGCATGCAAACAGGAAGAAGAACAAAGCAAAACTAACAGGATCGAACAGCAGCACCACACAGGAAGCATCAATTTTGATTACTTTCCACGTAGGGCTACAGACAGCATTCTATCGACAACACCGACCTAAAATTGAGCTAAGACTAACGGAAAAACCGTTATTCTCAAATCATGATACTGTGGGAAGCCTCTCCCCCACCCCCCGCTCCTAGAAGAATGATATATTTTGGGAAATATTAAAAAGGCAGAATACTGAGGAGGCCGGCTTTTAGAAATGCAGATTTGGTAATCCATTCAGAAAGACTGGGTCAGGCAGAAACTCCAGATAAGCAATTAGGCAAGCCAGAAAGGGTTGAGAGGATTAGCTCAGACAAGCACCTAAGATTTGCATTTTCCCTTTTGCCAGCCATGACAGCATAGGCATCTGACAACAGCCAATAGAATATTAAAGGACATGTTTAGGAATAGGAAGCTCAAATACAAAGCCCAAAGAAAGTATAAAAACCCACCCACTTTCAACACCACTTTTGTCAGCTGCACCACAACAGCAAACCCTGGTGATTCTGCTTCATCAATAAACCTTTCTTTCCAATCATCCTCCATGTTGAGCCGCTACCGGCTCAGCCGAACCGGGCTAAACCGGGAGGAACCTACCACTGGAAGAGATGCTGAGAGTGCCTAGGTTTTATGCCCTCTCTGGGCTTTTGAATTTGAGCATGTACTCTGATTGGTTGTCAGACTCCCATGGGGCCATGCAGGGGTAACTTTGTAGGTTGTCTGTGTCCCAGGCTTGGTTGAGCCTTGCTGGGTGATGATGTAATGAAGGGGATTTGGGCAATTCTTATTATGGCTCTGCTTGAAGGAGGTAGATCTTTGTTATGTAGAATAAACTGGTCTGGGCCTTAATGGCCCATCGACAAAGGGCTGAGTTTCTGCCTCCCTTTTAGGGGAAATATTCTGCCCTTTTAATATTTCCTAAAATATTTCATTTTCTAGGAGTGGGGTGGGTTTTAACTTCCTACACAACAATACTTTGGTAAAGTCATTTTTCTTCCACCGAGCTTCACCTTGCTAAGGAACTCATGGCTGGATGTAAAATATCTTTCACTGGCCGTGAACCAGTGGTGGGTTCCTTCCGGTTCAGCCCGGTTCAGCCGAGCCGGTAGCAGTGACGATATGATGTCACCAAACTGGTTCTCTTTGTTCGGGAGCTGGGCCCTCCCGCCCCCCCGTCCCCAGTTATTCTTACCTTTTATTTGGCCCCAACCCCAATCTATTCGCTGCCTCCCGAGTCCCAGCTGATCGGCTAGAAGGAAAAAAAACTGTTTAAACTCTTGCCGCGGGGCTTCAAAGGGCCGCCCTACAGCTGATCAGTGTTAAAAGGCAGTGTAGTGGTAGACCAGTGCACTCGAAAAACAAATGGGTAGACTGGTTCCTCCAAAAACAAATGAGTAGACCGGTGCCTCCAAAAACAAATGAGTAGACCGGTGCCTCCAAAAACAAATGAGTAGACCGGTGCCTCCAAAAATAAATGGGTAGACTGGTGCCTCCAAAAACAAATGAGTAGACCGGTGCCTCCAAAAACAAATGAGTAGACCGGTGCCTCCAAAAACAAATGGGTAGACCAGAACACTCCAAGAACAAATGAGTAGATCGGTACAGCTCTGCAAGCAGTTAAAAGCCTGGTAGACCAGTACCTCTGCTAAATCCTAAAGAATTGTCACATGACCATCAAACCACGCCCACAAAATAAGCCAAGCCCACAGAACCGGTAGTAAAAGATTTTAGAACCCACCCCTGCCGTGAACGCACTGTATGTTTACCCAACAGCTTCTCGAAGTTTTGTTCCCTGTTTTCCTACGTTTAGGAAATGCCCTTTCTGACTTTTCAACTTGAGCAAAAAAAAAAAAACATCCAACAACCGAGCTAACTCTTTAAGTAAGGCTTTGGTCTTTTAAATTGACTTTTCTTCCCTAAGCCCTCCAGGATTTTTGGAGGCTCACCAGTCTTCAATAGAGCTTTTATGAGCCTTTAGTGGTTTAAGACAAAACTAAATTTGCCCTAATCTCTCTTAAAACTCACAAGGCCTTTTCTGCCCACCACATTTGTTCCCTCCAGATTTCTTATTTTGCAGCTAGACTTGCGCCTGCCTTTTCGTACCTAAAATCCACTTTTTTAAAATAAATAAATAAATAACAACAACCCCAATCTTTGGTGTTGATGCGGTGGGGGCAAAATAAGGAGGGGGGGAGAGATTATTGTTTTGTGCCATTCAAGTGCCCTTTCCTACAAAAAATCAATAGGCTGGTTTATTGAATGTGCAAACATAGCTGGGAAACTTTTCCTGGATTGGAACACACTTGAAACCGAAAGTTAAAAGAAGGATGGATGCTTGGGAGAATTTCCTACATGGAGAAACATCGTTTGTTTGATGTTCCGAAGTATATCTCGTGCTCCTCTCCACGTGCCTTCAGAAAATGTTCTCATTTTGCCTTACTTTCAGAATGAATAGAATAGAACAACAGAGTTGGAAGGGACCTTGGAGGTCTTCTAGTCCAACCCCCTGCTTAGGCAGGAAACCCTACACCACTAACCACAAATGGTTATCCAACATCTTCTTAAAAACTTACAGTGTTGGAGCATTCACAACTTCTGGAGGCAAGTTGTTCCACTGATTAATTGTTCTAACTAAGGAAATTTCTCCTTAGTTCTAGGTTGCTTCTCTCCTTGATGAGTTTCCATCCATTGCTTCTTGTCCTGCCCTCAGGTGCTTTGGAGAATAGCTTGACTCCCTCTTCTTTGTGGCAGCCCCTGAGATATTGGAAGACTGCTATCATGTCTCCCCTAGTCCTTCTTTTCATTAAACTAGACATACCCAGTTCCTGCAACCGTTCTTCGTATGTTTTAGCCTCCAGTCCCCTAATCCTCTTGGTTTCTCTTCTCTGCATTCTTTCTAGAGTCTCCAACTCTTTTTTTACATCATGGCGACCAAAACTGGATGCTGTATTCCAAGTGTGGCCTTACCAAGGCCTTATAAAGTGGTATTAACACTGCACGTGATCTTGATTCTTGAAAATTGACTGGGTGACTTTGGGTCCGTCACTGTCTCTCAATCCAACCAACCTCACAGGGGTTGTTATTGTGGGGAAAATAGGAGGAAGGGGTATTAGGTATGTTCTCAGCCTTAAGTTATTTATGAACAGAATAAACGTGGGGTATAAAACAAATACATCAATAAAATAAACAGCAATGGAAGACAGCTGTTACCCAACATTCTTCTTACCAGCCTAGATTTTTCTTTGCTGGGAGATGTTTGATGATGAACATCCTTCCAGATATGTATACCAGAGGTGGTATTCAGCCGGTTCTCACCGGTTTGTGCGAACCATTGGTGGAAATTTGGCCAAGGTCGCCAAACTGGTAACAATGGCCGGCTGGCCACGCCCCTAAACTGGTCCTCTGGTTGCCACTCGTTCGGCCCGCCCACCATGTTCATTGCTGCCATGTTCTTTGTGCACGCGCATCCCATTGCCTTGCAAGTCCAATGGGATGCGCATGCGCGAAGGACATGGCAGCAATGGCAGCAGCTTTTTCCGCGACCTCTGGTACTTTTCAGCAGCCTGCAGCTAGCCATCGCCTCTTTGAGAGCTGCTTTGCGGCTGTGGCGCCCGGCTGGGGGCTGCCAAAAATTCTGGTCAGCTTGCCTTCTGGACTCTGAAGGTAAGCAGCCTGAACAAAGAGACGGTGGTGGGGGAGGAAGTGGGGCTAGGGCCTGGGCTGCTAAAGGAGGGGAAATGGGGGTGACTGGTGAAGGGAGGGCGGGGGTAGATAGGTGGAAATTCCAAAATATTTCCTATCTTTTCCTGTGGGTGTGGCTAAGTGGAGGGGGTCATGTGACAGAGTGAGCATGGGCGTGAGTGATGTCATGTTGGCCACACCCACTCAGTCACATGCCCCGCCCAACTAGCCACACCCACCGAACCGGTAGCGGAAACTTTTGAAACCCACCACTGATGCATCCCTTTTTTGCCTCCTGGAAATCCTACCCCGTTTTTCATCTCCATGCTTGTTTAGAGAAGTGGGATCGGTAACAAATCATTAAAACTCTTCCCCAGAGAGTCCAACCACAGGCCAATGCCAGCATCTGAAGTTCGGAGCGATGGCTGCTATCAAGTGAGGCTCTACCCGTGGAGAATAAAGCCTACGGAAGTGAAGCTTTTCTGCAGGCAGTTGGGGAGAAAAATCAAAGGATATATATTGGCAGAGCTAGGAATATATTTCCTCTCTTTTTGCTCCTAAGAAAATGAGGATGTAACTGTTAAGTAGAGAACTATAGTTCAGATTCACCGGAGCAGAACATATAAACAAGTCCGATGCCTGAGCAAAGACATTCATGTAGGCGCGGGTCGGGGGGTTCCTGTTTAATGCATGAGGAGTGGGGGGGAGGCTCGGCATAATTCACAATTAAGGCTCAGCCAACAAGCTTTCATGTTTCCCTGTTGCGCTTCCTCAACTTTGTGGTGGCGCGTCAACAGCTCCACCAGCTCTCCTAGGAGGGCCTGTGGGGAAAGGCAGGATTTGTATATTAGTCAGGAGTTTATGAATTATGCAGCCGCTGTTGGGAAACCAAATAGAGCTGGCTGCTGCGACCAACCAGCCAGTTCCAGAAACAGAAAGATGGGAGAGAGAGAGAGAGAGAGAGAGAGAGAGAGAAAAGAGGATTGCATCGTATTTATTTTGGTGTGTTATTAATTTGCTGGGAAAACGCACAAGCCCGTGCTTGTGTTCGAGGAGGAAAGAGGAGGTAAAGCTGAGGACGACGGGGAGATTATCCCCTTCCCCGGCTCTTTTGGAAACCTTTCAAAATAATTGGAGATGTTGGGATGTCTATGGAAGCAAAGGAGTGCTTAAAAGCACACACACACACAAACACACAAACACATCAGGAGTGGGTTTCACTTACCTTTGCTACCGGTTCGCTCCCAAGCGTATTTGATGATGTCCGGGTGGGTGGACGGAGCCTCCCGCCGCTGCTGCTACTGGTTTTCCCGAACCGGGGCGAACCGGTAGCAATCCACCACTGAAATACATCTATCCTCTCCAGCGGTGAAATCCTCCAATGGTCGCCACCAGATCGCCGCCCTCACATGCGCAGTGAGCACCAGACATGCACTTTGTCAGCATTCTGATGCTGCCATAAAAAGGAGGAGACGAGGCTTGACTTTTCACCTACTTATTTTCTCTGTAGATAATATCCCCTAGGAGATGGGATGGGAGGGGGACATTCCTGTGGGCTGAGGTCAGAAGCTGGGGAGACTGACTTGGAAGATGGCCAATGAGAAGATGAGAATTGGGGAATGGAAAGGGAAGGGTTT
The DNA here is from genome assembly GCF_059756535.1 of Pantherophis guttatus. Classification (NCBI taxonomy): domain Eukaryota; kingdom Metazoa; phylum Chordata; class Lepidosauria; order Squamata; family Colubridae; genus Pantherophis; species Pantherophis guttatus. The sequence goes on along the minus strand of NC_142071.1, from coordinate 25,471,303 downwards.
GGGAGGTCAGAGGATTAGTATCGGCTACGACGAAGTCGGGGCCAGATCTGTCATACTCAATAAATGGAATATTTCAGCAAAGATTAATTGTTTGGGAGTGCAATTTATTTGAGATGGCATCGAAACCTGACACACTTTGCATGCTCAGTCCATGCCGGACACATGCTGCATGCATGTATGCGCACTCCGTACCGGATGCATGCTGCACACGCATGCACAGTCCATACCAAATGCGCACTTTTGGATTTCCTGCTTTTTAAAAAAATACTTTTTAAAGCATTTTTAACTACCAGTTCCAGCGAACCGGTAGTAAAAAAATGCTTTAAAAGTTTAAAAAAAAAAGTTCCGAAGATCATCTGAGTGATGCGCGATCATCGGAACTCTTTCTTTTTTTTTTTACTTTTTAAGCATTTTTTAACTACCAGTTCGGGGTGAATTGGCCTGAACCGGTAGCATTTCCTCCCTGATCCTCTCTGAACTGGCACTCAGGGGAACAAAATTCCAGAAAAGTTTGGATTGATAGCATAATTTGTAGCTCAGGGTTAACACCAGACCAACAATCAAGAAGTAAACAACACTCCAATCAAGGGATCATCAACTCGGAGGAGCAAACAACGAGGAGCAGCGCAGTCAAGGAACCAATCAGAACACTCCCATCAACATTAACAGGCAAGTCACTTACATCTAAACAAAGAGTAAACCCCACTCCCTTCTAGTGTTGATGATGTTACCTAGTTGGATCAGGAAACATCTGTAAGAGAACAGCCAAGCTCAGAGAGCACCAAAGACCCCACAGTCCTCCTCCTCCTTGCACTGATGATGTTATCTAGGTTGGTTAACGAAACGTCTACAAGAAAACCACCAAGTTCAGAGAGCACCAAAGACCCCGCAGTCCTTCTCTTCCTCCTCCTCGTATACCTCATTCCGTTCTAGCATTGATAATGTTACCTACTTTGGTCATGAAATGCCTGAAAGAAAACAACAAAGCTCAGAGATCACCAAGGACCAAGTTTGGATCGAATAGCCAGAAGTTAATCTTTGGTCTTCTAACATGGTTTGGAGCTAAAGAATCATCCAGTGATATTATAAGGGGTGAGGAGAATGACTCACATCTACTCAAAAGAGGAATGTCTTCTCCTAGCGTGCAGTTAATCGGTGGGATTCCTGCCATGGAACATAGGGATGGTCTTCAGTTGGGATGGTTTTAAGAGAAGAAGCATGGTTAGCGATGCCCAGGAATCAGGATGGCCATGCAACATCACCCAAAGCTTCCTTTTGGTTTGTGGAATCATTGCTGACAGACAAATAAATGCACAACTCTTTCTTTTGGTCTCTTGATCTTTCTCTTTCTCTCCTTCTCTTTTTCTCTCTCTTTTTCTCTTTCTCTCTTTCTCCTCTCTTTCTCCTTCTCTCTCTCTCTCTCTCCCTCTCTCTTTCTCTTTCTGTCTTTCTGTCTTTTTGTCTTTCTCTCCTCTTTCTGTCTTTCTTCTTCTCTTTTTCTCTTTCTCTTTCTCTTTCTCTTTCTCTTTCTCCTTCTCTCTCTCTCTCTTTCTGTCTTTCTGTCTTTCTCTTCTCTTTCTCTCGCCTTCTCTCTTTTTCTTTCTCTCTTTCTCCTTCTCTCTCTCTCTTTCTCTTTCTGTCTTTCTATCTTTTTGTCTTTCTCTCCTCTCTCTGTCTTTCTTCTTCTCTTCTTCTCTTTCTCTCTTTCTTTCTCCTTTTCTCTCTCTTTCTCTTTCTGTCTTTCTGTCTTTCTCTTCTCTTTCTCTCTTTCTCCCTTTCTCTCTTTCTCCTTCTCTCCTCTCTCTCTCCTGTCTTTCTGTCTTTCTCTCCTCTTTCTCTCTTTCTCCTTCTCTCTTTCTCCTTCTCTCTTTCTCTTTCTCTCTTTCTCCTTCTCTCTCTCTCCCCCCCTCTCCCCTTTTAATATATTTTAGAGTTTTTCTCTACCATCCCTCGGCAGGGCATTCGATCCTGGCCACCATGTAGCTCAAGCTTGAAAAGAAATCTCAGCCTTCCTTCTTCCTTTCTAGCCACCCTGCTTGGGCAATCTGTCAGCAGATGGCTGCAGAACAGCTGGCCCTGGAAAAGGTCTTCCTGGGATCGGAAGGTCCAGCTGCGAGCCGGCTGGCTTCTCCCAGACTCATCTGTTCTGCTGCACAGCTGGAGTCAAAAGCTGACAAGGCTGGAAGTTTTAAAGCCCAATTTGCTTCTCTGGGACAAGGGGGATTCCTAAGGAGGAAAATCTATTTTTTGTCAGGCGGCTTCTATCTTGTGGGAATATGGGGTTTCAGAAGAGAGAGGAGAAAAATGAGGGAAACTTTTGCTGATGAAAAGCCATCTTTCTTTCTTTCTTTCTTTCTTTCTTTCTTTCTTTCTTTCTTTCTTTCTTTCTTTCTTTCTTTCTTCCTTTCCTTTCCTTTCCTTTCCTTTCCTTTCTTTTCTTTCTTTTCTTCTCTTTCTCTCTTTCTTTTTTTCTCTGTTTCTGTTTCTGTTTCTTCTTTCTTTCTTTCTTTCTTTCTTTCTTTCTTTCTTTCTTTCTTTCTTTCTTTCCTTTCCTTTCCTTTCCTTTCCTTTCCTTTCCTTTCTTTTCTTTCTTTCTCTCTTCTTTCTTTCTCTCTCTCTTCCTTTCTCTTTTTTCTTTCTTTCTTTCTTTCTTTCTTTCTTTCTTTCTTTCTTTCTTTCTTTCTTTCTTTCTTTCTCTCTCTCTCTCTCTCTCTCTCTCTCTCTCTCTCCCTCCCTCCCTCCCTCCCTCTCTCACTCACACACACACACACACACACATGCCTGGGGAAATGCTACCGGTTTGGAAGTGCATGCACAGAGGGTAAAAAAGAGGTTACTTCCTGGTTAAAACCAGGAAGTAATGACAACCGGGTGGGTGGGCAGACCTTCGCACAACCATCGCTACCGCTTCTCCGAAGCACCTGCCACCATCACTAACGGTTTGCCAGAACTGGTCCAAACTAGTAGCATTTCACCCTGAGATGATCCCTGTGGGATAAAAAAAGGAAATTGCCCAACAAGTCCCTTCATTGCATCAGCCCAAACTTCAACCAAGCGTAGCTCAGACAAACTCCTATGATTTGTACACGTCCCCATGGGAGTCTAACAACAGCCAATAGAATACATGTTCTTGCACAGGAACAGGAAGCTCAAGTGCAAAGCCCCCAGAGAAGGTATAAATACTCCCCCCACTCTCAACTCTATGTGTTCAGCTGCACCAGAGAACCATGTGCGTGGTGGTTCTGCTTCATCATTAAACCATCTTTCCAATCATGTTTCCAGTGTCTTCCTCCCGGCTTGGAACTGAACCAGATGGTTATTTCTTCTAGCACCGTGTTCCTAACTTAACAACTGCAGTGACTCGCTTAGCCCCTGTGGCAAGAACGGTCATAAAACGGGGCAAGACTCCCTTGACAAGCATCTTGCTTAACAATGAAAATGTTGGACTCCATTGTGGTCGTAAATTGAGGACTACCTGTGCTTCTCTTCCAGCTTCTTCTCTTCTGATTGCTCAGCCCTTTTGGAGCCTTTCTACTTAACCACCCAGTGAAAGATCTGGAGACAGCTGACATTTTTCGGAGGGGGCAATCAGATTTCTTACATTGAGGCTGACGAAGGCAACCTACCCACATCGCACACACAGCTCGTAATGTGTTTGTCGTGTGGAGCTGCCGGAGGGAAGAGGCTTGTGACACATCCAGAACGCCACCATCAGAGCACTGGTTCCATTAGAGCAAAAAACTCTTTTGCTGCTATCTGGAGTATCATCATCCTTGCCTTTCTAATTGCTCTTGGGGACGAGAGAAGCAGACGGGGAGCCGGGAGGGTGGGGAGGAGAGCATAGCGAGTGTTTTCAGCTTGCTAACCACGACTGGGTGTGCACAGCGGCGGAACTGGCCGTTGACGAGAAATTGTCATGCCTGCTTGTCGAAATGAACGAGGTGGCTGTCGCTGTTCTCAGTGAGCAGATGTTTGATCCACCGGAGAATTTCACAGGCAAGAGCCTAGACTAGAATGAAAACAGAGAAACGGCTGCCATTGGCAGAAAAGGCAGGTCTTGCGAAAAGATTTTCTCCGTTGGCCTTGAGAGATCCTAAAGTTGGGGGAAAAGTTGGGGGAAAAGTTGTTTTTAAATAAATATTTTATTGATTTTCAACAATTAAAATACAAAAAGAAGAAAGTTTGTGCATAATTGTGACCGTTTACATGACATATTACTATATTTCACTTATACTCTGTACCAGTGATGGCGAAACCTTTTTGCTGTCGCGTGCCAAGCTTCCTCCCTGCGCTCCAACCCCCGGTTTTGCCATGCAACAGCAAAAACGTTACCAGTGGACCCGGTAGGCCCATTTTTCACACTTTCCAGGCTCCAGAATCTTTCTTGGAGCCTGGGGAGGGTGAAAACGGCCTCCCCCACCCACCCGGAGGCCCTCCCAGAAATTGCCGTTTCCCAACTTCCGGTCGGTCCAGAAGGCCTGAAAATCAGCTGGCCAGCACATGCATGTGTGCTGGAGCTGAGGTAGGGCAACACTTGCGTGTCCAGAGATATGGCTACGCTTGCCAGCTGTGGCACGCGTGCCATAGGTTCATCATCATGGCCCTATACATTCTAACTAAATTCAACCCTACTTGATCCAATTTTTTTTCCTATTCTCAATCCATTTATACCAGTTCTCCCACATTATATTTATTTATTTTAATTATTTATTTATTTAGTTATGTCGGCTGGCGACACCCAGGGGGAGGGCCTTCTCTGTGGGAGCCCCAGCCCTGTGGAATGAACTGCCCCCAGAAATACGGAAATATGGAAGATCCCTGACCTCCGGGTATTTCGCTGTGCACTGAAGACTCTGTTGTTCCGCCAGGCCGGGCTATTGACATGATAATTTTAAATTGGGGCATTTTAAATTTCTGGGGTTTTAAATGGAGCCAAATTTATTTAATAATTTTAAATTTTAAATTGATGTTTGTCTTGTGTTTTTAAATAGGCTGTACACCGCCCTGAGTCCTTCGGGAGAAGGGCGGTATAGAAATAATAATAATAATAATAATAATAATAATAATAATAATAATAATAATAATAATAATAATAATAATAATAATAATATAAAATTTAAAAACAATTAAAAAAAACAATTAAATATAATATATAATATTCCAAATCCATCAATCCTTCAGCTCAAGTGTCATCTTACCCATTTCAGTGCAGTCCAAGACTTTTTTTAATTATTAAGTCTTTTGAGGGTATATTTGTGTTTCTCCAACACTGTGCAAAGGCTAGTCTTGCCACCGTTATTATATGTAGAATAATGTAAGTTGTTTTTTTGTTGTATTTCTCTTTCGTTATCCCTAGAAGAAACAGTTCTGGAGTGTATTCTATTTGGACGCCAGTTAATTCCTGTAACCAATTTTGTATTTTTTTCCAATATTTTTTCGATTCTGGGCATAACCGCCATACCTGAAAGAAGGTTCCCTGCTTTTGTCCACATTTCCAACAATTTGGGGTTAAATTTGGATATATCCAATAGTGAAGGGAGCAATGATAGCTTGGGTAAAAAAAAATGTAGGACATAACATCGAATTAGAGGATTGGGAAACAATTTGGAACAGAAATTATAAAATAACAAAATCAGTAAAATATAAAGAAAATCAATACAAAATGTTTTATCGCTAGTATTTGGCACCTTCAAGATTGGCAAAGATATATCCGAAAAGAGACTTGATGGTTAGCAACCACCCCTTCCTAGAAGAATGAAATATTTTAGGAAATATTAAAAAAGTGAAATATTATATTTCCCCTAAAGGAAAAAGAGAAATCTTAAGGGAGCAGAAACCGAGAGCTTCAGCTCCCTGCCCCCCAGCAGATATTTGGTGCCCAATGAGAAGGCCTGTGTCAGCCTATCTACAAAACAAAAAAACCTTCAGCTCCAGGGTGATGGGATTAAGTCATGACCCTCCAGGACATTATAGGATTATCTAGCAGTAGGGCTCACTGCATTACAAAATCACCTGGGTTCATTGCATCAGCCCAATGCTCAACCAAACTTGATTCAGACAAACATGACTCTACATGGGACAGCAACCAATAGAATGCATGCTCTTGCCACAGGAACAGGAAGCTCAAGTTCAAAGTCCAAGAGAGGAAATAAATACCTCTCACTCTCCACTCCATGTGTTCAGATGCACCAGGACCATGTGCTTGATGGTTCTGCTTTACCATTTATCCATTTTTCCAATCAGCCTCCCATGTTTTCAGTGTCTTTCTCTCCACTTGGAACTGAACCAGATGGATATTTCTTCCAATAATGGAATTGGGAGAAGGTGTAACCTTCCTTGCAAGCTTTATCTGAATACAGCCCCTTTGGCAAGGTGTAATGGAAGCAGCTTTGCTAGATTTTAAGAAATGGGGACCATTCCCCACCCCCCTATTCTGTAGGTTTATCTGGCCTGCCTTGTAACGTAGTTCCCGGGTTCTGATTTCAGGTGAAGAGTTTATGAAACGGTGCAGAATCCAGCGATATGCGCTCCACAGCTTTCTAATTGATCTCCGAAAATGTGGAGATCTTGGGGTTTGTACGAACGTTGCAAAGACAGAGCTGCTCGTTTAGATGAAAATGATGTTTGTGGGTGGGTTTTACGGAGGCACAATCTGCTTCAGCGTGGCACAGGAAAAAAAGAACAGGAAGATGATTCTCTGCCTGATCAAATCAAGGAGAGTTATTTTGCGAAGTACAAACACATGCACGCTGGGCCAATGGCCTTTTTTGCCCTGTCGTATAAATGAGACGATAAACGAAAGAATTAAAGGTTAACTAAGAGAAAAGACGTCCACAGATGATGGGCAAGAAGCATTCAGTTTCTCTTTTCCTTTTTTTGGCTGCATTGCTTATTTCAGTTGCAGCCAAAACCCTCCTTGCAAGGTGATTTGCATTTTGAATCAAAAGGGAATGGCTGCATTTTAGATACCTGCAGACTCATTGTCGTGGTCCGCCAGCAACCTGTTGAGCTGGCAGCGGAGTCAGACAGTGAGGAGGGTGGGCCAGTCCTGGAGTCTGGGAAAGGCCCAGACGAGGGATCTGCATCGGAGGCAGAGATGGGGCCAGGGCCATCTGGGAGTGATGCACAGACTTCGGAGCCTCCAGAGTCGGACAGCAGAGAGGCAGAGGAACAGGAGGAGCCTGTTCCTAGTGCACGCATGCTCAGAGCTACCAGAAGGCAAGAGCAGTTAAAGCAAAAGGGACGACTCGGGAGTAAGGCCAGGAGATGATTGGCCCCTCCCATAAGGCTTAAAAGAGAAAGAAAGGCACTTGGGCCTTTTGCAGGAAAGCAACGTTGCTAACTCTGTTTCCAGTCAGCATCTCTTGTTTGTTTCTGAACCTCGTGGGGCTTTGCCAATTAAGGCCTTTGGCAGGGTGTCAAAGAAGATAATGGTTGGTGATTATCCCGGAGGAATTTTTCCAAAGGACTTGTTTTGCAACTAATTGGGACTCAGCTGGGAATGAACGTAATTCTCAGCTGTTACAATAAAATAGGTTTGTTTGGGACTAATTGTGTATTGTAATTACTCAGTAAGCCTAGGTCACAACACTCATTGAGCCTGAGAAAGTTTAAGTCCAGATAATTATGGAAATGATGGGGGTTATGTCTTGGGAATTCCCATCCCCTGGCATTATCCTAGAAGCATATCTTCTTATCAGTAACAACAAAATTATAATTATTAGCAATAACAACCTCTTGAACACCATTGGCATTGACAAAATCAATTGCAATTGCAGTCAATTGCAAAAGGCAGCTTTACATGAAACAGCTTAAATCCTGTGGCGAGACCTTTAACCCCATCAAACAACCCCAACTGGTTATCCCAGGTCCTTGGGAAGGGCTTGATAGCCGGCTGAAAATACCAAATCTAGACTAAACATCTGCCTGACTGTGCAACCAACCATAATAATAATGTACCAATAGCCTCACAAATTATCTGCTGTCCTTCCATAATATTCAAACTAAGTAGATAGTAATCTAAACTATTACTATCTCTCATCTATCCATCCATCCATCCATCCATCCATCCATCTCTATCATCTATCTATCTATCTATCTATCTATCTATCTATCTATCTATCTATCTATCTATCTATATATCATCTATCTATCTATCTATCTATCTATCTATCTATCTATCTATCTATAATCTATCTATCTATCTATCTATCTATCTATCTATCTATCTATCTATCTATCTATCTATCTATCTATCTGTCATCGATCCATCCATCCATCCAATCTTTTATCTCCAATCTTCTGTCTTTATCTCTAATTTCCTGTCTGTCTGTCTGTCTGTCTCTCCTGTCTCCAATCTTCTGTCTGTCTTTCTATTTTCTCTCTCTCTCTCATCTATCTGTCTGTCTGTCCATTGTCTGTCTGTCTGTCTGTCTGTCTATCATCTATCTATCTATCTATCTATCTATCTATCTATCTATCTATCTATCTATCTATCTATCTGTCATCGATCCATCCATCCATCCAATCTTTTATCTCCAATCTTCTGTCTTTATCTCTAATTTCCTGTCTGTCTGTCTGTCTCTCCTGTCTCCAATCTTCTGTCTGTCTTTCTATTTTCTCTCTCTCATCTATCTGTCTGTCTGTCTATTGTCTGTCTGTCTGTCTGTCGGTCTATCATCTATCTATCTATCTATCTATCTATCTATCTATCTATCTATCTATCTATATCATCTATCTATCTAATCTATCTATCTATCTAATCCATCCATCCATCCAATCTTCTATCTCCAATCTTCTGTCTTTATCCCCAGTTTCCTATCTGTCTGTTTGATCTATCTACAATCTTCTCTCTCTCTCTCTCTCTCTCTCTCTCTCTCTCTCTCTCTCTCTCTCTCTCTCTCTCTCTCTCTCTCTCTATCTCTCTCTCTCTCTCTCTCTCTCTCTCTCTCATCCCTCTCTCATCTCTCTCTCTCTCTCATCGTCTATCCTATATCCATCCTTCCTTCATCACTGAACCCATGGAAGATATATTTTATACATAAATATGAACACCTCGCCCAAGTGCAAAGCCAAATCATCATAAGAAGAATTTGGGGATGTTCGTGGCTATCCTTTTACCACATTGTCAGTTTCCCATTTTCAATCTTGGGCTCAGAGAGGAGAGGGCTGCACCAGCTCCTACAGGCTTTTCCTTGGAAAGGCGTCCAACTTTGCAGAGGCATCAGGGAAAGCAAGACGAGAAAATATTGAAGCTCCCTTTCAGCGATAGAGATATTAAGGTAAACAGCATCTCTCCACGTCTTGGAGTTTCCTCCTTCCTGGCGTTTACTTTCTCCCAGTAGAGACAAAGGTTAGCTGAGATCATACAACCAGTCGGATGCCCAGACTCCAACTCCCTGGGGCTAATTACGAAACAACATTAGATAAAAGTCAACATATGTTGTAAAAAGCTCCATGCTTCATCGCCTGACAGTTTGTAACAATGTGCTCTTGTAGCAGCTGTCAGGCAGCAATGCTGGAAAATGAGTAATATGCTGATTTATGGATATCGGCTCTGCCCTTGCGCTCAATTCAGCTACTGCAAGACAATAGCTGCCCCCTTCAGCTTTGGAGGATGGAGGGTGGGATGGGGGTTTCTTGGGGGGGTTTATGTTGTTGGTTTTTAATGCTGGGCACCACCTGGAGTCCCCGTGTATGAGTTGGGCAGTCATAGAAATCTATTTACTATGGATAAATAAATAAGAGAGACAGTTTGAACTGATGGTGAAGGTGTTGGCCTAGAAATCAGGAGACGGTGAATTCTAGTCCTACTTTAGGCATGAAAGCCGGCTGGGTGACTTTGGACCAATCATCAGGAGACTGTGAGTTCTAGTTCCTCTGTAGGCATGAAAACTAGCTGGGTGATTTTGGGCCAATCACTAGGAGACTGTGAGTTCTAGTTCTGCGTTAGGCATAAAAACCAGCTGGGTGACTTTGGGCCAATCACCAGGAGACTGTGAGTTCTAGTTCCATTTAGCCATGAAAACTAGCCAGGTGTCTGTGGATCAATCACCAGGAGACTGTGAGTTCTAGTTCTGCCTTAGGCATGAAAACTAGCTGGGTGATTTTGGGCCAATCACCAGGAGACTGTGAGTTCTAGTTCCGCCTTAGGCATGAAAACCAGCTGGGTGACTTTGGGTCAATCACCAGGAGACTGTGATTTCTAGTTCCATTTAGCCATGAAAACTATCCAGATGTCTGTGGATCAATCACCAGGAGACTGTGAGTTCTAGTTTCACCTTAGGCATGAAAATTAGCTGGGTGACTTTGAGCCAATTACCAGAATAATATGTGCTTTATTTCTATTTAGCTATGAAAACTAGGTGGGTGACTGTGGATCAATCACCAGGAGACCGTGAGTTCTAGTCCCGCCTTAGTCATGAAAACCAGCTGGGTGATTTTTTCCCCCCTTTCCTTTCGGACCTTAAACATCCTCGCATCATTGCTTCTACTCACACATAAGTGCTTTTGCTAAACTACAAAGACAAGGATTGCAACCAAAATCATCCCAACTGCACTCAAGAGTAAAGCACATACCTTCCACCCCAAAAATTCGAAGAATGGAAAACTACGACTGCCGTCAAGAGAAGGAAATTAGAATATTTAGGACACATCACACGTAACTAGAACAAAAATCAATTGTTTTAATTATAAGGAAAAGAATGGGGGGGAGGGTTTAGCACTGGAAAATGCAGCATATCCTGGCTGGAAAAAAAAATCTTTGGATATGGCAAAAAAGAAGAACATGTCATAAAATTATGGGGACTTTGGACCAAGTAGTTCAATCATTGCTATTTATTTTTATGATTAAATCCTTACATTCTTGCACTGTTGCTGCGAGAGACCCCATCTGTTCTGACCTAGGCTTCCTTAGAAAACAAAAAGCACAATTTTAGTCCCAGCAAACCTCTTTAATTCATACGGCTGTGAACTATTGTCAATCACAGTCCGAAAGGCTTCTCAAACAGTCTTTCAGGGGAGTGTTTACAAACACCCACCTTATCTCCCTTGGAATGCTGCCGGAGAACTAATTGCCAAACGCAGGGCAAGGCCAAACTTAGCACAGAGTCAAAAAGAACTTTCCAAAGCTTTAACCACCCAGTTGAACTAATTGCTTCCTGCAAAAGCTCACTCCTCTTTCATGTCTTATGGGAGGGGCCAATCATCTCCAAGCCTTACTCCCAAGTCGACCCTGTTTTCTTAATTGTTCTTGTCTTCTGGCAGCTCTGCGCATGCACACACTGGGAACAGGCTCACGCTGTTCTTCTGCCTCGCTGATGTCAGACTCTGGAGGCTCCGGAGGCAGCAAAGAACTACCAGATGGCCTTGGCCCCCTCTCTGCTTCCAATGCAGAGCCCTTGTCCCAGCCTTGCCCAGACTCCAGGACTGGCCCACGTTCAGGGGTGGGTTCTACTTACCTTTACTACCAGTTCACAATGGGGCCACGCACGCTCTTCTGCGTATGCGCAGAAGCGTTCTGATGACATCGGGGTCGGTGGGTGGAGCCTCCCGCCGGTTTTACTACCAGTTCTATAGAACCGGTGCGAACCGGGGGCAATCCACCACAGCCCATGTTACTCCTCAACCTCCTCAGTGTCTGAATCTGCTACCAGCTCTGCCGGCCGCTGGCGGGCCATAACACCACCTTCCAAGCTCCCTGTCTCGATGCAGTTGGGAATTTTCATTTATTAGAGCGCAAAGAAGGCTCTGCAACTTGTTCCTTGGAAAAGTTTCCTATTCAGCTCGTTTTGCCTTTTCTTCCAGATTGAAAGAAGACACAACCCTACCGGTTTTTTTTAACGTGCTATTTTTAAACCAGCCTTCTCTCTGTTGCACAGGCTGCTATAGGTTACTGAACTAAAATTTACCTAACCCATATGCTGCCGAAAAGAAAGAAGAGAAAGCTTAATTGGCATTTGAGGGGGAGGGGGAGTGAATCTAAACTTACTCGCATCCTTTTGCCATTTAGTGCTTCTATTTTTATTTTTAAGCCTCATGTTGTCGGAGAAGCAACTTTTAGCGGAGTCGTCGGTGCAAATGATTTTAACTCAACGGGAAGGGGAAGTCTCTGAGTTGACCTTGGCCGCATGTCCTTCAAAAAGACTTTGACTATGTGTCAGAATGGTCAAACAATTGGCAACTCCAAATCTCAACCAACAAATGCTCTGGCTTACACATTGGCAAAAAAATAAAATAAAAAATCAGAACACAAAATACAAGCTGGGCGGATACGATCTCGTAGACGACCCTCACTCTGTCAAGGGCCTTGGAGTACTCATCTCTAATGATCTAAGCATCAGAGCTCACTGTAACAACATTGCCAAAAAGGCATTAAAAGTTGTTAACCTAATCTTGCAAAGCTTCTTCTCTGGTAATATTGTACTGCTAACTAGGGCATACAAAACCTTTGCTAGACCAGGAAACACTGTATATCAGATCACTGGAATGTCAGGAACCTGATCTACAGACTGATCTACAGGCCTCACAGAATGGTATTAGATAGAGAAATAGAGGTAGAAAATGCACGGTGCTCCAAAGCAAAGGGCCTTATTTAAAATGTCCCTTTTCTCCTCTCCTCTCCTCTCCTCTCCTCTCCTCTCCTCTCCTCTCCTCTCCTCTCCTCTCCCTCTCTTCTCCTCTCCTCTCCCGCAGCTTCTCTTCTCTTCTCTTCTCTCTCTTCTCTTCTCTTCTCTTCTCTTCTCTTCTCTTCTCTTCTCTTCTCTTCTCTTCTCTTCCCTTCCCTTCCCTTCCCTTCCCTTCTCTTCTCTTCTCTTCTCTTCTCTTCTCTTCTCTTCTCTTCTCTATTCCTCTCCTCTCCTCTCCTCTCCTCTCCCGCAGCCTCTCTTCTCTTCTCTTCTCTTCTCTTCTCTTCTCTTCTCTTCTCTTCTCTTCTCTTCTCTTCTCTTCTCTTCCCTTCCCTTCCCTTCCCTTCCCTTCCCTTCCCTTCTCTTCTCTTCTCTTCTCTTCTCTTCTCTTCTCCTCTCCTCTCCTCTCCTCTCCTCTCCTCTCCTCTCCTCTCCCACAGCTTCTCTTCTCTTCTCTTCTCTTCTCTTCTCTTCTCTTCTCTTCTCTTCTCTTCTCTTCTCTTCTCTTCTCTTCTCTTCTCTTCTCTTCTCTTCTCCTCTCCTCTCCTCTCCTCTCCTCTCCTCTCCTCTCTCCTTTCCATCTTTTGGAATAAAACTAGACACTGCAGGGCTGGCCAGGTTGATGCCCCTGAAGGCCAAAAAGAAAATGAACAGAGTCAGGGGCAGGTTCCAAATCCCATTGCTACCGGTTTGCTTGTGGGCGCATGCGCGGCACTTCTGCGCATGTGCAGAAGCGTCCGGGTGGGTGGGCAGAGCCTCCCGCCACCACTACCGGTTTGCCCGATCCGGTGCGAACCAGTAGCAACCCACCCACTGAACAGAGTACAAGCCACAAAGATGCTGCAACACAGTTAAAAGTTTGGAGGACAACTGAATAGTCACAGCAGATTAACTGAATTTACCAAACCAAAATCCAAAGCGGTGGAAAGGAAGACCGTGCATTTGACAGTCAAATGGATAAAAGTCTGCGGTGTTCCCAAACTTGCTTTAAGGGGCACAATAAACCAAAGACATTCTCAAATCCAGGTGAGCTTCGTGGAAGAGCATTTGAAAATGGCAACTGAGCAAGCCCAACAATTCACAATGAACTTCTCCACTGCGTGCTTATTGTTGCAACAGATGCCATTAAGGAACAGATAACCAAAATAGAATTTATAGCCTTGGGAATGTTGTCACTGGAAAAACAAATGATACAGCACATGAATGATTTCAATAAAAAGAAAGTAGAAATGTGCCCATTAGAAGAATGCTGGGCAACCTATCTGTATAAATGAAGATTGAGTTGCTGGGAGGTTTAGGAGCAGCAATAAGGGGAAGTTGGAGGCTGAAGCAGAACTCACAACTTCAAACTTTTTATTTCTTTTAATGACCCTGTAATCCTTTGCATCGAGGGGGGTTGGGATGACTAAATGGATCTGAGGGTTTACTGGCCGGATGCCCTTCCTGACACCTACCCAGGGTTCACAGCAGATATTTTCTCTTCGCACCCAGAGAGAGAAATATCTGTCGCTACCTAGGATTGTGTTGTGATCTAGGCTCACTTAGTCATTACAAGACACAATTTAGCCTTAAACAAACCTATTTTATTATTACTTCATTCCCAGCTTAGTCCAAATTAATTCCAAAACGAGTCCTTCAGAAAAAGTCCTTTGGCTTATCACAAACCTTTATCTTCTTTGGCACCGTGCCAAAGGCCTTTTTTGGCACCGTGCCAAAGGCCTTTTTTTGGCAAAGCCCCATGAAGTTCAGAAACAAGAGATGCTGACTGGAAAACAGATTTAGCAATGTTGCTTTTCTACAAAGAGCCCAAGAGCCTTTGCTGCTCTTTTAAGCCTTATGGGAGGGGCCAAACATCTCCTGGCCTTACTCCCAAGTTGTCCTTTTTGCTTTAGCTGCTCCTGCCTTCTGACAGCTCTTCTCATACGTGCACTAGGAACAAGCTCCTCCTGTTCCTCTGCCTCTCTGCTGTCTGACTCTGGAGGCTCCGGAGTCCGCGCATAACTCCCAGATGGCCCTGGCCCCATCTCTATCTCCAATGCAGACCCTCATCTCGGCCTTCCCCAGACTCCAGGACTGGCCCATGGTCCTCCCCAGCCTCCTCACTGTCTGACTCCACTGCTAGCTCCGCGGGCTGCTGGCAGGCCACAACAGATTAAACTCACAGCCTCCTGATTGTAAGTCAAGTGCTTTACCTCTAGGCTACCACGCCACTCACTCACATCTTCAAAATATGACCTGAGAAAAGCAAAATGGCGTATTATGATGCATCTACATTTGTGGAGTCTCAAAGGTGGACTTTCTTGTTTTGTTTTTTTTCTTTGAAAACATTCCACTTCTCATTCAAGAAGCGTCTTCCACTGCAACTGACTGGAGGAAAATGGAAATATTTATATTCTTTGCAGTTACCTAGTTGGTTAGCTACCTGAGAGTCATTGCGGCCACCTTGGGGTTTATATGTACCCTCAGGGTCACCTGAATCAGAGTGCAAATGGGTGTGGAGCCTTCCTGGAACCGCTAAAAGGATTGTGCTCTGGACAGGAGACAGGTGATAGCGCATCCCTTCCCTTCCCTTCTGTTGAGGGAGGGCTGCTCAATTTTAACATAGATGGCCTCTTCGGCCTCTCTTTCAGACCAGTGGTCCTCTTTGTCAAGAATGTGGACCTTCAACTTTCTAATGCAAATGGAATAGACATTTACAGTAGTGGCCAAAATTGTGGAAACCTTTTGGGAAAAGTGTGTTTTTGAGGTTTGATGGCTAATAACACCATTTTCTTTTTTGGAGTTTCAAGATAATCCTATTCCACTGCTGGAATGGCCTGGGAATAGCCCAGACCTTCTTAACTCAACTGAAAATCTACGGAGCCGACCAGAGGTGAAATCCAATTTTTTTTTACTACCGGTTCTGTGGGTGTGGCTTGGTGGGCGTGGCAGGGGAAGGATACTGCAAAATCTCCATTCCCACCCCACTCCAGGGGAAGGATACTGCAAAATCTCCATTCCCACTCCACTCTGGGGCCAGCCAGAGGTGGCATTTGCCAGTTCTCTGAACTACTCAAAATTTCCGCTACCGGTTCTTTGGACTACTCAAAATTTCCGCTACCGGTTCTGCTGGATTTCACCCCTGAAGTCAACTAAAGCAACTTGCTAGTCAGAAGCAATCCAGCAATAAAATCCAGTTAATAGAAGCAATCCTTCAATCTTTGTTTCACATTACAACAGCTGCAGAACTCAAAGACTTGGTTCACTCCATGGGAAGACGTTGTAAGGCCGTAGTTCATGCTGAAGGTTACCCAACTATTAACTGAAATGGGGATCATTTTTGTATATCTTGTTTTTTCTACATGTTTCACTTTTGTTCTTTATACTGCAACTGCTATTCTAATAGCAAACCCTTCATAAAAGTTATTGCATTACGTTCTTGATTAAATTATCTTTCCATTGATATATAATTTTATGGTACTACTCCCCCCAAAAGTGGTGTTATCAGCTAGTTTTAGAAAACACACTTTTCCCAAAAGGTTTCCACAATTTTGGCCACTACTGTATGTAGAGTGTGTCTTTGAGAAATATGGGAACCAGGGTTTAATATTGAAAATAGTATCCATATTGCATTTCGGGACATTAGAAGCAGTGGTGGGATTCAGCCAGTTTGCACCACTTCGGGAGAACCGGTTGTTAACTTTCTGAGCAGTTTGGTGAATTGGTTGTTGGTAGAAGTCATTAGGGCAGAGAACCGGTTGTTAAATTATTTGAATCCCACCACTGATTAGAAGTCCTTTGTAATTCCAATTTCACACCGTGAGGAACATACTCTAAAAATAGGTGAATTGGGGCAGTGGGCTCAAGTGATAAGAGTCGGAGGTGTCCTACATTCAGGCGGATATTACACTATTAGCGGCTGAATCTTTAAGAGCTTCTCATTATCCAAAAGTGTGTGAACTGCCACAGAAAGCATCAGTGTTAAAGTGAAAAAAAAAACATCTAGATTGGCCCCACTAACTTTAAATTTTAGCAGCCAACACTGCTCTTAAAAATGGGTTATACAGCAATTCAAGGAGAGGTGGGAAAAGCCTCCCATGCTTTAGGAGATGGCACATTTTTATAACCTTGCAATAAGGTCAAGCATTTACCTGTATTTTAGACCCTTCCTCCATGCCACAGTTTTCCTTCCAAAGGGGATCTCTGTTGCACCCAAGAATAGCAAGATTTTTTTCACCAAAAGACAAAGGGAAGAGCCTTGACAGTACAGTGGTTTAGTGCACCCTGTTCTTAACACAGCTGCCTGCAATTTCTGCTGGTTCAAATCTCTCCAAGGCTCAAGGTTGACTCAGCCTTCCATCCTTTCTAAGGTAGGTGAAATGAGGACCCAGTTTGTGGGGGCAATAAGCTGACTTTGTATAAAATATACAAAAGTATGAAGGCTATTGCTTAACGCACTGTAAGCCGCCCTGAGTCTCCGGAGAAGGGCGGCATATAAATCAAATTAAAAAAAAAAAAAAAAGGGAAGAAGGCCATTTGGTCAAGGAAAAGAATAAAATAAAATAAAGGAATTCCTGGATAATGGTGGACATTTAAGCACACGGAGCTGATCTTCACAATATTTGAGTTAAAGTTGACCATTGGGAATTGAGTCACTTATATGACCTTCGTGTTGCAACAATGGTAGAGTCGGTCATTAACTTATTTATTTATTTATTCATTCATTCATTCATTCATTCATTCATTCATTCATTCATTCATTCATTCATTTATTAATGAGATTTATATGCCGCCCTATCTCCAGCCGGACTCAGGGCGGCTCACAACTGTTAAGAAACATCTAATAAAAAATAAAAAATAAAATCCAAATCTCATAATTTAACCTTTAAAAGTACAAATAAGACTAACAAGTTAAAATTAAATTAGAATTAAAACCCATCACTTGCTCCCTTACATAAGGCCGTGCTTTAATTATGAATAAGCTACGGTTGGCTCGGTTTCTACAAAACACTGAGATATAAACTATGGTTTACAACCAGGGTGCGCTATGTTCAGCCTAAAAAAATACAATTAAATTATATATTTTCTTACAAACATTTTAACATGTATTAAAATAATCACTTCAAAACTTTACTTAAAATTCAAAACATCAAATAGATTATATGTAAAATATTAAATTACATTTTACTTTGCTGTCGTGTTTAAGGAATAATTCTTTAATTTCAGTACAACGTTGAGAAATATTAAAAATTATACAAAGTTCACTTCGAACTGATGGTACAAGCAGTCGGTTACGTTCGTCAGTCCACAAATTTCCCATGATGCTGAAAATTCGTTCAACGTTTGCATTTGATACCGGAATTGATGCACAATACTGGAACAGTTTCAGTAAACTTGGAGCTGGCTCTTTCTTGAAAAAGTACGTCCACTTATCAAGGGATGAATCACCCTGCAGATGAACATAAACTTCTTCTAAGGCAGAAATTTCATCGAAGAGAGTGTTGGGTGGAAGTTCTTCTCGCCATGGTGATAATAACCAGATGTTCGTCATTTCTTCTAAAGTTGGAGGATTATTGCGATCAATTAGATTGAAACAACTTAGCGTCTCATATACTGAATCGGTGAAATTATACCACTTTTCTAGGTATGCAATGGCTCTTTGATACACATTGATGGCTTCTTTCTTGAACTTTTGCACAGCATTCTCAGGCAAATGGTTTTTACGTAAGACAAATAAAACTTTCATTCCAAAAAACTGCTCTTTGTATATATATTTTTTTTTGCAAAGAATCATGCAGCTTACACATGATAATGTGAAGATCACATGCAAGAATTTTCTTGCTTTCCAGCTTCAGTAGGGTGTCTTGACATGAAGAAGTGTGTGAAATATAAATACAATTCTGAAATTGTTGGTTCATCGTCCTTTGCGAGTTCATTTTCCTGATCCGAAATAAGGTTCCAGATAACCTTATGGCACTCATCAGATCCAAGAGAAATAAAATACGATTTTAGAGGTATCCAGTTTAAAAGAAGTCTTTCAACCGCTTTAAACAAACTTAACCAACATGTTGGAACATGGCACAAAACTTCATGGAATTCTGCCTCGCAAAACTCAAAAAATGATTTCAATTCTTCTCGTTTCTTCGCAGAATTCGAAAATTCGGCAAAAACCTTCAGCACTACATTTTCGATATCAAAAGATAACTGCTTTAATGCATTTTTTTGCGCTGTTGTGTAAAATGTGATTATTGCAATGAGCATTCGATCTTGGTCTCATTCTAATTTATGAAAAAAAAGACAAAACGCGATTCTCCTATCCTTATTCTCTTAGACTGTACAGCTTTAGATTACGTACCATTTCATCATAAAGCTTTTGAATAAAAAAAATGTCCACTATTTTGTGAAAAAAAATGGTGAACATAATGTGAAAAAAGTGGACTGTCCGCTCAAATAGTGGACACCTGGCAACCCTATCTGCCGCACATGCCCGAGGGGGGGGGGCACATGCAGGGGACACACACATAAATTTGCAGGGGGGGTGCATGTGCAGGGGGGGTGCAGGTTGGTGCAGGACGCTTTCCAGGCCCAAAATGGGGTGCGGGGGGGTCGCATAGTGCCCCCAGGCCTCGTTTTGGCCTCCAGGTTGGTGCAGGAGGCTTTGTAGGCCCAAAACAGGCACCGGGGGGCGGGGGCGGGGGGGTGCATTCGCAGGGCAGTGCAGGTTGTGCAGGAGGCATTCCAGGCCCTGGACTGTCCTCCTTTTCTTAGTAAACGAATATAATAATCTTTCCGTATACATATTCATTATTTGCTAACTTGCTTCCATAAATTCAGTTAACTTGGTGTCTTTGTCAGATTTTCCTTTTAAGGTTAAGAGTCTATGTAAATATTTTTTTAAAAAATTGCTAGAAAAAATAACACAGATACCAATAAAGGGAGAACCAGAAACATTCTTGCTAGGGATTTTTAGAGAAAACTACACAAAAGAAACAAAATATTTAATAATACACATACTAACAGCAGCCCGCATAATCTATGCGCAAAATTGGAAAAAGGAAAATCCACCAACAGAAGAAGAGTTAATTTTAAAAAAAAAATAGAATGCGCAGAGATGGACAAACTGACTAAAGAACTCAAGGAGAAGGAGAACCCAGAATACTATAAAATTTGGCATAGATGGTATGAGTGGTTGGAGGACAGGAAAATGGAGAAAGAGGAATAAAGGTGAGAGAAAGATATGTCTAAATCAAGGGGGGGAAATTGGTATATTACAATATAAATGACTGGAATGTAAAGATCAAGTAAAATGTAGATGAGATTGAGAATATAGATAGTAATATGGAATAAGATAAAGTTAAAATATGTATAAATAGTAAATACTAAGAAAGGATCACTATGAAAAAGCTTTAAAAAAGAGTTTATGGATATAAATGTTGTATGTTTGAGTTTTGTTTTAATGTGTTTCCAATAAAATTTTTAAAAAAAGTCTATGTAAATATTTAATCACATTGGTTTATTGTGTTCTATTGTATTATTTTCTAAACATCTCTTCTCAATCCCCCAACTCAGAATGTTCTATTCCCGTCTACGTTCTTTTCCTTTTCAAGCTCCATGGCTGTTTTTCCACTTGTAAAGATTTTCTATTAGTTTACAGGGAATTTTGACTGAAAATAGCTTTTAAGTCTGAAGACGAGACTTTTAGGGTTTAGCACTTTCTGATCATGGTAGCTGTCAGGATTTGGTGTCGTCTCAAATAAACTGCATTTCAAACAAATAGTCCTTGATCAAAATCTTTCATTTATTAGGCACAACAATCGAAACTCCGACTCAGTTGCAGCCAACACTGACTTCCTGGTCCAAGCCCTCCCTTTCCTTTCCCCACTGCTCTGCTTCTCATTGGCCATCTTCCAAGTCACTCTGCTGTTATCTACTACTTCAGCTCAAAGGAATTTCCCCCCTCCCAACCCATCTCCTAGGGGATAGTATCTCCAGGGAAAATAAGTAGGTGAAAAGTCAAGCGTCCTCTTGCCAGATGCCCCCACTTTCTCCTTCTTATGTCAGCACTGGAGTGAATGCAGCTTGGAGTGCTGACACTAGCATTAAGTGGCCAAACTGTAGGGAATTTGAATCTGATACAGGATTTTGGTATAACTCTCTTCATTTGCTATCTAACTTTGGTAGCCCTCATTGGCTCTTTTATTCCAAACCAAAGGCATTTGCACTACCTCTCTTTCTAAATGTGTGTAGGAAGTTAGCACACCCACTCCTCTCCTAGGAAAATGAGATATTTTAGGAAATATTAAAAGGTGCAGAATATTTTCCCTAAAAGGGAGGCAGAAACTCAGCCCCCCCATCTTTGTCAATGGGCCATTAAGGCCTGAGCCAGTCCTTTATACATAACAAAGTTCTACCTCCTTCAGGCAGAGACATAGTAGGAATTGCCCAAAGCCCTTTCATTACATCATCACCCAGCAAGGCTCAACCAAGCCTGGGACACAGACAACCTACAAAGTTACCCCTGCATGGCCCCATGGAAGTCTGACAACCAATCAGAACATGAGTTCAAATTCAAAAGCCCAGAGAGGGCATATAACCAAGGCACTCTCAGCATCTCTCCTCTTTTTTTGCCCAGGACTTCAAACCATGTGGTCCTGTCCACCATTAAAAACCATCTTTCCTTTTTTAAAAAAAAAACAATATTTTTTAATTATTTTTTTCTTTAAAAACAAAAGAAAAATTTCCATTTTACAAAAGTTCCGTATCGGTATATATCCACAGTTTATGTTTCCCGCCCCCCTACATATTCACATACTTATTTTTGTGGTTCCCTTATTTCTTATATATTATAAATACTATTCCTTACTTATTATACAAACTATTATATCCGTATGTTACTTTACACATATTATATATTTAATTTCATTTTATTAATGCTTCCTGATTTCTAGATCATCTCTATTATATATTTTCTTGTTTGTTATTCCTGTCGTCTAACCATTTGTTAAAAACTGTTGTGACCCAAGCCCAAGTAATTAGTAGAAAAATCAGTCAGTGAAAAAACAAACTTTATTCGAAAAGTTGAGAATTACTTCATTCCCAGCGTCGTTCAACTAAATTAAAGCAAATTCCTCCCAACACAAATTCCTCAGTCCTATCGCAAACCTTGGTCCAATTAGGCAAACTGCCAAAGGCCTTTCTTGGCAAACGTTCAGAAGTCACAGATACAAAAATAAATACAAGACGTAGACGAAGAAGAAGACGAAGCTACCAATGTTGTTTTCCGGCAAAGCCCAAACGTCGTTGCTGGTCTGTTTTAAGCCTTATGGGAGGGGCCAATCATCTCTTGGCCCTACTCCTGAGTTGTCCTTTTTGCTTGAAATGCTCCTGCCTTCTGGCAGCTCTTCTCATGCGTGCATTAAGAACAGGCTCCTCCTGTTCCTCTGCCTCACTCCTATCAGTCTCTGGAGGCTCTGGAGTCCGCACCTCACTCCCCGATGGCCCTGGCCCCATCTCTGCCTCTGACGCAGAGCCCTCATCTGGTCCTTCCCCAGCCTCCAGGACTGGCCCCTGTTCTTCCTCAGCCTCATTGCTGTCCGACTCCGCTGCCAGCTCTGCAGGCTGCTGGCGGACCACAACAAAAACCATATTTCCAATCATGTTTCCAGTGTTTTTCTCCCCACTTGAAACTGAACCCAGATGGACATTTCTTCCAACACAAGTGCTCCCTTGCTTGAAAGACCCTCTGTAAGTATGCAAGTGGACGCAGCTAAACAGCCCTCCTGCCTGCTGCTTTGATTGTTGGTTTTGGCAGACTATCTACTGCAGTTATAATTCAGTTGCCTAACAATATGCCACCTGTTCCCGCAAACGTGGAATTAAAATTAGTCAACAGATAAATATTCTTCCTGGTAAAGCACTCACTCCTGTCGATGGAACCAGGTTAATGGAATTTACAGTTATAAAGTGAGTGTGAGACCTGCAATGAGATGTTCAGACAAAGTGGAGTCTTTATTCATCGCATGGGCTATTAATCTCACCTTCTCTCTGTTCTCTTCTGTTTTCTGCTCTCACAATAATCTGCATGCCGTGGCCTTAATTAGTGTGTGTGCAAGTATAGATTGCCGCAAGATCCTTCCCTAACCTTTATATTTTGTTTGTTTGCCTGCAAACTTCAGGTCTGTTGATAGAACCATCTCATTGCGACTAATGATGTTTCATCAATAATGCTCATACTCTAAAAGATTGAACTCGCAGAATGAAGAAACCATTCAGAGATAAGACGGCACGATGGCGCCATTTCAGGGGTGCTATTCAGCAAGTTCTGGAGAACCGGTAGCGGAAATTTTGAGTAGTTCGGAGAACCGGCAAATACCACCTCTGGCTGGCCCCAGAATGAGGAGGGAATGGGGATTTTGCAATATCCTTCCCCCAGGAGTGAGGCGGGAATGGGGATTTTGCAATATCCTTCCCCCAGGAGTGGGGAGGGAATGGGGATTTTGCAGTATCCTTCCCCTGGAGTGGGGTGGGAATGGAGATTTTGCAGTATCCTTCCCCTACCATGCCCACCAAGCCATGCCCACCAAACCACAGAAGGTCCACCAAGCCACGCCCACAGAACTGGTAGTATAAAAAAATTGAATTCCACCACTGCCCCATTCCCACAGTCCATTTAACTGGTCAACGACAGGGTAGTGCGTTCTGAGGAGATCCTTAAAATGAATTAATGCATCCAGCCATTCAGATAATTAAACAACTCCATCCAATCAATCAATAGCAATAGTAAAAGCACTTAGATTTATATACCGCTTTATACTGCTTTACAGGCCTCCCTAAGAGGTTTACAGAGTCAGCATCTTGCCCTCAATAATCTGGGTCCCCATTTTACCCACTCGGAAGGATGGAAGGCTGAAGAAGAGCCAGTGAGAATCGAACTGATGGCAGTTGGCAGAACTAGAGTGCAGTACTGCATTCTAACCACTTACACCACCATGGCTGTTGTTGTGGGATCAATCAAGTTTGTGGGAACACCCGAATCCAAACAATTGACTCATTGGGTCTTGCCAAATGCTTCAAGAAATAAAGGTGGAGAAAGCAATAAGCAAAACATTTGTTGTGAAGATCTAGCACTAGAGACTACATCGAGGATGGTTATTTGCAATGTTAAACTAATTCCATCCAGATAGACACCTTGGGGGAACATCTAAACACTGACTAATTTGGCATACCGAATCTTCCAAGAAACAAAGCTAGAAGAAGAACACTTGCAAAGGGAAGCTAATTTGTGATCAAGACTGACTGACTGGATTAGTAGTGGGTTTCACTTACCTTCACTACCGGCTCGGAACTGGGAGCGCACGTGTGCACGCGCTTGCTTTGCTCTCCTGCGCAGAACCTTCTGTGCATGTACAGAGCATCCGTGATGATATCTGGGCGGATGGGCGGAGCCTCCCACTGCTGCCGCTACCAGTTTGCACGAACCGGGATGAACCAGTAGATACCCACCACTGGACTGGATGAAACAGAATTTCCTAACATTGATTAGCTCCAATTTTTTTTTTTTGTCTTTTAGTGACCCCGTAATCCCTTGCATCAGAGTCACCCCTGCCTTAGAGGAATGTAAACTAAATAATCCAGCCAATGAACCTGCCCCTGAATTTAAAACATCCCAGGTGTCTGAGCCCTTCTTCTTCTTCTTCTTTTTGTTTTTTTCTTCTACACAGCTTTTTGTGTTGCCCCGACAGTTCATGATATGTACACACTGCACCATGTCATCCATAACCAACAGGGAGAAAGAAAAAAAGCGCCCGGCTGTCGCTGCCACCTTATTTTCCTTTCCAATTTTCTCTTTCAAATGCCCTTCCAAGATTTAAACCGAGGCTCAAGACGGCAGAAATTAAATCACCGCTTCAATTTGCGGCCTCCATTCTTCTAAAAGCCGCTGACAAGAAATCCAAATAGCGTTCCAGCATCAATGTTTCCAATCAAATCTCTGCTCTAATCAATTCATTGTCAATTATGCCCTTCCCCAAAGCTATATTTAAACCTTAATGATCTCTTTATTTCTAGTTATTAAGGCACCGCCAGGGACATTTGCTGTGCAAACACCTTGCAGTTCATTTCTATTTTGTATTTTTTTTTCCCCCTCTGGCCTCTGAGAAGCACAAATGTTGTGTCTGGTGCCCTTTTATTGTTTCTCTCATTACCATATTTTATCAGCCCTCGGCTCTGCAAAAGGCTCCATTGTTTTCCTTTCTCTGACCAGTAGCTAAATGTAGTATTTTTTCTGGGATATTTTACTAAAAAAAAAGAAGGCGACTTCAAATAGAGTAATGAATCATTTAGCTCATCTGTTGCTAAGGCAGGTCAGTTCTTATCAGTGAAGTGTAGCCTGATGGCCGTGTTCCTCTTTTGTTTTGAAGAATTACCATCCTTCTGACATCTGACAATAGCTAAACTTGACAATTGCCTCACATGTGGCGCATGAAACAGGCAAAATGGTTCATAGGCAAAACAATAGACTTTCTGTGTTTTTTTTTTAAACCCGCAGTCTACCCCTCTCCAAAATAGAGATGTTCCAAGCTTTGTTTAAGAAAAGCAGATTGCTCGCTGCTGAAGTGCAATAGAAATTTCGGGGGGGGGGGGGAAATCTTTCCCTTCGAAAGGCAGATTTCCCCAAGGAACATGCCAAAGATCTTGTTTGTGTCCTCTGCCTTGCTCATCCTTCCTTACCCTCTGCCAAGCTCACAAAATCTAGCTCTGCGGTCCCATCACAAGATTAAGCCCTCCCCATGACTCATTTAAGCATTTCATGGGAACAGGGCCAATTTTTTTTAAAATTTTTTTTTGATTTATATGCCGCCCTTCTCCGGAGACTCAGGGCGGCTTACAATGCGTTAAGCAATAGCCTTCATCCTTTTGTATATTTTTATACAAAGTCTGCTTATTGCCCCCACAAACAGGGTCCTCATTTCACCTACCTTAGAAAGGATGGAAGGCTGAGTCAACCTTGAGCCTGGGGAGATTTGAACTCGCAGTAATTGCAGGCAGCTGGAAGCTAAATACTACCTTTAACAGTAGCATTAGTCTGCTGCGCCACTCAGGCTCTGAGTGGCACAGCAGAATAGAGCTGAAAAGGGGCCTTGGAAGTCTTCTAGTCCAGCAGTCACCAACTGGTGGTCCGTGGAGAAAATTTTGGTGGTCCGCAGAAAAATTATTTTCATTTTTTTAAAATATTGCACTAAATCAGGGGTCCTCAAAGTACGGTCCCTGGGCCGGAAGCATGCAATGAATGTTTGTGTTGCTGCAGAGAGTCTCCCCCTTTGGGGTCTTTTTGTGTGGGTCGGAGGAGGGAAGAAATTCCAACTTGGGGTCTACTCCGGCCTCCTGGTGTGGGGCTTTGGGCGAAGGCTGGAGGGAAGTGTGCTGGTGGCAAAGAGCTGGAGGGCCTCGTTCCAGTGGGACTACATCATGGCCTGGAACTGGCTGACCATCTCAGCCCACTGAGCCTCCAGGCGCCAGTACCTGGCCTTGCACTCCCACAGGTCTTCCCTCTGCTTGGAAAGCCTATGCTTCTAGTCCTCAGTGAGGTGCTTCTGCTGAGCCGCCTTCTCGGTCAGATCCAATTTGAACTGAGCCAGCTGTTTTGCCAACTATTTCTCGTGGTGGCTGCTTAGCTCCAACAACTGGTTCCTGTTGGGGCCCTAAGGAGCTCGGGCACACAGGCGAAGAGTGGCTGGGAGAGGACGGGCAAGTAAGAGGCCAGTGAGGTGCTCCTCAACATGAGTGACATCAAGTTGGCCACGCCCACCCAGTCACATGCCCACCTAGCCATGCCCATTCAGGCGGTCATTAGGCAGATCATATTAGTGGTCTGTGAGATTTAAAATTATGAATTCAATGGTCCCTGAGGTCTGAAAGATTAGTAACCCCTGTTTTAGTCCAACACCTGCTTAAGCAGGAGACCCTGTTCCATTTCAGACACGGAGCTGTCCAGTCCTTTCTTGAAAATCCCCAATGTTTGAGGGCGGAAAGTTGTGAGCGAGCAAATCGCCTTCTCTCTCTCTCTCTCTCTCTCTCTCTCTCTCTTTTGCGAAAAGAGGGAAGTTTTCCTCAATTAAGCCAGCAGATTTCAGCGTGGCTAAAACATCCCTTTTGCAAAGAATTCAAGTCCTCGACATTCTGTCAATTATGTTCTCCGAATCTGGCGCTGTAATTAAATGCCAGCTGACAGTACATATCAAACTGCTTTGCAAGAGCTGTTGTGAAGTATAGACAAGTGGATTCTCTGTGATTGCTTTGGGTAATCTGCTCTTTAAACTTTAAGGCCAATTAAACGCACAAAGGCGATGGCCGAGCCGGATCCACCTTGAACAAAAGTGTCAAGTGGAAATGAACCTGCGGTTCTTGCAAGTCCCTCGGGCACGGGGAACCTCTTAGCAAAAAGCAACAAAATGTTTGCCTGTTTGCCTTTCAGACATTATTCCCGGTGCCTCTTAAGGAGGGGTGAAATTCAGCAGGCTCTGACAGGTTCTGCAGAACTGGTAGCGGAAATTTTGAGTAGTTCGGAGAACCGGCAAATACCACATCTGGCTGGCCCCAGAGTGGGGTGGGAATGGAGATTTTGCAATATCCTTCCCCCGGAGTGGGGTGGGAATGGAGATTTTGCAATATCCTTCCCCCGGAGTGGGGAGGGAATGGGGAGTTTGCAGTATCTTACCCCTGGAGTAGGGAGGGAATGGGGATTTTGTAGTATCCTTCCCCTGGAATGGGGAGGGAATAGGGATTTTGCAGTAGCCTTCCCCCAGGAGTGGGAAGGGAATGGGGATTTTGCAGTATCTTACCCCGAAGTAGGGAGGGAATGGGGAGTTTGCAGTATCTTACCCCTGGAGTAGGGAGGGAATGGGGATTTTGCAGTATCCTTCCCCCGGAGTGGGGAGGGAATGGGGATTTTGCAGTATCCTTCCCCTGGAGTGGGGAGGGAATGGGGAGCTTGCAGTATCCTTCCCCTGGAGTGGCGAGGGAATGGGAATTTTGCAGTATCCTTCCCCTGGAGTGGGGAGGGAATGGGGATTTTGCAGTATCCTTCCCCTGCCACACCCACCAAGCCACACCACGCCCACCAAGCCATGCCCACAGAACCTGTAGTAAAAATTTTTGAATTCCACCACTGCTCTTAAGGTTCTTAATGGCCTATCCTTATGGTTTGCCTTGGCTTGTATATTCTCCAGGAAGTCCTCGAGTTCATTTAGTGACCGTTCAAAGTTACAACGGCCCTGAAAAAAAGTGGCTCATACTTATGATCGTCGCAGCATCCCCATGGTCACGTGATCAAAATTCAGATGTCTGGCAACTGATTCATATTTATGACGGTTGCAGTGTCCTGGGGTCACATGATTCCCTTTTACGATCTTCCTACAGGTAAAGTCAATGGATTCACTTAACAACCGTGTTCCTGACTTAACAACAACGGTGATTTTCACTTAACAACTGTGGCACAAAAGGAGGCTGTAACATGGAAGAAAATTCACTTAACAAATGTTTCACTTAGCAAAAAAAAATTGGGGGCTCTGTTGGAGTCGTAAGTCAAGGACTACCTGTAGTATTCACTTTTGTGGTTCTAAGCGATCTATAATGATCCAGGTTCGGTCCAATGTAATCTATCAAATCTTTAAAACCTACCACCATTTCAGGGGTGGGTTCTACCTACCTGGTTCGCAACGTGTTCTTCCCCAGCTACGGATCCCAAAGAACGCAGCACACACAAACTCTGAACAAAACTTAGTTTACTCAAATAACACAGTTTTAGCAAATTTATATCTTCTCATTTGTTTCCATATCTTTTTTTCCCTTTTCTCCTCCAATCATTTATATACCATTTCTCCCAAACTAAGTAATAATCTGTTTCATCAAAGACTTTTCCTTTTTAATCAGGTGAAAACCGCGGGAACTTTCAGAGTCGGCTTTTACCAGTTGTGCCTATACGATATATCCAATAAACTGTTCTTTGAGGAGTCTACCTGCCTCGGAGTTCTGCTTTCTATGGGTGTGTTTTTGGAAAGCTGACACCTTGATTTAAAGAATCCTGATGGAATGATGCAGTTTTGTGCCACCCGTCTTCTAGCATCCTGAATTTCTCCGTTCTAAAATTAGTCTTCTCCAAGCATCGGCCCATTTGACTCTCTTTTTGGACTGAGCTTGAAAAATTCATTTCCAAGTCAGAGTTGAGCTGAAGTCATTTTGATGCTTTGCTCGATTATGAATAGGCGGCAAGTTGCCTCTGACGGGGTCCCTGAGCAAGCTGAAAGCATTTGCACGGCTCTAAGGGTGAAGTCCGCCGTGCAAAATTGGCCATTATGAAGCAGCAGAAGGGATATAATTGTTCTGCTTGAAGCCTGCCACTAGCTTTGCTGCATGGCTTCTGGTTTCTGGGGCTACATATCAGGTTCGGCTGAGTCGGATGAGGAGAGCACATCTTTCTCCTTCTGTCTTAGCCACTTTTTAGGGAGGCACAATTGAGAGCATTTTAACAAACTGCATCACTGTTTGGTTTGGTGGCAGCAGCGCCTCAGATAGAAAGTCCCTACAGAGAGTAGTAAGGACAGCCGAGAAGATTATAGGAAGCTCACTTCCCGTTATTCTGGATGTTGCTTATAAGCGCTCTGTGCTTAGAGCTCAAAGCATTGTTAGAGACCCCACACACTCACTTCACGGTCTGTTTCTGTTGCTCCCCGCTGGGAGGAGGTTTTGAAGTAGTTCTAGCAGGACTACCTGATTTTGTAACAGCTTTGTTCCCTACGCCATCCGTCAGGTAAATTTGCAAGATTCATTTTTCTCGCAATGTACATGCATACATCCACATTAGACTGTGTTGTTTCTTTGTGTCATATAATATATGTGGATCAGTAGTGGCTTTCGTTTACCTTCGCTAGAGGTTCGGAACTGGGCGCGTGCGTGCACTCGCTTCGCTCGTGCATGGCACTTCTGTGCATGCGCAGAGCGTCCATGATGACGTCTGGGCAGGTGGGTGGAGCCTCCTACCGCTACTACAGGTTTGCCCGAACTGGGGCAAACCAGTAGAAACCCACCACTGCTGCGGATATATGCATAATTCTCTCTCTCTCTCCCTCTCTCTCTCCCTCTCCCTCCCTCTCATCTATCTATCATCTCTCTCTCTCTCTCTCTCATCTATCTATCATCTCTCTCTCATCTGTCTCTATATCTCTCTATCTTTCTATCTCTATATATTTCTATCTCTTTCTATCTATCTATCTATCTATCTATCTATCATCTATCTATCTTTCTTTCTTTCTTTCTTTCTATCATCTCTGTCTGTCTGTCTGTCTGTCTGTCTGTCTGTCTGTCTCTCTCTCATCTCTCTCTCTCATCTATCATCTCTCTCTCTCTCTCTCTCTCTCTTTATATATATATATATATATATATATATATATATATATATATATATATATATATATATATATATATATATATATATATATGTTTGTGTTTTGTCATATTTATGTAGTGTATATTGGAAGTGGTGACCCTTTGAGAACTGTATGCAGTGAAGTTTCATTGTAATGTATGCTGATTAGTGTACATTCAAAGTGACAATAAAGTTATTCTAACTTTACTTAGTCTCAGTCTTCTGTCTGGTTGATCCTTCCCTTCCCCAGCTATCTTGCAATGCCAATACTTAAGATTTTGCCCGGAAAACTTTCCAACGGTGTTGAATTCGACAACTGCTCTACACTAAATCATACCAGAGTATTTGCACCTACTATTTTGGGATCCTCCAGTTGTAGAGGGAGCATTTTGTTTTTTGTTTTGTATGTGCAGTCTGCTGGCAAACAGGCCACTCTATTTTACAAACCAGGGTGTACATGTGTGTGTGTTTTACCTGTTTGAGTTTTGCTGTTGCTGTCGTTCACTGAGCAATCTAAATCAAGATGTAGTCTCTTGTTCTCATTCAGCTCCATCTGCTGCATTTTCAGTAGCCAACAGAATTCTCCAGCTGCCAGTCCTTAGAAAGCCCAAATGGCATCATTTCTGCCCAGGAGAATACGTGAAGGGGGAACTTTGGCAATTGCAGACAAAACTTCTTCGTACCATCCTAAAAGGAAGGTGTGAGCATGCTCAGGAATCATGGAATCGAGGGACACAAATGGGGGTGACGAAAAGGGCATGGTAAATTGGCTCGTTGATATTCCAGACAGTATCAGGGTTTAGTTGCAAGTCCGATTTCTAGAAATGCTAAACCTTAAACTTAGAGGTGATGTTCGTGCATCTAAATAGCGATCATTGTTAGGTTATTGAAGTAGGGGCAAGGAAGACCACTCCAAGACTCCTTCATGGTTAGAATGCAGTACTGCAGGCTACTTCTCTGACTGCCGGCTGCCTGCAGTTCGGCAGTTCAAATCCCACCAGGCTCAAGGTTGACTCAGCCTTCCATCCTTCCGAGGTGGGTAAAATGAGGACCCAGATCGTTGGGGGCAAATATGATGACTCTGTAAACCTCTTAGAGTGGGCTGTAAAAGCACTGTGAACTAGTATAAGTCTAAGTGCTATTGCTATTTTCCTTCCTTCCTTCCTTCCTTCCTTCCTTCCTTCCTTCCTTCCTTCCTTCCTTCCTTCCTTCCTTCCTTCCTTCCTTCTTTCATTCCTTCATTCCTTCCTTCCTTCCTTCTTTCATTCCTTCATTCCCTTCCAGTGGTTCAAATGCAGTACTGCAGGCTAATTCTGTCCACTGCCAGGAGTTCAGTCTTGATTGGTTCAAGGTTGACTCAGCCTTCCATCCTTCCGAGGTGGATAAAATGAGGACCCAGATCGTTGGGGGCAAGATTCTGACTCTGTAAACCTCTTAGAGTGGGCTGTAAAAGCAGTATGAAGTGGTATAAGTCTAAGTGCTATTGCTATTTTCCTTCCTTCCTTCCTTCCTTCCTTCCTTCCTTCCTTCCTTCCTTCCTTCCTTCCTTCCTTCCTTCCTTCCTTCCTTCCTTCTTTCATTCCTTCATTCCCTTCCAGTGGTTAGAATGCAGTACTGCAGGCTAATTCTGCCCACTGCCAGGAGTTCAGTCTTGATTGGTTCAAGGTTGACTCAGCCTTCCATCCTTCCAAGGTGGGTAAAATGAGGACCCAGATTGTTGGGGGCAAGAGGCTGACTCTGTAAACTGCTTAGAGAGGGCCGTAAAGCACTGTGAAGCGGTATATAAGTCTAAATGCTATCGCTAAGTGCAACCACCATCTACCACCATCGCAAACACCAATTTGGTACAAAATGGTAGGAAGTGGAGCCAACAAACGAGTGGTGAAATGTAAAATTTGTTACTACCGATTCTGTGGGCATGGCTTGGTGGTGGGGGGTGGTAATGTGACTGGGTGGGCGTGGCCATCTTTTTTTTTTTTTTTTTACTTTTGAAAGCATTTTTTCTACAACCTCCTCAGCCGAAGAGGTTGTAGAAAAAAATGCTTTTAAAAGCCTCTGATGATCAGGCAACTCAGCTGGGATCGCCAGAGGCTTTTAAAGGCAATTTTTTTTCTACAACCTCTTCAGCTGAGGAGGTTGTAGAAAAAATGCTTTTAAAGGCCTCTGACGATCCCAGCTGAGCCGCACGATCATCAGAGGCTTCTTTTTTTTTTTTTTACTTTTAAAAGTGTTTTTTCGGCTGAAGAGGTTGTAGAAAAAATGCTTT
The DNA here is from genome assembly GCF_059756535.1 of Pantherophis guttatus. Taxonomy (NCBI): domain Eukaryota; kingdom Metazoa; phylum Chordata; class Lepidosauria; order Squamata; family Colubridae; genus Pantherophis; species Pantherophis guttatus. The sequence continues at coordinate 25,439,010 of NC_142071.1, read as the reverse complement.
TAAAAGTAAAAAAAAAATAAAAAGGCCTCTGATGATCGCGCTGCTCAGCTGGGAATGGGGGGCGGGGGGGTTGCAGGGATTTTTCCTGCCTCCATCGTTACCTGATCGGGTGACCTGGTCCGAACCGGGAGCATTTCACCCCTGCAACAAATCATTCCACGGAAAGCAGAAGTGGTTTTCCTAGATTTAGATACCGCTTCATGCTGCTTTACAGGCCTCTCTTAAGAGGTTTACAGAGTCAGCCTCTTGCCACAAGTTAGGGCAATGGAGCCGATTCAATTGCCACCAATTCTGCCCAATTTTGGAAAGGCTTCCTCTCCTTCAATTGAGTCCCGAGGCTATTCGAAGCCCCCCACCCCCCATTCAGAAGGCCAGAACTGAAATTTGAATAATGAATTCTGTTTCAAGGCTGAGAACTTCAGAATTCCATCTGTGACAAGTTCGGGAATAATTACAACTGAAGATTGCTTGGTCCCGCTGCCAGAAACAAAAAAAAAATAAAAATAAAAAAGCAAGCAAAACAAGAATTGGAATGCCAGCAATTACAGTTAGGCAGATTCTGCCTGCATACATTTTCTGAAGATTGGAAGATGAAGAAAGCAGAGAAGCCGGCTTCTCTGTCATATGAAGATGTAGAGGGGATAGCAAAACAGCCCCAAAACAACCCCAAAGGCAGTGGTGAAATGTGAAATTTGTTACTACCAGTTCTGTGGGCGTGAGGGGTGTGTGTAATATGACTGGGTGGGGGTGGCCAACTTTTTTTTTTTACTTTTTTATTTTTAAAATCATTTTTTCTACAACCTTTTCAGCTGAAGAGAAATGCTTTTAAGAGCCTCTGACAATCCCAGCTGACATGCCTGATCGGCAGAGGCTTTCTTTCTCTCTTTTTTTTTTAAGCCTCTGACGATCCCAGCTGACTTGCCTGATCGGCAGAGGCTTTCTTTTCTTTTTTTTAAGCCTCTGACGATCCCAGCTGACTTGCCTGATCGACAGAGGCTTTTCTTTTTCTTTTAAAGCCCCTGACTATCCCAGCTGACTTGCCTGATCAGCAGAGGCTTTCTTTTTTTAAAAAAAGCCCCTGACCATCCCAGCTGACTTGCCTGATCGGCAGAGGCTTTCTTTTCTTTTTTTAGAAGCCTCTGACAATCCCAGCTGACTTGCCTGATCGGCAGAGGCTTTTCTTTTTTTTTTTAAAGCCCCTGACGATCCCAGCTGACTTGCCTGATCAGCAGAGGCTTTCTTTTTTTTAAAAAGCCCCTGACCATCCCAGCTGACTTGCCTGATCGGCAGAGGCTTTCTTTTCTTTTTTTTAAGCCTCTGACGATCCCAGCTGACTTACTTGATCAGCAGAGGCTTTTCTTTTTTAAAAAAGCGTCTGACCATCCCAGCTGACTTGTCTGATCGGCAGAGGCTTTGTTTTTACTTTTAAAAGCATTTTTTTCTGCCGAAGAGGTGTTTTTTTTTTTTTTAATTTGATTTATATGCCGCCCTTCTCCGGAGTCTCAGGGCAGCTTAGAGTGCGTTAAGCAATAGCCTTCATACTTTTGTATATTTTATACAAAGTCAGCTTATTGCCCCCACAAACTGGGTCCTCAATTTACCTACCTTAGAAAGGATGGAAGGCTGAGTCAACCTTGAGCCTGGTGAGATTAGCACTTACAGTAATTGCAGACAGCTGGTGTTAAATTACAGTGCCTTGTCTGCAGAGCTATCCAGGCTGTAGAAAAAATGCTTTAAAAAATAAAATAAAAAGCCTCTGATGATTGCACAGCTCAGCTGGGCATGGGGGTGGGGAGGGATTTTTGCTACCTGTTCTCCAAACCACCTGCTGCCATCGCTACCGGATCAGGCGATCCGGTCTGAACCGGGAGCATTTCACCCCTGCCCAAAGGAGATGCTACTGAAACAAGATAACCTTTTCCTCTATTTGACTTCAGATGTGGGAATGAATGGATGATGGTCACCCATTTAACCTGGGACTTTTGCAGTTCGTTGCAGACTATGTTCAGACAATGCACCATTATTACTTGATTAATTGTATAGATCGGGTTACAATTGCCTAACCCCCACATCAACTCACAAAGAGTTGTAACAAAAGATCTCAGCTATCGGGCGAGTCCTAAACTGTGGGACATGAATTGTGGATGTTATAGATCCGTTGGCTGAACCATTGTAGTTTCTTTCCGAGCCTATTTAATGTTGATCTACATCTATTGTGCTTTATTAAAGTCTGTTAATTATTTTGCAATAGATTCTTTGCTACAATCCCCACTTTTCCCAAGCAGCATGGCCCTTGGGTATAGTAGTTGGGCACGATCAACACATCTGGAAGACGAAGGATAATAGGAACTGCAGCTCATCAATATTTGGGGAGTTAAAGACTCACCGTCAATATTCAGCACTCTCACTTGCCCCTGTTCTTTCCTTCCTGTTTATAATTTTTTAAGATATTGAGCTGTGCTGATCCAAGGTGATTCTTGGAGCTGGCTCTGGGTCGCTTCCACTCTACTTATTTCTCAAAATTTGATTGTCTTCTGGTTCCTGCTACTGGTTTCCTGCCCATGTTGAGTTCAATTTCTGAGCTTTCCCAAATGGTATTGCTTTGGGTTAGAAGAAAGTGCCTTGCTAAAGCACCTGAAGGAAGAGATAGGTTGGCCACCTAACAGGGGAAATGTCTTCGAACTGCACTGGCTCAACAGCCTCAAAATGGAGACAGGAACGACTAGCAGAATAAAATTCATAGGGGCTCTTTTATCTTTACCTTTATTACTTCTCAGCTTTAGAGGCACATTTCCATATTTCTTATTTCTTGTGTTTCTGAGACATATGAGGAGTCAGAAAGTCTTCAGGTTGCTGGAGAGCTTCTTCTTCTTCTTCTTCTTCTTCTTCTTCTTCTTCTTCTTCTTCTTCTTCTTCTTCTTCTTCTTCTTCTTCTTCTTCTTCTTCTTCTTCTTCTTCTTCTTCTCCTTCTCCTTCTCCTTCTCCTTCTCCTTCTCCTTCTCCTTCTCCTTCTCCTTCTCCTTCCTTCCTTCCTTCCTTCCCCTCATCCTCCTCTGCCTTCCCCTCCTCCTCCCCCTTTTCTTCTTCTTCCTTCCTTCTTTCCTTCCCTCCCCCTCCTCCTTCCTTCCTTCCTTCCTTCCTTCCTTCCTTCCTTCCTTCCTTCCTTCCTTCCTTCCTTCCTTCTTCTTTTTTCACAGCTGCTATGTAGTTTTGGAAAGTGCAAGAATCCAGTATTCCATCTCTGAGACCTGCCTTGAAAGACTCTTCTCCTTTGAAGAGACAAAACCTTCTCCACAAAATGCAAGGAAAATGCTTCATGAAATTTCTCATATCCTGTTTTTTTTTTTAATTTGATTTATATGCCGCCCTTCTCCGGAGACTCAGGGCGGCTTACAATGCGTTAAGCAATAGCCTTCAAACTTTTGTATATTTATACAAAGTCATCTTATTGCCCCCACAAACTGGGTCCTCATTTAACCTACCTTAGAAAGGATGGAAGGCTGAGTCAACCTTGAGCCTGGTAAGATTCGAACCTGCAGTAGTTGCAGGCAGCTGTGTTAATAACAGGGTGCTTTAGACCACTGTACTACCAAGGCCCTGTTGATGCTTGAGGTAGAACTCTCACATACTGTAAATTTTTACATTGGGTAAATGGACCATACGGTACATCTGATCTTCATGATATGTCTTTGTGTCCATCCCAAGATCAAAAATGGCCGTTTCTCCCGCAGTAGCAATCAATCGGAGCTAGATGTGATGCATTCATTTTTTAAAAAAAATATAGAAATCCTACACAATCTCTGCCCAGTCAGAATTTTTGCGGACAGCTCTGTACTATGTAATCAGAATACTGATAATGGAAACTCTTGATAAATGAGTGGGAAAATACCAAGGGAAAAATTTCCTATACAACAATAGTATTATTAAATAGCATTTAAGTCCTCCCTAATTGGGACATTACTGTGACTCTGACATCCAATAATAAAGACCATGGAAAGTGGCTCTGACACCTCGTTAACACTCAATTAATGCTGCTCTCTGAAATCCAGCAGTGTTTGGCAATCTGCAGTATCAAAACAGTAAATGCATATATATATATATATATATATATATATATTTGGTTATTCGGGTCTTCTCCCACGTAAAATTGGAAGTGTCTTGGCGACGTTTCGACGAAGTCTCATTCGTCATCTTCAGGCTGGTGTTCTCGGCTTCGTGCTTCCAGGAGCTTTCGTGCTTCGTGCTTTCATTTGCTCCTGGAAGCACGAAGCCGAGAACACCAGCCTGAAGATGACGAATGAGACTTCGTCGAAACGTCGCCAAGACACTTCCAATTTTACGTGGGAGAAGACCCGAATAACCAAAGACCTACATACAAACACCCGCGAAAACCTGAGAAAACATATCTTTTTCTTTTTCGTAGGCTTTTATGTGCATATTCTTTCTAGCCAGGTTTTACCTACGTAAACTAAGTTGTTTTGCAGCTCTGGTTGTGTGAAATCTCATTCACAAGCTTCAGGGCTTTTTTTCTGTTGACAAACTGCAACTCTCTGTGTCTCCCAGAGAGCAACACAGAGTTGCAGTTTGTCAACAGAAAAAAAGCCCTGAAGCTTGTGAATGAGATTTCACACAACCAGAGCTGCAAAACAACTTAGTTTACGTAGGTAAAACCTGGCTAGAAAGAATATGCATATATATATATATGTATGTATGTATGTATGTATGTATGTATGTATGTATGTATTTGTCTTCTTAAGTTTTCGTGGGTGTGCATATGCAAAAAGTTAAAATCTCGGGTGTTTTCCCGCGTCATTATATACGCGTCATTCCCGTGTATTTATAATGACGCGGGAAAACACCCGAGATTTTAACTTTTTGCATATATATATATTTGTTTTCTGAGGTTTTCGTGGGTGTTTGTATGTAGGTCTTTGGTTATTCGGGTTTTCTCCCGCGTAAAATTGGAGGTTTCTTGGCAACGTTTCGACGAAGTCTCATTCGTCATCTTCAGGCTGGTGTCTTCGGCTTCGTGCTTCTAGGAGCAATGTGTGTGATCGCATATATATGTGTGTGTGTGTGTGTGTGTAAAAAGAAGCAGACATACTGCGAACTCCGGAACTTAAGATTTTAAAATATTGCTGAGCACATTGTAAGCCGCCCTGAGTCTTCGGAGAAGGGCGGCATATAAATCAAATTTAAAAAAAAAAAAAGAATTAAAATTTTATTTACCTAAGCTTTCGTCAGCCATCTGCTGACATCATCAGAGTATTAAACTACCATTACAGAGATCTCTGCCTTTATATGCCATTAATCAATTAACCCCATGCGCGTGTAATAGGCCCTTCCAGACATCTCCCACTTGTAATCAGCTGTGTTTTTTTTGCTGTCATCATGTTGGATGTAATGGTAGTTTAATACTCTGACGATGTCAGCAGATGGCTGACGAAAGCTTAGCAAAATAAAATTTTAATTCTTTTAAAATTTTAAAATCTTAAGTTCCGGAGTATATCTCAAATTTATATTTCGCTGATAAAGAAATATAAATTTGGTATAAAATGGTTCGTCGTGAATGCGACTGCTTAGGAAATATTAAAAAGGCAGAATATTTCCCCTAAAAGAGAAATCTTAAGGGAGACAGAAACTCAGAGCTTACCTCCCTGCCCCCAGCAGATATTTGGTGCCCATCGGGAGTGGTATTCCTTTACCTTTGCTACCAGTTCGCAAATGTGAGCACGCACCACCTTCACGCATGCGCAGGACTTTCCGCACATGCGCCGAGCATCAAAAATGGATGTGATTCCATCCAGGCGGGTGGGCGGAGCCTCCCACTGCTTCCGCTACCGGTTTACCCAAACCAATTATAACCGGCTGAATACCACCACTGGTGCCCATTGAGAAGGACTGAGCCAGCCTAACTACAAAATAAAAGACCTCAGCTCCAGGGTAATGGGATTAAGACATGACCCTCCAGGACATAATAGGATTATCTATCAGCAGAGCTCACCACATGGCACAACCAAGTCCCTTCATTACTGTTAAAGAATTCGCAGAGTAACCCTTGAGTAGCAAGGGTGTCCACATGAAAGCGATTGAGAGTAGTTACGAATAAACACAGCCAACACACAGATACACTGTGTTTACTTTCAGGAAATAGTAAGGCACAGTCCAATAAACAGTCCAGGTCATACACATATAAAGCAGGAGATAGCAAAACGATAGTCCAAGGTTAATCCAATAACAAAGTCTTCTTACCAGTCATTATAGTCATTCACAATAAACAGTTCTTCTGGATTTGCAAACAGTAGCATACAGAGATATCAGAGAGCAAGAACAGCAAAGAGAAACAAACCATGTTTCTAGCTCCCTCTTAAGGAGATTGGCTACATAGCTAACCAATCAGTACAAAAAGAGCAAAAAGAGCCTTGGTAGTACAGGGGTTTAAGGCACCCTGTTATTAAGCTTATTAAGACCAGCTGCCTGCAATTACTGCAGGGTTCGAATCTCACCAAGGTTCAAGGTTGACTCAGCCTTCCATCCTTTCTAAGGTAGGTGAAATGAGGACCCAGTTTGTGGGGGCAATAAGCTGACTTTGTATAAATATACAAAAGGATGAAGGCTATTGCTGAGCACATTGTAAGCTGCCCTGAGTCTTCGGAGAAGGGCGGCATATAAATCAAATTAAAATAAAAAAAATAAATAAAAAAAAGTACACAGTATGATGCAATACAGCAGTCTTAAAGCTATATTGAGGGTTTATATATTGCCAATCCAACAAGGTAGGTAAAATCAGTTCCTAACAATTACATCAGCCCAAGGTTCAACCAACCTTAACTCAGACAACCTCAGCTGTGAATTCTGCATAGCCCCCTGTGAGTCTGACAGCCAATAGAATACATGCCCTTGCCACAGGAACAGGAAGCTCAAGTTCAAAGCCCAAGAGAGAGTTAGGGTTACTCACTCACTCTCCACTCCATGTGGTCAGCTACCCAGAATCACCCGTGCTCAGTGGTTCTGCTTCACCATTAAAACCATCTTTCCAATCAGCCTCCATGTTTCCAGTGTCTTTCTACCACTTGGAACTGAATCCAGATGGACATTTCTTCCAACACATGTTAGCTAAACACACAGGCACATTTGCATACATACTGATTTTAATATGCAGTAACAATTTCTTTGCCTTTTCATATTCCACTAGAATGCAGAGAGAAGGCAGTGACTTCAGTTCACTTCAGGTAAGTCTAGCGAGCATATGTAGAACACAAGGAACAGATGTTTAATTTCTACTTGCAATTAAAATCCACCAAGATATCAGACGTATTAATTCTCAAACCTTAGCTTGCTTGCTTGCCTGCTTCTTTCTCTTCCCTTTCCTATACCTATTGTACTTTACCAAAGCCTCTTGATTATTTTGCAATAGATTCTGTGCTTCAGGCTGGGCATATACAGATACTTTTCTCTCTCCCTGTCTCATCTGATTAATCCTTATTGCTCTTTTTTCCCAGTTTTTGTTTTATACCTTTTGCTAATGTCATAGAAAACACCAAATGAGAATGTGGTGAGACAGCTGAATTGCAGATATTTTTGGACTGAAGAATAGCAATTCCAACTTTTCATCAAGAGAGCAGGTTTCTTTGTCTCCTTATTGAAATGTCACCACTCCTGGTAACCACTTCTGAGCATCTAAACCAGCGTTTCCCATGTTGCAACTTAAAAATGGTTTTACTCATGGAGGACTATATAGAGCGAAGCTACATCTGATGTTGAGATGTAGAAAGCTGCTGAAAATTATCTTCTGTGTTATAGTGAGAAAAAGTGGCTTGATTTTGCTGTGTGTGGCTGGGGGTAGGGGGGAAATTCAGCAGGTTCTGACAGGTTCTGGAGAACCGGTAGCGGAAATTTTGAGTAGTTCGGAGAACCGGCAAATACCACCTCTGGCTGGCCCCAGAGTGGGGAGGGAATAGAGATTTTTCATTATTCTTCCCCTGGTGTGGGGTGGGAATGGGGATTTTGAGTATCCTTCCCCCAAGAGTGGGGAGGGAATGGGGATTTTGCAGTATCCTTCCCCTGGAGTAGGGAGGGAATGGATATTTTTCAATATTCTTCCCCTGGAGTGGGGAGGGAATGGATATTTTTCAGTATTCTTCCCCAGGAGTGGGGTGGGAATGGAAATTTTGCAGTATCCTTCCCCTGGAGTGGGGTGGGAATGGGGATTTTGCAGTATCCTTCCCCTGGAGTAGGGAGGGAATGGATATTTTTCAATATTCTTCCTCTGGAGTGGGGAGGGAATGGATATTTTTCAGTATTCTTCCCCAGGAGTGGGGTGGGAATGGAAATTTTGCAGTATCCTTCCCCTGGAGTGGGGTGGGAATGGAGATTTTGCAGTATCCTTCCCCTGCCATGCCCACCAAGCCACACCCACCAAGCCACACCACGCCCACCAAGCCACGCCCACAGAACCGGTTGTAAAAAAATTTGAATTCGACCACTGGCTGGGGGTAAGAGTAGTATACTCATAACAAGCGGTCTCATTGGTTCCAACCAATATCGGATCCCTCATGCCTTCAATTTCCATAATAAAAAAGGACAGTGTGTATCTCTGTCCACTTTTGGTACATGCAAACATTTGTAGATTTTGGATGCATTTGAAAGCACCAATTCACAAATTGCCCGCTGTAGTAGTTACACCAATAGAAGCGAATATTTGTAGCTGTGGGTTCCATGGGACTCTCTGAGCTTGGTTGTTTTCTTGCAGGCATTTCATTACCCAACTAGTTGTTGTGGCCCACCAGCGGCCTGCGCGGATTGTTGCCGATCCCGACGACGAGGAGGCTGGTGTGGTGCTGCGCCAGCAGCCTGTGCAGCCGGTGCTTGAGTTGGACAGCGAGGAGGCTGAAGAAGATGTGGTGCCAGAGTCGGGGCCTTCAGAACCTCCAGAGACTCCTTTAAGTGAAGAGGATGAAGAAGAGGAGCCTCTTCTCAATGCACGGGCATGCAGAGCTGCCAAAAGGCAGGAGTGGCTCCTCAGGAGGAAGTATCCTCGAGAGTAAGGTTGGAGCTAATTGGCCATGCCCTTAGCCTATTTAAGAAAGAAGGCAGCTTGTAACAAGCTGCAGGAAACAACTTTAGTTCGCTAATCATCGCGTTGGGATTTTCTCTGCAACCTTGATTCTGGGCTTTCTGCCAACTCCAGGAAGACTCTGACTATCTTATCTGTGGAAGTCTGGCAGGCTGTTAAGAACGCTTATTAACAGCCGGCATTTGCTAAAACTGTGTTATTTGAGTACACTAAGTTTTGTTCAGAGTTTGTGTGTGCTGTGTTCTTTGGGATCCGTAGCTGGGGCAGAACACTAGGTAACATCATCAATCCAAGAAGGTAGTGGGGTTTGCAGAGTGGAGGACCTTGATGCTGTCTGAGCTTGGCTGTTTTCTGCAGATGTTTCATCACCAGTAGAAGTTACGTCATAGTCAATACAGTTGGTTACAAAACCATCACCAGAAGGCAGCCTAGCATAGTTGCTCCTTGACAACCAAACAGATTCCTCAGACTTATACTCAGTCTACCTTCTCTTCATATATGCGCACTTCGACGCACAATTCTCAGCAATCCCCACGCTGGTTTTTGGTTCTTCAATTTGCGTTGACCAAAAATCCATCTCTTGGTTGCAAATGTCATTTACTCTACCTGGCTTAGGACCTGGTTATTTACGGGACCGCCTACTACCACCAATAGCCTCCCACCGGCCAGTACGCTCTCATAGAGAGGGACTCCTCCGGGTGCCGTCAGCCAAACAGTGTCGACTGGCGGCCCCTAGGGGGAGAGCCTTCTCTGTGGGGGCACCTACCATCTGGAATGAGCTCCCCCCGGAGATACGGAGGATCCCGGATCTGCACTCCTTCCGCCGTGCTGTGAAGACCTTTTTATTCCATCAAGCGGGCTTGGCCTAATCTCTTCCCTTTTTAAATATGTAAATTTTAATCTGTTTTTAAATTATTGGGGTATTTTAATTTGTCTGAGCCAAATAATTTAATTTGATTTTATCGGGTTTTTAAATTTTGTGTATTTATGTATTTTATTGTTGGCTGTTCACCGCCCTGAGTCCTTTGGGAGTAGGGCGGTATACAAATCAAATAAAACTAAAAAATAAAAATAAAACTTAAACAAGGCGAGATATATTCTTTCTCTCTCTCTCTCTCTTTTTAAATTAAAGGTTATGTGGTGGGAATTTCCTTGTCTTTATCAACACATCTCCAACAGCCCCACTGCATTCATTCTTTAACCCTGTTCTACCCTAACATCTGACCAGGGGTGAAATGTAAAATTTGTTACTACTGGTTCTGTGGGTGTGGCTTTGTGGTGGGGGGTAATGTGACTGGGTGGGCGTGGCCAACTTTTTTAAAAAAAACTTTTCAAAGCATTTTTTCTAATACTTTGAATAGCCTCTGGTGATCAAGCAACTCAGCTGGGATCGTCAGAGGCTTTTTAAAAAGTGCCTCTCTGCCGATCAGGCAACTCAGCTGGGATCGTCAGAGACTTTTCAAAGCATTTTTTTTTTACCACCTCTTCGGCCAAGAGGTTGCAGAAAAAAATGCTTTGAAAAGCCTCTGAGGATCCCAGCTGAGCCGCACGATCATCAGAGGCTTTTTTTTTTTTAACTTTTAAAAGCATTTTTTCGTCGGAAGAGGTTGTAGAAAAAATGCTTTTAAAAATAATTTAAAAAAAGCCTCTGATGATCGTGCGGCTGAGCTGGGCATGGTGTGGAGGGCGGGGAGTGCAGGGATTTTTGCTACTGGTTCTCTGAACTTCCTGCCACCATCACTACTGGATTGGGCGAACCGGTCCGAACTGGGAGCATTTCACCCCCGCATCTGACCTATCTTCTCTCTCTTCCCTCCTTCTTCTTCCTTGCTTTTTCTCTCGTCTCCCAATTTCTTTCTTATTACCCTGCCAAGTTCAGTCATGCCAAAAATAACATGATTACTTGTCTCGGGTCTCATAATACCTGCCCTGCTTAGTCTGACTATAACTGCTCAATTAGGCCAGGCACACAAAAGAGATTACTGGAATAATCCCACCTTAACTTAAAAGGCATTTTGTCCTGCTCCGAGGAGCAACACCGAGAGAATAGTGGGCACGTTGCTCGGGCTGCATCAGTGCACTAATGCTCACGAGTGTGTGTCTTGTGACACATTTTCTCTTTATGTGGCACTTTACCACCATTACCGAGTGAAGCATCTAATGGAAAGATGTGCCCATGTCTAGATTAGCCATTGATTTCTTGAAATTGGTTCCTTATTGTCATTGCTGAGTGCAAGGAACCTGGAACAAGGTCAGTCCTGATGATTCTGTGCATGATTTGGTTTTTAGCAAATGTGTGCCCAATGGGAACATTTATTTCCTTGCCTGGGAATTTGAGCACTGAAATCTTAACCTTGAGACTCCAAAAACTATGGACTGCTTCTGGCAAGGGTAAATATCTACGTGCTGTGGGATAGCACCACTTATTTTGACAGGTTCCCAATTTAACCCAAACCAGCACATTTAAACATGCACTGACATATTAAACATTAGAGCGTTTGGATAGGTCTTGGTCTAAAAATATCCCAAATATCTGTTCGTCACAAATGATTTCTAGAAGAAAAAAGAAGAAGATGAAGAAGAAAACTCTGTTGATGAAGCCCATTGACCGTATCAAATATATAAAACTGGAACAAAATAGTCAAATATGTACACTGAGAGCATATGCACCAGTGGTGGGATTCTACCGGTTTGGACCGGTTCGTGTGAACCGTTAGCGCCGAGCGAACCGGTTCGCTCCGATTTTGAAGTGGGCCCACCCGCTGGTCCCTGCGTTATACTCACCTATATTTCCGAAGTCCAGCTGATTGGCGCGGCAGAGTGAATTCACTCTGCCGTGCCTCAGCTGTTTTCTTTGCCGGCAGCAATGCAGAAGGTGAGTTTTCTCCAAACTCTGCACACACGTGCAACGCGCATCTGGCGTGCGCATGCTTAGCGAACCGGTTGCTAAACCAGTAGGATCCCACCCCTTATATGCACCAAAGACAAATTCCTTGTGTGTCCAATCACACTTGGCCAATAAAGAATTATAATCTAATCATCGTTCCCACCACCCATCTCCTTCCACTTATGACTGTATGATTGTAATTTTGTTGCTTGTATCCTTACGATCAGAGGTGGGATTCAGCCAGTTTGCACCACTTCGGGAGAACTGGTTGTTAACTTTCTGAGCAGTTTGGCAAAGTGATTGTTGGAAGAAATCATTAGGGCAGAGAACCAGTTGTTAAATTACTTGAATCCCACCACTGCTTACGATTTATATTGCTATTGTTTCCTGATTGCTTATTTGTACCCTATGACTATCATTAAGTGTTGTACCTTATGATTCTTGACGAACATATCTTTTCTTTTATGCACACTGAGAGCTTATGCACCAAAGACAAATTCCTTGTGTGTCCAATCACACTTGGCCAATAAAAAATTCTATTCTATTCTATTCTATTCTATTCTATTCTATTCTATTCTATTCTATTCTATTCTATAGACATATCCAGTTCCTGCAACTGTTCTTCATATGTTTTAGCCTCCAGTCCCCTAATCATCTTTGTTGTTCTTCTCTGCATTCTTTCTAGACTGGGCTCCACTTCCCAGAGTGAGTTGCTTTACATCCCTGATACTCCTTTTTGAGATGCAAACCAGATTGCCCCACTAGTCTCTCTGTTTGAGAGGGGGGGGGGTTAGTGCATGGAGGACTGTTTGGTGCTATGTGCATCTGAATGCCATCTCCAGAGCATCCAAATCAAACAAACATTATGGGACAACCGGTTGAGAAGCACAAGTTCATGTCATCTGAATAACAGTAGTTCTTGCCTCTGCTATATCTCCCCTTTGAAACCAGTTTTGAAATCTGGGCAAATGTCCCTAAGCTCTAAAAATAGTTTGGGGAGAGGGGGGGGGAAAAAGCCACAGATGTCCAAGATACAGCAACCATTCCTACTTTTCTGGAGGTTGCCAACAATTCTAGGAGATCTGCCACGTTGGTGTCTTTTCATAGCTTTGACAAGGAGAAGGGAACAGTACTTTTGATCTGTTCTTAGTTGAGATACCATTAGCCACAGTTAATGGTATCTCAACTAAGTCGACTCACAGAGTCAACTCACCTGGTCTAACTACCAACTGCTACATTTTGGATGGGTTAATAATTCAAGGAAGCCAAGTAATTTTTTTTGCTGATTTAGGGTTACTGTTCAGATCCCAAAAGCTAGTGATGGTATGTGTTGTTTATTTATTTTTATTTTTTTAATATATTTTATTTATTTTGTCAAGCAAGTATTTGATAACAGATATAAATATAAACATGATTATGAATACATGAGATGGATATGAATAAAAGGGGACATTAGGACAGGGACGGTAGGCACGCTGGTGTGCTTATGCACGCCCCTTACAGACCTCTTAGGAATGGGGTGAGGTCCACATTAGACAGTCTAAAGTTAAAGTTATGGGGGGTTTGGGGAAGAAACCACAGAGTCAGGTGGTGCATTCCAGGTATTGACCACTCTGTTGCTGAAGTTGTATTTCCTGCAATCAAGTATGGAGCGGTTTGCAATGAGTTTGTATCTGTTATGTGCTCTTGTATTGTTTTGGTTGAAGCTGAAGTATTCACTGACTGATAGGGCATTATAGCAGATGATTTTATGTACTACGCTTAGGTCTGACCGAAGACGGCGAAGTTCTAAGTTGTCTAAGCCCAAAATTTCAAGTCTGGTGGCATAAATTATTTGTGATAGATAGATAGATAGATGATAGATAGATAGATAGATAGATAGATAGATAGATAGATAGATAGATTTTATATATGTATTATGTATGTATGTATGTATGTATGTATGTATGTATGTATGTATATATGTATGTAATTGTTTTCTTTTCTTTGCGTAGGCCTTTATGTGTATTTCTCTTTAGCCAGGTTCTTCCTACGTAAACCAAGATTTTTATGCAGCCCTCGTTCAGTGAAATCACAATCCACTAGTTTCTAGGTTTTTTTCAGGCAGCCAGCAAACACTCCCAATGGGCAGCAGGGTGCTTGCTGGCTGCCTGAAAAAAACCTAGAAACTAGTGGATTGTGATTTAATTGAACTAGGGCTGCATAAAAATCTTGGTTTATGTAGGAAGAACCTGGCTAAAGAGAAATACATGTATATGTATATATATATGTATATGTATATGTATATGTATATGTATATGTATATGTATCTATTTTCTTACTTCTTCGTAGGATTTATGTGTGTTTTTCCTCTAGCCAGGTTTTTCCTACGTAACCAAGGTTTTTCTGCAGCCCTAGCTCAGTGGAATCACATCCACTCGATTCTGGGCTTTTTTCTTTCTGGCAGCCAGAAAGCCCAGAATCAAGTGGATGTGATTCCACTGAGCTAGGGCTGCAGAAAAACCTTGGTTACGTAGGAAAAACCTGGCTAGAGGAAAAACACACATAAATCCTATGAAGAAGAAAATAGATATTGTACCTTTACAGGGAGGATACATGAGATGTGGGTGTGGTTTACTGATGATGGCTAACGAGCCAGAAATAGATCTACATAAGTCTCTCACCAGGCAGCAAGAGCTTGCTGGCTGCCAGAAAGAAAAAAGCCCAGAATCGAGTGGATGTGATTCCACTGAGCTAGGGCTGCAGAAAAACCTTGGTTACGTAGGAAAAACCTGGCTAGAGGAAAAACACATGTATATGTATATGTATATAAAATAAAAAATGAAGAAACTGCCATTTTCTCTGGCAAATTCAATTCTGTTTCCTTTTTCAAAAAGAATGAGAGAGAAGGCAGCTGAGATGACTTGATTTATTCCATTCCTTCCCTGCCCTCCTCAACCCCAATTGCTAAATAATCCAGACAACAAATAGCTATTCCATGAGGAAATCCACGTTCCCATCTTGCTTTGCCTGATGAAATATGAAGCACTGGCCTGACAAGGGTGACTTGGATGGAGATGATGCAATCAGATGAAGACCTGGTTTCCTTTGAGGACATTCCATGATGGATCATCACCTGCTAAATAAATAAATAAATAAATAAATAAATAAATAAATAAATAAATAAATAACCCTGCTCTTGAGATCTATGGAGCAACTTTAAATAATGAATGTGTGTGAATGTTAAGGAGCAGATTTATCGCACGTTGCTTTTGGGAGTTGTCCTGAGGGGGGATTTCAGATCCAACTGACAGAAGCAAGAAGAGTGATTAAATGGTCCTGTCCTGTTGGTTATCCCAGATAGAGAATGACTTGGCTATCAACTTTTTTTTTTATTCTGGAAAGGAGATGGCGGTGGCAGTACGGATGGTTCAAGTGCACCATCAATCATGGATGATGTGCCTGTATTAAGTAAGCATGGCATTCAGAAGCAGTAAGCAAGGAATACTTCAGCAGCAAATAGATGGGAAGGCGGAGGCAATCCTGGCGCTGATTTTCCTTCTCCTGCAGAATATCTCAGGGGCTGCCACAAAGAAGAGGGAGTCAAGCTATTCTCCAAAGCACCTGAGGGTAGGACAAGAAGCAACAGGTGGAAACTAATCAAGGAGAGAAGCAACTTAGAACTAAGGAGAAATTTCCTGACAGTTAGAACAATCCCCACTCCAGGGGAAGGTAACTACAAAATCCCCATTTCCTCCCAATCAGCTGGGACTCGGGAGGTAGAGAATAGATGGGGGCGGGGCCAGCCAAAGGTGGTATTTACCGGTTCTCCGAACTACTCAAAATTTCCATTACCGGTTCTCCAGAACCTGTCAGAACCTGCTGAAACCCGCTTTCTGACATAGATGTATTCAGGAACTCGCGAAGAGTTAAGGTTGACTTGAGGGAATTTCATCTTTTCAAAATCTTATAAGAGTAAGTTAAAACACCAAGAAAGACATGTTGGAAAAGCAGGAGATCTGAACTCATATGAATCCAGTAGACATTTCCTGATTATGTTTTCATCCAGTTCTAGCGGGAATCCTGCTCCTTCAATCAGTTTTTGAAGTTATAAGTCTTTTTCTCTAAGAAGACAGGGTCAAATAAGGAATTAAACAATTCTGCCTTTTCTTTGTTATCTCTTACATTTTTGCCATCTTCCCAGAGCAGCGGGTAGATTATTGCATTTTGTCTTCTTTTGATTTTGAACATACCCGAAGAAACATTTTCTCCAATAGCTTTAGCATCCTTCACAAACCTCAATTCATTTTGAGGTTTAGCCTTCTAAAAAACATTACAGAGCTATCTCTATCTCACATGTCCCCTTTTTTGGTGACCTCTTGTTGGTGTCTTTTTTCATTATTGGTTTTGTTTTTAGATCTTCACTGTGTTTGTTGTGCAGCTGCATTCTCACCTTCTGCTGTCTTCCAGTGGTCTTTAGTTGTGGTTGTTGCTAGAATAGAATAGAATAGAATTTTTTATTGGCCAAGTGTGATTGGACACACAAGGAATTTGTCTTGGTGCATACGCTCTCAGTGTTCATAAAAGAAAAGAAACATTCGTCAAGAATTATAAGGTACAACATTTAATGATAGTCATAGGGTACAAATAAGCAATCAGGAAACAATATCAATATAAATCGTAAGGATACAAGTAACAAAATTACAGCCATACTGTTATGGAATGATGGGACCAAACAACATTCCTGGGTCAGCCAGAGACAGTTTTATTGCGCAGTTTCAGAATCAGATTTGTATCTGCAATTCTGAACAAAGAAGAGCTCTGATACAACTGCTTTTATACATTTTCAAGACAAAGGATTTTGCAAGCACAGCAGTTTTCCATATATGGTTAACATACATTTGTTACATTATAATTGACACTTTCTAATTACTAAATTCTTTCATTATTTTCTAGTTCATAAGATTATCTTAGCTAAACAACCTTCCTCAGTTCTGTGACTGCTGATGCATAGATTCATGGCTGCTTTGGCTAATAAGTAATTTTTTGTTTCAGATGGATGTCTTTGCATCCTTGACAGCTAGGCCCCTCAGAAGAAATATATTACCAAGAATGGAATTTTAGCTGACTTAGTGTAATCTCTAAACAAGCACATTTCTTCCTTATAATAATGTGAATAAAGAGGGTCCTTCAGTGTTCATATAGCTGACCCTGTACTATTCCTATACCATTCACATCAATACAGTCATAAGTGGGAGGAGATGGGTGATAGGAACAATGAGAAGATTAATAGTAGTGCAGACTTAATAAATAGTTTGACAGCATTGAGAGAATTTAGCGGAGTGATGGCGTTCGGGGAAAAACTGTCCTTGTGTCTAGCTAGTTATTCTGGTGCTCTATAGCATCGTTTTGAGGGTAGGGGTTGAAACAATTTATGTCCAGGATGTGAGTGGTCTGTAAATATTTTCACAGCCCTCTTTTTGGCTCGTGCAGTACACAGGTCCTCAATGGAAGGCAGGTTGGTAGCCATTGTTTTTTCTGCAGTTCTGCTATTGTTGGAATTGATTGTGATCATGCTTCTAATATCACATTCTTTTTAAAGATCTCCTATCCATCTTAGATACTTTCTCATTTATCTTCTCCTGTTCTGATATCCTACGTATCTTTCTTTGGGATGTAGGAAGTTAGCACTCACCCCCCTCCTAGAAGAATGAAATATTCTAGGAAATATTAAAAAAGGCAGAATATTATATTTCCCTGGATGAGAAATGGAGAAACATGTTTTTTTAGAGGCAGGAAGCAGACTCACTCTTAATACCCTCTTTAATAGCCCACAGCAGATGTCAGCACTTAAGAGATAAAGAGATGGCTAGGTCTATTCATAAGGAAATATCCTCACCCAAGATCCAACAAAGGTAGGATTAGCCCTCAGCCAGTGGTGAAATCCAATTTTTTTTACTAACATTTCTGTGGGCATGGCTTGGTGGCCATGATGTGGCTTGGTGGCAGGAGAAGGATACTGCAAAATCCCCATTCCCTCCCCACTCCTGGGAGAAAGATATTGCAAAATATCCATTCCCACCCCATTCTGGGGCTAGCCAGAGGTGGCATTTGCCAGTTCTCCAAACTACTCAAAATTTCTGCTACCACTTCTCCGAACTGCTCAAAATGTCCACTACCGGTTCTGCAGAAGCTGTCAGAACCTGATGGATTTCATCCCTGCCCTCAGTCATAATAGGAATTGCCCAAAGCCCCATCATTACATCACCCAGCAAGATTCAACCAAGCCTGGGACTCAAGACAACCTACAGAATTACCCCATGGGAGTCTGACAACCAATCAGAGTACATTTCTTACACAGGAACAGGAACCTCCAAGGTGGGGCCCAAGAGAGGGTATCAACCAATCTCTCTCTCTCACACCCATGTGCTCTCACCCATGTGCTCGATTGCCCAGGACGTCAAACCATGTGGTCCTGTCCACCATTAAACCATCTTTCCAAATTGCCTCCATGTTTTCAGTGTCTTTTTCCCCACTTGGAACTGAACCCAGATGGACATTTTTTTCCAACAGGGGTTTATTAAAATCTGTTATACGTTCTATCATGTTCCGCTTTTAATTCTCACTCCTATCAAGGATTCCAGCATCTCATGATCTGTTTTCCCTGTGTATGCAAGTCTTGACTTTTTTCCAGGACTTTCCTTCTGGTTATTATTAAATCAAGGATGGCCCCCTTGTTCTTTCTCCCACTTTTGAAAGAAGCAGTAAGAGATTTCCTAGCACCTTGGCAGAGTTTGTTTCCCAACGGATCTCAAGATGACTAAAGCCACTCATCGCCACTACGACTTTCAAGCCTGGTTGTTTATTTTATTTATTTTTTTATTATTGTTTTTTGGAACACATTAGCTGTAACTTTTTCCTGCCCTGGACACCAGAACAGTGTTGTTTTTATGCCTTCTTCCACTTAGTTGAACCCAGATGCTCTCAGCAGCAGTAGCAAGTCATTCCTTTGGATTGCTGTTCAAATGCGAATATTTTTAATCAGAAAATATCCACATCACTGCACTGATCAAAGGCACATCGCTGTACTGAAAAGCTTGCGACCCAAATGTTGACAACAAGGAGACAACACAAGCAGGGGAGAGAAAGATAGATGGAGACAAGAATGGGCAACAATGAAATATGCCCTTAATTTTATTGTACATATTCAGGAATTCCCCCTCCCTCTCCCTCTCCCCCTCTCCCTTCCTCTCCCTCTCTCCCTCTCCCCCCTCTCCCTCTCTTGCTTCCTCTCCCTCTCCCTCCCTCTCCCTCCCACTCCCTCTCTCCTCCCACTCTCTCTTTCTCCCTCTCTCCCTTCCTCTCCCTCCCTCCCTCTCCCTCCCACTCCCTCTCCCTTCCTCTCCCTCTCTCCTCCCACTCTCTCTTTCTCCCTCTCTCCCTTCCTCTCCCTCCCTCCCCCTCTCTCCCTCCCACTCCCTCTCCCTTCCTCTCCCTCTCTCCTTCTTCCACTCTCTCCTTCTCCCTCTCACCCTCCCTCCCTCTCCCTCCCTCCCCCTCTCTCCCTCCCATTCCCACTCCCTCTCTCTTCCTCTCCTCTCTCCCTCTCCCCCTCTTGCCTTCTCCCTCTCCCTCCCTCCTCCTCTATACCTTTCTCTCTCCCTCTCTCCATCCCTCTCTCTACCTCTCTCCCTTCCCCTCCCCCTCTCCCCCTCTCCCCCTCTCCCTCCCCTCCTCTCTTTGTTCAGTTGATGGATATGGTAGGATTTGCTGGAAGAGAAACGTTACGCCATTCTTTGCTAGTGTCATTTCTGAGATGAGCCTTAGGGATTTGTCACCTGACACTTTGTAGAGTTGCCTGAATTACAAACTTGAACACGAGTAACTGAAAAAAGTCTGCCTTTTCTTCTATAGTCCGGAAGTCATCTTAACATTAATCAGTTTCCCCTTTGACTTTCAAACACAGATTTTGCATCCGTCCAGCTCCTTGACAAAGAAGCAGGGAATTAATTTTTATTTCTGGCAGGTATGTATAGCTTTCCAAAAAGCGAGCCAGGGATCCCTTTGCTGCTGTAGGGATAAAGCTAAGTATCACTGAGCATTGAGATTTAATAACGTAGATGGAAAATGGTCAATCACACAACTTCCCATCACTCTTTGGAGGGATATCGGTACGTTTATTTTTTCATCAATGGCACATAAGCTAAGATCACTGTATTGTCGTTTTTTTACTGCGAGTGCACTGGCCCACATTAAAAATGAAATACTGTTGCCTACTCGCAAGAGAAAGTATGTATCTACCCAAACACATACATATATACATGCTATATACATACATAAATATATACCTGTACGATACATACATACATACATATATACATTTGTTGTTGTTGTTTGTTGCAAAGTTGTGTCCGACCCATCGCGACTCCATGGACAACGTTCCTTGAGGCCTTCCTGTCCTCTACCATCCTCTGGAGTCCATTGAACTCACGCCGACTGCTTCAGTGACTCCATCCAGCCACCTCATTCTCTGTTGTCCCCTTCTTCTTTTGCCCTCAATCTTTCCCAGCATTAGGCTCTTCTCCAGTGAGTCCTTCCTTCTCATTAGGTGGCCAAAATATTTGAGTTTCCTCTTCAGGATCTGGCCTTCTAAAGAGCAGTCAGGGTTGATCTCCTCTAGGACTAACCGGTTTGATCGCCTTGCAGTCCAAGGGACTCGCAGGAATCTTCTCCAGCACCAGAGTTCAAAGTCCTCAATTCTTTGGCCCTCAGCATTCCTTATGGTATACATATACATACATTTCACCCTCCCCGAGCCTCCACGTGCACGCCCTGCACTTATCTGCATCCAAAACAGACCATGTGGAGACTCCTGGAAGGGGAGGGGAGGGGTGGGCTGCAGAGGTGGGTTTCAGCAGGTTCTGACCAGTTCTGGAGAACCGGTAGTGGAAATTTTGAGTAGTTCAGAGAACTGGTAGTAAAAATTCTGACTGGCCCCACCCCCATCTATTCTCTGCCTCCCAAGTCCCAGCTGATAGGGAGGAAGTGGGGATTTTGCAGTAACCTTCCCCTGGAGTGGGGAGGGATTGGAGATTTTGCAGTATCCTTCCCCTGGAGTGGGATGGGAATGGAGATTTTGCAGTATCCTTCCCCTGCCACACCCACCAAGCTACACCACGCCCACCAAGCCACACCCACAGAACCGGTAGTAAAAAAATTTGAAACCCACCACTGCAGGACCAGTCAGGAGTGCGATTTGGGGATTCTCCAAACTGCATAGAACCGTAGCTAGAGGTTTTCTCGAACCCCTGCAAACCCCCAACAGCCGACCTCTGATATTGGGTGCGAAGGCCATAATAAGAAAAGGGCAATAAGAGAACATTTTCTAGCCAGGAAAGACTGTCTCTGCAAAGTTCTAACATAAAACCAGACTAGTTGTACTCCCCAGCTGCGAGCTTTCAGGAGGGCATAATTTAAAAACCAATCTTCCCTTTTAAAAGAGAACAGGAGGAAAAAAAGCTTCCCATGAAATCAGTTGCTGGCTATGGAGACAGTCTAGTGGAACAGAAGAGAGCTTCTTCTAAGCTCGCAAAACAGCCAGTTCAGTGACCTTCAGGGGAGAGGAATCTAATGTTGCTAGCAACAGAAAATACATTTGCAAACTAATTAAAACTCTGCATGCCTTTAAGGGACTTCCTCCACCAGACTATTCCAGCACCTGACATAGCTAGCAGGGGAAAGGGAAAGGGAGCAGGTGAAGTTTTTGATGGGAACAACTTTTTGATGCAGCGGCAGAGGAAAATTATGGGTTCGATCACAAGCAAACCGTGTAATGAAATCTTCCTTCTGCCTGTAGTTATTTCCATCACGGAGCAACTGCAGAAGCTGGGACCCTCATCCCGGGAGAAGATGCGGTTGCTTTCAAGGGTTGAAGACAGGTGACTATGGTGGACCACTTTCCAAACAACAGCACAAAGTTGTCTGTGAAGGACCCCGTAATTCCTTGCATCGGGGTGGAGTCGGGGCAACTGAAAGGAGCTGAGTCTTTACTGGCCGGATGCCCTTCCTGTCGCCAATGCAGAGTTCGCAGCTGATATGTACTCATTATGCCCAGAGAGAGAAATACCTGCCGCTACCTAGGATCAAACTCACAATCTCCTAATTGTGAGGCGAGAGCTTCACCTCTAGGCCACTGCACCACTCATCCAAAGAACACCACAATGTCCTAGTTAAAACAACAACAACAACAACACAAACTAGCAGACTGGAGTACAAGAGTGACTTAGAGTATCTTTTATCCTCATCCAGATAAACTTGCGAGGGTGTAAAGCCTGACCTTATTACTTCTATGTTGGCATAATGATGTTTGGATGATGGTGGAAAAGGGCCATCAATCACTAGCAAAGAAATGATTACAAACAGAAGGAAAATTGCACCAGGCAAGAATGCTATACAGGAACTTAGATTTCGGCTGGATTTCCTCTCTTGTTATTAGTTTATAATCTCCATCCAAAGATGGATTGTTTACAGTGTAAAATGCAATAGTGGTTGACAGGAGAAGGAAAATGCCTTAAGTGCATTGAAATCCACCCATCTGGATTGCTCAATTTGGAATTAAAATAAAGAAGACAGGAAGCCATCTTTTGCATTGGGCCTTCAGGCCTGCCACAATTACTACTGTGGGAAACTGGGAGGGGGGGGGGTTGTATGGAGCATGGGTGATATATAGTCATAATAACATTCCTTTCTCAGAGAGTCAAGGACGTTTTGCCTGTTGTGACCTAGGATTCCTGAGTCATTAAAACAGACGAGTAGTTCCAAAAACCTTTTATTCCAACAGCTGTGAATTACATTCATTCACAGCTGAGTCCCAATTAGTTGCAAAAAGTCCTTCAGGAGAAGTCCTTTGGGATAATCACCAACCTTTATCTCCCTTGACACTCTGTCAAAGTCCTACTTGGCAAAGCCACACGGATTCCAGAATCAAACAGAGATGCCGACTGGGAACAGAATTAACAACGTTGCTTTCCTGCTAAGTGCCCACGTGCCTTTGCTCCTCTTTTAAGCCTTATGGAAGGGGCCAATCATCTCCAGGCTTTACTCCTGAGTCGTCCTTTTTGTTTTAACTGTTTGTGCCTTCTAGCAGCTTTGTGCATGCACGCACTAGGAACAGGCTCCTCCTGTTCCTCTGCCTCTCTGCTGTCCGACTCTGAAGGCTCCGGAATCTGTGCATCACTCCCAGATGGCCCTGGCTCCATCTCTGCCTCCGATGCAGAGCCCTAGTCCGGACCTTCCCCAGACTCCAGGACTGGTCCATGTTCCTCCCCAGCCTCCTCACTGTCCGACTCCACTGCCAGCTCCACAGGCTGCTGGTGGACCACAACATTGCCCTGCACATGGAGGGGTGTGACTGGGAGGCATCTCCAGTTGACACGGTGCTTGGATTGGACCACGTGATGGACCTGTGGGTGCAGGGGAAGGGACTTGGACTTTCCTTTGGGTGGGGAAAACCTGGAAGCTTTCAGATTTGGGTTTTCCCAGATGTGCCAATATGACATCACTAATAAAATGGAACTTTGAGGAACATCAAGCCTCAGAGTCTTCTTCCGTTGGGGATGTTACTTGGAGCCCTGACAACAGGGCCATGTTAGGCTGCATCCCGACACTTTAGCAGCCTTCTTGACCTGGACAAGAAGGGGTGCATTGATAGAGCACCTGGCCTGCCTGCTGAGGGTCACATGCTTAAGCTCCACCATCTCCAGATATGGTGGAAAAATTCCTAGAAAACTCCTGCTGGTGATCCCAAAGATGCTTTTCAAAAGACAAGTGGGCCTTCTTGATTCTTTTTTTTTCTCCTCCTTTTCTTCTCATCCAAAAAAAGCTTCTAGGATAAGAAGCAAAATGGTTTTTTTTTTAAAAAAAAAACAAACACAAGAAACTCTAATTGTCCTTTGAAAAGTACCTTTGGGACAATCATGATCTGAGTGATTGAGAATCTCCATAAACTCGTGCTTGTAAGTTCCTGAAGTTTAGGGTTAGATTACAGATTAACAGAGCTGGAAGGGACCTTGTAGGTCATCTACCTACAACCCCCTCCGCTCAACCAGGAGACCCTGACACCATTTCTGACAGATGGCCAGTCCAGTCTCTTCTTGAAAGCTTCCAGGGATGAAGCTCCCACAACTTCTGAAGGCAACTTCTGTTCCATGGGTTGATTGATCTCACTGTTAGAAAATTTCTCCTCATTTCCAGGTTGAATCTCTCCTTGTTTCTTGTCCGGCTTCCAAGTGCCTTGGAAAATAGCTTGACCCCCTCCTCTCTCTGGCAGCCCCTCAAATATTGGAAGACTGCTATCATGTCTCCCCTCGTCCTTCTCTTCCCTAGACTAGCCCTGCCCAGTTCCTATAACTGTTCATTGTATGTTTAAGCCTGCAGTCCCCTAATCATCTTGGTTGCTCTTCTCTGCACTCTTTAAATGCACTTTAGATTCAGATAGACTAAAGACCCATAGCCCAGTATAGGGCAACTTCTGATGTTCCTGAGATGTCGCTTGTAAAATTAGAGCAAAGCTATGATTCTACTCAGCACTGGAAGGGCACCCTGAGACATATGATATGGACACATGAGTCACCTGCAGCTTATGCTGTGGAACTAAGAAACAGCATAATGGAAAACCAGAGAGGAACAGATGTTCCCCAAGGACAGTAAACAAACAAGGGTTGCAAGCACGGAGCTTTTTGTGAGGAGCAGATGGGCTATGTGTCACCCTACTCCTAGAGACATCCAAGAGTGACTCAAAAGGCTAACGGTGACCTTCAGACACTCTTAACGAGGTTGCTCTGATGCAGGCCTTTGCTTGAGACAATGTGGATGGCTCTGAAAGGCAGAGTGGAGCAGAGAACTGGAATGCAGAAGATCAGTGGTGGGACTTCACTTAACAATTGGTGCTGTGCAGTGGTGGGATTCAAGTAATTTAACAACTGGTTCTCTGCCCTAATGATTTCTTCCAACAACCAGTGTGCCAAACTGCTCGGAAAGTTAACAACCGGTTCGCCCGAAGTGGTGCGAACTGGCTGAATCCCACCACTGGTTCTGTGGCTGGGTAGGCGTGGCTGGTTGGTCATGTGACTCGGTGGGTGACGTCACTCATCACACCCAGCACCGCCTCCCGGCCACTTGCCTCAAAGGCAGAGGTAGGATTCAGCCGGTTGGGGATAATTCCACCACTGACTGGCCCTGCCCCCTCCCGTTTTTTGGGCCTACTTTTTGACTGAGTTTTTTGGCTGTTTTCAGGCCGTTTTCAGGCCATTTTCTAGGCTGTTTTCAGGCCGTTTTTCATGGCTGTTTTTAGCTCGAAAAATGCCCCCAAATGGCTGGAAAATGTCCCGGAAAACAGGCCGGAAAATGAGCAAGAGGTGGGGCCAGCCAGTGGTGGGATTTGCCGGTTCGCCGAACGGTGCAGAATCTTAACTACCAGTTCACCCAAAGCGGTGCGAACTGGCAGCGGCCCACCCTTGCAGAAGACATAGTCCAGAATAGTTAAGCGATACCCCCCAAAAAATTACCCAAATTATTTCTGTTTCAAGAAGTCAACTCGAGGAGCTGCAGAGTTGAAAGCGAGCTAAAGGGCTTTCCTCCTGCCAAGCTGAAATACTCCCCACACATTATTGAGTTGGCAGAAAACAAGACTGGCATGAAATTGGCTGTTCACATTGCTGATCCTTATCCTGCCTCTATTGTCTCGGTTTCAAGTCACTGCGGTCCTTTGACTTCCCTCTGAGATAAAAAGGGAGAAAGCCAAACAGATTTTATGCACCTTGAGGCCACCCATGGCTGGTGTTGAAATGAGGAGGAAAGGCATATTGTTTTTAAAACACCACAAGAGCTAACGGTGACTTAAACTTGTTTTAAGTCTGGAAATGAGAGGAAAGTTAATTTGTGGGGATTGCGGCAGACAAAAAAAAGTGGTCTGAGAGGTGTTTAGAACATAGAATAATAGGGTTGGGAGGGACCTTGGAAGTCTTCTAGTCCAACCTCCTGCCCATGGTAGGAGATCCTAGACAAATGGCTGTCTAGTTTCGTGATACCCTCTGGTGATGGAGCACCACAACTTCTGGAGGCAAGTCGTCCCACTGATTAATTGTTCTCATTGTCAGGAAATTTCTCCTTAGTTCTAGGTTGATTCTCTCCTTGATTAGTTTCCACCTGTTGCTTCTTGTCCTGCCTTCAGGTGCTTTGGAGAATAGGTTGACCCCCTCATCTTTGTGGCAGCCCTTCAAATATTGGAACACTGCTATCATGTCACCTCTAGTCTTTCTTTTCACTAAACTAGACATATCAGGGGGGACATCCAGCAAGTTCTGACAGGTTCTGGAGAACCGCTAGCGGAAATTTTGAGACGTTTGGAGAACCAGTAGCAGAAATTTTGAGTAGTTCAGAGGACCGGCAGATAGCATCTCTGGCTGGCACCAGAGTGGGGTGGGAATGTTGATTTTGCAATATCCTACCCCCAGGAGTGGGGAGGGAATGGGGATTTTGCAGTATCCTTCCCCTGCCATGTCCACCAAGCCACACCACGCCCACCAAACCACGCCCACAGAACCGGTCGTAAAAAAATTTGGATTTCACCACTGAGACATACCCAATTCCTGCAACTGTTCTTCCTATGTTTTAGCCTCCAGTCCCCTAATCATCTTTGTTGCTCTTCTCTGCACTTTTTCTAGAGTCTCCACATCTTTTTTTTTTCTTATCATGGAGACCAAAACTGGATGCAGTATTCCAAATAAGGTCTTACCAAAGCATTATAAAGTGGTATTAACTTTGATTATGATGAAGATGAAACTGAAATACTTTGGCCACCTAATCAGAAGGAAGGAAGGACTCACTGGAGAAGAGCCTAATGCTGGGAACGATTGAGGGCAAAAGAAGAAGGGGATGGCAGAGAACGAGGTGGCTGGATGGAGTCACTGAAGCAGTTGGTAGAGGATGGTAAAGGACAGGAAGGGATGGAGGAACATTGTCCATGGGGTCGCGATGGGTCGGACACGACTTCGCAACTAACAACATTAAGTTTGGACACCATCCAGTGAGTTACGTAGGACTGTTTTTCCTGCTGTTGTCCTCTTCTACTGCTTCTTCTGTGGCCTGGACACACCAAAGCATCTTTGGTTTGTCCAGTGGATCTTCTACCTTCCTTCGAGTCTCTCAACCCAATCAAGCAAACTTCCCCATCAGTTTTAACTGGAAATATCCGGAGAAGTTTTTAACTGATGAAAATTGTACGCACAACTTAGCTCACGAAAGCATCGCATGCAATGAAACAAATTATGTAGCCACCCAGGGAGACAAAGATAGTTGGGAAGAAAGGACCGCGAAGATAAGAAAAGATCAAAGAAGCTGGAGGGGAACAAAATTTGCTCAAGGACCAAAGCTTAGCATGGCATGAAAATAATTGTAGCTGATCGCCTGAAAACTCTTGTTTTTTTTTTTTTTCCCCCGTGCAATTTCTTCTATCCTTTAATTCCAAGGCTTCCAACCTTGGTTAGCTGCCGCAATATTTTATCTGCCAGCTCTGGGCTTTCTCACTAGAGGTTGAAGAAGACATGATTAATAAGAAGAGAGTCCTGTTCACAGATGGTCCCACTCAGTGAAGACAGCTGCAGACTCTTTAAAAAGGATGAAGACGGAGCCTTGCAGTTTTAATTTTCTCATTCCTGTTTACTGATTTGGAAAGGAATTCATCCTCTCGCCGTAATTTACACCACCACTGCTCTTATTTAATCTTCCTATGAAATGTGCAACTGGGTTAAACATGGGCATTAGATTCCTCCTGACCCATATTTCTTTCCGCGATGGGCTGCAAGGATTGGAGAATTCAGTCCTGGGAGGCTGCCATGAATATCGAGTGGACCTTGTGAGGTGTCCATCCTCTTACCATCAAAGTTAGGCACAATATCCTTCTGCAGGAATCTTTGGGATGGGTTTTTGAAACAGACCTGTTTCAACTCAGAACCTAATTTCACACAACACCCTAAGACAGCGATTCTCAACTTTTTCTTTGCCATGGGCCTCCTTTAAATACCTTTTGTGCGTTGGTGAAATCCAATTTTTTTTAAAAAAAATTTGATTTATATGCCACCCTTCTCCGGAGACTCAGGGCGGCTTACAATGCGTTAAGCAATAGCCTTCATACTTTTGTATATTTTATACAAAGTCAGCTTATTGCCCCCACAAACTGGGTCCTCAATTTACCTACCTTAGAAAGGATGGAAGGCTGAGTCAACCTTGAGCCTGACGAGATTCGAACTTACTTTAATTGCAGACAGCTGGTGTTAAATTGCAGTGCCTTGTCTGCAGAGCTATCCAGGCTCCTTTTGTTTTATTACCAGTTCTGTGGGCGTGGCTTGGTGGGCGTGGTGTGGCTTGGTGGGTGTGGCAAGGGAAGGATACTGCAAAATCTCCATTCCCACCCCACTCCTGGAGGAAGGATACTGCAAAATCTCCATTCCCACCCCACTCCTGCGGGAAGGATACCTCAAAACTCCATTCCCACCCCACTCCAGGGAAAGGGTATTGCAAAATCTCCATTCCCACTCCACTCCAGCGGAAGGATGCTACAAAATCCCCATTCCTTCCCCATTCTAGGGGAAAGATATTGCAAAATCCTCATTCCCTCCCCACTCCAGGTGAAGGATACTGCAAAATCCCCATTCCCTCCCCACTCCTGGAGGAAGGATACTGCAAAATCTCCATTCCCACCCCACTCTGGGGCCAACCAGAGGTCGTATTTGCCGGGTCTCCGAACTATTCACAATTTCCGCTACCGGTTCTCCAGAACCTGTCAGAACCTATTGGATTTCACCCCTGCTTTTTTGGCCACAGACTATGACCACGGACTCCCAAGACTTAACTCAAGATTTAAAGCCGCTAGATTGCATCAAATATTTGTGGACATTGTGCGCCCCCCCCCCCAGGGGTCTGTGGACCACAGGTTGAGAACAACTGCCCTAAGATATCGGGTTGGCATTGACTAAGAGTATTGTCTGAAACCCTTCGGCAATTTGCACAGTAAAGTTTAGGGCTTAAGGTGCGCTAACCTTGTGATTGATTAACCAAGCTTTGGTTGAACAAATGTTGTGCAGCCTACTCTATCTTAAAGTTCTTCAGCAATGTCCTCAGTGGTGACATTCAAATGTTTTCCCTACCGGTTCTGTGGGCGTGGCTTGGTGGTGTTTTTTTTTTTTTTTAATTTGATTTATATGCCGCCCTTCTCTGGAGACTCAGGGCGGCTTACAATGCATTAA
Source organism: Pantherophis guttatus (assembly GCF_059756535.1). Classification (NCBI taxonomy): domain Eukaryota; kingdom Metazoa; phylum Chordata; class Lepidosauria; order Squamata; family Colubridae; genus Pantherophis; species Pantherophis guttatus. The sequence goes on along the minus strand of NC_142071.1, from coordinate 25,409,765 downwards.
GCAATAGCCTTCATAATTTTGTATATTTATACAAAGTCAGCTTATTGCCCCCACAAACTGGGTCCTCATTTAATCTACCTTAGAAAGGATGGAAGGCTGAGTCAACCTTGAGCCTGGTAAGATTCGAACCTGCAGAAATTGCAGGCAGCTGTGTTAATAAAGGGTGCATTAAACCACTGTACTACCAAGGCTACTGTTTTCTCCTGTGTGGCCAACTCAATGTCACTCACGGCCATGGCCACTCAGTCACATAGCCCCCCCCACAAAGCCACGCCCACAGAACCCATTAGGAAACAAATGAGCCCGAGAAGGGTTCATAGTGAATTCTGTGGCAGAGAGAATCCAAACTTTTCTCCCTCCATTCACAGAGGAGCTGCTGCTCCCTTTATGGTCGCACCTGGCCCCCTCCCTCCCGGGGACTACCTTAAAGGGATAGGCTGCAGCAGCAGCTCCACTGCGAATGGAGGAAGAAAAGTTCAGATTCTCTCTGCTGCATTTAATGTTGATTTCTGTGTAATATCAAGTGGCCGGAAGAGGTGAGCGGTGAGTGGGCGAGTGGGCGGGCATGGACCGGGCCAACCACGGGTGATTTTTCCTAGTTTGGCAAACTGATTCAAATCATACTTACCGGTTCGCCCAATCCGGTCTGATCTGGTTGAATTTCACCCCTGAATGTCCTACAAGGGCCAGTAAATCCACAAGAGCCTTGGTGGTGCAGTGCCTGCTGGCTGCCTGCAATTTGGCAGTTCGAATCTCACCGGGCTCAAGGTTGACTCAGCCTTCCGTCCTTCCGAGGTCAGTAAAATGAGGACCCAGATTGTTGGGGGCAAGATGTTGACTCTGTAAACCGCTTAGAGTGGGCTATAAAGCACTGTGAAGTGGTATATAAATCTAAGTGCTATTGCTAAAAAAGGAAGGGAGAAAGGGGAAGGAAGGAAGGAAGGAAGGAAGGAAGGAAGGAAGGAAGGAGGGAGGGAGGGAAGGAAGGAAGGAAGGAAGGAAGGAAGGAAGGAAGGAAGGAAGGAAGGAAGGAAGGAAGGAAGGAAGAAGGACTGTGGTGGCACAGTGGTTAGAATGCAGTATTGTAGGCTAACTCTGCCAACTGCCAGCAGTTTGATCCTGACCAACTCAAGGTTGACTCAGCCTTCTCTCCTTCCAAGGTCAGTAAAACGAGGACCCAGATTGTTTGGGGCAATAGGCTGACTCTGTAAACCGCTTAGAGAAGGTTGTAAAACACTGTCCAGCGGTATATATGTCTAAATGCTATTGCTATATATATCTATATCTATATTAAGAGATGAATTTGCTTTCAGTTTCTAACCCCAATTTCTCAGCAAGGTTTCCTTTCGCGGGGAGCGAAGAGCAATAATTCAATCTTGCATACTAATGTAATCTTCTTATTGCAAATAAGCCGGTCTGACAGATACTTTTAAGAAGAGATGTGGGTTTTGAAAAGCTCTTGATGGCACTGTCAGTAATTAGAATGTAATTGATGTAATTGAGAGCCCGAGGCCTTTTTTGTTAAACTTATCTACATATTTTTTAACACTTTATTAAATCTTTGTTTGTCGTAGTTTCCCCACTCCCTGCCATCCTGTTCCTATTTGTGCATTATCTAGCTACTGTTTGCTCCCAGCTAGAGATAAATTCAGACTAATCATGGCTCTCTTTCCAGTTTGCCACATACCTTCCAAGAAAAATCACCAGGTGTCAAATATTTCATTGCTGCTGCTAAGAACAAGGGCCGAAAAGGACAGGGAACAAATTTATATCCAAACGGAGTTTCCATTTGGTTGAACTGTTGCTTATAATCACCGTCTTCCTGCTTTGCTCCTCCTTCTGCGGTACCACTTCCAAAGCCTTACCCAGGTATGGTTTAATGCTATGGCTATTTTACTGAGATGATCGATATATTTAAAAAATGAAAATAAAGATAGAGAAGAGGGGGAGGGAAAGAAGCAGCGGTGAAATGCTACTGGTTTGCACCGGTTCGGGCGAATCGGTAGTAAAAAAAAAAAGCTACCGGTTCCTTCGAACTGGTATTTCCTACGATCAGCTGTGCCGCATGATTTAAAATAGTGAATCTAAATCATGCAGCACAGCTGTTCCTGCCCTTGCTGTTCTACTTACCTTCCCAAGCCTCCTTTTTCTGTGCGAAGTGCACATTTGGTGTGTACTGTACATGCGCATGTGTGCAGCATACATTTGGCGCGTGGCACTCAGGGGTGGGTTCTAAAAATTTTTACTACTGGTTCTGTGGGTGTGGCTTATTTTGTGGGCGTGGCTTGATGGTCATGTGACAATTCTTTAGGATTTAGCAGAGGTACTGGTCTACCAGGCTTTTAACTGCTTGTAGAGCTGTACCGGTCTACCCATTTGTTCTTGGAGGCACTGGTCTACCCATTTGTTTTTGGAGGCACCGGTCTACTCATTTGTTTTTGGAGGCATCGGTCTACCCATTTGTTTTTGGAGGCACCGGTCTACTCATTTGTTTTTGGAGGCACCGGTCTACTCATTTGTTTTTGGAGGAACCAGTCTACCCATTTGTTTTTCGAGTGCACTGGTCTACCACTATACTGCCTTTTAACACTGATCAGCTGTAGGGCGGCCCTTTGAAGCCCCACAGCAAGAGTTTAAACAGTTTTTTTCCTTCTAGCCAATCAGCTGGGACTTGGGAGGCAGCGAATAAATTGTGGGCGGGGCCAAATAAAAGGTAAGAATAACGCAGGGGGGCGGGAGGCCCAGCTCCCGAACAAAGAGAACTGGTTTGGTGACATCATATTGTCATCGCTACCGGCTCGGCCGAACCGGGCTGAACCGGGAGGAACCCACCACTGGCGGCACGCATGCGTGGGCAGCGAACCAGTGGCAAAATGGGGAAGATTTCACCAGTAGAAAGAAGGGGATGAGAGAAATGTGGAATAATGGGACAAAAAGGGGGGGAAAAGCATCAGCTTTCAACTCTTTTCAGCTCACTCAAATAAAGATAATAAAATTACTCCCTCATATTGTTGTTGTTTTTTACTTTTGCATAGTTGGTATATAGTAACTATTTTTATAACAAGAAGCTATTTAATCAGCAAATCCCAAAGTCAGAATTTTATTTTTAACTATCTCGAGTAAAAAATAAATAAATCTAGATATCGTTTTCAGGTAGAAACAAAATTAGATGTATTCTTTTCTTTGATTAAGGCAGATAATTTGGCCATCTCTGCTAATTCCATCAGTTTTTCCAGCCATTCTTCCATTGTTTTCCATACTGAGCCATAGGGATGCAGTGGTTAGAATGCAGCATTGAAAACTAATTCTGCCGACTGCCAGCAGTTCGATCCTGTCCAGCCTAAGATTGGCTCAGCCTTTCATCCTTCCGAGCTCAGTAAAATGAGGACCCAGATTGTGGGGGCAATAGGCTGACTCTGTAAACTGCTTAGAGTGGGCTGTAAAGCACTGTAAAGCAATATATAAGTCTAAGTGCTATTGGGAAAGAAGGAAGGAAGGAAGGAAGGAAGGAAGGAAGGAAGGAAGGAAGGAAGGAAGGAAGGAAGGAAGGAAGGACGGACTGTGGTGGCACAGTGGTTAGAATGCAGTATTGCAGGCTAACTCTGCCAACTGCCAGCAGTTTGATCCTGACCAACTCAAGGTTGACTCAGCCTTCCATCCTTCCGAGGTGGTTAAAATGAGGACCCAGATTGTTGGGGGCAAGATGCTGACTCTATAAACTGCTTAGAAAGGGCTGTAAAGCAATATAAAGTGGTGTATATGACTAAAGGCTATTGCTCTTGTGAAATTAGTGTATTTTTTTCATTTTTTCCTGGAAAACATTCTCACTGTAGTCAACAACAAATAACAATGACACATTTCTAGATTCTCCCCCCCCCCACCCCAGATCTCCTGTCCAATAAACCTATCATTAAATGCTGTTCCTCAGATATTTTTCAGTCTCTGGAGTGTCCTAAAATTTCCCTCACTATAAGTCACATAACACTATGGCTCAATTGCTATATTCTTTCTGAACATTTAAGCTTCATTGATAATTTTCTGAACATTAACCACAACGATTGAAACATTATTGTGCCAAAAGTAACACTAAAACCAACACTGGATTTTCTCTCATTTCGGTGGTGGCTCAGCGATGCTGTGGCTTCTTCTATTCACACTCCAACCCTGTTTTTCCTCCCATAATTATCAGTGGTGAAATCAATTTTTTTTTACTACCGGTTCTGTGGGCGTGGCTTCATGGGCATGGTGTGACTTGGTGGGTGTGGCTTGGTGGGCATGGCAAGGGAAGGATACTGTAACATCTCCATTCCCTCCCCAATCCTGCGGGAAGGATATTGCAAAATCTCCATTCCCTCCCCACCCTAGGGGAAGGATATTGCAAAGTCTCCATTCCCACCCCACTCCTGGGGGAAGGATACTGCAAAATCCCCATTGCCTCCCCACTCCTGGGGGAAGGATACTGCAAAATCCCTATTCCCTCTCCATTCCTGCGGGAAGGGTATTGCAAAGTCTCCATTCCCTCCCCACCCTAGGGGAAGGATATTGCAAAGTCTCCATTCCCACTCCACTCCTGGGGGAAGGATATTGCAAAATCTCCATTCCCTCCCCACTCCTGGGGGAAGGATATTGCAAAATCTCCATTACCTCCCCACTCTGGGGTGAGCCAGAGGTGGTATTTGCCGGTTCTCCGAATTACTCAAAATTTCCGCTACCAGTTCTTCAGAACCTGTAAGAACCTGCTGGATTTCACCCCTGATAATTATTCTTTTTTTCCCCTAATTTTTAGAAGACCACCTAATCAGTGAACATGCCGGGAAGGACCTCAGGTGATTTTTGAAAAGACGTAATTCCATCTCACTGTCTTCTAAATACCAGGCTCTCTGTCATAGACTAACAAAATCATCTAATCGAGAAACATTTATAATGTGAACTTGTCTCACTCGTTAAGTCAAATTTGTATTTCCGTTCCCCGATGCCTTATTTTGGAATGGGGAAGTTGGGGGGAATGATGTTTCTGTAGTTTAATTGCTTAGGCATTGTGAGTGATTTGCATAACACTTTTTTGTTCCTTCGCTTAAATACGTTTTGGATTGGGAATCCGATGCGAAATTTTAGAGCAAGGATGAAAAAGCAAATAAAGCTTGTATTATATAATATATGTGATAGGGGATTATCGTTTCACAACAGGGTATGTTCGGCATATTAATAGCAACTGGAGTCCCTAATATCAGAAATGATATTATTTCAGCCACAAAAGGAAGGGCAGAGAATTGTGTTCTTCAATTGTGTGGTCTGTTTTGCTAATCTACATCGCACAGGCTGTTGCTGTGTCCTTTTTTGATTTTTACAATGAAAACAAAGCAGGACGGTAACGAACATTTTTTTAATTACCCCCCCTCCCCCCAAAATTTAGGGCACTTGTAGAAAACCAATAGCCGATCAAAACTTTCCCTTCCTGGCCAATCAGCAAATTTTCTGTTTTCATATCCTCCCTTTTGGAGGTGGTATTCAGCCGGTTCGGACCGATTCAAGTGAAGGCCAAGGTTTAAGGCCAGGTGCATGTACAGAAGGCTGGGCGAACGAAGAGAGAGTGTGGCGAAGCAGTGGTAACAAAATGTGAAACCCACTGCTGCGGTCCCTTTCATGCTGAAACCCAAATCCCACTGTATCCCTCACTATTAAATCTGAAAGTATTTAAGAATGTATTTTAGGTGCTTCTCAAAAGCCGTTGAAGTCCCTATCCTTTGTAATGTGATTCCTCTGCTAGTCTCTATTTCCTATATAGGACCTGTATACTGCACAAGTCAAAAAGAGGGCTGTGAAAATATTGACAGACCCCTCGCATCCTGGACATAAACTGTTTCAACTCCTACCCTCAAAATGACGCTATAGAGCACTGCACACCAGAACAACTAAACACAAGGACAGTTTTTCCACCAAATGCCATCACTCTGCTAAACAAATAATTCCCTCAACACTGTCAAACTATTCACTAAGTCTGCACTACTATTAATCTTCTCATCGTTCCCATCACCCATCTCCTTCCACTTATGACTGTATGACTGTAATCTTGTTGCTGGTATCCTTATGATTTATATTGACTGTTTCCTAGTATGATTTGATTGCTTATCTGTTCCCTATGACTATCATTAAGTGTGACTATCATTAAGTGTTGTACCTTATGATTCTTGACGAATGTATCTTTTCTTTTATGTACACCGAGAGCGTATGCACCTAGACAAATTCCTTGCATGTCCAATCACACTTGGCCAATAAAGAATTCTATTCATTCTATTCTAAATTCAGGCCAGAACAGCAGAAGTTGTGAGCAAATGTCCCTTCTAGAGACTCCTATGGTTTTTTTTTATTATTAAAAAAACCCTTCTTTGTATGTATATGACCCTTGGCAAAAGTTCAGAAGCAGAAAACGCCGACCAGAGATAAGTGCAGCAAGACAAGAACAAGTCTATCAATGTTGTTTTCCGACAAAGAGCCCAAGAGCCGTTGCTGGTCTTTTAAGCCTTATGGGAGAGGCCAATCATCTCTTGGCCTTACTCCTGAGTCGTCCTTTTTGCTGTAGCTGCTCTTGCCTTCTGGCAGCTCTTCTCATACATGCACTAGGAACAGGCTCCTCCTTTTCCTCTGCCTCTCTACTTTCAGCCTCTGGGGGCTCCGGAGTCTGTACATCACTCCCCGATGGCCCTGGCCCCATCTCTGCCTCCGATGCAGAGCCCTCATCCGCGCCTTCCCCAGCCTCCAGGACTGGCCCATGTTCTTCCTCAGCCTCATTGTTGTCCAACTCTGCTGCCAGCTCCGCAGGCTGCTGGCGGACCACAACAGATTATTGCTGTGCGTGTGCTGATCAGCTGACAGGCGCGCAGGAAAACAGAAGACCATTTCTTTTGGTTTCTGGCACTGCCGCATGCACAAAGGCCAACTTGTCACATGCACATGCGCACCAGAAACCCGGAAGAGGAACAGGCGACGCTGCGTGTGCCAGGTGACATGGCTCCGTGTGCCACTTTGGGCATGCATGCAATAGGTTCGCCTTCACGGGTATATAGGGTTTCCTGCCTAAGCAGGGGGTTGGACTTGGAAACCTTCAAGGTCCCTTTCAACCAAAACAAAATGATACCTTCAGCCTGCCATTGTCATAACTCGGTGATAGGATTGCCCACTTGGGAATTTGAGATGGGAGGTAAGACTGGAAATTTAGAGTCTGAAATCCTTGAGAAATCCCGAGTCTGTTTGGAGAAACATCCACTGAAATTTGAAGGATTCCTTCTTGCACTCAAATTCTTTCTCAAATGAAGTTCCTTATAGAAAGGAACAGAATTTTAGAACAACAGCCAAACTGTAAATAGAAATATGTTTCTTATCACTAACAGTCAATCACATATTGTACCATCTGGTCTTTGTCTATTAAAAGTCCTTTTCTCTTTCCCCCTTACCCCCACAAAAAGAAACACCTCTAAAATTAATTATTGTTTCCACCACTATCAACTGTTATGTCTGCCTTTGATCGCCATACCTTAACAACTTTTTGGATCAGCCCCTACAATTATCCAGGTATGTTGGTGGAGAAAATGCCTAATAATTCCTTTGTTTTAAATTAGTTGGGAACTTGAGAAAAATATTATTTGCACCACCATTTGGGTGGGTGGGGTAACTAATAGCCTGTTTGGATGTGTAATAATGTGTAACAATCAGGGGTTGGATTCTGCCGGTTCAGACCGGTTCGGGCAAACCGGTAACTCCAACGATCAGCTGGGCCCACCCACCTGCTCTTGACTTTAACTTACCTTTATTTCCTTTGTTTGAAGTCCAGGTGATCGGTGCGGCAGAGCGAATTGCCGTGCCTCAGCTGATTTACTCACCGGGGCTGCAGTAGAAGGTAAGTTTTAGAGCTGAATTCAAACGCACTGCCCGCGGTAATAATATATTGCCCACATTTTAATGGGCAATATTCCATTTACTGGAATGATATAACCCATGTTCAGCATTGCGTCCAATTTTGATTTTATCCTTCTGGCTTTATGTTGAATTTATATTTACCGACAAAGAAATAAAGTCTCTATTCTAGATCTATTTCAAGCTATTTAGCTCTCATCAGCTAGCCATACCCTTCTGGGATTCGAACCTGGGCTACTTGCATATTAGGTAGATATTAACCTCTAAGCCATTGCTTTGTCGGCTATACCAGAGGAGATAAATAGTTTGTCATGAAAGCGAATGCCTGCGAAGGCTCCTGGATTGGGGCTGAAAGGCAAAAGCGGAAGCCGTATGCTCTGTCCCATAATTGGGTAGACCAGGTTGCCCTGATAGACCAGTCCCACTGGAAAAAATACTTAATCTCTCCCCTGGTATAGCCAACAAAGGGAGGAGAGCCCGTGGCTTAGCGGTTAATACATCTACCTAATATGCAAGTAGCCCGGGTTCGAATCCCAGAAGGGTATGGCTAGCTGATGAGAGCTAAACAGCTTGAAATAGATCTATACCAGTCTCCCTTTATTTTTTGTTGGTAAACATAAATTCAACACAAAAAATAATTTGTCATGAAAGTGACTGCCTGCGTAAATTCCTGGATTGGGGCTGAAAGGCGAAAGTGGAAGTAGTATGCTCCATCCCATAATTGGGTAGACCAGGTTGCCCTGATAGACTGGTCCCACCGGAAAAAACACTTCCTTTTCTGGCTTTGGTTGCATCCAGTGGCGGGATCCTGCCAGTTTAACAACCGGTTTGGTGATCGCGTGCTTCGCGCCACGCTCTGCGCGCTGTTGGTTTATTTAGTAAACTAAGGTTTGAACGGACTTTGTTTGTGCTGCATTCTTTGGAGTCCGTAGCTGGCGCAGAACAGATTTGCTTAACAAATGTGGCAACCACAGTCATAAAACTGGTCAACATTCACATATCAGATTTCTCACTTAACGACATTTTGGACTTTGTTCTAGTCGTAAGTTTAGGACTACCTGTTGTAACTCTGCAGGAATTTTTTTTTTAAACTTCCAATAATAAAATAAAATCAAAGATAGAGAAACCCGGATCTTTTAATATCAAGCTTTGTTTGGGTTATTGTTAAAAATAAATTGGCCGTGCCAGTGTGGCTCTTGAAGCGGATGGATGTGTACGAGAAACACCTAAGCTATAGAAATATTGTTAGATAAAATCTTTTTTTTTTTCCTTTTAAGGAAATGGGGGATGTATTCTTTGGTAAGTTGGAATCTTCAGGGGGCAGAAAGCTAAGAGGTAGCTTGAAAGCATTTAAACACTTCGGCTTTTATTTTATTTTTTAAAAAAGTTTTTTTTTGCACAATGCATTTTCAGCCTAGAGTGATGCTTTAAAGCGAAGTTTTCCTCTTTTTTTCCCCTTTTCTTTCCCCATTTCCCCCCCTCCCCCTTTTCCTTGAAGACTTAAAAGGCAGGTAGGGGACCTCTCATCAAAAATAATAAAAAAAACCAACTAATAATGGGGTATTGAACTGGTCCTTTGACAGCTAATCCTTCAAACATGATTCCGCTTAGAGAAAAAAGGCTTTGAAAGAAAAGGGGAAAAAAAAAAAAAAAAGGAATTGCAGAGAATTTATATATTTTTTTTCCTTCTGGTTTGGTGGCAAGAAGGAAGAAATTCTCAAGTTGTACGTTTTTGTTTTTTTAAAAAAATCCTTGGGATCAAATTGATTTAAAAAAAAGAAGAAGAAGCCATAAGTGGAAGGAAGAACATGGAGGGGGGAAAAAAAAAACCAATGTGTCTTAGAAAGGAAGTAGAAGAGTTAATAAATTGTGTGTTAAAACCCTCCCTGCTTGTTTAATATAGAAGGTGGCAGAGGTGGGTTTCAGCAGGTTCTGACCAGTTCTGGAGAACCGGTAGCGGAAATTTTGAATAGTTCGGAGAACCGGTAGTAAAAATTCTGACTGGCCCCGCCCCCATCTATTCTCTGCCTCCCGAGTCCCAGCTGATCGGGAGGGAATGGGGATTTTGCAGTATCCTTCCCCTGGAGTGGGGTGGGAATGGAGATTTTACGGTATCCTTCCCCTGGAATGGGGTGGGAATGGAGATTTTACAGTATCCTTTCCCTGCCACACCCACCAAGCCATGCCACGCCCACCAAGCCACTCCCACAGAACCAGTAGCAAAAAATTTTGAAACCCACCCCTGGAAGGCGGGATATCCTGTGTCTTTCTCTTATCGAAGTGCTTTGTTTCTCTGACTCCTCTTGAGCTGGTTTGGTGCAGTGGTTTAGAAACCAGGAGACTGTGAGTTCTAGTTAGTCCTCAGGCATGAAAGCCCAGCTGGGTGACTTCGGACCAATTACCAAGAGACTAAGTACTAGTCCCACCTTAGTCGTGAAAGCCAACTGGTAATTGGGCCAATCACCAGCAAACTGTGAGTTCTAGTCCCTCGGGCATGAAAACTGGCTGGGTGTTGTGGTCCGCCAGCAGCCTGCAGACCTGGCAGCGAAGTCGGACAGTGAGGAGGCTGGGGAGGACAATGGGCCAGTCCTGGAGTCAGGGGAAGGCCCAGACAAGGGCTCTGTGTCGGAGGCAGAGATGGGGCCAGGGCCATCTGGGAGCAATGCATGGGCTCCGGAGCCACCGGACAACAGAGAGGCAGAGGAACAGGAGGAGCCTGTTCCTAGTGCACGCATGTGAAGAGCTGCCAGAAGGCAAGAGCAGCTGAAGAAAAAAGGATAACTAGGGAGTAAGGCCAGAATATGATTGGCCACTCCCATAAGGCTTAAAAGAGCAGCAACGAGCGTTGGGTTCTTTGTAGGAAAGCAACGTCGATTCCCATGCTTCTTGTCAGCGTCTCTTGAACTTTGTGGGGGTTTTGCCAAGAAAAGCCTTTGGCAGGTTGCCAAAGACATCAAAAGTTGGTGATAACGCCAAGGAACTGGTTATAAAGAATTTTGTTTTGGACTAAGCTGAGAATGAATTAATTTTCATTGTTTTAATAGAATAAGTTTGTTGAGGACTGAATTGTGTTTGGTAATCACTACTTGGGCCTGGGTCACAACACTGGGTGACTTTGGGCCAATCACCAGAAGATGGTGTGTTCTAGTCCCACCTTAGTCATAAAAGCCAACTGGTAACTGGGCCAACCACCAGGAGACTGTGAGTTCTAGTCTTTCAGACATGAAAGCTGGCTGAGTGACTTGGGGCCAATCACCAGGAGACGGTGAGTTCTAGTCCCATCATAGTCATGAAAGCCAGCTGGATAACTCTGGGCCAATCACCAGGAGACTGTGAGTTCTAGTATCTCAGGCATGAAAGCTGGCTGGGTGACATTGGGCCAATCACCAGGATATGATGAGTTCTAGTCCCACCTTAGTCATGGAAGCCAACTGGCAACTGAGCCAACCACCAGGAGACTGTGAGTTCTAGTCCCTCAAGCATGAAAGCTGTCCGGGTGACTTTGGGCCAATCACCAGGAGATGGTTAGTTCTAGTCCCACCTTAGTTATGTAAGCCAACTGGTAACTGAGCCAACCACCAGGAGACTGTGAGTTCTAGTCCCTCAAGCATGAAAGCTGTCCAGGTGACTTTGGGCCAATCACCAGGAGATGGTGAGTTCTAGTCCCACCTTAGTTATGTAAGCCAACTGGTAACTGAGCCAACCAAAGGAGACTGTGAGTTCTAGTCCTCAAGCATGAAAGCTGTCCGGGTGACTTTGGGCCAATCACCAGGAGATGGTGAGTTCTAGTCCCACTTTAGTTATGAAAACCAACTGGGTAACTGAGCCAACCACCAGGAGACTGTGAGTTCTAGTTCCTCAAGCATGAAAGGTGGCTTGATGATTTTGGGCCAATGGTGAGTTGTAGTTCTACCTTAGGATGAAAGCCAGCGGAATGACTTTGAACCAGTCACCAGGAGGCTAAGTTCTCATCCCACCTTAGTCATGAAGACCAGCTGGATAACTCTGGGCCAATCACCAGGAGACAGTGAGTTCTAGTCCATCCTCAGGCACGAATACCAGCTAGGTGACTTTGGGTCAATCACCAGGGGACGTTGCATTCTAATTCAGCCTTAGTCACGAAAGGCCAGTGCATTGAACCTTTGCATCAATCTAACCACAGCGGGTGGGTGTGAGGGTGGGGGAAAACAGCCTTTTATGCTGTGTTTCTCCACAAGCATCTGGTAGCTCCATCCTCCCTTTCCCTCTTTCTGATCCTGTCACCCTTCTTTTTAATGATCTTCCTTCCTTCCAGCAAATGAGGCGTCTCTGCCACCCCCTCCTTCTCTCTTGCAAGCAGATTCTTAGCACTCCATTATCTTAATGAGGACTCTCTCAGGATCCCTCAACACTTCCTGACATCCTGCGAGCAGGTGGGGAGAGGTGGGCCAGGTAAATGTCAATTTCTATGGCTTTCATTACATCCGTCCCTTTCTTCTCCCAGGATCGTAATTGCAACATTTGCTCTTAATTCAGCCAGTCTTTTGAGTAGCTCTTGCTCTTACCTTCTTAAGCTTGGAGGTCATTCTCTACATTGGAGTCAGGCTTTTTATTTATTTATTCAATAGCTATTTGGTTGTCCCCTAAATCCCAGCGACAGGTCATAAAGGCAATAAATCCCTAAGTGTTTAATAGCCCAGAAGTGGGGGAAAAAACTTCATTCTGAGAAGTCACAGAACTTCAATTTGGAAGGTTGTTTCAGAAAGTGGAGACAATTCAGGGATGGGATTGAATTGCCTCAAAATTAAATCTCCAAATTGAAACGGCGGGTTGGCTTTGGCGGTTATTCATTTAGTCACTTGTAGACGATCCATTTTGTAGCTTACAGAGCAGCTCACAGCCAAACAAATTACAGTAGCAAAGAGATAAAAAACACAGCTAGAATCTAAACACCATCAAGCTAATACAAGTCCTCCATCTGTAGCAAAACGTCATCTGAAAGAAGACCCCAACAGGTTCCCTTGAATGCCAGGAGACAATAACAGAATAATAGAGTTGGAAGGGACCTGAGAGGTCTTCTAGTCCAGCCCCCTGCTCAAGCAGGAGGTCCTATACTAACCCAAACAGATGGCTGTCCAATCTCTTCTTAAAACCTTCACTGATGGAGCACTCACAACTTTTGCAGGCAAGTTGTTCTCACTGTCGAGAATGTTTCCTGAGTTCTTGGTCGGATCTCTTTTTAATGATCTTCCACTTCCTACTTCATAATGTGGGGGCCAGAACTGAGAAAACATGGTGCTGAATCCCCAATCCTTTCTTCTCATGTAGGGTAGGATCTTTAAGTAGCTCTTTTCCCTGGAGACAATTTTGTAAGCCTCAGGAAGCCAAGCCCCATAGAGTTTTATAGGGAATTTTACTTTTACATTGCCCAGTCTCATGATGATGATAGATAGATAGATAGAATAGATGAAGATAGATAGGGTAGATAAATGATGATAGATGATAGACAGATGATGATAGATGATAGCTAGAATAGATAGATGATAGGTGATGATGATAGATAGGGTAGATAGATGATGATAGATGATAGATAGATGATAGATAGATGATAGATAGATAGATAGATAGATAGATAGATAGATAAATAGATAGATAGATCATAAATAGATGATAGATAGATAGATAGATAGATAGATAGATAGATAGATAGATAGATAGATAGCCAGCTAACTAACTAGCTAGCTAGCTAGATAGGATGGATGATGATAGATAGATAGATAGATAGATAGATAGATAGATAGATAGATAGATAGATAGATCATAATTAGATGAGAGAGAGAGAGAGAGAGAGAGAGAGAGAGAGAGAGAGAGAGAGAGAGAGAGAGAGAGAGAGAGAGAGATGAGATAGAATAGTTGGATCATGAAATGTCTGCAAGAAAAGAACCAAGCTCAGAGAGCACCAAGAACTCCACAGTTCCACCCTGAGCTACAAATATTTTCTCCTATTGATAGATATTATGTAAATTGAACCAAAGTGAGTTATGACCAAGAAGAAATTTAAGTGCATGAAACGATGCTAACTGACCAGATCAACACAAGGGCCAGGGGTGCCATTGCTTGGAGCTCTTCTTCATCCCAGATACAGAGGTATTTTTTCCTGGCCAGATGGGGGAGGACAGAGTACCTGGAGGAGGGCAGTGATAGATGTTGTGGTGCCCAGCAGTGTTTGGGTGAGCCTTCACCCAAGGAACTGTTGAAGTTCTACTGAGCTTTTTTAGTTGAAAACGGGGCTGGTGAATGTGAGCTGCTGTATTTACAAACAATCTGTCATCCAGCTACCATGAATGCCCTTGGCGTTTGAGGGCTGAGTGGAATTTGTTGTGGTTGTTGCAATTTGAGCCTTGCCATCATGACTAATTGAAGCTATCCAAAGGGGGTTGTAATGGGAATCTCCATCTCTTGGAAAGAGGAGAGAGTGCTTGAAAACAAATGCAACATCTGGCGAGTCCTACCTTATCTGAGAAATGTGGTTACCAAGGGAATAAAGAAAGCCTCACTCTTGCAAACTTCACAAATAAATGGATTTTCAAAGGGAACATACAGATTGTCCTCAATTTACAATCAGAGTGGCAACCTGATTGCTAACCGGAGCAAATGTTGAGTGAGCAATACCCAATTTTCCAACTTTTGGGTCACATCCGTTGTTATAAATAAATAAATAAATAAATAAATAACTTTATTGTCATTGTACGTGTATACACAGTATACCCATACAACGAAATTCACTTAACATCCAAAGACCAGGTCCAACACACATAATAATCCCCAAACACACTCTCACCCACCACAGTTCCCCACCCCTAAACCACCCAAACATCCACACAACAGACCAAGCAATGCTGTCCAACAGCTCACCGATGGTGGCCCTTGAGTTCATTGTTGAGTGCAATTACAGCTCTGGGATAAAAACTATTCAGAAAACGTGTGGTCCGAGTTTTAATTGTTCTGTATCTTCTGCCAGAAGGCAACAGTCCAAAAAGATTGTAAGCAGGATGGGAAGAGTCTCTGAGAATGTTATGCAACTTTCTCAAACAGCGTGATTTGAAGATGTCGTCCAGGGCTGGTAGCTGGAGTCCGATGATATTCTGGGCAGTTTTAATGATTCTCTGTAGAGCTTTTTTGTCCGCTGCAGAGCTGCTCCCAAACCATGCAAGAATGTTGTATGTCAGGACACTCTCAATGGTGCTGCGATAGTAGGCAGAAGTAGATGCTGAGATATCTTCCTGAGTATTCTCAGGAAGTACAGCCTCTTCTGTGCCTTCTTCACAAGAAGTTAACTCTCGTTATCATGCGATTGTTAAGTCAATAACCTTTGCTGATTGGTAGCCAGGTGAGACGATGGCAAATCGTGATCACATGACCTTGGGATGCTGCTACCTTCCATAAATACATGCCAGTTGACAAGTACCGTAATTGTGATCACATGACCTTATGGACGCTGGGATGGTTGTAAGTGCAAGGACCAGTTGTAAGTAATCCCAAAGGTGCTTTTTTCAAGAGGCAACTGCACTTTCTAGTTTTTTTTACTTTGAAGACGTCTCGCTTCTCATCCAAGAAGCTTCTTCAGCTCTGACTGGATGGTGAGGAATGGAAGGGTCTATACTCCTAGCAGACAGCTGGTCATTTGCCTCCTTTTAGTGGGTCGTTAAGATTACCTGGAGGTTTATCTGTCTCCTCAGGGTCACCTGAGTGTGCAAATTGGTGTGGAGCCTTCTTGGAACTGTCGACCAGACCAGCTGTCTGCAAGGAGTATAAATCCTTCCTTTCCCCACCATCCAGTCAGAGCTGAAGAAGCTTCCTGAATGAGAAGCGAAATATCTTCAAAGAAAAACCAGAAAGTCCAGCTGCCTCTTGAAAAACGCACCTTTGGGACAACCACGACCTGGATGACTGAAAATCTCCATAGGCAATCGGTTGTAAGCAGGGCTCTCCAAACTTGGCAACTTGAAGACTTGCGGACTTCAATTCCCAGAATTACTCAGACAGCCAGGCTGAGGAGGGAATTCTGGGAGTTGAAGTCCACAAGTCTTCAAGTTGCCAAGTTTGGAGACCCCCGGTTGTAAGTAACTTTTTTGCAGTGCCATTGTAACTTCGGTCTCTGAATGAACAGTTGTAAGGGAGGACTGTATCCATAATTGACAAGTTCTATATAATATTATGTCATCTTTTCCTGTTTATTAAAATGGCAAAAGAAACTTTTGCAAGAATCTTGCTGTTTAGGTATAACCGGATAATCACACTTACCCTATTATACAGTACTTCAACAGGAAGATTCTTGAAAAAGTGTCATGCAGGATTGACTGCTGGAAAAACCATTGCCTTTTCTCTTGGGAAGGCAATGATAGTTTGTTTGTAGTGACTTGTTTCTTAACATCCTCATTGTAAGAGATGACCAGACTGGGCCCAAGGAAGGGGTCAAACACATCATCAGTCTCGAGTCCCTTTGTGCCCACAAGGGATCTAAGTCCAGCTCTCCTTGAATTTCGTTGACTCTTATCTACCGCCAATTTGTTTTGACTGTTAGTGGTTCAGATTCTTGTAGCGAGAGAAGGACATCTTCATCAGAGACATCTGAGCTACAGTTTCAGGAAGCTACAGCAAGTTTATAGCCCTGTTTTTCTGAAGTCCCTCTAAAATACGTTGTGTTTTTAAAACTCTGTTGACCATGTGCATGATTTTAGCCCTACCTCTGAAATATGGCTAGGACATTGTAGGCGATGACCAGGATGAGCCGAAGGAGGGGGTCAAACCAATAGTGGGTTTCACTTACCTTTGCTACTGGTTCACAAAAGTGAGCATGTGTGCGCTTCGCTTGTATGTGCCACATCTGTGCATGCGCAAATGCTTCTGCGCATGCACAGAGTGTCCGTGATGATGTCCGGGTGAGTGGGCGGAGCCACTCGCCGCCACCGCTACCGGTTTGCCTGAACCGGGTAGAACCGGTAGAAACCCAACGCTGGGTCAAACATGTCATCAGTCTCGAGTCCCTTCATGCCCACAAGAGATCTTAAGTCCAGTCCATTTTGAATTCCATTGATTCTTATCTACCGCCAATTTGTTTTGACTGTTAGTAGTTCAGATTCTTGTAGAGAGCTTTAGCATACAATAAACCTATATATTCATTTGAACTTCCCTGGACTCCTAATTTCCTGCTCTTGACATTCACGTTTTAACAATTGCCGTAATGCATTGAGTGTGGTGCCGACACCGAAGGCAAATCAGAAGTTTGAAATGATAGAAACTACCACCCATTGGTTAGTGGGTGTCATTCAGGTTATGGACTTGTTAAATACCCACTTTTCATGGATTGGGCTCAATATTTATATACTTTTGTGCAGAATTCAAGGTATTGTTGCTGATTTGTAACACACCAAGTTCAGTCTTGGAGCTCATAGGAGAGTGTGTGTGTTTGTGTGTGTGTGTGTGGTCTGTATCTGTGTCTATTCTGTCTTTTCATGAATTGGCTCATGGGTAATAACCAGTGGTGGAATTCAAATTTTTTTACTACCGGTTCTGTGGGCGTAGCTCGGTGGGTGTGATGTGGCTTGGTGGGTGTGGCAGGGGAAGGATACTACAAAATTCCCATTCCCTCCCCACTCCTGGGGGAAGGATATTGCAAAATCTCCATTCCCACCCCACTCTGGGGCCAGCCAGAAGTGGTATTTGCCGGTTCTCCAAACTGTTCAAAATTTCCGCTACCGGTTCTCCAGAATCTGCTGAATTTCACCCCTGGTAATTACTAAGGAGAGAAGATGTAAGCAAGGGCCTTTTTTGTGTTGGCACCTTCCTAATGGAACTTTGAAGGTGCATTTTTGCACTGTTCTGTTGTCGTTCAAGGTAGACGTCTTCAGGTCCTTTTACTCTTCTTGAGATGGGAAGGGAAAGCCGTTGAATCTTCTCTCGCTGAATGATTCCTGACAGTTGACTATTGATAAAAATAGAGAGTTCCAATCACAGCTTGTTTAGTGTTTATATTTTACCTTTTTATTTTTATCTGTAAGCTATTCTGCGATTCATCATAAAGAACAGAATATAACTTTAGCAAACAGCTCAATGTGTCAAGACAGGATGTTCTTGGCGGCAGTATTTCTCAGCCATGGGAACTTGAAGATGTATGGACTTCAATTCCCAAAATTCCCCAGCCAGCAATGCCTTCATTTGAAGGTACAGGTAGTCATCAGCTTCCAACAGTTCATTTAGTGACCATTCAAAGTTACAATGGCACTGAAAAAACTGACTTATGACTGTTTTTCACAGTTAAAACCAGGGGTGAAATGCTCCTGGTTCGGACCGGTTCGGCCAAGCCGGTAGCAATGGTGGCCGGTGGTTCGAAGAACCGGTAGCGATGGTGGCGCGAGGCTCTGCCCACCCACCCGGTCATCATTACTTCCTGGTTTTAACCAGGAAGTAACCTGTTTTTACCCTCTGTGCATGCACAGAGGGTCCAAGAGCACATGTGACGCGCGGTGCATGCACTTCCAAACCAGTTGGGAAGGTGAGTAGATTTCACCCCTGGTTACAACCTTTGCAGTGTCCCTCCCCTCATGATCATGTGACCAAAATTCAGATGCTTGGCCACTGGTTCATACTTATGACCGTTGCAGCATCCTGGCGTCACGTGATCGCCTTTTTCCGACTTTCTGACAACCCAAATCAAGGGGGAAACCAGATTCACTTAACAACCGGGTTACTAAATTATCAACTGCAGTGATTCACTTAACAACCGTGGCAGGAAATGTCGTAAAATGGGGGGAAAACTCACTTAACAAATCCTCGCTCAACAACATAAATTTTGTGCTCGTAAATTTAACTCTACCTCTACTTGCTCTGTTCTCTGCCTTTGTTTTGCAGATACAGATACAGATTAACAGAGTTGGAAGGGACCTTGTAGGTCATCTATTCCAACCCCCAGCTCAGCAGACCCTACACCATTCCTGACAGATGGCAGTCCAGACTCTTCTTGAAAGCTTCCAGTGATGAAGCTCCCACAACTTCTGAAGGCAGCTTCTGTTCCATTGGCTGATTGTTCTCACTGTCAGAAAAATTCTCCTTATTTTTCGGTTGAATCTCTCCTTGTTCAGTTTCCATCCATTGTTCCTTGTCTGGCCTTCGGGTGCTTTGGAAAATAGCTTGACCCCCTCCTCTCTTTATGGCAGCCCCTCAAATATTGGAAGACTGCTATCCTGTCTCCCCTGGTCCTTCTCTTCCCTAGACTAGCCATGCCCAGTTCCTGCAACCGTTCATCGTATGTTTTACGATTGCCTTTTTCCGTTCGCCATTTTCCTGCACCCTTTCGGCACCCGGCAGCCTGCAAGCGACCCTGCCAAGGCATCGGACCCAAAGAAAACGGGCCAATTCTCTCGTCTAATTAAGCTTCCGAGTGACACTTTGCAAAGAAGTGGCAGATTATTTTCTTGATGCCCGGCTCTTCCACGCTACTGCATTAGTCATCATTAGCTCCACGGCCTCCTGTCCTCTGCACCCACTCCTCGCCCACCCCCGGGAAGTACGGACAGACAGCACCAGAGGAGCAGAGTTCGCTAGGACTGGCATTGTCACGGGCAGCTCATTAATATCTACTGATTTGAATGAGGTGCCTGACCCTCCTTTGTGAATCGTGGCCGACAAATGATGCTATCTCAAAGATGCTCGCCAGTCCGCCGAAGGCCGCCTCCTGATTAGATTTCCAAATGTCAAGCCAGGAACAGGAGCTCATTAAAAGGCTGTGTGTGTAAAGAAAGCAAACCAAGGAGGAAGGAGATAACAAAACCTCTTATTGTTTGTGTGTGTGTGTTTGTGTAGTGCCACATGTAGCAAAGTGATTCTAGAACAGTTTTGATTAGTTAAGCGTGGAGAATTTCGGGACGTCTTTCGTAACGGACAAGACAGCGTGCCGATTTCCGCCTTCTGCAGCTCAGGAGCCAAAAGGCCCGTTTTTCACAACCTCGGATGGGCCTATAAATTTGCATTGATGATGATGATGATTTTGGATTGGCACGAAGGAGGCAGGAGGAGAACAGGGACTCTGGCCCTCTCAGTTCCATTTTTTTTGGGGGGGGCAGCAATCTGTCAAGGTTCCCTAGGTTCAGCTGTCCGCGTTTAATTTACCTCCTTCACTGGGCTGGAAATTTGCAAACCGGAAAAGGCTCCTGACAGAGATTTGACATGCAGATTTATACACGGCGCGTCAATTGCTCGCAGAAGAGAAAGTGTGTATTTTTCCGCCTGGAATGGACCGATTGGCTCAACACAACCTTTGCAAATAATTGTACTGTGCATCATCGTGCTTTGTTCTTCTCTGCTACTGGCCCAAAACTTCTCCAATAGACATTGGACCTGCTGGTTTTGGGAGGAGGGGCTGCGTTTGAAGTGGTGGTGGGGGTGGTGGGGAGGGGGCGGAGATAGAGTCAAATGGCCATGAGAGAAGGGGTAATGATGCAAAATGAATGGTGCCAAATCATACACACACATATGTCCTTCCTTCCTTCCTTCCTTCCTTCCTTCCTTCCTTCCTTCCTTCCTTCCTTCCTTCCTTCCTTCCTTCCTTCCTTCCTTCCTTCCTTCCTTCCTTCCTCCCTCCCCTTCTTTCCTTCTTTTCTTCCTTCCTCTCATCCTTCTTTCTTTCTTTCCTTCCTTCCCTCCTTCCTTCTTCCTCCTTCCTTCCTCTCATTCTTCCTCCCTCTCTCCCTCCTTTCTTTCCTTCCTCCCATCCTCCCTTCTTTCCTCTCATTCTCCCTCCCTCCCTTCCTTCCTTCTTCCTCCTCCTTTCCTCTCATTTTCATTTCCTTCCTTCCTCTCATTCTTCCTCCCTCCCCCTTCTTTCCTTCTTTCCTTGCGTCCTCTCATCCTTCCTTCTTTCTTTACTTCCTTCCTTCCCTCCCTCCCTCCTTCCTCTCATTCTTCCTCCCTCCCTCCCTTCTTTCCTTCCTTCCTCTCATTCTCCTTTCTTTCCTTCCTTCTTCCTTCCTTCCATCCTTCCTTCCTCCCTCCCTCCCTCCCTCTCATTCCCATGGCAGGGTGGAGAATTCTGGGAGCTGAAGTCCACCTGTCTTTGCCAAAGTTGCCAAGGTTGAGAAAGAGTGCCCTAATGCATTCTTACAGGCAAAATAGAGGGGCAACCCCTTGGAATGTGAGTCTCTGCCCCAGCCTCCATTTTTCCTTCAGTCACATGACCAGGAAGGAAGGCTGAACATATTCAGCCCTGCCTGTACAGTATTTCCCAGCACCTGTGATGAACAAACACACACGCTCACCCCACAAACTCAACACTCAGATGCCACACCCTCCTACGTAATTCATAAAAATATTGCAGACATCTCCCCTTATAGATACCCTGTTAGAATTTCCGGATGCAACTTCTTTGTGGCTTCAGCATCTTTCTAAATCTCTTTGGTGGTGGTGGGGAGATTTCTTGTGATAGGGTTGTGAGCTTCTGCTACAAAATGCAGTCAAGGATCGCTCTTCAGTTTTGTGTACAGACGCATGTGATCAGCAATCAGAAGCCAATCAGCCCTTCTTAGTTTGGTGGGCTCAATATTCCGTACCGAAGACGTGATTATGAAAATAGATGTTGAGTTTTCAACTACAGCAGCCAGGGTGCTGGGCTTGATTAAATTAATTTGTATTGATATTTTCTCTTCTTGATTTGTCTTTGTGCACTGTTTAAATTCTTCTTGTCACAACAGCAAAACAAAGAAGGAGAATTCGAGATTGGCTGCCGGAGGGGGGAAAAAAAAAAGAGATCTTCTTTCAACATTTCTTAAAAATAATATCCAAATATATTAAATTGAACAAGGGATGCGGTGGCTCAGTGGCTAAGACGCTGAGCTTGTCGGTTGAAAGGTTGGCAGTTCAGCGGTTCGAATCCCTAGCGCCGCGTAACAGGGTGAGCTCCCGTGACTTGTCCCAGCTTCTGCCAACCTAGCAGTTGGAAAGCACGTAAAAAAATGCAAGTAGAAAAATAGGGACCACCTTTGGTGGGAAGGTCACAGCGTTCCGTGCGCCTTTGGCATTGAGTCATGCCGGCCACATGACCACGGAGACGTCTTCAGACAGTGCTGGCTCTTCAGCTTTGAAACGGAGATGAGCACCGCCCCCTAGAGTCGGGAACGACTAGCACATATGTGCAAAGGGAACCTTTACCTTTATATTAAATTGAATGAATTAACATTAAGGATGTGTGCATGCGTACACATAAAAAAAATATACACACACATATACATCCTTAATGTTATCTTATATATGCATACACACATATATTCTTAAAGTGTCAAGCACCCCTTAATGAAAGAGAAGGGTTTTGATTGAGCCCAAATCAATTTTTTCCCGTATGTCATGAAATTACAGTAAGCCAATCTTCCTTTTGGTGATCTATTTTTGTCAGGGTGGATTTAATCTATGTCCCCTGGTCCTCCTGCCGGTTGCTTAATATTTGATGACTGTTAAATGCATCCACTTAATTTTGGCATCCTCTTAATTTGGCAAAACAGGAAGATTATCCAATTATTTTTCACTTCCCAGAAAAGAACATCTTTTATTCTCGCTCTATTCCAACACACATTTTACAAAGCAGCAGCTAAATAATGCAATTGTCAAAATATTAAATGTTGAATAATAGCCAAAATGGGATTAAAATGGATAACGGCGCGAAATTGGTCTGAAATAAATCAGTATCGCGTATAAAAGAACCTTTGTTTGTTTCTTTGTTGTTCCAATAGATTGTTGTAACTTAGAAGACAATAGGCTAAAAAGAGAAATAATATGCGGGAAATATTCATGTACCTATATGCATTTGTATAATGAGTGAGCTTAATTCCATTTTATGACACTTTTGCCTGTATTCACTCCATTATCTCGTTTCTGCATTTAGGAAATAGAATAGAGCTGGAAGGGGCCTTGGAGGTCTTCTAGTCTGTTCAAACAGTGATGGCTAATCTTTTTGCCATCACGTGCCAAAAGTGGGGGGAGCGCAGGGGAGTCGCATGCACATGTGCCTACACCCATAATTCTATGCGCCCCACCCCCTGCGCATGTGTGCATGACACCCCCGTGCTTCCCCCATTTTTGGCACTTGATGGCCTGGTGGGCCCGGGAGGCCCATTTTTTGCCTTCCCCACGCTCCAGAGGCTTTCTAGGAGCCTGGGGAGGGCATAAACAGCCTTCCCCACTCAGCTCCAGAGGCCGGAAATGACTTCCGGTGGGACCGGAAGGCCCAAAAATCAGTTGGTTGGCGCACGCATGGGTGCTGAGCTTGCGTGCCCACTGATATGGCTCTGAGTGTCTGACCCTTTGGCCCATGCCTCACAGCAGTTACCTTCTTGCAAGCAAACAGCAAGAAAAACAGCCCCTTTTAGCTTCAGCATAGGTTAATTAGCACAAGTTGATTAGATCGGCCTCCTGACTCTCAGCTGATTTGCTCTCAGCTGTTTTGCGCAGGGCTCTCCTGCTTGCTGCAAAAAGTGCTGGAGCAGATTTTTTTCCCCCTAACTATGCTGAAAAAATGAAACTGAAAGTAAAGCAGGTTCTTTGCTGCAACGTGACAAAATGAAGCAGAGAGAGATTTCTTTTTCTTTTTTCTCACCCAAAAAGGTAGGTGCAAACAATGGGAAATTTAGGGCAAAAGAGGAGAGTTCAAGATTTTAGAACACAAAAGAAAAAAAGCTCTATTTAACTAGGGAATTGTAATAATTGAGATACTATTAATTGCATATTGTGTTGAAAGCAGAAATGGTTAAATTGTGGTTTGGAGGAATATATGGGGGAAATTATTTGGTTATTATTATTGGTAAATATAATTAATTGATTTGTAAGAAATTGAATTGCATGGAAATAATTGGAATATTCATGTTCATATTGATTAATATACAAAAAACATAGTTATAACTAATTGATTTATATTAAAATGTTGAATTTGTATTAAACAACTGTAATATTACATAATTAACCAATGTGAGGATGGATATAAAAATAGATG
Organism: Pantherophis guttatus; assembly: GCF_059756535.1. Lineage (NCBI taxonomy): Eukaryota > Metazoa > Chordata > Lepidosauria > Squamata > Colubridae > Pantherophis > Pantherophis guttatus. The sequence goes on along the minus strand of NC_142071.1, from coordinate 25,385,842 downwards.
ACAATGGGAAGGGGTATAATATAGAATAGAAGGGAAAAATTGAATTTGATTAAGATTAAAGATGAGAATGAAGGATAATATTGCTTTTTTTAAAAAAAAAAAATGTGGAATAAATATGGCAAAAAGGAAATATAGAAATTGTAAATTTAATTGAAATGGCTAAACACTGTTTAAATTTGTGAACCAGCCAAACACTCTGTTCAAAGAAAATACATTGTATGTATGTGTGTTTGTCTAAAAAAAAAAAAACCACACACACACACACACTTTTTTAAAAAAAACAACAACCAAAAAAGGTAGGTGCGTCTTATACTCCGGTGCATCTTATACTCCGAAAAATACAGTATGTAGAAGCATAAATTCAGTATTTAAGTATCATTCAGAATGCCCGATTTGGAGAAACATCAAAGAATTACAGCTTTAAGGACTTATTTAGAAGCTTCTTAGAAGCCTCTAAATAAAGCTGGCCATTACGAAGTCAGGAAACGATCCTTTAGTTGGGCCATTGATCTGATCCAGGTAGGTTTTTCTTCAGTTATAAACATTTATGAATGCAACAGCCTTCAACGAAGTCCCTACACTTCCCCTCCTAGAACTGAAGAAACATCTTGGCTGTTGTGGTCCGGTAGCAGCCTGTGGAGCTGACAGGAGAGTCGGACAGCGATGAGGCTGAGGAAGAACATGGGCCAGTCCTGGAGGCTGGGGAAGGCCTGGATGAGGGCTCTGTGTCGGAGGCAGAGATGGGGCCAGGGCCATCGGGGAGTGATGCGCGGACTCCAGAGCCTCCAGAGGCTGACAGCAGAGAGGCAGAGGAACAGGAGGAGCCTGTTCCTAGTGCACATATGAGAAGAGCTGCCAGAAGGCAGGAGCAGCTAAAGCAAAAGGGACAACTCAGGAGTAAGGCCAGGAGATGATTGGCCCCTCCCTTAAGGTTTAAAAGACCAGCAATGGCTCTTTGCCGGAAAACAACCATTGAGAGAATTGCTTCTTCTTTGGCTGTAGTTATTTCTTCTGTTCCTGAACAGTTGCCAAGAAAAGCCTTTGGCAGTTTGCCTAATTATCCCAAGGTCAGAGATAAACTAAAGACTGGTGTTTTAAGGACTTTGCTTTCATTTCATTTAGAATACGCTGAGAATGAGTTAATTCTCAGCTGTTTTAATAAAATCTGTTTGTTTTTTTGGAACTGTTTTGCATTTAATATCAACTACGTGGGCCTGGGTCACAACACTGGAAACTTCAAAGAGGGAAAAAAAAACCCCAAGAAAGTTCAATTAACTTTTGGAAAAAAACACCTTTAGGTCAACCATGACCTGGATGATTAAGAATTTCCATAGACATTCCCTCCAAGAAGTTTCAAGCCCCGATTGTGCTGAATCTGGTTTTGATGCTTTACTAGAGTGTTGCAACCGAGTGTAACTCTTCTGAAGCCTACCAACAGGCTTAAAGTCTGCTAGCTTCCTGGGCCAAGCTTCTCATATTGGTTTTTCTTTTTTTCTGCTTTCAGCATTATGCCAACGATACCATCCACAATGTTGTATTACTCAGTTGCTATGATTTGTTTGGGAACATATGCTTCAGTTAACTGCTATCCAGAACTGGCAATTGACTTTATCATTGTCATATTATTTATCATTTCCACAGCATTTTTTTCCCCCCATCCAATGCTGAGACATTCTTTACAGCTCCTCTGTCATTTATCCTTCCAATGACAACTGCGTTCGGTTGAAAAATAATTATTTCCTTTAGGCTACTCGATAAGTTTTCGGGCTGATTGAGAATTTCGTTCACCAGAACAGGCAAGCATAACCAGACCTACCACGCCAGCAAACTACACTTCTCCACTGACCTTGTAGAGTAGCCATAAATAATAATAGTCTTCTCTCTTTTTACGGCCTACTTAAGAATGCAAAGGAAGACAAGATGCTCTTGCACAACATATGGAAAAGCTACCAGACAGGGATGATAGATGATGCTTCACTCAACGAATCAAAAGTTGAGCCAGATTTTCCTCAAAGAAGAAAGATATATTTTTAGGGGCACTATATTATACTACATACTGTATAGCTAATTAAAAATTATGGGATTATAGATGATAAAGAAAATTTATCATCGGATACGTTTTTTCCCCCTTGCTAAAAAAACATAACCAGCATTCACTTTGCTGTCCTCCTGGATTCACGGCTGTCTTTAGAAGAGCACTTGACGGCTGTGACAGGGAGGATTTTTCATCAGGTTCGCCTGATCCGCCAGTTGCGTCCCTTTCTAGATCGGGACTCCTTACGCACAATCACTCATGCCCTCGTCACCTCCCGCCTGGACTATTGCAACGCTCTCTACATGGGGCTTCCCTTGAGGAGCACTCGGAGGCTCCAACTGGCGCAGAGTGCGGCCGCGCGGGTGGTGATGGGAGCGACGTGGCGCTCCCATGTAACACCTCTCCTGCGTGAGCTGCACTGGCTCCCGGTGGTCTTCCGAGTGCGCTTCAAGGTTCTGGTTATCACCTTTAGAGCGCTCCATGGCTTAGGACCTGGTTATTTACGGGACCGCCTGCTACCACAAATAGCCTCCCACCGGCCAGTACGCTCCCATAGAGAGGGGCTCCTCTGGGTGCCGTCGGCCAAACAATGTCGACTGGTGGCCCCCGGGGGAGAGCCTTCTCTGTGGGGGCATCTACTATCTGGAACGAGCTCCCCCCGGAGATACGGAGGATCCCAGATCTGCATACCTTCCGTCGCGCGCTCAAGACTTCCTTATTTCATCAAGCTGGCCTGACCTAAGTCTTTCCCTTTTTTAAATGGAAATTTTAAATTTGTTTTTAAATTATTGGGGTTTTAAATTTGTTCAGCCGAATTATTTAATTCGTTTTATTTCATTTTAAATTTTGTATTTATATGTTTTATTCTATGGCTGTTCACCGCCCTGAGTCCTTCGGGAGTAGGGCGGTATATAAATTCAATAAAATAAATAAAAAATAAATATGCAATAATTTGTATATGAATGTTACAAGTTACTTCTCAGGTAGTCCTTGACTTACAACTGAAAATGGAATCCAAACGTTCTGTTGCTAAGCAAGACAGTTGTGAAATGAGCAATAGCACTTAGATTTATATACCTTTTCACAGTGCTTTTACAGCCCACTCTAGGGCGGTTTACAGAGTCACCCTATTGCCCCCAACAATCTGGCTCCTCATCAGGGGTGGGTTCTAAATTTTTTTACTACCGGTTCTGTGGGCGTGGCTTATTTTGTGGGTATGGCTTGGAGGTCATGTGACTAGATGGGCGTGGCCTTCGTTTCTGGAAGGTCCTCGCACTTACAACCAGTCCTCCCACTTACGACCCGACTCATTTGTTTGCTTTTAACACTGATCAGCTGTAGGACGGCCCTTTGGAGCCCCCCGGCAAGAGTTTAAACAGTTTTTTTCCCTCTAGTCATCAGCTGGGACTCAGGAGGCAGCAATAGATTGGGGGTGGGACCAAATAAAAGGTAAGAATAACGTCGGGGGGAGGGCGAGGGGGGAGAACCGGTTCGGTGACGTCATATCATCACCGCTACCGGCTCGGCCGAAACAGACCGAACCGGGAGGAACCCACCACTGCTCCTCATTTTACCCACCTCAGAAAGATGGAAGGCTGAAAATCATGGAATGTGCTGAAATGAGTAAATTGACATTTGAAATTAGAGAACAAGAAGGTAAACAATATTACAAGATATGAGATTTATTTTATCAATGGTTAGTTAATAAAACACGGAAATGAAATATGAAATATGAATGTTATAAATATAATATTTGAAAATGAATTTTTGGAAGCAACAACGCAATAGTTAAACAAATGATAAATGAGGATATTGACTTGTTTGACAATATGAGAAATAAGATAATTAGTAAATTTTGAATAGGAGGATGATGCACAAAAGATCTGTAACCGACTGACACACTGGTTGTATTTATAGTGGATGATGGATTTGTTTTATGTTGTTTAAAAAAAAATTAAAAAAAATAAAAAAGAAAGAAAGAAAGAAAGATGGAAGGCTGAATCAGCTTGGTGAGATTCGAACTGCCAAATTGCAGGTAGCCGAGAGTCAGCAGAAGTAGCCTGCAGTACTGCACTCTAACCACTGTACCAGCACGGCTCACTTTTTACGATCTTTCTTGCCGCAGTTGTTAAGTTTGTAACACGGTTGTTAAGTGAGTCTGGTTTCCCCATGGACTTTGCTTGTCAGAAGGTCATAAAAAGGGGATCACGTGATCCCCGGGACATTGTGACCGTCATAAAGAGTAGTCAGTTGCCAAGCAACCAAATTTTGATCATGTGACTCGAGGGATGCTGTAATGATCGTGTGAAAAAATAGTCATCAGTCACTTTTTTTCAGGGATGTTGTAACTTCGAACAGTCACTAAATGAATGATTGTATGTCGAGGGCTACCTGTATTGTATCTAGAGGGATGCGGTGACTCAGTAGCTAAGATGCTGAGCTTGTTGATCGAAAGGTCGGCAGTTCAGCGGTTCGAATCCTTAGCGCCGCGTAACGGGTTGAGCTCCCGTGACTTGTCCCAGCTTCTGCCAACCTAGCAGTTCGAAAGCACGTAAAAAAATGCAAGTAGAAAAAATAGGGACCACCTTTGGTGGGAAGGTAACAGCGTTCTGTGCGCCTTTGGCGTTGAGCCATGCTGGCCACATGACCACGGAGATGTCTTCAGACAGCGCTGGCTCTTCGGCTTTGAAACAGAGATGGGCACCGCCTCCTAGAGTTGGGAACGACTAACACATATGTGCGAGGGGAACCTTTACCTTTATCTGTATTGAAAAATATTGGATGGGAAAAGACTTAGAGAGCTAAAAACTGCTAGGGTGATTCCATCTCTTTTGTAAATCCCAGGCTCCTTTTTTCGAGCGACCACGCTTCTTAGTTCTATCTATCCTTAGTCAGTTGTGGGTCAAAACTCCTTGCTGAGCAACAGCAAGGCGCTCCTTGATATCCAGATGAGAGCTGACTCCGTCCCTGCATTTGGAGTTTTCCAACCAGGACCTTCGTAAAGAATTCTGGCAATTATTATTTGGAGAAGTGTCAAGATGACGAGTTACAGATTTCCGATTCCTTTGTGTGCCTTTCCCTTTTCGACAATGCCTTCCTATGTTTCCTGGAAAAAGATTTACTTATTATGTTAGATTAAATCTGCAACCTATGGAAAAAATATACTCAGAGCTGAGTTGTTGCAGGGCTGATCAATTGTTGAGCCTTCAGTATTTTAAGATCCTTATCTGGAAGGTGCTTTGAAAGATAGTTCCTTTTAGCTACTCAGGAGAGGAAGTGCCAAGACACTCTCTTTTTTCCCCCCTAGAAGGTATCCAATAAAATGTAAACACACTTATAGATTTCATCCAGATTCACTTTCGTCTCTTCATCCTCTCCCATTAATAAACTTCACTGACAAGGGAGGAAAGGAAGGGAAGTACGTATCTCTCTTATATATATATTTTTTTTAAAAAAATAACAACTTGCTCTGGTTGTGTCTCTTTTGTTAAGACCAAATGCTTTCTTACTGGGAGACCAAGTCATTAAAATGCCAGGATGACTGTTTAGCAGATCCGTTGCCTCCATGCTGTAAGAGACCTGTCTATTGTCAGCCTCTTCATGCAAACTTTGGCTCCCCTTATAGATTTTCAGTGCCAGCTTGGAGAAGTTGATAGAAAACCATGATCTGTCAAGCGCAAGAAACCAGGAACCGGGATAGAGTTTGAAAGTACTACGAGTTTATTTCATGCTACCTATACACAATCAAGAGATGCGGTGGCTCAGTAGCTAAGACTCTGAGCTTGTTGATTGAAAGTTTGGCAGTTCAGCAGTTCGAATCCCTAGTGCCATGCAACGGAGTGAGCTCCCGTTATTTATCGGCCAACCTAGCAGTTCGAAAGCATGTAAAAAATGCAAGTAGAAAAATAGGGACCACCTTTGGTGGGAAGGTAACAGTGTTCCATGGGCCTTTGGAATTGAGTCATGCCGGCCAAATGACCACGGAGACGTCTTCAGACAGCGCTGGCTTTTCGGCTTTGAAACGGAGATGAGCACCGCCCCCTAGAGTCGGGAACGACTAGCACATATGTGCGAGGGGAACCTTTATCTTTTATACACAAACATCTGTTCTACTAATGGTGAAGGCAAATTGACACTAGATAAGAGTCAACGGAATTCACTGGATTTAGGTCTCTTTTGGGAACGTAGCGATTCTAAACTGACAACGTGCTTGACCTCTCCCTCTGGCTCAACCTGGTCCTCTCCTACATGATCAAACTATTGGTTCTCTAGGCATGCTTTCAAAGACGTGGAAAGTGAGAGCATTCAGTTTGATCAGACATGAATCTAAACTGGGGTAGAAGTTAATTCTGTTAATATTATTTCACCTGCTCAACAACAGTTACACTTTTTTTGGAAGTACAAAGAATAGAAGTGTTTATTCTGCCTGACATTCATTTGAATACCAAATTGGGTGCCTGACAAATCAAATGAAATGGGCAAATAAAATCTGCAAATCTTTATGCTACTTTTAGAAATGCACCACAGAATGGCACTTGGTAGGGCAGCCACAAAGCTTGGAAAAGGTATTCAAATGCCATGATGTGTGTCTACCTACAAAGATCAGAGTTGTTGTAGTAAGTTAGCACCCACCCCTTTCCTAGAAGAATGAAATATTTTAGGAAATATTAAAAAGGCAGAATATTATGTTTCCCTGGATGAGAAATGGAGAAGCATGTTTTAAAGATGAAGCAGCTCCCACCTTCTTGCCCCCTCCCCACCCTTTGTCAATGGGCCAGAGACAGAAACTCAATTCCCTCCCATCTTTGTCAATGGACCATCATCTGCAACACAATAGGACCCATCTAGCAACAGAAACTAACACAATAGGACCCATTTAGCAACAGAAACTCACCACATGGCACCTGGGAAGATTACATCAGCCAGCAAGGCTAGCTAAGACCCCCACCCCCTGGGAGTCTGACAACCAATCAGGATACTCTTTCTGGGCCCCAGGAAGTTCAAAGCAAGAGAGGGCATAAAACCCGGGGACTCGCAGCATCTCCGCCCTTTTTCTGTTCAGGAACTCAAACCCTGTGATCCTGTCCACCATTAAACCATCTTTCCAAGCAGTCTCCATGTTTCCAGTGTCTTTTTCCCCACTTGGAGCTGAACCCAGAAGGATATTTCTTCCTACATTATGCAAGCCATTTTATTCCCTGTAATACTCTGTTACAAGAGTATTGTCACCTTTGAACTTGAGCATTGGAGAAAACTCTTGAGAAGACCATGGACAGCCAAGAAAACGAACCAATGAATCATCAAACAAATTAACCCAGAGTTTTCTTTAGAGGCACGAATTACCAGGGTTAAATTATCCTACTTTGCACAAATTATATGAAAGACCCACATTATGGGAAATGCTCTAATGCTGGGAAAGGTGGAAGGCAAGAGCAGAAGAGAATAACCAACAGCAAGAAAGACAGACCCAGTTCCAATATTGATGAGGACATGATTGGTAGACTTGAAAAAAATAGGTTAGGGCTAGATCAGGATGGAAAAAAACGAGATCTATGTGGCCGCTAGAAGTCGAAAATGACATGATGGCACATAATCAATCCATCCATCCATCCATCAATTATGTTACTTGAGTTAAAAATAATTAGAACATTGAAAACCTATCTTAGATAGGATGAATTAGCTCCGAGAAATGCAGATTTCTTGCAAATGCTGATGCCTTGAAAATAGCGCCACCATTTTCATCTCAGTGGTAAACTGAGGAAATCTTATTGATATACAGTAGTGGCCAAAATTGTGGAAATCTTTTGGGAAGAGTGTATTTTTGAGGTTGATGGCTAATAACACCACTTTTTTGGGGGGGAGTTTCAAGATAATCCTATTCCACTGCTGGAATGGCCTGGGAATAGCCCAGACCTTAACCCAATTGAAAATCTATGGAGCCGACTAAAGAAACTTGTTAGTCAGAAGTGACCCAGCAAGAACCTGCTACTCCCGTGTAACACCTCTCCTGCGCAAGCTGCACTGGCTGCCGGTGGCCCTTCGGATCCGCTTCAAGGTGCTGGTACTCACCTATAAAACCCTTCATGGCATGGGCCCAGGGTACTTGCAGGACCACCTTCTACTGGCCTCCCACTGCCCAGTGAGCTCGCATAGGACTGCCCTCCTCCGGGTGCCATCAGCCAGACAGTGTCGGCTGGCGGCCCCCAGGATGAGGGCGTTCTCTGTGGCTGCATTGACCCTCTGGAATGGGTTACCCACCGGGCTCTGGATGGCCCCTGACCTCCACACTTTCTGCGCCGAACTGAAGACATGGCTTTTTCAGCAAATTCCCTGATCTGCCGCGGGGTTTTTAATTGTCTGGGGGTTTTAAATTGACTAATTTTAGTATTGGGATTGTTGTGTTGTTTTTATTTTGTGAGCCGCCCCGAGTCCTATGGGAGAAGGGCGGCATATAAATTTGAAAAATAAATAAATAAATAAAACCCAGTGAAAAGAAGCAATCATTCCGTCTTGGTTTCACATGATAACAGCTGCAGAACTCAAAGACTTGGTTCACTCCATGGGAAGATGTTGTAAGGCCGTCACTCATGCTAAAGATTACTCAACTAAGTATTAACTGACATGGTGATCATTTTTGTATATCTCATTTTTTCTATGGTGATCATTTTTATATATCTCATTTTTTCTTTGTTTCACTTTTCTTCTTTATACTGTAACTGCTATTTTAATAGCAAATCCTTCATAAAAGTTATTGCATTACATTCTTGATTAAATTATCTTTCCATTGATACAGTATATAATTTTATGGTACTACTCCAAAAAAACAAAAACGAAAGTGGCGTTATGAGCTAGTTTTAGAAAATACACTTTTCCCAAAAGGTTTCCACAATTTTGGCCACTACTGTAATCAGGTTACTCTTCATCCACATATGCTTTATGGGGGCTAATTTTATGACTAGCTTTGATCATTGTTCTTTACACTTGCCATGTTTTCATCATGTCATCCTTCCTAAGTCATTCACCCAATGATACTGTAATTCCCTCTCCAATAATTCTCCTTTGTCTTTTCTGTATTTCTTCATCTTGTTCAACGTTCTAATCTTATTGGAAAAAATGGCTGAATTGCAAAAAAAATAGTTGGAATCATTGGTTCCATAATAACCTTGAATTATTTTTTTTAAAATTGATTTATATGCCGCCCTTCTCCGGAGACTCAGGGCAGCTTACAATGCGTTAAGCAATAGCCTTCACACTTTTGTATATTTATACAAAGTCAGTTTATTGCCCCCACAATCTGGGTCCTCATTTCACCTACCTTAGAAAGGATGGAAGGCTGAGTCAACCTTGAGCCTGGGGAGATTTGAACTTGCAGTAATTGCAGGCAGCTGAATGTTAATAACAGTGCTTTAGTCTGCTGTGCCACCAGGGCTCAATATTGATGGTTCTATGTACTTTTCATTTAGAAACATCCCTGAAGTCCAACCTCATATTTATAATAATCAATATAGAGGCAGGACAAATATTCCCTTTATCCAGTATTTTTCTGGTTATTTTTATTTGAGGATATTTCACGATCCATAATAACGTTGGTAGAAATAGAATTTGGAACTTCATAATAAAATACCTTAATTTGAGAATGCCCACCTTGGGGAAATTCACTGGAATTTATATTAATCTAATTTCTTTGCCAGATGAGTACGTTATTGTTTTTAATTCTGTCAGACATTCCCAGTCTCTTAAGTTATAGTGTATGTTTTATTTGCTGCTGTTGTCTTATTTTTATGAACTGTTTTTAATTTTCTGGGTGATGCTTTTTTTTTTTTTTAAAGAACTTTGATGCTTGCCTTAAAAGCAGCCTGAAGGAAAAAAAAATGGGAGAAGAATATAATAAATCTGTGAAATAACATATTCATGATCTTCTAGAATAAAATTTGAGGTAAAGGCATAAATTCATAGGCAGAGTCCCTCAGATGAGTGATACTCCATTCTGAAGGGGGCAGAGACGTGTTATATATATATATATATATATATGTATGTATGTATGTATGTATGTATGTATGTATGTATGTATGTATGTATGTATAATTTGATAAACTCTCTTATTGGTTGGAAGAGAATTCAAGCCCAGTGCATTGAAATCTATTGATGCTTCACTCTTGGTGAAAAGGAGAAGAAAAAGGAGAAGGAGAACACAGTGAAGGAGAAGAGTAGACAGAGAAAAAAAGGAGAAGGTGAAAGAAGAGGAGAAGGTAGAAGGAGAAAGAGAAGAAGGGGAAAATAGACAAGGGGAAGGAGATGATAGAGAAGAAGGCAAAAAAAGGAGGAGGAAGAGGAGGAGAGAAAGAGGGGGAGGAGGAGAAGATGGAGAAGGAGAAGGAGGGGAATAGACAAGAGGAAGGAGATGATAGAGAAGGAGGAGGTGAAAAAAGGAAGAAGAGGAGGAGGAGAAAGAGAAGGAGGAGGAGAAGATAGACAAGGGGAAGAAGGGGAAAAATAGACAAGGAGAAGAAGGGGAAAATAGACAAGGGGAAGGTGATATAGAGAAGGAGAAGGCAAAAAAAGGAGGAGGAGGAGGAGGCGGAGAGAAAGAGGAGGAGGAGAAGAAGATGGAGAAGGAGAAGGAGGGGAATAGACAAAAGGAAGGAGATGATAGAGAAGGAGGAGGTGAAAAAAGGAAGAAGAGGAGGAGGAGAAAGAGAAGAGGAGGAGAAGATAGACAAGGAGAAGAAGGGAAAAATAGACAAGGAGAAGAAGGGGAAAATAGACAAGGGGAAGGTGATATAGAGAAGGAGAAGGCAAAAAAAAGAGGAGGAGGAGAAAGAAAAAGAACAAGGAGGAGGAGAATGAAAAGGAGAAGGAGGAGGAGAAAGAGAAGAAGGGGAAAATAGACAAGAGGAAGGAGATGATAGAGAAGGAGGAGGCAAAAAAAAAAGGAAGAAGAGGAGAAAGAGAAGGAGCCAATAACCTTTTTGCATCTTGAAGCAGCCTCTCCTTGACAAGAGAGCAATGCTCAAATTAGACCTTACACGATGTTGTACTGGAGTGAGTAACATGACAGCCCCGCCATTTTCTTCATTTGGGGATTATGTATGGATTCGGGGAGGGGCTCCTAAGCAATGCATAGTGTGCATGATTTATGGTACATTATTTGGAGATTAGCTATTTCATGATTAATTGTATAACAAAAGGCTTGGAAGCATTGGACATATTCCATAGGGGAATATTCATTCATGGAGATTTTATATACACACACACACACATACAGTATATGTACATATGCACATATTGAACTGAATGAGTGCTGAATAATATTCTCGAGCATAGTCGGTGGAGGATGGGGAGAACAAAAGGCAATCTTTAGCGGCAACAACAACAAACTCCAGTTACTGTGAGTAATAAGCTACAGTTGACTGAATAATGATAACTTTACGGCAAGTACAGCAATATGTAGTTTTGTCAGCTCCTGCTGTTCTGCCTATGACTGGGAAATATTAATTGGCAGCTGCAGTTTATTTCATAAGCTACTGATAATAAAGCTCAACGGCAAATAAAAGGAAGGGAAGCGAAATCAGGAACAACAGTGCGTTCAAACACTCGTTGCAATGTTCCCTCTTAGGATTGAATTCTGTACAGGTAGTTCTCGACTTACAGCAGTCTGTTTAGTGACCGTTCGGAGTTACCATGTCACTGAAAAAAACGACTTATGACCGTCTTTCACACTGACGACCATTGCAGCATCCCCAAAATAAAATCACATTCTCAACTTCATTGGATAATCCTGTTCTGCCCCAGCTCCAGATTCCCAAGGATTGTGACACACCACAATGGTCCTTATCAAAGTTATAACGTACCAAGAATAAACAAAGTCCGGCAAAGGTTGGCAACCAGCCCAGAAGACAAGATACGATAAGACACTCACTCTTTAAAAATGCTCTTTAATAATCACATGTTGTTTCCAGCAAGAAATTACTAACTGCGTGTGACTTAAATAGGTTAAGGGAGTAGCCAATTATCCTCAAGCCTTACTCTCGAGGAGACCTCCTCCTCCTGAGTAGCCACTCCTGCCTTTTGGCAGCCCTGCGTGCCCGAGCATTGAGGAGAGGCTCCTTCACTTCGCTCTCTCCACTGGAAGGAGCCTCTGGAGGTTCTGAAGGCCCTGGCTGAGTATCTGCCTCTGGCACCACATCCTCTTCAGCCTCCTTGCTGTCCGACGCGAGCACCGGCTGCGCAGGCTGCTGGCGCGACCCCACACCAGCCTCCTCGTCGTCGGGATCAGCCACGATCCGCGCAGGCTGCTGGCGGGCCACAACAAATCCAGGTTAGATATAACTAGAACTGAAATCAGTAGGAAAAGTAAATGTTGCCCAAATTAAATTCCATGAATTAGTCCTTGACTTACGACACTTCGTTTAGTGACTGTTCACAGTTACAGCGGCACTGAAAAGAGTGACTTATGACCGTCTTTCACACTTATGACCTTTGCAGTATCCCTACATTCATGTGATTTACATTTGGATGCTAGACAACTGGTTTCTATTTATGACCATTGCTGTGTCCCAGGGTCATGTGATCAGCTTTTGTGACCTTCCGACAAGCAAAATCAATGGGGAAGAGCTGGATTCACTTAACAACGGGGTTACTAATTTAACAACTGCAGTGGTTCACTTAACAAATGTGGCAAGAGAAGTCTTAAAATGGGGCAAAGTTTAACAAATTTCTCACTTAGCAACATATATTTTAGGCTCAATTGTGGTCCTAAGGCCGTGATGGCAAACCTATGGCACGCATGCCACAGGTGGCACATGGAGCCATATCTGTGGGCATGCGAGCGTTGCCCTAGCTCAGCTCCAGTGCGCATGTGTGTGCCAGCCAGCTGATTTTTGGGCCTTCTGGGCCCATCGGAAGTCAGGAAACGGTCTGTTTCCAGCCTCCGAAAGGCCTCCGAGGGAGTGGGGAAGGCTGTTTTTGCCCTCCCCAGGCTCCAAGAAAGCCTTTGGAGCCTGGGGAGAGCAAAAAACAGGCACTGGTAACCTTTTTGCCATTGTGTGCCAAAAGCAGGGGGAGGACGGGGGAATTGTGTGCGCATGCATGGGGGTGGGGTGGGGCACAGGGGGCATTGAATTATAGGTGTGGGCACGCATGCGTGCAACCCCCTGCACTCCCCCCGCTTTTGGCACGCGACAGCAAAAAGGTTAGCCTTCACTGTCTTAAGGCAAGGACTGCCTGTAGTTACTTTTCAAGAGATGGGTAGAACTTCTCAAATAATAATAATAATAATAATGAGATAATCGGAAGCAAATAAAAACACTTTTTTTGCATGGTTTCCTTATCTCCTCTGGAATAAGAGGTTCAGCTTCATTTCCCTTCAGCCTTCCCCAAGATAGGGTCTGGTGGTATTTTAGCATAGAATTATACAGCATTAAGCTTAACTGAACACAGTGAGATTTTGCTTGTGATGCATAGGGCTGCAGGATCAAAGTCAACCTTCATCCCAAGCCTTAGTGAAACCAGGCTGATCAAAGGAAAGACCTGTTCTGCTAGATCGTATAAAAGGCAGTGATTTTTTTTTTTAATGTACTTTTAAAAAGTAAATGAAGAAGACAAGGCGTTATACCAGGAGTCAGCAACCCGTGGCTCTGGAGCCGCATGTGGCTCTTTCATCCCTCTGCTGCAATTCCATCACTAGTCGGCGCCACAATTTTGAGAGGCGCTTCCGGTTGGGGGGAGGGGGAAGCATGGTGCACCAGGAGGAGACTCTATGTCAAGGGGCGGGTTTTCCAGTTGGCTCTACAATTGATAAGGATTTCGGTTAGGACAGGTAGAGGGAAAGGGATGCCGTGCTAGGAGAAGACTCTATGGTGGGGAAACCGGACTTCTAGTCGGCTCCAGAATTGAATGGGGGGCTTCCGGTTAGGGCCTCTGTGGCTCTTTGAGTGTTTAAGGTTGCCGACCCCTGCGTTATACCAATAAAAGAAAATATTTGTAGATCGGTTTGAACTGTGGGGTCCTTGGTGTTCTCTGAGCTGGGTTTTTTTTTCTTGCAAACATTTCATTACCCAACCAGGTAATAACATCAGTGCTAGTGATGTTATTGATTACTGTACCGTTACTACAAGCATTGATGATGGCACCTAGTTGGGTAACGAAATGTCTGCTAGAAAATAACCCAGCCTCAGAGAACGCAAGGATCCACACAAAGAAGCGTTTTTCTAAGTGAATATCAGCCTAGTGTCAGCCTAGATCCGTGATGGCGAACCTATGGCACGCGTGTCACAGGTGGTATGCGGAGCCATATTTGCAGGCACACGAGCGTTGCCCTAGCTCAGCTCCAGCATGCATGTGCGAGCCAGTCAGCTGATTTTTGGGCCTTCCAGGTCCACCGGAAGTTGGGAAATGGGCCGTTTCCAGCCTCCAAAGAGCCTCTGGTGGGTTGGGGAAGGCTGTTTTTGCCCTCCCCAGGCGCCAAGAAAGCCTCTGGAGCCCGGGGAGAGTGAAAAACTGGCCTATCGGTAACCTTTTTGCCATCGCGTGCCAAAAACGGGGGGGAGCACGGGGGGCATTGAATTATGGGGAGCATGACCCCCCCACTCCCCCTACTTTTGGCACGCAACAGCAAAAAGGTTAGCTATCACTGGCCTAGATTATATATTACTTTGGATTTCTTGTGGTGAACCCTTGCAGTATTCTTATATTTGAGGGACTGCCACAAAGAAGAGGGTGTGAATCTATTTTCCAGAGTACCAGAAGGCAGAAACAAGAAGTGATGGATGGAAACTAATCAAGGAGAGAGCAACGTTAGAATTAAGGACAAATTTCTTGATAGTGAAAACATTTAACCATTGAAACAGTTGCCTTCAGAAGTTGTGGATGCTCCATCATTGGAGGCTATTAAAAAGAGACTGGACAGCCATTTTCTGAAATGGTTTAGGATCTCCTGTTTGAGCTGTGGGTTGGACTAGAAGACCTTCAAGGTCCCTTCCAATTCTGTTATTCTGTTAATTCTGAATGTTGGTTCACAACGTATAAAACACAACACAACATAACGTAACATCAATAACATGGGAACTTTCCCATCTATATCTGGAGAAGCAAGGTATCAAATCTGGGCAATTTTGCATGACTGAACTATTTGGGATGGGTTTTACAAATGCTAAGCCAATCTGAATGTCTCTAACCATAAAGAAAATGAGGTTGCCATGAGCTCGGGAGTGGAGATGATTGAAGAGTTAGGACTTTATGGGTTTCAGTGAAAGAGTTATGATATGAAACTTGTAGAAGACTCGTGAAGATAGCATTGTCTGACTCTGAATTTTGTAATATAATTCCCGAAAGGTTATAAGTTATCTATGTGTCCAGTAGAAGTTAAAAAAGACTTGCTTTTTCTTTTCCAGGAATGCAAATTAAGATGAACATCTAATAAATTAATCTAATATTAAATTATTATTCAATTAAAAAGACAAGAGGGACATTTGTGAAACCGACATGCAAGAAAAATATAGTCATAGACTTTCCTGCCCAGAAGTTCTTCCTTTTCCCTAATCCCATCACGATTTCAAGGTCCAAATGAAGACCTTCAGAAACTACTGAACTTCATTATAATCCAGTGAGGAAAGCTATTATAGGAGGAGAGTTAAAGCTTAGCTTTCATCTCAATTCCATTTCCAGAGATGAATTAATTAAATGCAGGGGAGTCTGCTTCTTTGAAATCAGGTGAAATGGATTTCGTTCCAAAATGTTGAGTTTGGGATAACGAAGTTGTATGTTCTTTCATGATGTCTCAGATTCAAACTTCAGAATATCCAATCCTCTCTAAACCGGGGGTGTCCAACCTCGGCAACTTTAAGACTTGTGGACTTCAACTCCCAGAATTCTCTAGCCAGCATGGGGAATTCTGGGAGTTGAAGTCCACAAGTCTTAAAGTTACCAAGGTTGGGCATCCCTGCTCTATAGTCTAGGACTGTTTATAAATTGGACTACACATTGTGTGAAATCTGGGTAATTTTCTATTCTTCTCTCTCTCCAGCAATCTCAGGACGTTACTGAGTTTATTAATACCATTCTTGGCACGTAAGTGACAAAAAAATACGGCATTCATGCTTCGACATTAGAAATTTTAAAAAAATATGCTTATAATGGGGAAAGTTTATGCAGATCACCATGCAAAATGCAACTTGGATTCTACTTTCAGTCTTCTTACCATCTGACAGCTTCAGGAAGCAGATGCTTCAGAGGAAGGTACAATTAAAAAGAGACATACTATACCCAAGCTGGCAATGCTATACTATATCTTAGCACAATTAATTACTACATGTGATGGCGCAGTATATAGTCTGGAATAAAGAGAAATAAAAAGATCAAGGGAGAAAGCCATCTGGGCGACTTTGGGCCAATCACTAGGAGACGGTGAATTCTGTTCCTACTTTAGGCATGAAAGCTAGCTGGATGACTTTGAATCAATCACTGGGAGATGATGAGTTCTAGTCCCACCTTAAGCTTGAAAACCAGCTGGGTGACTTTGAGTCAATCACAGGAGACGGTGAATTCTAGTAACTGCTTTAGGCATGAAAGCTAGCTGGATGACTTTGAATCAATCACTGGGAGATGATGAGTTCTAATCCCACCTTAAGCTTGAAAACCAGCTGGGTGACTTTGGGCCAATCACCAGGAGAAGGTGAATTCTAGTAACTGCTTTAGGCATGAAAGCTAGCTGGATGACTTTGAATCAATCACTGGGAGATGGTGAGTTCTAGTCCCACCTTAAGCTTGAAAACCAGCTGGGTGACTTTGGGCCAATCACCAGGAGAAGGTGAATTGTAGTAACTGCTTTAGGCATGAAAGCTAGCTGGATGACTTTGAATCAATCACTGGGAGATGATGAGTTCTAGTCCCACCTTAGGCTTGAAAACCAGCTGGGTGACTTTGGGCCAATCACCAGGAGAAGGTGAATTCTAGTAACTGCTTTAGGCATGAAAGCTAGCTGGATGACTTTGAATCAATCACTGGGAGATGATGAGTTCTAATCCCACTTTAGGCATGAAAGCCAGCTGATGACTTTGGGCCAATCACCAGGAGAAGGTGAGTTCTAGTCTCACCTTAGGCATGAAAGCCAGCTGGGTGACCTTGGGCCAGTCCCTCTCTCTCAGCCCAAACCGCTTCACAGGGCTGTTGTGTGGAAAATAGAAGGACAAAGGAATATCAGGTATGTTCACCACCTCAAGTTACTTAGAAAGTAATAAAAGTGGGATTAAGAAAACCTCTAATAAAGTATCTAATAAAATAATCATTTAAGAAAGCCAACAAAATTACCGAATTATTCTTTCTCCCTACGAATTTAGGAGGTGCAGAGCAGGTTAATTTAAGTTGAATTCACAAATACTTAATTTCTTAAGAAGTAATTTGGTACCCAAAGTTGGAGAAACAGGCGCACAGATGCTGTTTTATGAATTCAAAAGAAATCGGGGAAAGAGTTCATATTGTTCCCGACTATCCTTCTCTTTTCATCCTGAAAATATTATAGTCAAAGATTTAGTGTAGCCTTAATATATTTACATACCCAGAGTTATTCTTGCCTCAGCACAATGACTTCCTAACGATCTGTTACCTATTTAAGACAGATTGCCTTTCATGGTTCACTGGATTTGACGCAGGCATTCATTCTAATCAATACAGCAGTCAATGGTGAGAATAGATTTACTTGTCTCCGAGATTCTGTTTGTTTTTCTGTACCTTTAATTGAAAAAATTTCAAGTGATTACCATCGTATGCATCGTATGGATTACAGTTTCTTTTTTCTTTTTTCTTTTTCTTTTTTTAAAAAAAACAGCAATTATGGTTAAGGGGGGGAAAAAAAGAAAAAAGAACAATACCGTAAAGAATTTTAATAACCGAAGTAAAAGATTACGAGGAAAACAAACCTTCATATGTATTGGCTAAGTCAATAGTTAGCGAACAACTTTGTAATGTGATATATGACTTTCCTCATCCCTGGCTTGTAATAACTCTCTTCGGAATTAATAGGCGGACATACAAGGAAAAAAACAACAATATACACATCAGTCTATAATTAACATTGTTAGGTTTTATTATCCAGAGCAGAAGAGCCCCCCCCCCATCCATTTTGATAACTCGCTGCCACTTTGACATTAAACCTTGAAGACTTAGTTACACAGACTTAGTTTCCTGATCTTGCTGGATCTCGTCTGCCCAGAGAATATCTTGGGTCAGTGATCGCCAATTGAGACGGATGTTCTAATGAACCTCTGAAGCATGTTCAGAACTAGGTGGAATTGTGGGTCACTGACTTTGACTGGTTTAAGATGCTCTGAACACAATCTATGTAGGCTTATTTCAGAGAAGAGCAGTGGGCCATCTCAGTTTAATCTAAATGCACAGGTTTAATCGATGGGTCTAACTAGGAAAAAACTGGCTGTTGTCTGTAGGAACACATCTCTTTTGCTGCAGAGGTCATCTAGATTCAATACTTCGCAGTCATTTCCTTCTGTTTCTAATCCTTATAATAAATGTGGAACAATTTACTCTGTTTTCATGGACTTCAGGAAGTCAATTTCAACTTTCTTTATTTGCATCCAAAAATGAAGAATGTGTCCTAAGCCAAGGTAGGCATATTCTTTTCTCTTGAAAATGTGTACCACGACCCTCATAATTGTGGGTCAAACCACTGGACGTCACCAGTTTCATATTCTTATCCCAGAGATCTAGAACTGTTTATTTATAAAAGGTAAAGGTTCCCCTCACACATATGTGCTAGTCGTTCCCGACTCTAGGGGGCGGTGTTTATCTCAGTTTCAAAGCCAAAGAGCCAGCGCTGTCCGAAGACGTCTCCATGGTCATGTGGCTGGCATGACTCAATGCCAAAGGCGCACGGAATGCTGTTACCTTCCCACTAAAGGTGGTCCCTATTTTTCTACTTGCATTTTTTATGTGCTTTCGAACGTTGGCAGAAGCTGGGACAAGTAACGGGAGCTCACCCCGTTACGTGGCACTAGGGATTCGAACCACCGAACTGCTGACCTTTCGATCGACAAGCTTAGTGTCTTTACCCACTGAGCCACCACGTCCCCTTATTTATTTGTAGATAGACCTTTTTCCAGATTCCCCATCTTCTACACCAGAGTTTCTCAATGCCGGGCACGAGAAGTTGTTTGGATTTCAATTCCCAGAAATCCCCAGCCTGGGGAATTCTGGGAATTGAAATCCACACATCTTCAAGGGTGAGAAAGGCAATTCTACACCTTTTTCTGGAACTTACACCCTACAAACCCCTGAGGTTTTATCCTCCTAACCGAAAAACATCACTGCTAAACTTTCCAACAGATCGTTAGAAAAATAAATACTTTGCTTCACTTTTAATATCATAGATCTATAAATCCAAGGGTGTTTTTCCCAGGTTGATTTGTCAGGAATGTTGAGTGTCAACACATGGAATATTTATTTTCTATTTTCTTTATTTCCCCCCTTCACGGAAACCTCTAATGGAGACAGAGGTTCAAATGAAGCCGTTGTGTTCCTGTTCATGACTTTAATAAATCTGGGACTCTCTAAATCTTCTTATTTTGGATGAAAAGCTTTGAAGTCAAACAAATGCACTGAAGGGGGGAAAAAAAGGCTCTTAAAAATAGTCAGTGAGAGTCCTGTGCTTGCAGCGAAATGAACGTGGATTTCTTTTAAAGCTGTTTTTAATAGTGGGAATTATGGAAAATTGGTACGCACCATTTATTAGGCAGAATTGCAGTCTGGCTGGTGCTCACGGTTAATAGCATTCAGGCAGATATTCTGGCAATAACCTTTAGAATTTGCTGGTCTTTTAACACATTAATCTGGCACTTGACATATACAAATAGTCCTCAATTTACAACAGTTTGTTTAGTGACGGTTCAAACTTACAACATCACTGATAAAAGTGACTTATGACCATTTTTCACAGTTATGACCACTGCAATATCTCTATGGTCATGTGATCCAAATTCAGATGCTTGGAAACTGACTCATATTTATGTCCATTGCGGTGTTCTGGGATCATGTGGTCACCTTCTGCAAACTTCTGACGAGCAAAGTCAAAAGAAAAGAAGAATTAGGGGCGACAAGATAGCAGTATTCCAGTATTTGAGGGGCTGCCACAAAGAAGAGGGAGTCAAATTATTCTCCAAAGGACCAGAAGGCAGGACAAGAAGCAATGGGTGGAAACCTATTCAAGAAGAGAAGCAACCTGGAATTAAGGAGAAACTTCCTAACAGTGAGGACAATTAACCAATGGGACAGCTTTGCCTCCAGAAAATGTGCTTCATCACTGGAGGTTTTTAAGAAGAGACTGGAAAGCCACTTGTCTGAAATGGTATAGGTTCTCCTGCTTGATCAGGGGGTTAAATTAGAACATCTCCAAGGTTCTTTCCAGCTCTGTTCTGTTCTGTTCTGTTCTACTCTACTCGACTCGACTCGACTCGACTCGACTCGACTCGACTCGACTCTACTCTACTCTACTCTACTCTACTCTATTCTATTCTATTCTATTCTATTCTATTCTATTCTATTCTATTAGAATTCTTTATTGGCCAAATGTGATTGGACAGACAAGGAATTTGTCTTGGTGCATCTGCTCTCGGTGTACATAAAAGAAAAGATACATTCGTCAAGAATCATAAGGTACAACACTTAATGATAGTCATAGGGAAATAGTCAATATAAATCTTAAGGATACCAGCAAGAAGGTTACAGTCATACAGTCATAAGTGGGAGAAGATGGGTAATAGGAACAATGAGAAGATTAATAATAATGCAGACTTAGTAAGTAGTTTGACAGTGTTGAGGGAATTATTTGTTTATTAATAGAATTATTCTACTCTACTCTACTCTACTCTACTCTACTCTACTCTACTCTACTCTACTCTACTCTACTCTACTCTACTCTAGTCAATGGGAAGCCAGGTTCGCTTAACAACCGTGTTACTAACTTAACAACTGCAGTGATTCACTTAACAGCTGTGGCAAGAAAAGTAAAATGGGGCAAAATCCATTTAATAAATGTTTCATGTAGCAACAGCAATTTTGGGCTCAATTGCGGTCATAAGTTGAGGGCTACATGTACTTTCATTCATGCAGAAAAGGAATTTGCATAGGCATATATTTATTGTGATCCGTTCCTCACTTCCTGTAAGCAAATGCTGCAACTCCAGCATCCAGAGTGAGGCTGCTCTCCCAAATCTAGATTCAATGGATGGATGCAAGATGATGATAAATTATTGCTTTGCCATGTGTCTGAGCAATTTATAGCAGAAGTCAGGTTTGATTTGCATGACACTCTTTAGCTATTAAATTCGGTTGCTCAATGCATCAGTTTAGCTCTTCTGGCACATGGCTCTTTAACTGGAGTTTCACGCTTTACCAAGCCCTCCCAACCGAAAACATCTATTTTTGACAGCAAAAAGTGGACTACAGGAAATTTAGGAAAATGGGGAGGAGTTTGTGCAAACCCGAAATGACAGCTGTTGAGGGAATTGATTGACTTGATTCCTTTCCTTTCCTTTCCTTTCCTTTCCTTTCCTTTCCTTTCCTTTCCTTTCCTTTCCTTTCCTTTCCTTTCCTTTCCTTTCCTTTTTCCTTTTTCCTTTTTCCTTTCCTTTTTCCTTTTTCCTTTTTCCTTTCCTTTCCTTTTCCTTTTCCTTTCCTTTCCTCTCCTCTCCTCTCCTTTCCTTTATTTTCCTTTCATCTCCTCTCCTCTCTCCTTTCCTTTTTCCTTTTTCCTTTTTCCTTTTTCCTTTTTCCTTTTTCCTTTTTTCTTTCCTTTCCTTTTCCCTTTCCTTTCCTCTCCTCTCCTCTCCTCTCCTCTCCTCTCCTCTCCCCTTTCCTTTCCTTTCCTTTTTCCTTTTTTCCCCTTTCCTTTCATCTCCTCTCCTCTCCTCTCCCCTCCTCTCCCCCTCCCCTCCCCTCTCCCCTTTCTTTTCCTTTCCTTTCCTTTCCTTTCCTTTCCTTTCCTTTCCTTTCCTTTCCTTTCCTTTCCTTTCCTTTCCTTTCCTTTTTATTTATTTATTTAGTTTGTCAAACATGTTTGAGATAACAGGAATAAGTGTAAGCATGAAATGAATACATAAAATGAGTACAATTAAAGGGAACATTAGGAAAGGGATGGTAGGCACGCTTGTGCTCTTATGCACGCCCCTTACAGACCTCTTAGGAATGGGGTGAGGTCAACAGTAGACAGTTTAAGGTTAAAGTTTTGGGGGTTTGGGGAAGAAAGCACAGAGTCAGGTAGTGCATTCCAGGCATTGGCCACTCTGTTGCCTTGCCTTTCCTTGCCTTTCCTTTCCTTTCCTCTCTCCTCTCCTCTCCTCTCCTCTCCTCTCCTCTCCTTCCTTCCTTATTTTTACAAAGGACTTAAGGTTGGTGAACATATCCAACACACCTTCATTCTCCTTACAACATCCCTGTGAGGCGAGTTGAGTTATGACAGAGTGACTGGCCCAAAGTCATCCAGCTGGCTTTCTAGGCAAACTTAACAAAGTGCTTTTCAAATTTATTCCATGTAGCATCTGCAAGCATCTAAGTGGTAGTCATGCAGAGAGCGAGGTGGGCTACCTGTGCTTTCACTCACCCCCTTCCCAGATAAACTATTCTTGTCCCCAATCCAACGTTTGCAGAGGATTAATCTCTCACTAGAGTTCAGTAATGCCCATCTGTAAATTTGCACAATTCATGGTCTAGACTGAACCAAAGCCATTGTAATTTACTTGCCGTTAATATATATGGTCACACCACTGGGAGATTGCCAGGTTAATAACCCAGAGCAGTTGGCCAACAAGAGATAATTTTTCGAGAGGGAGCTGGGGAGCTCTTAGTTGGAATTAGTTATCCATCAGAGCTTGGAGAGGTGATGATCCTTCAGCTGTGGAGAGGCAGACAAGGAAATGTTCATTGTGGATGCTTTGCGAGTTGAAGTGCCTGATAGCCATTTTCCTTTCCCACCCCTTTCCTGAAAACAAGGTGGAGAGTTTGCAGAAGTCTACTGCAGTAATATCCACTGCCTTTGATTTATAGTAGAATAAAAATAAATAGAATTCTTTATTGGTCAAGTGTGATTGGACACACAAGGAATTTGTCTTTGGTGCATATGCTCTCAGTGTACGTAAAAAGGCAAGATACATTCGTTAAGAATCATAAGGTACAACACTTAATGATAGTCAAAGGGTACAAATAAGCAATCGAATCATACTAGAGCCTTGGTAGTACAGGGGTTTAAGGCACCCTGTTATTAAGCTTATTAAGACCAGCTGCCTGCAATTACTGCAGGGTTCGAATCTCTCCAAGGCTCAAGGTTGACTCAGCCTTCCATCCTTTCTAAGGTAGGTGAAATGAGGATCCAGTTGTGGGGGCAATAAGCTGACTTTGTATAAATATACAAAAGGATGAAGGCTATTGCTGAGCACATTGTAAGCCGCCCTGAGTCTTCGGAGAAGGGCGGCATATAAATCAAATTAAAAAAAAAAAAACTAGGAAACAATCAATGTAAATTGTAAGGATACAAGCAACAAAGTTGCTTGTATCCTATTGCTTGGCGCATTGTAAGCCGCCCTGAGTCTCCAGAGAAGGGCGGCATATAAATCAAATAATAATAATAAAAAAGTTACAGTCATGCAACCATAAATTGGAGGAGATGGGTGATAGGAACGATGAGAAGACTAATAGTACTAGTGACACAGCCTTAGTGTATAGTTTGATAGTGTTGAGGGAATTAGTTGTTTAGCAGAGTGATGGCATTTGGGAAAAAACTGTCCTTGTGTCTAGTTGTTTTGGTGTGCAGTGCTCTATAGCGTCGTTTTGAGGGTAGGAGTTGAAACAGTTTATGTCCAGGATGTGAGGGGTCTGTAAATATTTTCACAGCCCTCTTTTTGACTCGTGCAGTATACAGGTCCTCAATGGAAGGCAGGTTGGTAGCCATTGTTTTTTCTGCAATTCTAATTATCTAATTATATAACGGAGTTGGAAGGGACCTTGGAGGTCTTCTAGTCCAACCCCTTGCATAGGCAGGAAACCCTACACCTCTTCAGACAACTGGTTATCCAATCTCTTCTTAAAAACTTCCAGCTTTGGAGCATTCACAACATCTGGAGGCAAGTTGTTCCACTGACTAATTGTTCTCACTGTCAGGAAATTTCTCCTTAGTTCTAAGTTGCTTCTCTCCTTGATTAGTTCTCACCCATTGATTCTTGTCCTGCCCTCAGGGGCTTTGGAGAATAGCTTGACTCTCTCTTCTTTGTGGCAGCCTCTGAGATATTGGAAGACTGCTATCACATCTCCCCTGGTCCTTCTTTTCACCAGATTAGACATACCCAGTTCCAACAACCGTTCTTCATGTGTTTTAGCCTCCAGTCCCCTAATCCACCAATTATAGGGGTAGCACACATACAGACACACAAAACCTTGGAATGAAATTTAGTGTTGTCGATTTGCAGGGTAGGAAATCGGTCCAGCTGCCTATTTGGTGGTTATCATTATCATTTTTAATAAGAAGAATAAGTAGGAGGTAGGTTGTTCTCACTGCTAATTGTGAGCCTCAGAGCTGAAGATCAGCTAGGAAATGTCTCCTAGAGCAGGGGTCCCCAACCTTTTGAGCCTCAGGGACCACTAAATTCATAATTTTAAATCCCATGGACCACTAATATGATCTGCCTAATGACTGGTTGGGTGGACGTGACTGGCTAGGTGGTCATGTGACTTGGTGGATGTGGCCAACTCGATGTCACTCACATTGATGGGTGCCTTGCCAGCCTCTACTCACCCCTCTCCTGCCAGTCACCCCTCGCCTGCCCTCCCGGGCTCCTTAGGGCTCCAACAGGAAGCAGTTGTTGGAGCTAAGCAGCCACCACGAGAAAGAGTTGGCAAAACAGTTGGCTCAGTTCAAATTGGATCTGACCGAGAAGGAGGCTCAGCAGAAGCACCTCACTAGGACTACGAGCATAGGCTTTCCAAGCAGAGGGAAGACCTGCGGGAGTACAAGGCCAGGTACCGGCGCCTGGAGGCTCAGTGGGCTGAGGTGGCCAAGATGCAGTCCCACTGGAACAAGGCCCTCTAGCTCCTTGCCACCAGCAGCGCTTCCCTTCAGCCTTTGCCCAAAGCTCTGCACCAGGAGGCTGAAGCAGAGCCCAAGTCGGAATTTCTGCCCCCCTCCGACCAGCACAATAAAACTCCAAAAGGGGAGACTCTCTGCAGCAACACAAACGTTCATTGCACATATCTGGCCCCAGGGCCATAGTTTGAGGACCCCTGATATAAAAAAAATGGAAATAATTTTTCTGCGGACCACCAACATTTTCTCGTGGACCACCAGTAGTCCACGGACCACCAGTTGGTGACTGCTGTCCTAGAGAATGGGGCTTTGTGCTGAGTTGGAGGCTCCTTGAGTACAGAGAACTTCTTGGTGGACCATCTGTTTGGGGCAGATGATTAATTGCTTGGTGGAAACGTTTTGTGATTTTCCTCTGGTTCTCTGGTTTTGCTCGAATACCTGTAAACGAAGCAAGCATTGCAGGGAAAAATAAAACAGGCATGTACCTCCAATAACGTCTCATCTGAACGAATCCAAATCTGAGAAGCATTGGGTTGCCTTCCAGCATGAAATGATGTCCCAGAGGGAGGTTCTCCTGCCCTTTTGTCTCCTCCATTGCTATGGGTAATGAGAAGTGACAGGTCCCAGCACGGAGGCAGCTGCAAAACCACCCTGCCTACTCCTATATTATCCTGACTTATTACATAGTAATAAATTGAACCATTCCACTTCATTATTTCGTATTTGAGGAGATTTATAGATTGTCTTGATGGCTGAAGAGGTGGTGATTAAAGGAGAAGCATACTAATAAGCGAGCTTGCACACAAAGCCATTCAATTAATGTGCAACCCAAGGGCCGTAGGACCGCTCGCTGGTAGCGAACTTTGCCCATTCAGGATTCGAACTTACAACTTCTTACGTGAAGAGAGCATGGGCAGAGACCTAGGTTAGGCATGCAGGTGGCAATTAGGGCTAACAAAACCATTCCTCTTCTCTCCTTTCTTCTGTCTCTGAGATGCTAGCAAGTGCAGTTTTTCTCTGCTCCCTCTCCTGCGGCCTCATGTTCCATATGGATTTTTTAATAAAAAAGTTGAATATATCTGGGAGAAGCTAAGATATTTCTGTACTGTGCTAGCTAGCTTTCTGGAAGGAGCTGGGAAAACGCAACAACAAGCAGGAATCAGAAAGCAATTGTTCCAGCCTCACCAAAGCCCAAATTTGGGAGTATCCACTAAGTCTCTAGAGGGACGCGGTGGCTCAGTGGCTAAGACGCTGAGCTTGTGGATCGAAAGGTCAGCAGTTCAGCAGTTCAAATCCCTAGTGCCAAGTAACAGGGTGAGCTCCCGTGACTTGTCCCAGCTTCTGCCAACCTAGCAGTTCGAAAGCATGTAAAAAATGCAAGTAGAAAAATAGGGACCACCTTTGGTGGGAAGGTAACGTTTCGCGCACCTTTGGCATTGAGTCATGCCGGCCACATGACCACGGAGACGTCTTTGGACGGCGCTGACTCTTCGGCTTTGAAACGGAGATGAGCACCACCCTCTAGAGTTGGGAACAACTAGCACATATATGCGAGGGGAACCTTTACTTTACTAAGTCTCTAACTCAATTCAGGAATCCAGATTCAACCATCCAAACAGAGAAGTCCAGTCTTTGCTTGGAACATACTTTGTGAGCCTTGGTAGCCTTGAGTTATTTGTAAAATAAACAAAACAAACACATACATACATACCTACAATATGTATTTCTTTAGACACAGGAATAGCACATTTGCAACCACAACATAAGGAGGAAAACTGAAGCCCTCTTATGGGCTGCAGATTTCATGATATTTACCCCGTTGACTGACGAATGAGATAGTTGCGACTTTGTGACCTGTTGAAGAGGCAAAGTCTAAGTACCAGAATTGGGAGTAAATCAATCAGCTTTCCTGCTTCCGTGGGCAGATGGGTTCATCAGTTAGCCACTTTCCCTCAACAGGCTATAAATTATCTATGGCTGAAGGACAGCATGTCAGCTGAGCTGCTGCCACAACTTCTCCAGAAAGATCGATGTGGCACCATAAATGGAAGCAACTCGGCTTGAGCAGAGCCACTCAACCCACCATCACCAGGTTTTAAAGGTAAAGGTTCCCCTCGCACATACGTGCTAGTCATTTCCGACTCTAGGGGGCAGTACTCATCTCCGTTTCAAAGCCGAAGAGCCAGCGCTGTCCGAAGACGTCTCCGTGGTCATGTGGCCGGCATGACTCAATGCCAAAGGTGCACGGAACGCTGTTACCTTCCCACCAAAGGTGGTCCCTATTTTTCTACTTGCATTTTTTACCTGCTTTCGAACTGCTAGGTTGGCAGAAGCTGGGACAAATAACGGGAGCTCACCCCGTTATGCGGTGCTAGGGATTCGAACCGCTGAACTGCCGACCTTTCAATCGACAAGCTCAGCGTCTTAGCCACTGAGCCGCTTCACTAAATGTTTGGTAAATACACCTAATTTTTCAGAAAGCAAAGTATGTAAAACCTCTTTCGATGGTCAAGAATGTTGCATTCTCTCTCCAGTTCTGGTTAAGAAATGAGAAAGGTTATCATTCAATCAACGACTTGCCCCAGAGTATTTCAATTCATTACAAACAAATAAAAATAAAATCATACTTTCAATTTCATTGGATAATCCAGATTAGAGCCTTGGTAGTACAGTGATCTAAGGCACCCTGTTATTAAGCTGGTTATTAAGACCAGCTGCCTGCAATTACTGCAGGTTCGAATCTCGCCAGGCTCAAGGTTGACTCAGCCTTCCATCCTTTCTAAGGTAGGTAAATTGAGGACCCAGTTTGTGGGGGCAATAAGCTGACTTTGTATAAATATACAAAAGGATGAAGGCTATTGCTTAGCACATTGTAAGCCGCCCTGAGTCTCCGGAGAAGGGCGGCATATAAATCAGAAATAAAATAAAAAATAAAATCTAACTAAAACTAACTTAACTAAAACCGAAATCAGTAGGGAAAATAAACGTTGCTCAAATTAAATGCCATGAATTAGTCCTTGACTTACGGCACTTCGTTTAGTGACTGTTCACATGGCACTGGAAAGAATGACTTATGACCGTCTTTCACCCTTATGTCCATTGCAACGTCCTGAGGTCACGTGATGCTCTTTTGCGACCTTCTGACGAGCAAAGTCAGCGGGGAAGCCAGGTTCACTTAACAACCGTGTTCCTAACTTAACAACGGCAGGGATACAGTTATAACAACCGTGGCAAGAAAAATCGTAAAATGGGGCAAAACCAGTGGTTAAATGTGAAATTTGTTACTAGCGGTTCTGTGGGCGTGGCTTGGTGATGGGTAATATGACTGAGTGGGCATGGCCAACTTTTTTTTTTTTTTAACTTTTAAAACCATTTTTTCTACAACCTCTTCAGCTGAAGAGGTTGTAAAAAAAAGGGCTTTTAAAGTCTCTGACGATCCCAGCTGACTTGCCTGATCGGCAGAGGCTTTTTTTTCCTTTTAAAAACATTTTTTCTACAACCTCTTCAGCTGAAGGGGTTGTAGAAAAAATGCTATTAAAAGCCTCTGACGATCCCAGCTGACTTGCCTGATCGGCAGAGGCTTTTTTTTCCTTTTAAAAACATTTTTTCTACAACCTCTTTGGC
Source organism: Pantherophis guttatus (assembly GCF_059756535.1). NCBI lineage: Eukaryota > Metazoa > Chordata > Lepidosauria > Squamata > Colubridae > Pantherophis > Pantherophis guttatus. Next base: position 25,357,106 of record NC_142071.1, on the reverse strand, counting down.
TGAAGAGGTTGTAGAAAAAATGCTTTTAAAAGCCTCTGATGATCCCAGCTGAGCCGTGCGATCATCAGAGGCATTTTTTTTTTTTTTACTTTTAAAAGCACTTTTTGGGCCAAAGAGGTTGTAGAAGAAATGCTTTTAAAAATTAAAAAAAAAAAAGCCTCTGATGATTGCACGGCTCAGCTGGGCAATGGGGGGGGGAGGGCAGGGATTTTTGCTACCGGTTCTCCAAACCACCCACCTCCATCGCTACCAGTTCGGGCGATCCGGTCCGAACCAGGAACATTTCACCTCTGGGCAAAACTCACTGAAATGTCCCGCTTAGCAACAGAAATTTTGGGTTTAATTGTGGTCCTCATGTAATGGACTTCCTGTATTGTACGTCAAGCTTGACTGACTTTGGCTTCAACATCATTATTTTTGAGATAATTAGTATAGGATTAACACACATGCACACGCTTTGTTTCTTTCTCGTCCCATGAATTCACTCCGGCTTGCACAGAAATCTAGATTTTCAAGTTTAATTAGGAGAATGCCAAAATTAATGTTGGGATGAATCAAAGAATCTGCCGTAGGCTTTAGTCCTGAATTAAAGGAAGCTTAGGTAATGATTCAACCGTTTTATTTTGCTCATGCAAATGATTGCATCAACACGCTTTTGTGTGCCTATATGTGTGTGCTTTTACCCATGTCCCCATGAGCTACAGATAGAAAGAATCACACAACAGGAATCTTAATGCTCTCACACAATTATTGTTCAGCGTTGGACAGACAAACAAATGAACTGTTCTGTGATCAGCAGAATTGGGGAATAGAAATTAGTCGCTGTAGCGATGATGATGGTAATGAATTATGACTTCTGTTTGTTGAAATGTTGATTGTGTGTCCGTGATTTTGTTTCTTTTGTGCCTTCTTTTATAATTTTGTCTATTCTTCTTTGGGTTTTTTTTTTATTTAGTTAATAACTTTAATTTAATAAAAAAAAAAGTGAGGTAGAGAGTCCTTAATTTATAACAGAACTTTCTTCCCGATTTAAACCGAGCGGAAAAATAGAACTTTTCCCCCCAAGTGAATAGTTTGTCCCTGTATTTTGATACCGTTTTCTTCATTTAGTGAGGTCTTTCAGTTTTCCAAAACTGTCAATCAAATATCTTTATAGGAGAAGTGAGAAGGAACCACACGAACCTAGGTTAAAGGCCTGACAACTGCAGTCCATAGATATGACAGGAGCCTTGAATATTGAAAGAACCTGAAGCATTATTGTTTGGAATATCATAATTCACAGGAGATCTCTCCCATCTCCAGCCTTGCTAATACATCACTGAATAGAGGCAGGCAAGTAAGCATTTTAATACGAAATATAACTTAGCCATTGACTTCTGTCAATTTTCCCAATTCTGTTCATTGTCCTTGAGAGAGGGATTGACAGAATGCAAATCCTCCCTTAAAGGGGGGATAAATATTGGCTGGTAAAATAAGAAGCTTATAAGAGCTTTCTTAGGTAGGGCTATTACTCTGAATCAGACCAATGATCATTGATCAAAGCCCCTTTTTTAAAAAAAGATTTGTTTATCCTTTATATCTATACAAACCTGTTTTTTTAATGAATAACTCAAAGTGGGAAACATACCCAATGCACCTTCCTCCTCCTATTTTCTCCACAATAACCACCCCATAATAACCACAATACCTTCTGAGGGAGGTTGGGCTGAAAGTAGGTGAGTCACCCAGCTAGCCTTCATGCCAAAGGTAGGACTAGAACTCTCGGTCTCCTGGTGATTGGCCCAAAGTCACTCAGCCAGCTTTCATGCCTAAAACGGGACTAGAACTTTCAATCTCCTGGTGATTGGCCCAAAGTTACCCAGCCAGCTTTCATGCATAAGGCAGGACTAGAACTCACTGTCTCCTGGTAATTGGCCCAAAGTCACCCAGCCAGCTTTCATGCCTATGTGGACTAGAATTCACTGTCTCCTGGTAATTGGCCCAAAGTTATCCAGTCAGCTTTCATGCCTAAAACGGGACTAGAACTCACTGACTCCTGGTAATTGGCCCAAAGTCACCCAGCCAGCTTTCATGCCTATGTGGACTAGAACTCACTGTCTCCTGGTAATTGGCCCAAAGTTATCCAGTCAGCTTTCATGCCTAAAATGGAACTAGAACTCTCAATCTCCTGGTGATTGGCCCAAAGTTACCCAGCCAGCTTTCATACATAAGGCAGGACTAGAACTCACTGTCTCCTGGTAATTGGCCCAAAGTCACCCAGCCAGCTTTCATGCCTAAAATGGGACTAGAACTCTCAATCTTCTGGTGATTGGCCCAAAATCACCCAGCCAGTTTTCATGCGTAAGGCAGGACTAGAACTCACTGCCTCATGGTGCTTGGCCCAAAGTCTCCCATCCAGCTTTCATGCGTAAGGCGGGACTAGAACTCACAGTCTCCTGGCAATTGGCCCAAACTCACCCAAAGTTGCAGAAGTTTTCTTAGGAAACCTGTTAAATGGCACATTGTTGTGCTTTTGAGCATTGTACTTTTTCTCCCTCAGATTTTGGACATCCTAACTTCGGAAAGCCTCAGCATTCCAAGTTCAGTGATCAATCTATCTCTGCTCCGAAGGCTGCAGGATTGCAACCAACCAGTTTTTTTTATAGAAAGCTTGGTCCACTTCCTCAGGCGTGAGCCAAACTCTTTGTTAATCCCCCAAGTGCTACCCTGTTCCCGGCAATGGATAATTTGCTAATGTTTGTGGCATTCTTGGCAAGCCCTGGGTTCTAATTGGCATTATCCGTAGCTACCCTGAAACATTTTGAAAGCGCTCAGGAGGTTAAACGGGTTCACATAGAAACTGGCTGTCTTGGCAAGCCTCCATCCTTTATTTATTCATTTGCTTACAACTGTATTGATTTTTAAAATGAAAAACATAAGCAAAAGACATAACCACCACTGTATTACTTTAGAAACGTCCATTAATAATAGGCGTATTGACAAAACTGACAAGGGGAATTAAAAAAAACAAACAGCTGGGCCATTCAATTGTTCGCGTAGAGAGTTTGCAAAACTGAAAAGTAGGCAGGGCTCCTGAACCCCTCTTAGATTTTAGCGATTGAAGGATTACCTCAGTGGTGAAATCCTGCTGGTTCTGTCCGGATCGCACGAACTGGTAGCGGCGGCGGTGCATGGTTTAGCGAACTGGTAGCGGTGGCAGCACGAGGCTCCGCCCACCTGCCCGGACGTCGTTACTTCCTCGTTTTAACCAGGAAGTAACCTGTTTTTGACTCTCTGCTCATGAACAGAAGGCTTTGCGCATGTAGAGAGGGTCAAAAATCAGATGTGACGATGGCGTGCGTGCAAGCAGAGTGACCGGAGGATGTGCAGCACGCGCATTTCCAAACCGGTAGGGAAGGTAAGTAGATTTCACCCCTGGATTACCTCTATTATCCCAGAGGCTCATCGCTTAAATAAAAGTGATATTAGACTTTCAAAGAAAGTCTTTTTCAGATCTCAAGAAACTGTTCCAATGACTAACCCAGATCTGTCCTTCAAGTATCTGGAAAGTGGCTATTAATTTTGTTTTTATGGTTTTCTTCATCAGGCTAAATTTACTGTATTATCCCTACATTTTACTGGCACTACTGGGAGAGAAATGAACGACACCAGTTAGTGCAATTTTTCTGCTGGTTAGAGAACATGTTAAAGGAACTACGTGGCTCTGAATCCTCTAAACCCCCCAAAATCTTCTTCAAAGACCGAAGAGCAGTCAGGCTGGTAGAAATTTTTTTATTACTTGCAATCAGGAGATTTGGAAGGGGAAATATCTTCCCCAGCTGCGTTCTTCTGTCTCTGATTGAAGAAAGGAAGAAAGAGAGGAGATATTTTGCGTCTTGGATGCTCCTCGGAGAATCTCAGGATTATATCCGTAGAGCAGAACTCATAAATCATGTGAGACTTTTTTTTTAGTTTCCAGCTTTTCTCAAACTTTTACTTGGTAACTCGGCGATGATTTGAAAACAAGAAAACACAGAAGCCTCACATCTTGTGATAGAAAATGAGGAATTGTGGCAGCAGAAGCACCATTATTTTTAATTGAAAAAAAAAAATCCCCAAAGCAGAAATTCAAAAAGTTCCTTTAAAGAGACACTAACACACACACGCACAAAAGTATGACTCCCACCCTCTTGGCTATCATAGTTAGATGCCAAAATCAAGAACAAGAACAAGTCTTTATCTACATACTATTAAAACTGTCATTGACATGACCTTTATCTGAGCGAAATGGTGCATCATAGGACAACAATTTTCCAAACAAGGTATCTCAAATAGGCTGATTTACAAAAGGTGTCCAAAATCTGGGACTCAGGACTCTTGAGGGAATGAAATTTGGGAACATTGTGACTGCTTTAGTGATACTGGTGGCTGCTGCGCTGCTGTGGTCATGTGCTCTTCATTTTTAAATTTCTGTAACAGTTTCCCAGGCAGTCTAGCAATCCCTTGCTTTCTGCCCCACCCAGCAGCAGCCACTTATCAGGAAGGAAAGAAGGAAGGAAGATTCCTGGTGCTCCCTGCGACTTCCCACAAGGAAATTTAATGGGGAAGCTGGCAGGAAGTCAGAAGTCACTCCCACACCATTTCATTTTTGCCCACCTATGGTCATTCTGTTTTTCTGTTTAGATAAGAAAATATCTTTGAAGTGATGACCCAATGGCAGTGGATTCAAATTTTTTTCAGTACCGGTTCTGTGGGCGTGGCTTGGTGGATGTGGCATGGCATGGCTTGGTGGGTGTGGCATGGTGGGTGTGGCAGAGGAAAGATAGTGTAAAATCTCCATTCCCATCCCACTCCAGGGGAAGGATACTGTAAAACCTCCATTCCCACCCCACTCCAGGGGAAGGATACTGTAAAACCTCCATTCCCACCCCACTCCAGGGGAAGGTTACTATAAAATTTCCATTCCCTCCCCACTCCAGGGGAAGGTTGTTAGATCAGGCGCAGGAAATGAAGACGTGACCAGCTCGATACATTTAGTAACTTTATTAGCTACAAAAAGACAAGACAAGACTGCCCGTGCGCTGCTGGAGCTCTCCTTATATTCGCTCCGGCAGTCGCACCGCCCCTGACAGGGATTCAAACTTTCCCGCCCGATGGCTGGCAGCCAATCCAGGCGGATGTCCTTATAAGGACATAACAAAGGTTACTGCAAAATCCCCACTTCCTGCCGATCAGCTGGGACTCGGCAGGCAGAGAATAGATGGGGGCGGGGTCAGCCAGAGGTGGTATTTACCGTTTCTCCGAACTACTCAAAATTTCCGCTACCGGTTCTCCAGAACTGGTCAGAACCTGCTGAATACCACCTCTGCCAAATGGGGTTGTCTAGTTGCGATAAAAAAATCAGCCAAGCTCAGAATAAAACAAGTAAAATGAATACAATACTGTTTACTCAATCTATAAAATTAATCTTTGGTCTGTAAAAATCCAGATAACCACTAAAGGGCAACAATTTCTTCGGTCAAACAGTGCATATTGTGGGGGCTGGTTGATCCCCGATTGATGAGTTTCCTTTTAACTCAATGAAAAGTACCAATTGCAAAAAATTTTCTCTACCAGACTAAACGTCATTTGCCCTGTCTATCTAGTGTTTGCTTCCCTATTCCATATTTAGCAACATTGATTTGTCAGCAAGATAATATTAGGAAGACAATAAGACTATTTCTGTTTATAGCAACATCCTCTATGTCTCTGAATGACTAAATGGAACACTTTGATTCCATTTGTTTTCTTGAATCTGAATCAAGTGTAATACATCAGCCAAGGCAAATAATAATGTTTGTCTTCCTCCACCTCTTTCTCCTCCTCCTCCTCCTCCTCCTCCTCCTCCTCCTCCTCCTCCTCCTCCTCCTCCTCCTCCTCCTCCTCCTCCTCCTCCTCCTCTTCCTCCTCCCTGTTAACATTAGTTCTTGAAAACATTTAGCCTTGTAAAATAACTGACCGAAAACAAGAAACCTTTTTAAGGGAAAGAAGAATTCTACGTCATTCTTCAACATCACATCTGGAAATAGGTTTGAATCTCCAACTTCCCTAGGCTTTCTCTACCGTATCTTCTGATAGTAAGTTAAGATACTATGTGTTCTTTTCTTCCCCAAAAAACACCACTCTCCTCCGCAAGTCTTTGAAGTTTTTAATACAAGAAACAAAATTAGGGTCCAACAAATTACAGTTTCTCTTTAGACTTGGAAAACATTAAAGGTAAAGGTAAAGTTGTGGCCGCTGCCACAACTTCTCCAGAAAGATTGATGTGGCCCCATAAATGGAAGCAACTTGGCTTGAGCGAAGCCACTCAACCCATCATCACCAGGTTTTAAAGGTAAAGGTTCCCCTCGCACATATGTGCTAGTCATTCCCAATACTAGGGAGCGCGGCCCATCTCCGTTTCAAAGCCGAAGAGCCAGCGCTGTCCGAAGAAGTCTCCGTGGTCATGTGGCCGGCATGACTAAATGGCAAAGGCGCATGGAACACTGTTCCCTTCCCACCAAAGGGGGTCCCTATTTTTCTACTTGCATTTTTTACCTGCTCTCAAACTGCTAGGTTGGCAGAAGCTGGGACAAGTAACGGGAGCTCACCCCGTTACGCGGCACTAGGGATTCGAACCGCCGAACTGCCAATCTTTCAATCGACAAGCTCAGCGTCTTAGCTGCTGAGCCACCGCGTCCCTGTAATCCCAGTGGGGATCCACAGCACTGTTATAACAGTCTTAGCCACTGAGCCACCCCATCCCTAGTGGAAAACATTACTGACCAGTTATGTGGTGGTCGTAGTCTGTTATCTTTCCTTGTATAGACATAGAATAACTGATTTAAGAGAATAACAGAGTAATGGAATAATAGAATTGGAAAGACCTTGGAGGTCTTCATCCAACCCTTGCTCAAGAAGGAGACCCTCTACCATTGTAGACAAATGTTTGACCAATCTCTTCTTAAAAACTTCCAGTGATGGAGCACCTACAAGTAACTGGAGGCAAGTTGTTCCACTGACTAATTGTTCTAATTATCAGGAAATTTCTCCTTAGTTCTAAGTTGCTTCTCTCCTTGGTTAGTTTCCACCCATTGCTTCTTGTCCTGCCCTCAGGTGCTTTGGAGAATAGCTTGACTCCCTCTTCTTTGTAGCAACCCCTGAGATATCAGAAGACTACTATCACGTCACCTCTAGTCCTTCTTTTCATTAAACTAGACATACCCAATTTCTGCAACCGTTCTTTGTATGTTTTAGCCTCCAGTCTCCTAAAGTAAATTTAAGTAACAGTAAAGCAAATGCAGGTTGAATGTTAGGAAGAAATCCTAACAAACAAAAGAACATTGCAATACTAGAGCAAATTATTTGTGCAAGTTCATCACAAAGTCCATCTTCCACCATTTCTTCAAAGTCAATAAAACCAGCAAGACTTCTGGAGTTGTTGCTGGTTTATTTTTTCATTTTTTTTTGCGGTTGCTACAAGAAATGCAGCACCTTAATGTTTGCGATGGCATATTAGCAAGCTCTGAAGTCATTCTTGGAGTAAGCATAAATGAGAACGTTTACTAATTCAATTATTAATACTCAATCTACGTTCCCTACAGACTGTTTATTTCAGCATCTCTCCGAATTATACAAGGCTTTTTCAAAGCATCATTCATGCATGAATGGCTCCAGACTTTAAAGGAAATACAGATGATATTAGTCAGACCATAAACCTGTTGTCCCTAGATACTAATGTCATGGAGATTCATAATTCTCTGCTTGTTTTCTTACAAAATACGTTGATTTCATAACACTTGTTTCTAATACAAGGTGAGCATTACAACTTCACACCTCCAATATGCATCTGTTGTAACACACTATTTCTTCCTTAGATTGTTTCATCAATGGCATTTAAGCTACAAGTAGATCTGCTCCCTTACCTGATTATAGCTGTGGGAGGCAACCAATTTTCTCCTTCAGGCTCTTTGTTCCTTGTTTTGTGAGCCATTACCGCATTATAAGGCCCCAAATATAATTTTTCAAGGACGGTCGACTTCTATCAAATCCCTAGAGAAAAAATTGCCATTCTTGGGGTTCCTAATGCTGGAGAATTTAAAAGGTAGGAACTTTTACAAAAAGGAAGATAGGGAAAGATACAGGTGGTCCTTGACTTATGACTACAACTGAGGACCAAAATTTCTGTTGCTAAGTGAGAAATCTGTTAAGTGAATTTTGCCCCATTTTATGACCTTTATTGCAGGGGTGAAATGCTCCTGGTTCGGACCGGATCGCCCGGTCCAGTAGCGATGGCGGTGGGTGGTTCAGAGAACCGGTAACAGAAATTTTGAGTGGTTCGGAGAACCGGTAGCGGAAATTTTGAGTGGTTTGGAGAACCGGTAGCGCAAATTTTGAGTGGTTCGGAGAACCGGTAGTGGAAATTTTGAGCAGTTCGGAGAACCAGTAGCGGAAATTTTGAGTGGTTCAGAGAACCGGTAGCGGAAATTTTGAGTGGTTCAGAGAACTGGCAAATACCACCTCTGGCTGGCCCCAGAGAGGGGTGAGAATGGAGATTTTGCAGTATCCTTCCCCTGCTACGCCCACCAAGCCACACCAGGTTCACCAAGCCACGGCCACAGAACCGGTAGTAAAAAAAAAAAATTGGATTTCACCACTGGGTAGCCTCCGTGTCGACACTTTCCCTTTCCGGGTTATAATTTCATTCTAGGCTCTTCAAGGAACGGGAGACACCCTGTCAGGAGGTAGATAACCTTCTCACTGAAACAAAAATTACACAGAAGCGGTTCACCGTTTTATGGCTAGATAATTCTCCAGCAATGAAGTAAGTAAAGGTAAAGGTTCCCCTCGCACATATGTGCTAGTCGTTCCTGACTCTAGGGGGCGGTGCTCATCTCTATTTCAAAGCCGAAGAGCCAGCGCTGTCCGGTCATGTGGCCGGCATGACTCAACGCCAAAGGCGCATGGAACGCTGTTACTTTCCCACCAAAGGCGGTCCCTATTTTTCTACTTGCATTTTTAATGTGCTTTTGAACTGCTAGGCTGGTAGAAGCTGGGACACGTAATGGGAGCTCACCCCGTTATGCGGTGCTGGGGATTCGAACTGCTGAACTGCCGACCTTTCGATCAACAAGCTCAGCATCTTAGCCACTGAGCCACCACGTCCCCCAATGAACAATGAACAGTGAAGCAGTCCTGTCATTAACCAAAAAATGCTGTGAAAGCGGGGAAACCCAGCATCCAATCTTTCTATGGATTAAGAGATGAGAACATATTTAAGTATCTCAATTCCATCTGTTTCCAGTTTGTTTCTCAGCCCAGTTCTCAGAGAGAGAGAAAGAGAGAGAGAGAGAGAGAGATCTTCATGCATTTTGTTAACTACTTAATCTGATGAAAGCAGAATTGCTTCTAAAATTTTTATCTAAGGAGTTAGGAGATAAAATGCACGTAAATCTTGTTCGTAAAAATACGGGGCTCTTAAATTCACTCTGTTACGCTTTAAGGCGGCCGAGGGGTGGATTTGAGCGAGACCGATGCAAGAGAGATGCACAAAGCATGTCACAGAGATGGGTGCAGTTAGTTCGTTGAAGGAGGGAGACAATTCACTCTGCCACATTGCGGCACTTCACGTCACTCCACCGCAGATAATGGAAGCCTCTTCGAGCTATTGGAGTTGCTGGATGAGGTCTTTGGAGTGACACGAAGAGAAACAATGCAATTCCCCCCTTTTCTGACGTGTGGAGAGTTGGTGAAGAGCTCTGAAGCACCATCGACGCAAAGCACACTTTTAATGCTTTGCAAAGCCTTAATTGCATAGCTCTGTCTTTCTGTTTTTGACGGCCATTCATGCTTCCATGAGATGCCACAATGTGTTTATTTATTTGCATCCCACCTTTATTTTATTCTTTTACAAATAAATCAAAATGGCAAACATATCCAAACACATTCCTCCTCTTGTTTTCCCAAGTCGGTGAAGTGAGTTGGGCTGAGACAGAAAGACTGGCCCAAAGTCACCAGCTGGCTTTCATGCTAGAACTCACAGTCTCCTGGTGATTGGCCCAGAGTCAGCCAGCCAGCCAGCCAGCTTTCATACCTCAGGCAGGACTAGAATTCACGGTCTCCTGGTGATTGGCCCAAAGTCATTCAGCTGACTTTCATGCCTAAAAGCAGGACTAGAACTCACGGTCTCCTGTTGATTGGCCCAAAGTCAGCCAGCTGGCTTCCATATCTCAGGCAGGACTAGAACTCACGATCTCCTGGCGATTGGCCCAAAGTCATTCAGCCGACTTTCATGCCTAAAAGCAGGAATAGAACTCACGGTCTCCTGCTTATTGGCCCAAAGTCATCCATCCGACCTTCATGCCTAAAAGTAGAACTAGAACTCACGGTCTCCTGGTGATTGGCCCAAAGTCACCCAGCTGACTTTCATGCCTAAAAGCAGGACTAAAACTCACGGTCTCCTGGTGATTGGCCCAAAGTCACCCAGCTGACTTTCATGCCTAAAAGCAGGAATAGAACTCATGGTCTCCTGGTGATTGGCCCAAAGTCAGCCAGCTGGCTTCCATATCTCAGGCAGGACTAGAACTCACGATCTCCTGGCGATTGGCTCAAAGTCATTCAGCCGATTTTCATGCCTAAAAGCAGGACTAGAACTCACGGTCTCCTGATGATTGGCCCAAAATAATCCAATTGACTTTCATGGTTAAGGTGGAATTACAATTCAGTCTCCCATTTTCTAGCCTGGTGCCTTTGACCATTGGACTAAACGGGCCGAAATGAGGTTGAGTGGTTTGAATGAAGGTCCTTTAAGGATGGGAAGTGGCACAGTCATGCTACCCTTGGCAAATGGTAATGGCAGATGTGCTGCCATTGCTGCCGTAGATACCAATGATACCAGTGTAGATATGCTACCATTTAAAGACATCTGATTTAAAGGCTTTTGAAGGACACTCATTTTTGTTAGCGATGGAATATTTTTTTTTTCTACAAGTAAGCTAGCTAGATTTTACCCAGATCAGTTGCTCTCTTTCTGATTTGTGTGTGTGTGTGCGCGTGCATTTGTGTCTAGGGGAGAGAGAGAGAAAGAGAGAGAAGAGAAAAAAGAGAGAAGGGAGAAGGGAGAGACACACGATGTGTGACCATGCATCAATATAGCCAGATGCTAGTCCAAGCATAGATTGTATGCATCCAAGAGGCATTTCTACGAACAGAACAGAACAGAACAGAACAAATATTGGAATGAAGAAGAAAATAGAATAAAGGGTAGGACAGGACAGGACAGGACAGGACAGAACAGAACAGAACAAATATTGGAATGAAGAAGAGAATAGAATAAAGGGTAGGACAGGACAGGACAGGACAGGACAGAACAGAACAGAACAAATATTGGAATGAAGAAGAGAATAGAATAAAGGACAGGACAGGACAGAATATTTGGCCAAGTGTGATTAGACAGACAAGGAATTTAGTTACAAATATTATTTAAAATCACTTTAACTTTCATTAAGCACTCTAACCTTTCTTCACAAGCCAGGTAATATCTGTTTCATGTAACTATCTTGGAGATTAACAAGAGTTTGGTGTTTGGAATGTACAAACAGATTCATTTCCAATCTGTATTATTGCATATTCACTTGTAAATCAACAGTATTCTGTTTCTGCTGGAATCTGTGGGTGGATTGGTGATTACAATATCTATAAACAGACACCCCCATACACATATTCTCTCCCTCCCTTCCTCCCTCCCTCCCTCTCTCTCCCTTCCTCCCTCTCTCTCTCTCTCACACACACACAAAGAGCAATAGTACATGGGAATGACCTTGGAAGATGTTTCCCAGCCCCTGTATGGGGTGTGAGATTTTGATATCCTTGCATGAGATAAGGACACTGAAATTTCATCAGATTTGTAGATTGTGTTTGTGTAAGTTTCAGCTTTTTCAAATAGAACAGACAGAGTCTGGTTTATTTGGAAACACTCGCACACAAACCTCACAATCTTATGGGGGTTTAGGATAACTTGTGAGTATCCTGGACTCTTCTCAGGAAATCACCACCCATTTTTATTGTACTACTACTATTACTAATAGTAATACTACTAGTAGGGCAAGTGTGCGAGTGTCAGCCTTCCCTAGTAAATCAGACTCTGTCTGATCTACTTGAAAAAGCTGACACTCACTACTGTAGTAGTAGTAGTAGTAGTAGTAGTAGTAATAGGGTAGTAGCAGTGGTGAAATTCAAAATTTTTTACTACTGGTTCTGTGGGCATGGCTTGGTGGGTGTGGTGTGGCTTGGTGGGAGTGGCAGGGGAAGGATTCTGCAAAATCTCCATTCCCACCCCACTCCAGGGGAAGGATACTGCAAAATCTCCATTCCCACCCCACTCTGAGGCCAGCCAGAGATGGTATTTGCCGGTTCTCTGAACTACTCAAAACTTCCACTACTGGTTCTCCAGAACCTGTTAGAACCTGTTGGATTTCACCCCTGGGTAGTAGTACGGTAGTAATTATAATTTATTTATGCACACCTTCATGCAAAATTGCAGGATGGGGGTTGGCGCCACTAAGCATGGTTGACCTTAAATTATTCGACATTTGTTGATTTAGGCCTTGTGTTGCTGTGTGAACAGCCAAATGATCTTGATTGAACTAACTATGGATTTAATGCCACGTGAGAAGCTACCCACTGTGTACAATCTCAGAATGCTATCCCAGGATCCTTCACGATATTTCAAGAAATGCTAGCATGCACGTCTTTGATGTGCCACCACATAACTGGGGCGGGGCGGGCTTCAAAAATTTTAGCAAGGGCTTCTCTGCCCGGTTGCTGGGTGGGTGTGGCTATGGTGGGCGTAGCCTGGTCGGCCTCCTGCACCACGGTGGGGTGGTGGTGGTCGTTTTTGCCCTCCCCAGGCTCAGGAGGTTTTCCTTGCGCCTCCGGAAGGGTGAAAACGGCCTCCCCAGGCTCCGGAGGCCCTCTGGAGGCCGGAAATGGGTCTTACCAAACTTCCTTTAGGTCTGTTTTTCACCCTTCCTGAGCTCCGGGCATGCCCTGCACTTACCTGCATCCAAAACGGGCCGCGTGGGGACTCCTGGGAGGAGCGGAGCATGGTGGGCAGGACCAGCCAGGAGTGGGATTCAGGGGTTCTCCGAACTGCACAGAATCTTAGCTAGAGGTTCTCCCAAACCCCTGCGAACCCCCAGCCGCCCACCCCTGAACTGGGGGCATCACAACACACCCACAACACATTGGCCCTGTTAGAAGAAATACAGAATCAGTTTTTAGCTTCTGCACGTGGTAGAAATATTGTAAGTTTAATTCATTCATCATTTAGATTTGCTGGAAGACACCTTACCTGTATTTGATCCCGGAAGTTATCCATGCCCATTTTGCTTTGTAACAGAACTAGATCTGGAAGCTAGATAAGGAAAAAAAGAACAATTTAAGTAACGCTCGTCATTTTTTTTTTATTTATTTAAAAAAAAGACAGCTTGTGTTATGAGGGTTACAACTATCCACGTTGCATTGATTGGCATTGGAAAAAAGCACGAAATATATTCAGCTGAGCTGATTTGCAATAAAATTATTAGAGTTGGAAGGGGCGGAGTTAACCACCAGCTTTTTTTTTAAAAAAAGTGCCACATTAAAATCACAACAGCTAACAAGTATCCTGCCCGTCACAGCTCTGAATAATCATCCTTTTGGCTTCTGAATATTGCAAAGTTATTTTGCAAGTAATAAAACATATGGGCGAACTGACACACGAGTCAACAGCATGATTCTCCTTTTTAGTCAAAGGATAACTGAGAAACTGTTATCCAATCAGGCTTCCCCAGTGTTAGACTCTTGCGATGAGAACGAAGTTACGCGTCGTTTGCACTTCATTCCCACCAAGAAATGATGCCTGGAGCTGAGGATGGATGGGAAAGCAAAAGTGGAGTAATCAGAAGGGAGAATTTTGATTGGTGGAGGTGGGAACGAGAGACAGCGATGAGGTGGATGCAAAGGATTGACTCAATTCGCTTCCACCCTTCTTGATTTTTTTTTCTTTCTTTCTTTCCACAAGGTTCTTAATAGGTTCCTGTTCTTGTGATTCGCACTCTGACACACAAATTAAAGATGAGAAAGGGAAAGTCACAAATCGCTCTTTGGTGTGCTGTTCACATGAAAGGCAGGAGCGAGGGAAGCCCTTGGCTACTTGCCTGTGGAAGAATTCCACTTGCAAAACTCACCGTGGGCATAGAGCCAGTTTGGTCTAACGGTTACTTTATCAGGATAGAAACCAGGAAACAGGGAATTCTAGTCCAGTCATAGGCAAGAAAGCTGGCTGGATGACTTTGGGCGGGAGGAGACAGTGAGTTCTAGTCCTGTTTTAGGCATGAAACCCGGCTGGATGACTTTGGGCCAATCACCAGGAGGCAGTGAGTTCTAGTCCTGTTTTAGGCATGAAAGCCAGCTGGATGACTTTGGGTCAATCACCAGGAGACAGTGAGTTCTAGTCTTGTCTTAGGCATGAAAGCCAGCTGGGTGACTTTGGGCCAATCACCAGGAGACAGTGAGTTCTAGTCCTGTTTTAGGCATGAAAGCCGGCTGGGTGACTTTGGGCCAGTCACCAGGAGACAGTGAGTTCTAGTCCTGTTTTAGGCATGAAAGCCAGCTGGATGACTTTGGGTCAATCACCAGGAGACAGTGAGTTCTAGTCCTGTCTTAGGCATGAAAGCCAGCTTGGTGACTTTGGGCCAATCACCAGGAGACAGTGAGTTCTAGTCCTGTTTTAGGCATGAAAGCCGGCTGGGTGACTTTGGGCCAGTCACCAGGAGACAGTGAGTTCTAGTCCTGTTTTAGGCATGAAACCTGGCTGGGTGACTTTGAGTCAATCACCAGGAGACAGTGAATTCTAGTTCTGCCTGAGGCATGAAAGCCGGCTGGGTGACTTTGGGCCAATCACCAGGAGACAGTGAGTTCTAGTCCTGTTTTAGGCATGAAAGCTGGCTGAGTGACTTTGAGTCAATCACCAGGAGACAGTGAGTTCTAGTCCTGTTTTAGGCATGAAAGCCAGCTGGGTGACTTGTAGCCCGGTCATTTTCTCTCAGCCCAAATCATTGTGCATAGTTGTCGTGTGGAAAATAGGACTAGGAAGGAATATTAAGTACAGTATGTTCACTGCCTTGAGTTATTTATAAAAAAAAATAATAAAGCAGCATATAAATAAAACAAAGTTAAAAAAAAAGACATAAAGATCTCCAGTGCCTTCCAAACTACAGAGTGGACAAAACAAGAGAGAGTGTGCCAGAATGGATGGGAGAAAAGATGGACCTAAATGAAGGTTTATCAGGCGGAGATTTACCTGGCAGATGATTTTCACATTCAGGGGAAAAAAAAAATAATGCTTTCCAGATGCAGTCACATATGACTCATAGAGGTTGGCATGCTTGAATGGTTCCTATATATTAAGAGGAAAACAACGGAATCTGATGGAGAGGAAGACTCGGGGGGGGGGGAACGGTTAACCTTAACCTCTTAAAAGTAAGCCTAGATATAAAAGAAAATTAAGAACAGACAAAAATCCTCAGCCATCCTGTTTCTCCCCCTTTCCAGTCTAGGATGGCTAACTGAGCTGAAACCAACGCCGAGCATTTCTCTCAAATGCCCCCCACCCACCCAATAAAAGTGTGCAGATGACACTTTTATATACATATATATGAGTATGCAGATTATATGTATATGCAAGAAGATGTATTTCAAGAGGGGGAAGGAAGAGGATAGAAGTGCCAAGATAGAAGAGAGAGGAGGGGGCGGGGGAAGGAAAGCAAGAAAAAAGAAATTATATTTATTGAATGAATAACTACTAATTAAAATTAATTGCCTGTAAAATAAGTACCCCATTTATAACATTAACGGATCCCTCATCTACATATTCCGACCATTCTCTCTTGCTCAGAAATCACTTTTTTGAATTATTCTCTCTCTCTCTCTCTCTCTCTCTCTCTCTGTCTCTCTCTCTCTCTCTCTCTCTCTCTCTCTCTCTCACATACACACACTGAGAAGCAAAGGAAGGAGAAATAGAGGAGAGCTATTCAATAGTTGATATGTACATCTGAACGAAGGTGAATATATGTGTCCCAGGATAATATTGCAGGATTCAATCTTGGTTGGTCACCGAAGGGTAGTCTTCTGAGTTTTTGGATTCATGCTGCAACTGGACCTGACATTATTGGTAACCTCACACTGCAACGAACAAATGTTTGTTGCAGCTGCGAACATTCAATTTTGCAGCTACTAAGATTGTTGGACGAGCAGGCACAAAAAGAGCAAGGGAAGTGATTGAAGCCTGGGAAACAGTCAATAAGAGTGCTGATTTACCACTAGCCTATCAAGTACTTTTAGTGATGCGGTGGCTCAGTGGCTAAGACGCTGAGCTTGTCGATGGAAAGGTCGGCAGTTCAGCAGTTCGAATCCCAATTGCTGCGTAATGGAGTGAACTCCCGTTATTTGTCCCAGCTTCTGCCAACCTAGCGTTTCAAAAGCACGTAAAAAATGCAAGTAGAAAAAATAGGAACCACCTTTGGTGGGAAGGTAACTGTTAAGGATATTGTTGTTGTATTACCAACCAGCAGAGTAAATGCACAAGGAAACGTTGCTGAGAGCAATGAGTAAGAGATATGCAAACTGGTTTATCAAAAGCTTACTTTATAGTAGAAAAACAGTCTCATAGTCTTTAAACAAATTCCAAGTCTTTGCCAGTTAAATCAGTCCAGTAGTTACAGAATCTTCTTACCAAACAAACAGTAGTTGGTTAGAATAAGAAACTCGCTCTGGTTCACAAACCACGATGGTAGCAGATCCATCCAACGATGATTAGCAGAATGTTAGCAACTCCTCACTATGGCAGCATATCATAGCAGCTTCATCATCAAACTGAATACGTTACAATACCTTGCTTAAATACTCTCACAACCAGTGATTACCTAATTACAGCATGACTCAGCATTAAAGCCTTAAAGTTACACAATAGATATTCATATTAAAGTTACAGAACACATATATTGCCTGGACAACTTGTTAGGCTCAAACCATATCCTAACAGTAACAGTGTTCCGTGCGCCTTTGGTGTTTAGTCATGCCGGCCACATGACCACGGAGATCTCTTCGGACAACGCTGGCACTATAAAAACCACACAGAACAGCATACATTCTGCTAGAGAGAAGTTCCCTGAAGGTGGGTTTCAGCAGGTTCTGACCAGTTCTGGAGAACCGGTAGTGGAAATTTTGAGTAATTCGGAGAACCGGTAAATGCCACCTCTGACTGCCCTCCCCCCATCTATTCTCTGCCTCCCGAATCCCAGCTGATCGGGAGGAAATGGGGATTTTGCAGTAACCTTCCCCTGGAGTGGGGAGGGAATGGAGATTTTACAGTATCCTTCCCCTGCCAGGTCTTCCAAGCCACGCCCACCAAGCCATGCCACGCCCACCAAGCCACACCCACAGAACCAGTAGTAAAAAAATTTGAAACCCACCACTGGTTCCAGCACGAGTTCCAGAAGCTCAGTAAGAAAAAAACTCTGGCTCCGGTGACCGACCCCGATTGGATCCTGTACTTCTTAACTTATACTTTACAGTATAATTGATCATAATCGATTCAAATATTTTGATCGTATGAGCATGGGGGTGCTTTGACAGTTGCAAGCGATAAAGACTGTGTTGTGGCCCTGCCCTCTGAGCCTGTCCCATCGGAGGAAGAAAGCTCTGAGTATGAGGAAGAGGAGTCAGCCAGGCCTCCCTCTCCAGGCCCCTCCCCTCTGGCACTGTCTCAGGTGCCAGCCGAGGGAGAGGAGATTAGCAGGGAGACAGGTGGCTCGGATGAGAGTGAGGGAGAGACGTCATTCCTGGATGCACGCCTCCGAAGGCATGATAAACGATTGCAGCAGCTCAGGAGGCGTGCTAGGGATTAGAACTGAGTCACTGGACCACACCCCAGAGACTATATAAGAGAGAGTGGTGGCCAGTGATCCCTGTGACGAACAAAAGTAAACCTTGGATAGTCACTAAAGCCTCATCCGGAACTACTGAGAGGAATAATAATTCTGTTGGACTTTTGGACGCTGAGTATATTATCTTTCTGTTTTCTGTGGAAATAAAAGCACTTGGCAGACGGTGTGTATATCGCTGCCAAGTTGGAAATAAAGACCTGGGTGTGTTCCAAGTGCTTCCTTAACCCTCGGCTGGCTGTGTTTGTGTGTGTGTGTGGACGGGGACAGATCAGACTGTTCATCAGTCACTATTTTCAGTGCCATCGTAACTTGGAATTGTTTTTAAATGAATGTCTGTAAATTGAAGACCCTCTGTTATAGCAATTTTATCTCTTTAAGTCGAGATCGGATACAGCAGGGATGTCAATCTCAAGGCCTGCGGGCCGGATCCGGCCTGAGAAGTGCTTATAGTGTCAGGGTTCCAAGAAACACCCTAGAAGCCTTGGTGGCACAGTGGACTAAAGTGCTGTTAAGTAGCACTTAGCTGCCAGCTGCCTGCAATTACTGCAAGTTCGAATCTCACCAGGCTCAAGGTTGACTCAGCCTTCCATCCTTCCGAGGTAGGTAAAATGAGGACCCGGATTGTGGGGGCAATAAGCTGACTTTGTATAATAAAGAACACCGCTTGGGGGGGGCCCGAAAGCCCTACTAAGCAGGTATATACAAAAGTATGAAGGCTATTGCTTAAACACATTGTAAGCCGCCCTGAGTCTCCGGAGAAGGGCGGCATATAAATCGAACCAATAAATAAATAAATAAATAAATAAATAAATAAATAAATAAATAAATAAATAAATAAATAACACCCCAACAGGCGGGGCTAAACATACGAACATGTGAATGATTTTTTAAATGTTATCTAATTCTGGGTTTTATTTAATTGACCAAACTAAGTAATAATTTTAATTAGCAATTTTATGATGTTTTGTGTGTCTATATTTTTCTTGACTGTACACCGCCTTGAGTCCTACGGGAGAAAGGCGGTATAGAAATATAATAAATAAATAAATAAATAAATAATAAATTTTCATGGCAGCACAGGTGGCACAGCTCTTTACATAGTATTCCACATTTGCTTCCATTTTTAGCCACCAGAATCGTGGCCAAATGTGGCAGGCCTGAAGGCCCAAATGTAAAAGATGGCTTCCAGGTTTGACACTTAGTTCTGGCCTGCAAGGCTGCCCTGGAAATAGCAAAGGACCGGCCCCCGGTACCTCTGTCAGCAATAACGGAGTTCGGGAGGGTTGTGTGTGGCCCTCCCAAGCTCCATTTTTGCTGGCAGAGGGTAAGTAAGTAAGCTTTTTATTGCGGTCAGAGACCAAATTAAAATACACATAGAAAGGGAGTATATTTTACAAATATAGATAGATCATGTGACGGTATACCATCTACTGCCGCGGATACAATCCGTACTGTCAATACTAGTGATCCTCTGCCGTAGGGGTTACCTGTCTCTTCCCTCGTTTTTTTTTTCAGCCATGACTGCAGCAAAAAATTTTGCCGCCTTTGGAGTTATATTGGGGTCTGTGTCCTGGAGTAGGAAATAAAGGCTGAACAGATCAGGTGAACCAGGGAATCTCTGGGAAATAGGAGAAATGAATCTTGATCTTATGTCTCGGTAGTGGGGACATACGAATGTAATGTGGAACAAAGATTCCGGGGATCAGCCATCACATGTACAATAGATGGATTTTACTCCCCCCGAAAGCCTACTGTCAGAGGGTTGCAAGAGGCTGTCGCAGCCGAAAACGGACCTCAGGAGCCCATTTTTGCTGGCAGAGTGCTTGGGCTGCCACAGGCGCCCCCGACACCATGTTCTGTCCCCGTACCACGCACACACCCCCACAGACGGCCCGGAGTTAATAAGCCACACGACAAAACTCTTTGATGATAAAGCTGGCAGCAACCCAGTGGCTAGCTGCCAATTCAGACTTTACTCACACAAAGCAAAGATTAATCCAAATGCAGTCCGATAAAGCAGGCAAAGTCCAGTAACGCAGAGATCATGGAGTATTTCCAGTTTTTGCTCGTCACAAACTGAACCGGCCACCACACCCACATTTATACCCTGTGGGGTGTGGTCCAGTGACTCAGCTAATCTCTGGCACGCCTTCCCCTCTGCTGTGCACGCTTCTCCCTGCGCCTCTGTCGAGGGTCCAGCCAGCACTTATCTTCCTCGTCACTGTCCACCTGTGGCTGCGGGGACGTGCTTGGCTCTGAGCCTATCGTTTGGTCTTTGGTATCCTCCGGAGGCATTGCCAGAGAGGAGGGTCCTGGAGAGGGAAGCCTTGCCAACTCCTCCCCCTCACTTTCAGAGTCTGCATCTGTCGATAGCCCATGCTCAAGCAACGGAGCCACAACACACCACTGATATTGAGTTGGCCATTCCCACCCTGGCAGGGGTGAAATCTACATACCTTCCTTACCGGTTCAGGAAGTGCATGCGATGTGCTCGCTTTGCTCATTTGCGTGGGCACCACATGCGCACACATACTCTCTGAGCATGTGTAAAACCTTCTGCACATGTGAGAGGGTAAAAAACACATTCCTTCCTGGTTGAAACCAGGAAGTAACGCCACCCGGGCGAGTGGGCAGATCCTCGCGCCGCCATTGCTACCAGTTCTTCGAACCACCGGCCACAATCACTACCGGATTGCCCGATCCGATCCGAACCAGGAGCTTTTCACCCCTGCATCCTGGCCACCCAAGGTCAAACACAACCCTGATGCGGCCCTCAATGAAATGAAGTTTGACACTCCTGAGATACAGGATCGGTGTCGAACCTACATCCAACCCAGGGGTGGGTTCTAATTTGTTTTACTACCCGTTCTGTGGGCGTGGCTTATTTTGTGGGTGTGGCTTGGAGGTCATGTGACTAGGTGGGTGTGGCTAGCTGGTCAGAGTCATTTCTGGAAGGTCCTCGCACTTACGACCAGTCCTCGCACTTACGACCCGACTCATTTGTTTGCTTTTAACACTGATCAGCTGTAGGACGGCCCTTTGAAGCCCTGCAGCAAGAGTTTAAACAGTTTTTTTCCCTCTAGTCATCAGCTGGGACTCAGGAGGCAGCAATAGATTGGGGGTGGGACCAAATAAAAGGTAAGAATAACGTGGGTGTGGGGGCTGGAAGGGCGGGGGGGAGAACCGGTTCAGTGACGTCATATCGTCACCGCTACTGGCTCGGCCGAACCGGACCAAACCGGGAGGAACCCACCACTGATCCAACCCAAGCCAGGGAAGGTAAGATAGATTCCGTCTGAATCCCACACTTTTATTTTCATTGAGAGTTACTAACTGGTGGAATTGCAGCCTTTGTCTTGTACCCTACAGCTCGTGGTTGGTGAAAGAGACATGATATGTAACAGAGCAGCAGGGATGCTTAAGGAGCTAAATTTATTTCATTTTTCAAGCTGCAGCTGCATGAGGAGAGAGAAAAAAAAATAAAGGACCATTAGGCTGTCAGTCACCAGAGATCTTTATAAGAACATCAGCAGTTCATGTTTTTAGAGAGAGAGAGAGAAAAAAAAGACATTAAGCATGTCAGGTACAGTGTTGAATGTGTAGCTCAGATGGGGGGGGCTTGGAAGAAGGAGGAAAATGAGGAAGAAAAACATTTCAGGGTTTTGGGTAAAAAAAAAAAGGCATGGTACTTCAGTCCCCCCAGTTGCTGCTATCTTGTTGACTTTTTTGACCTTCTTTGAGGATGTTTCTGGAGTGGATTGTACCTTATTAGCCTACAGAATGTGGGATGCAGGATTTCAAACTCTTCCCCCCCCCCCCCCGTTTTTTCAAAGCTCTCTGCCAGTCTCTCTGGAAAGCTCACGATTGAAACACAAAGTTATACAGCCTGTTTTGCAACCTCAGGCCATCATCGCTTGTTTATGGTGTCCAAGCACATACAAGTACACACACCATACACCGGCTGCATTCAGGGGGTGGGCTTCAAACATTTTAGCAAGGGGTTCTCTGCTGGTTACTGGGTGGGCGTGGCCATGGTGGCCGTGGCCTAGTCAGCCTCCCTGCACCACGGCACAGGGGGCATTTTTGCTCTCCCTGCGCTCCAGAAGATTTCCTCGAGCCTCCGGGAGCGCAAAAATGGCCTCCCTAGGCTCCGGAGGCCCTCTGGAGGCCAGAAACGAACTTCCGGTAGGCCCGTTTTTTGCCCTCCCCAAGCCTTAGTGCGTGCCCTGGACTTACCTGCATCCAAGTGGGGCTCCCAGGAGGGGAAGGGCGGGGCGGGGTGGGCAGGACGGGGCCATCCAGGAGTGGGATTTGGGGGTTCTCCAAACAGCACAGAATTTTAGCTAGAGGTTCTCCCGAACCCCTACGAACCCACAGCAGCCCTCCCCTGGCTGTATTCACATCACCCCATTTTTAAATTTTATTTATTTATTTTTTTAATTTGATTTATATGCCGCCCTTCTCCGGAGACTCAGGGCGGCTTACAATGCGTTAAGCAATAGCCTTCATCCTTTTGTATATTTATACAAAGTCAGCTTATTGCCCCCACAAACTGGGTCCTCATTTAACCTACCTTAGAAAGGATGGAAGGCTGAGTCAACCTTGAGCCTGGTGAGATTCGAACCTGCAGTAATTGCAGGCAGCTGTGTTAATAACAGGGTGCTTTAAACCACTGTACTACCAAGGCTCTTGACCATTAATTCAGTCACTGAATTTTAATGAATTAGCACAATGAAATGAACCATAAAAATGAACCACTATGCTACAAATTCACCCAGACGCAAATATACAAAGACATCTAAGCAAGATTAATAGTTTTTAATAGTTTTTAACTTCTATATGTATTTATATTTATTATGGCTGTTCACTGCCTTGAGTCCTTCGGGAGTAGGGCAGTATACAAATATGAAAAATAAAATAAATAAATAAAATAAAGATTAAAATGACACTAATGTAGTTGTCCTTGGTGCTCTCTGAGCTTGGTGGTTTGCTTGTAGACATTTCATTACTCAACTAGGTAACATTATCAGTGTGAGGGAATGCGGGGTTTGCTCGTTTATAAACAGTATTGTGTCCTGTGCTTGTTTTGGTGAAGGGTGTTTTTTTTTTCCCCCATGGTAGTTCCTCAGTTAGGATATTGTTTTCTGCTTGATTGTTTGTCTGGTGTTAATTCCTGCTTATCTCAGTCTTGGGTGCTCCTCCCAATTGAAATAAAACCAAAGTTTATTTCCAGACAGAACTTTTGAGAAGTTTCCGAAGGAAAGTTAAAAAAAAAAAAATCCATTGAGCTAGCAATATGCTCAAGGGTTTTCATAAATCCCTAAGAAGGAGAAGAGAATGTTGGACGGAAATGGACTTTTGATCTCCCTTCAAGGAACATGGCCTTCAAGATTGCTTTTTGATGGAGAAGTCAAGAGGTGAAGGCAGGAAAGTCAGGATGAAGGGAGGGAAAAGAATAGAAAAAGGAAATGAGGAAGATTATCGGTTCGCAGTCAGATTGGGACTCCATTTTATACCGGAGTCTGCATGAAGAATCGTTCTTCAAAACCTCTGCTCAAGAGCATTTTGACAAGATCTGAGTCTCACAAGTGATAATTACACATTCTATTTCAAGACTTAGCTTCCCCTGAGTTCCAGTTCTCTTAGGAAATTCCTTTTTCTGGAACTAGAACTTCAAGGAGCCTGTTTCGAAAACCGAACATGAGACAGCTGTCTCTGAAGCAAACATATGTGAATGCCCCAACACTGGAAATTTTTAAGAAGATGTTGGATAACCATTTGTCTGAAGTGGTGTAGGGTTTCCTGCCTGGGCAGAGGGTTGGACTAGAAGACCTCCAAGGTCCCTTCCAACTCTGTTATTCTATTCTATATGCCACACTTGACCTATGGCATTCTTCAGGGATTGGACTGGTGGCTCTGTGACTTCATCTGCTTTGCCACTCAATTCAAGGGCTTCTTGGATAGAAACCTCTGTGAACTCACGTGTAATAAGAAGTCAAACTTAGAGGAGCAAACTTGGTTCAAAACCTGGTGTAATTTAATGCACCCACAGAAAGCAAAACTTTGAGGCAGTCAATAGAATAGAATAGAATAGAATAGAATAGAATAGAGTAGAGTAGAGTAGAGTAGAGTAGAGTAGAGTAGAGTAGAGTAGAATAGAATAGAATAGAATAGAATAGAATAGAATAGAATAGAATAGAATAGAATAGAATAGAATAGAATAGAATAGAATAGAATAGAATAGAATAGAATTCTTTATTGGCCAAGTGTGATTGGACAGACAAGGAATTTGTCTTTGGTGCATCTGCTCTCAGTGTACATAAAAGAAAAGATACATTCGTCAAGGATCATAAGGTACAACACTTAATGATAGTCATAGGGGACAAATAAGCAATCAAATCATATTAGGAAACAGTCAATATAAATCATAAGGATGCAAGCAACAAAGTTACAGTCATACAGTCATTAGTGGGAGGAGATGGGTGATAGGAATGATGAGAAGATTAATAGTAGTGCAGACTTAGTAAATAGTTTGACAGTGTTGAGGCAAGTTCCTCAAAGAATGGTTTATTGCACACATCATATTGGCACAACTGGTGAAAGCCGATTCTGAAATTTTCTATGGCTTTCACCTGATGAAAAGTAAAACTTTTCCCTTTCCTTCCCAAGTCACTGGTCACACTGTCCAATTCAAGTGCTGGCCGGTCGCTTGGTTACTGGCTCCTCCTCTGGTCAGTCACCTGTCCTTGGTTCCCACAGGAAAACTTTATTGTTTGGGCTACAAAACCCCATCTAATTATTTTTCCCCCACTCCCACCATTGTGTGGTAAACCTGGAGCCTCCAAGATGGCTTCAGCCAGGCTCACTTCTGGGTTGACACCTGGATGAATGCAAATTTATGGTACACCTGGGCACAGAAAACATAACATTCACTTTTTCCAGTTTCCATGGTCATCTGATTCTCATAAATGTCATAAAAGTTATGGGTGCTCCACAGGGGTGAAATCCAGCAGGTTCTGACAGGTTCTGGAGAACCAGTAGTGGAAATTATGAGCAGTTCAGAGACCCAGCCTATACCACCTCTGGCTGGCTGCAGAGTGGGGAGGGAATGGTGATTTTGCAGTATCCTTCCCCTGGAGTGGGGTGGAATCGAGATTTTGCAGTATCCTTCCTCTGCCACTCCCACCAAGCCACTCCCACCAAGCCACACCATGCCCACCAAGCCACGCCCACAGAACCAGTAGTAAAAAAAAAATCGGATTTCACCACTGGTGCTCCATCATTGGAGATTTTTAAGAAGATTTTTAAGAATCACTTTGCGATTCTGTTATTATCTCAGTGGTCGGAGCTGTGAAAGTCTTGATTGTTGGCATCAAAACTCTTTAACTTTTAGGATGCCCTCTTGGATGGTATTGGTAAAAAGCAACAGGAAAGGAGATTAGATCGAAAGAATTAAAAAGAGGAAGGGGTTGCATCATTCAATTAGCTTCTCTTCTGTTCTCTTTCCCCTTATCACAATGTAAACCCTGCTTTGGCCACAACACTTCTGACAGCTGGCCATTGGTACTTGAATAGAATAGAATAGAATAGAATAGAATAGAATAGAATAGAATAGAATAGAATAGAATAGAATAGAATAGAATAGAATAGAATAGAATAGAGCTGGAAGGGACCTTGGAGGTCTTCTAGTCCAACCCCCTACTTAGGCAGAAAACCCTACACCACTTCAGACAAATGGTTATCCAATCTCTTCTTTAAAACTTCCAGTGTTGGAGCACCCATAATTTCTGGAGGCAAGTTGTTCCACTGATTAATTGTTCTGACTATCAGGAAATTTCTCCTTAGTTCTAAGTTGCTTCTCTCCTTGATTAGTTTCAACCCATTGCTTCTTGTCCTGCCCTCAGGTGCTTTGGAGAATAGCTTGACTCCTCTTCTTTGGGGCAGCCCCTGAGATATTGGAACACTGCTATCATGTCTCCCCTAGTCCTTCTTTTCATTAAACTAGACACACCCAGTTCCTGCAACTGTTCTTCATATGTTTTAGCCTCCAGTCCCCTAATCATCTTTGTTGCTCTTCTCTGCACTCTTTCTAGAGTCTCCACATCTTTTTTACATCGTGGCGACCAAAACTGAATGCAATATTCCAAGTGTGGCCTTACCAAGGCCTTATAAAGTGGTATTAACACTCCCCGAGATCTTGATTCTTTGCTCTGGGTCTTCTTAAAAGTAATTTAAAAAGTTAACATTATTTTCCGTGGCTGTTGCAGACTTTTATTTTCTCTCTCTCTCTCTCTCTCTCTCTCTCTCTCTCTCTCTCTCTCTCTCTCTCTCTCTCTCTCTCTCTCTCTCTCTCTCTCTCTGGCTTCTCCACATCCCTCCATCCTCAAAATGCCTTGTGCATTCCCCAGGAGTTCCCTTGCTCATTTCAAGGATGTACATAAAAGTGCCTTATTATATATTCTC
Organism: Pantherophis guttatus; assembly: GCF_059756535.1. NCBI lineage: Eukaryota > Metazoa > Chordata > Lepidosauria > Squamata > Colubridae > Pantherophis > Pantherophis guttatus. Next base: position 25,330,659 of record NC_142071.1, on the reverse strand, counting down.
CTTGGCTGCCCTGTTTATTAAGGGAGCTAATTCCCTCGCCTTGTCGGAAGAAAATATCTTTCTTTTCTGTCATACTTCACTCAATCTTTGTCCTTTTTGTTTAGGATGAAGAGGCACCGCAGGCTTAGAGCTGCTTTTGATATTCTCAAAGTCAATGTCCCATACCAGTAAGAACAAGATCTAATCTTAGCGTCTGCAGAGGAGGCATTAAGTTACCTGAATATAAAAGAGACTTGCATCTCTCGTAGGGAACGAGAGAAAGATTGGGTAAGCCAAATTTTTCCCCTTATCGCTCACATGCGAAATGTTTGTCCTAACTTTCCAATGCAGAAATAACACATGGGCCAGTCTCGAGGGTCCAAGACTGATCTGGGTAGAACTGAAGCAATCACTCTCAGGAACTGTCAAGCCAACAAAATTTTAGCTCAGGCTGAAACCTTGGTACTTGTTGTGGCTGGATGGGAAGGTAGGGTCCTATTAACTAAGGTTTTACATCTGGTGGGACTACGAAACAGGATGTCAGCGTTCCAAATTATGATCTCCTCCAGCGCTGACATGAATGAGAGAGGGAGAAGCTTTGCTTTAATGCTGAGATGAACTTTTACCTAGTTTCCTGTTCTTTAGTAGATAGTGTTACCTGGGAGATAGAGGGAGGGGGGAATTCCTGTGAATAGAAAGTGCTTGGGACGGAGAGATGGATCTGCACAATGGCCAATGAGACATTGGGGTTGAAGAACAGAAAGGGAGGGGGTTTGAAGGAGGTGCCAGTTTTGGCTGCACAAGAGTTCAGGGATGACGTTATTTCTATTCTTAAATAAAGAAAAGATTCATTAGAGACTTTGCGTTTGAGAATGACGTTGATTTAAGATAGCACCGAAACCTGACACAGGACCTTCTTGGTGGTGGCCCCTTCTTTATGGAATATCCCCCCCTCAAAGTATGGTTGCCCCCCCCACCTCATTGCTCTTCTGAAAGCTGTGTTTTTGTCAGTGAGCTTGGGGACCACGAATGGAGATGGAACTGGTCAAGTGGCTGATTTGATTGTGTGGTTGCTGCCATGAAGGATGGGGTGGATTTTGACATGAGTTTTTACCATCTGGTTGATTTTTAAAATGTTGTAAGCCTTCCAGACTCTCCTATGCGTGAGGTGGATGGCTATATACATCTAATACATAATAAATTATTTGAGATTGGCCTCTGTTACAAAACATTTTATGGCAATCTTCATAGGATGGCAAAATCCCCCAAGACCTGAGCCTTGAAGATGGCCAGTAACCCACTGAGAAGTTCTGTAGCAGGGGTGCTATTCAGCAGGTTCTGACAGGTTCTGGAGAACTGGTAGCAGAAATTTTGAGTAGTTCAGAGAACTGGTAAATATCACCTCTGGCTGGCCCCAGAGTGGGGTGGGAATGGAGATTTTGCAATATCCTTCCCCTGCCATGCCCACCAAGCCATGCCCACCAAGCCACACCATGCCCACCAAGCCACACCATGCCCACCAAGCCACGCCCACAGAACCGGTAGTAAAAATAATTGAATTCCACCAGTGGTCCATAGGATAATCAAATCTTTCACCCAAAATAATCAGGTGGCATCTTTAGCGTGGGGTAACCTAAGGGTAAGGGTGGCTCAGTGACTAAGACGCTGAGCTTGTCGATCAGAAAGTCGGCAGTTCAGCGGTTCGAATCCCTAGTGCCGCATAACGGGGTGAGCTCCCATGACTTGTCCCAGCTTCTGCCAACCTAGCAGTTCAAAAAATGCAAGTAGAAAAATAGGGACCACCTTTGGTGGGAAGATAACTGCGTTCTCTGCGCTTTTGGTCTTTAGTCATGCCGGCCACATGACCACGGAGACGTCTTCGGACAGCGCTGTCTCTTCAGCTTTGAAAAGGAGATGAGCACCGCCCCCTAGAGTCGGGAATGACTAGCACACATGTGCGAGGGGAACCTTTATCTTTATCTAACCTAAGGGTAGTACCACCACTGGTGTCTTCCAGCTCCTAAGAGCTTCTAAAAATGACGATTTCAGTTGGAGTTTGGCTTATTCATGTCAATTATTTCGCAGAGGGCTCCTGCTGTCTGCCATTGTATACCAACTTGACTGTTCCCAGTTAGTTAAATTTATCTGTTAGTTTCCTTGTCATCTAAGGGTCTATAGATGTCAGCAGGCCTGTATAGTATTTCTATATTGTCACCGAATCTTGCCGCCTAGGGAAGTGATTTCCAAGATGGCAAAACATTTTGATTTCTTTCTTTCTTTCTTTCTTTTTTTTTTAATCAGTACCATTTCTCAGGGGGGTTTCCAGAGATGCCTATCACACACTACAGAAATGAAAAGGAGCTAAGTAGCAAAATCCATGTAGAAATAACTAGAGACAGAGAGAAATTCAGCTTCTTGATGAATAGAAATCTGGAATCTCTAGAGGCTGGGGGTTCTTTTTTGTCTTCTGACTTGGAAGATTCCACATCACAGCACAAGCAAATGTGCTCACAGACATTCTGAAAGTCAGAAATTGCAGGTGTGCCGGAGAACTCATTTAGAAGAATGATGTTCTGAGGACGGGAAGTGGGGGGGGGGGAATAAATTTTACCATTTGAATTTTTATTATCCAAACAAGCTGCCAATTTTACACGGACGATCCCGTTCAAAGGAGCCTCTCACCCGTATTTTTTTTTTTTCATTTAGCTAAGTAGGTTTATTAACCCAAATATCAGCAGCGGAAATATTACCTGCCTGCTAATAATTCAATAATGGGTTGCAACGGGATCATATAACAGTGGAAAAGTCCATAACTTACCATTGCCTTCTTTTCTATCCCTGAAAGGATTATGATTTTGCTTCCTCATTAGTGTGGAATAATACATTAGCTTTCTGCTGTTACATCACTTATCCAACCTGCTATTTTTTTTAAAGAAAAATAATAATTCTAAGGCAGATTTTGAAGCTGCTTTGCTTCATAAGACTTGGCATTCAGTCCTTCACATTGGCCCATACTGTGCGCTATATTGCTACAATGGGTAGAGGCAGTCCTTGACTTACGACTATAATTGAGCCCAATGTTTCTGTTGCTAAGTGAGATATTTGTTAAGGGAGCTTGGCTCCCATTTATTTATTTATTTATTTATTTATTTATTTATTTATTTATTTATTTATTCATTCATTCATTCATTCATTCATTCATTCATTCATTCATTCATTTATTTTTAACGGTTTTTATTTTTTTAGACAAACAAACATTTAATATATCGATTGCCCTGTGACATCACGGTGTTATCTTCCATAATTCTTTCTTCTTCTGTATAGTTATTATTTCTTCGATCTTGATCCTTATCCAAAAAAGCCTCTGACGATCAGACAACTCAGCTGGGATCGTCAGAGGCTTTTAAATGCATTTTTTTTACAACCTTTTCGGCCGAAGAGGTTGTAGAAAAAATGGTTTTAAAAGTAAAAAAAAAAAAAAAAAGTTGGCCATGCCCACCCAGTCACATTACCCGCTCACCCACCAAGCCACGCCCACAGAACCGGTAGTAACAAATTTTACATTCCACCACTGGGGCAGCCATTAAAACTTTGGAACCAGAAGTACTTTTTGGGGGGGGGAGGCGGGGCCTCTCCTAACTTTGCATGATTGCTAAGTGACCAGTTGCAAGACGAGAACTACCTGTAATTCTTATATTTCTTTCTCTCCTTTTTAGACAAGAGTCTTACATGAGTGGGTGGCCAGAAAACCTGAAATTATTTATAAATAAATCACAAAATAAATGAAGTGACTTCCTGTCTCATCTCATGCACAGTATGCTTTTTCTCTGCAGGTACGAGCAGGGAACTGACTATTTTTAAGCCAAACTCCATCCTGTTAGTTATTTAATTAACGGCTGATTCATCGCGTCTCCTGGGCTCGCAGCATAAGCTTATTGAATGGGACATAATAGATATTTTTGGTGAATGCCGGCATAGTCCAGTGTGCAATCTTTGTCTTTACACAGTGTCCGTCCCCAGGATGAGCAGCATGTATTCTTTACTGTCGCTAATCTGCCCATTTTTACTCAGCCCCACCCTTGGTGATTGTCCGACAATACAAACAGGGATTTAGATTTGTATCTTGAATTCTTTATTCCTGCTGCTATCACTGTCTCCGCTTTGTCTCCAATCCTTATTCATGATTTGCTTTTAGGTATTTTCAGACTCTCAAGATTTCTGAGCTTTTTACTTGAATTGCATTCTTCTTCTTTCCTTTCATTTCAGTAATGATGTGAGATTTTATTATGTACATATATATATATATATATATATATATATATATATATATATATATAACGATGCTGAAAGAAAATGTATTGAAAGCCATATTGAGATAGATAGATACATAGATAGAGATACACAGATAGATGATAGAAAATAGATGAGGATAGATAGATAAATAGATAATAGAGATAGATGATAGACAGACAGATAGATAATAAAGAGATAGATAGATGATAGATTGATAGATAGATAGATAGATAGATAGATAGATAGATAGATAGATAGATAGATAGATAGATAATAAACTGATAGGTAGAGGTAGGTAGATAGATAGATGATAGCTAGATAGATAGATAATAACAGATGATAAACAGATAGATAGATAGATGATAGATGATAGATGATAGATATAGATAGATGATAGATAGATAGATAGATAGATAGATAGATAGATAGATAGATAGATAGATAGATAATAAACTGATAGGTAGAGGTAGGTAGGTAGATAGATGATAGATAGATAGATAGATAATAAACAGATGATAAAAGATAGATAGATAGATAGATAGATAGATAGATAGATAGATAGATAGATGATAGATAGATATAGATAGACGATAGATGATAGATAGATAGATAGATAGATAGATAGATAGATAATAGATATAAATAGATGATAGATAGATACAGATAGATGATAGATGATATTGACGATAGCTAGATAGTTAGATAATAAAGATAGCTATGTAGATGATAGATAGATACCTAGATAGATAGATAATAAAGAGATGATAAAGAGATAGATAGATAGATACAGTGGTGGGTTGCCACCAGTTCACACCGGTTCTATAGAACCGGCAGTAAAACTGGTGGGAGGCTCCACCCACCGACGTCATCAAAATGCTTCTGCGCATGCACAAAAGAGCGTGCATGTGCACGAGCGAAGCAAGCGGGCATGCGCGGCCCCATTGCGAACTGGTAGTAAAGGTAAGTAGAACCCACTCCTGGATAGATAGATAGATAGATAGATAGATTTTTAAGGAAGGATATATTTGACACCAATCCATTTGGGATGACTTGTATCTTGTTAAAATAGCTCATACTTCTACATCCTTTCAAGTGTTTGAAAAGTGGATCTTATCAGAGGTGTGATGTTGCATGAATGTGGATTAGGAAATACAGTAGGTTGTTTGTGCATCATTACACCGCACAGTTTCTGTTTGAAGGTCAGGTTTCTGAATGTGTTTGTGTTAGCTCCTTGCATTCATTAACATTATTGTGCCTATAGAAATCTTTGAGAAAATAAAATCATGCTAACTTTTCGATAAGACCCATCCTAGGACAGTGGTCACAAACTGGTGGTCCGTGGACCACTGGTGGTCCACGAGATAAGTTTGGTGGTCCGCAGAAAAATTATTTGCATTTTTAATATTGCACTAAATCAGGGGTCCTCAAACTATGCCCCCTGGGTCGAATATGTGCAATGAAGGTTTGTGTTGCTGCAGAGAGTCTCCCCCTTTGAGGTCTTTTTGTGTGGGTCGGAGGGGGGCAGAAATTCCAACTTGGGGTCTGCTTCGGACTCCTGGTGCAGAGCTTTGGGCGAAGGCTGGAGGGAAGTGCTGCTGGTGGTGAAGAGCCTGAGGACCTTGTTCCAATGGGACTACATCATGGCCTGGAACTGGCTGACCATCTCAGCCCGCTGAACCTCCAGGCGCTAGTACCTGGCCTTGCACTCCCACAGGTCTTCCCTCTGCTTGGAAAGCCTATGCTCCTAGTCCTCAGCGAGGTGCTTCTGCTGAGCCTCCTTCTCAGTCAGATCCAATTTGAACTGAGCCGGCATTTCTCTTTCTCGTGGTGGCTGCTTAGCTCCAACAACTGCTTTCTGTTGGGGCCCTAAGGAGCCCGAGTGGGGAGGCAAAGAATGGCTGAGAAGGGACGGATGAGTAAGAGGCTGGTGAGGTGCCCCTCAACATGAGTGACATCAAGTTGGCCATGCCCACCCAGTCACATGACCACCTAGCCACGCCCACCCAGCCGGTCATTAGGCAGATCATATTAATGGTCCGCGGGATTTAAAACTATGAATTTAGCAGACCCTGAGGTCCAAAAGATTAGTGATCCTTGGTCTAAGAGATCTTGCTGCCTCATCCTGCTATGCCAAGGGACTCCAGGATATTAAAACATCAGATCATGGCTTGGTTCCTATTTTTAGAAAAATTGATATATTCTTCTTCATAAACCCAATCGGAGGTTTCGATTTGAAAAAAAAACATGGATGTAGGATAAATTTTTAAAACGTTAGTCCATTCCTGCAGAAGACTTCGAGGGCTTAACTGCTCTCCAGAATTGGAGGTGAATCCCAGCACACCCATTCAGGTTTCTGGCACAGGTTCCTGGAAACTCATTTTAACTTTGAGACTGAAAATATAATTGTAGACTCTGAATGAACTCATATGGGCCCAGTGCTTTGATTATAAATGCGTGCTATTTGTATCTGTCACTGTTTTGATGAATGCTTAGGTTTTAATAAAACATGTAAGTCAATCCAAGAAACCCACATCCTTTTTACCTCTGCTCCGATTCATCGGCTCCATCCATACCAGAATTGGGATGGTGGTCTTAGGTTCTTTAGATTTATACATTAGGCTAACTCGTCTAGTCTCCGTTTGTTGAAGAAGTCTAGAATAGAATAGAATAGAATAGAATAAGGAATGGAATGGAATGGAATGGAATGGAATGGAATGGAATGGAATGGAATAGAATAGAATAGAATAGAATAGAATAGAATAGAATAGAATAGAATAGAATAGAATAGAATAGAATAGAATAAGAAATGGAATGGAATGGAATGGAATGGAATGGAATAGAATAGAATAGAATAGAATAGAATAGAATAGAATAGAATAGAATAGAATAGAATAGAATAAGGAATGGAATGGAATGGAATGGAATGGAATGGAATGGAATGGAATAGAATAGAATAGAATAGAATAGAATAGAATAGAATAGAATAGAATAGAATAGAATAGAATAGAATAAGGAATGGAATGGAATGGAATGGAATGGAATGGAATGGAATGGAATAGAATAGAATAGAATAGAATAGAATAGAATAGAATAGAATAGAATAAGGAATGGAATGGAATGGAATGGAATGGAATGGAATGGAATAGAATAGAATAGAATAGAATAGAATAGAATAGAATAGAATAGAATAAGGAATGGAATGGAATGGAATGGAATGGAATGGAATGGAATAGAATAGAATAGAATAGAATAGAATAGAATAGAATAGAATAGAATAGAATAGAATAGAATAGAATGGAATAGAATAGAATATTTATTGGGAATGGAATGGAGTGGAATGGAATGGAATAGAGAATAGAATAGAATAGAATAGAATAGAATAGAATAGAATAGAATAGAATAGAATAGAATAGAATAGAATATTTATTTATTGTTTATTTATTGGTTCGATTTATATGCCGCCCTTTTCCGGAGACTGAGGGCGGCTTACAATGCGTTACGCAATAGCCTTCATACTTTTGTATATACCTGCTTAGAAGGGCTTTCGCCCCCCCCCAAAGCGGTGTTCTTTTTTATACAAAGTCAGCTTATTGCCCACACAATCCGGGTCCTCATTTTACCTACCTCGGAAGGATGGAAGGCTGAGTCAACCTTGAGCCTGGTGAGATTCGAACTTGCACTAATTGCAGGCAGCTGGTGTTACTTAACAGTGCTTTAGTCTGCTGCACCACCAAGGCTAGAAGAATAGAATAGAATAGAATAGAATAGAATAGAATAGAATAGAATAGAATAGAATAGAATAGAATAGAATAGAGTTGGAAGGGACCTTGGAGGTCTTCCAGTCCAACCCCCTGCTTATGCAGGAAACCCTACACCACTTCAGACAAATGGTTATCCAACATCTTCTTAAAAACTTCCAGTGTTGGAACATTCACAACTTCTGGAGGCAAGTTCTTCCACTGATTAATTGTTCTAACTGTCAGGAAATTTCTCCTTAGTTCTAAGTTGCTTCTCTCCTTGATTACTTTCCATCCGTTGCTTCTTGTCCTGCCCTCAGGTGCTTTGGAGAATAGCTTGACTCCCTCTTCTTTGGGGCAGACCCTGAGATATTGGAACACTGCTATCATGTCACCCCTAGTCCTTCTTTTCATTAAACTAGACATACCCAGTTCCAGAAAATGTTCTTTTATCCTCCAGTCCCCTAATCCTCTTTGTTGCTCTTCTCTGCACTCTTTCTAGAGTCTCCACATCTTTTTTACGTCGTGGCGACCAAAACAGGATGCATTATTCCAAGTGTGGCCTTACCAAGGCCTTATAAAGTGGTATTAACCCTTCACATGATCTTGATTCTATCCCTCTGTTTATTCAGCCTAGAACTGTGTTGGATTCCCCCGCCCCCATTAGTTTCACATATCATCTGAAACTGGACCCAGACAAATGGAGGTTATAGAATTCATGTAGCCTTGCTACTTTTTAGAGTGAGAAGACAACTCAGAGATGACGTGTGGCCCTCGGCTTCAAAAGAAATGAGCTTAACCATGCTCGTGGTTTATTTATATGGGTGTATAAATCACAATGTCAGGATTCCCACAGCAGTCTAGGTCAAAGCCAAATATGGCTTAGGGTGGACATGTTTGGAAAGCCGGGGATTCTGCTGAATATCTCAGTCAGTCTTGATAAGTGGTGTGCACCACAGGAGGTATTCAGCAGGTTCTGACCAGTTCTGGAGAACTGGTAGGGGAAATTTTGAGTAGTTCGGAGAACCTAAAGATTCGGAGAATCTTTTAATTGCTGAATTTTATGGGTAAGGGGTTTTAAATTGGGGGAAGCCAATATAAATTTAATTTTGTTTTTATAGTATTTTAATGTTTATATTGTATGTTTTTAAATTTTGGCTGTTCACCGCCCCGAGTCCTTCGGGAGAGGGGTCGGTATAAAAATTTAAAAAATAAAATAATAAAATAAATAAATCGATAAATACCACCTCTGACTGGCCCCTCCCCCATCTATTCTCTGCCTGTGGAGTCCCAGCTGATTGGGAGGAAATGGGGATTTTGCAGTAACCTTCCCCTGGAGTGGGGAGGGAATGGAGATTTTACAGTATCCTTTTCCTCGAATGGGATGGGAATGGAGATTTTACAGTATCCTTCCCCTGCCACACCCACCAAGTCATGCCATGCCACGCCCACCAAGCTATGCCCACAGAACCAGTAGTAAAACATTTTGAATCCCACCACTGGTGTGCATGGAACAATGATTCTTAGAAGCCTGAAATGCAATTGGTAATAATCTGAGATTTGCTAATTATCTCGAGATTTGAAGATTATCCTCACTTCTGAAAGTGAGGCTGAAATCCATTGTCATTCGGAGGACATCTGATTGGAGAAATCCTCATTAACACATCACATGGATTGACTGTCTCTTGCAAAGAGAAATAGAAACTCTATTTAAGTTCTTCACCTTGTGTATTCACAGCTAACTTCATTTGATGATTGACTGGGAAAGTAATCAAAATCATACAGCAGTGCTCCCCAAACAATTTGAATGAAGGTGGGTGACATTCTTGGAATTACTTATCTACAGTCAATAACGCATTCAGTTTTGAATTTCTGGTCAATTTTTTCCCTTTCTGGTTCTTTGGCTCTAAAGATCTGTAGTGCTTAAGAAAACAGGGGAAAAGGAAGTCCAGAGGACCAAAAAATTACAAAGGACAGTAGGGTATAATTACATAAAGATTTTTTTCCCCAGTGCAGGGGTGAAATCCATCAGGTTCTGACAGGTTCTGGAGAACCGGTAGCGGAAATTTTGAACAGTTCAGAGAACCGGTAGCGGAAATTTTGAGTAGTTCAGAGAACTGGCAAATACCACCTCTGGCTGGCCCCAGAGTGGGGTGGGAATGGAGTTTTTGCAATATCCTTCCCCCAGGAGTGGGGAGAGAATGGAGATTTTGTCCCCCAAGCCACACCATGCCCCCCAAGCCACACCCACCAAGCCACACCCACAGAACCGGTAGTAAAAAAAAAATTGGATTTCACCCCTGCCCCAATGGATATGATTGTTGCATGCTTAAAAGGAAGAAATGACCTAAGTTGTCTCAAACAATTGTGTCAAACAATTTAGGACCCTTGACCAGGTATTTGACCTGTAGGCAATCCATAGAGTCTTATTTCCTCAGCTGCATAGTCTTGGATCCCCAAAGCAGCATTGGTAGTTCTGATTTAACACTAGCAATAGCACTTAGATTTATATACTACTCTATAGTGCTTTACAGTTCTTTCTGGGTGGTTTAGAGAATTAGCATATTTGCCCCCCAACAATCTGGATCCTCATTTTACCGACCTTGGAAAGATGGAAGATTGAGTCAACCTTGAGCCGGTCAGTATCGAACTGCTGGCAGTCAGCAGAATTACCCTGCAATACTGCATTTGAACACTGCGCCACCACGATTTGACAGTCTTCCTTCCAGATTTTTTAAAAATTCTTCCACACCTATTTGTTCATGTGATTCATTTTGTTTCCATTTCCAGCAACCAACGATATGGTAGATGTGGAAATGTGGAAAATATCATGGCTTGAGGAGGAACTAATGCATATTTTGCAGGAAGGACTTCAGAAAGTGATGTAAGTTTCTCTCAATAGCGTTGAGTTTGCACAATATGATGGATGGGACCAAAATAGGGTTGGGCATCCTAAATTGTTTAGAGATGTATTAAATTTGTACCTTGCTTTTTTGTTCAAGGTGACGCGTATAATATTTTCCCTTCCAACATTTCCCTGCATTGACAAGCTGGTGAGATGAATTGAATAGAGAAACAATGATTAGCATGAAGTCACCTTATAATTTAAGGTGGACTTGAACTGGGTCTATTAACCACTATATCACACTGGCTCTTATACATTGCCTGTTCTCTGAATGTGTTGTGTGAATTGGGTCCTTATGTTAATGTATCATTAGGTTTATTGGTTTGGGCATTAAATGTTATATGAATAGTGTGTTTTGATCACCTGGCTTTTGGGTTTAACATCTCGTGTGAATCCTCCAATGTGTAGAGGTATATATCTGTAGCAATCTTACCTATCAGCTGAACATGGATTGCTAAAACATTTACCTGCAATAAATCTGGAAAGGGAAGGGAAACTATACAAGTTGAGATGCTAACTCTAGAAATTAATAGTTTTTGATGATTGGGGAATGAAGTAGAGGTAAAGTGTTGCTTTCTCATTCAACTTCCATTTTTAGGAGTAAATGACATGGCTAAGCCATCCATAACCTTTCAAATTCCACCAGAAGTGATGCAAAGATAATACGTCATCATGGCATCATGGTGGAAATTTCTATGCTGCAGAAGTTGGGTTTCTAGGAATTATTTCCTTCTCCTTCTCCTTCACTTTCTCCTTCGTTTTATCCTTCTCCTTCTCCTTCACTTTCTCCTTCTCTTTCTCACTCTCCTTCTCTTTCACTTTCTCCTTCGCTTTCTCCTCCTTCTCCTTTTCTTTCTCCTTCTCCTCCTCCTCTTCCACCTCCTCCTTCTTCTTCTTTTCCTCCTCCTCCTCCTTCTTCTCCTTCTCCTTCTCCTTTGCTTTCTTCTCCTTCTCCTTCTTCTTTGCTTTCTCCTTTGCTTTCTCCTTCACTTTCTCCTCCTCTTCCTCCTCCTCCTTTTTCTTCTTCTTTTCCTCCTCCTCCTCCTCCTTCTCCTTCGCTTTCTCCTTCTCCTCCTCCCCATTGGTGCTTCTTGGAGCATTATAAATCTGCCCAGCTCCCTTTCTGCTTCACGGCACCCATCCTGTATGCTAAATTTTGCCGATATGCATGTTCTAAGAAGACACCGATCAAATTGCCTATATTAACAGGTCCTCCTAAAAGTTAGCACTAGTGTCACTAATGAGAGGAAAGGGAGGCTGAGAAGAAAGAGATGAGTTATGCCTTATGGATTCTGTTGATAGCCTGGGTTCTAATTGTACATTAATGAATTTTCTCCTAAAAGGTGGATTTATTGGCATGCCGATAGAGAAGAAGCTCTTCGTTTGCTGCTAATTTTTTTTAAGGATTTGTCTTTGCTTTACCCAGCTTTGCCAAGATACAGTTTTGTTAATGCCAACTGATCCACAAAAGAGGAGGGATTCCTGAATAAAAGAGGTTTTATAGGATGAGATTTGCATATTTCTAGGACGGTTAAGTAAAGCTAAGAAGGGCGGGGCTTACATTAAAGAGGACAGAAACGTGAATTTTATTTTTTTGCTTCTGTGCCTTGCAGGTTCTGAGAAGAGCAGAAGAAAAGCTCATCACATCTTTTTAGGTCCAAGTGAAATTTCGAGTTGATTGAAGAGCTTCTTATCTGGAAAATGTCAAAGAATGTCTTAGGAAAGAAAGAAATAAACAAGGAGGAACAAATCAGCTTTGATCTGATACAAACCGCCGATTCAATTTGGATCATTAATCCACTTAAATCAGTCCAGATTGATCTGGAAAATCGAGTGACTTGATTTTCCCAACCTGACATATAGAAGGGAAGGGGCTTTTTGCATACCCCTACATATGCTGGGGACAAATGCTAGGGGACGCGGTGGCTCAGTGACTAAGACGCTGAGCTTGTCAATCCAAAGGTTGGCAGTTCGGCGGTTCGAATCCCTAGTGCCGCGTAATGGGCTGAGCTCCGGTGACTTGTCCCAGCTTCTGCCAACCTAGCAGTTCGAAAGCACGTAAAAAATGCAAGTAGAAAAATAGGGACCACCTTTGGTGGGAAGGTAACAGCGTTCTGTGCGCCTTTGTCGTTGAGTAATGCCGGCCACATGACCACGGAGACTTCTTCGGACAGCGCTGGCTCTTCGGCTTTGAAACGGAGATGAGCACCGCCCCCTAGAGTCGGAAACGACTAGCACATGTGTGCGAGGGGAACCTTTACCTTTACAAATGCTAGATCTGGCCAGAGTCAGTCCCTCCATCCCATTCATATCAGAGGTACCATTTAAGGCACTTCTGGGTGGAAAGGATTAGCTGGTGACATCACCGTTGTCTGATGGATGTCCTTGAGGGCTCCTTTCCTTCCCCTGTCAAGGAGCTGGAGTGAATGACGGGAGCACACCCTGCCATGCAGCAGCACACAGGTCTCAAATGCTAATCTCCAGCCCAGCGTCCTAACTAAATGGGCCACCATGCTCCAAAACAGATTCACTAGTTGTGGTATTTGCAGATTCAGTCTCTGCCAATCTGGAAGTCCAAGCAGTTGAGTTATTAGATGAGAAGTCAAAAAACAACAACAAAAAAAAAAAACAGACCATCTAAATAAACTTTCTCTGAAATCCTACGTTCTCTGTAGCCCTCAAAGTGAAGCTGAGGGGATGATGATGCCAGTTCTCAGAGCATGGATGAATTCCAGATGTAGTGAACAAGAGATTACATTTACGGATCAATAGGAAGCATTTTGGAATAATTTAGGTATCCACAAAAGGTATGAAATCCATTGGCACAAGCAGCAGCTTTAAAATTGAAACATGACTCAATAGAAGTCAACTGGAGCCAAGCAGAAACCAATAGAAGCTATCCAGTTCAGATGGATTTATTCCTTGGGGGTAAAAGTGAACATGTTTTTGTTCCCAGTTGCCACTGGCAAAGAGAGGGCTTCAGAACACACATTTTGCGCGCGACAATTGCCAAATTGAGTCCCCAGCGTCTGCCATTCAGACGGCAGGAGGGCGAAACGATGCTTCTGAATTCTGGAGCGACTCAAGATACTCCTTGAATGATAACTTCACCCCCAACATGTTGCAAAGCTTCTGGGCAAGCTTACACTCTCCCATTTCTGCAAGGTGTCACCAAGCTGGCAGCTATAAAACACAGGGAGGAGAGAAAAGTTCACACAACCATCAGGGCCAGTGGGTGGGTGTGACGATGTGTGTGCGTATGTGTGATAAGTGCCACTTCCTTTAGACAGGATGCCAGTTCCAAAGCTGTCAGCTCAAGTGTCTCACTGCGTCTTCGCAGCAGCATCTGCTTTGGAAACGAAACCCATGTTTTACATCTCCTTGGAGGCAACCCAGGCTATTGGTAAACTTGCCTGGGGCAACTCTGGTGTGTGTGTGTGTGGGGGGGGAGTCACATCATTCCTCCTTTTTCAGTCTTTTAACCATTTTTGCTGCTTCTGAGCCTGAGAAGAACTTAGGTGTGTTTGGGGGAAAAGATGATGGCTTTTAAGCTTCTGATCAACCAGAGGTGGGTTTCAGCAGGTTCTGACCAGTTCTGGAGAACCGGTAGCAGAAATGTTGAGTAGTTTGGAGAACCGGCAAATACCACCTCTGGCTGGCCCCAGAGTGGGGTGGGAATGGAGATTTTGCAGTATCCTTCCTCTGACACGCCCACCAAACCACGCCCACCAAGCCACACCATGCCCACCAAGTGACACCCATAGAACCAGTAGTAAAAAAAATTAATTTCACCACTGACTTTGGCCTCTTTTCTCTGTGCATTTGACAGATCTTTGATGACTTGTAGGAAACCTATGATTTCTCCACTTTAATTATTTAAATTTAACCAACAGTTTCAGCTCACTAGTATGTCTACTTATCAATCGCTTACAGCAAGGATGCCCAACCTTGGTAACTTCCATAATTGCTGGCTGGGAAATTCTGAGAGTTGAAGTCCACAAGTCTTAATAGTTGCCAAACACCCCTGAATTAATGCAACCAAATCAAACACAAGGTTGGAGCTGAAATTCCTTCAGTCTGATTCTTGGCAAACAACTCTGATCAAGGTGGGCTCCTCCAATTGCAAATCAATTTGACTGATGGATGAGAGAAGAATGAGCAATGCATACTCCTGGTTCCAGCCTTTTATATCTCCACTGGAAGGCAAAAATCACAAAACTGCATCACTTTTTTTGGCCATATCATGCAGGGGAATTTGCTGGAGAAAGTAATTATGTTTAGAAGAGTTAGTGATAAAAAGAAAGCAGGCCACCGAAGACCATGAGGACTGGACACCATCAAAGTTGACACTAGCCAGAGCATAGAACTCAAAGAAGTAGAACAAGATCAGAAGATGTGAAAAGTCCTCGCCCACAGAATCGGCAGAAGTTGGGCTCAACTAAATGGACATCATCATCATCATCATCATCATCATCATCATCATCATCATCATCATCATCATCATCATGTGCAGGCTCCAACGAATGCCCTAATTAACTCATGAGCCTCGAGCCAAGTTTCAAATGAAATTCAGTTATTTATTAGGAGCAACATGTCGGCAGCTTCCCAAGTATAGTCAATTCTGCCGCACGCAACTATGACCCTGTTTTCCCCCCTCCTCTCAGGCTGTGTCATAAATCACATTCTCCAATGAGGCATTTTTGCGGGCTGTAGAAACCACGCCTCACAAACTGGCTCTGGTAATCTGAGATCCAACCTTGGAGGAAGGCATGCGTGGAATGTGCTTGTGAACATGGCTGCTGAACTGCTCCGACACATCTCCCCTCCGTTCTGCCCATGACAACTCAAGAACAGACTAGAAATGCTTTGCGAGTTGACACATCATCATCATCATCATCGTATCTCCTCCTTCTTCGGTGTTTTTTTAAAAAATGTCAGTCCTTCCCTTTATCTTGCATTGCAGCTGCAAAGCCATGAAACCCAAACCTTGAGGTAGCCCATAGCTGCCATCTGGATTTCTTTGACTTGCTCCATGCATTTGTCCCTTCCAAGCACCCACAACCCTGAACAGCCTGAGGAGGTCTGAGCAACAATCTTTTGCAGGAAATAAGAGACGAGTAGCTTTAGCAAAGCCATATCTATTAAGAGTCAAGGCAGATCTCCAGGGTGTCTGCTAGGATTTAATATCTTTCAGGAACAGAAGCCTCTCTGGTTATTGGTGTCTTTGTTCCTTCAACCTGCCTCTTCCTTCTGTATATTGGAATTGTTCCTGACTCCTTCTCTGACTCTTCCACTTAGTTGCAAGTCTGTACATTCAGCCTTCAGCCTCTGCTATTTTCCCCCCGCAATTTTTCTCGTCTTCCTCCTCTCTCTCTTTTCTCCCTCTCTCTAGTCTAGAGGGAGAGCTGCGGATGGTTGGTTTGGTTTCATCGCCCACCTGAGCAAGATTAATGAAACTCTCAAGTGAACTGAGCATTGGACAACTTTCAGTTGACTCTAGGGTTGGCATTTTCTTTCTAAGCTCAACTTTGCCAAACCTGGATGTCTCTTTTCTTGGCCTTGTCTAACCTTGGGAAAGCTTGTCTTTCACGAGAGTCCTGAACAGGAGGCGAGATTGTTTTTTTAGTCTTTCATTTTCAACTAAGCATAGAAAACCTTCTGTGATCCTGTTACACGAAGGGTGCCTCTGTGTCAGTGGACTCAAAGAATGTGTGATGTAGATTCCCCCTGTGTGTGGCACTCACACACTTGCTAGCTCATAGGTTTTGTTTGTGCTCACATTAATGTCCAACTAGAATACTAGCCTGTCCCCTGGGACAACTGAAGGTTGAATGTTACATAGATGGCCATGGAAAGGAGGCAAAGAAACAACTGGTTTTATGTCCTACAGTTGACTTCCCCCAAGACAGTTCAGGTTTTCCTACAATACCATATCTCTAGAGATGATGAACCAAAGCTTAACTTAAAGCTTATAGAGCCCTGGTGGCGCAGTGGTTAGAATGCAGTATTGCAGGCAAACTCTGCCCACAGACTGGAGTTCGATCCTGACAGAGCTCAAGGTTGACTCAGCCTTCCATCCTTCCGAGGTCGGTAAAATGAGGACCCTGATTGTTTGGGGCAATAGAGTAGTGGTCAAAATTGTGGAAACCTTGTATTTTCTAAAACTTTGAAGGAACGTTCATTAGCACAACAAGCACACTTTTCAAGAGCAAGAGTTCGTAGATCTTTTAATTTCAGTTCCTGAACCAGCAAAGAATGGCAAAAAAAATCAGCCCAGAACATATCAAATAACAAGAAAAAAATGAAGAATCTGGCTATCTTTATTCTGATCTTCCAGGACCTATCTAGGACTTCAACTATGTTTCGGCATCTGCATCAGAAGGTTAATCCTGCATCACCCATCATGATTGTTGACACAATAAGCAGACTGGGGCTTAGCGTGGAAAACTAACCCTTCCCCATGATGCCATGATTTTGCTAGCGTGCTCTTCCTAGATTTAAATCTGTTATGCGAACAGGGTCAGTAATAGATCTTTGTTTATGTGAATAGAGTATTAAATCTTATAACACTCCAGACACATGGCACCACACATTCAATATAGCCGACAAACAAGAGTTTAAAAACATGAATTCACTTTAGCTAGCAGGGATAACGATTGTGCTGAGCTTGGGCAATTTTTGAGAAACTGTTGGTGCTGAGGAAAGATATGCAAAATTCATTTGACCAAGCTGTCTCTTCCTGAACAGCTTCCTCATACCTACTTGGTTTCTACTTACCTTCCCCAGGTTCCTAGGATGAAGACTCCTAACAAAAGCACTGCATAATCTTCAGGAGTTGTGCAGATGCATCATAAGGTACCAAATTTCCAGTTGAGGATGTCACCTAGTTGGGTTGTAAAACATCTGCAAGCAAATGACATCTTCAAAAGAGCCGAGGTGGCGCAGTGGTTAGAGTGCTGTACTGCTGCTACTTCAGCTGACTGCTATTTCAGCAGATCAGCAGATCAAATCTCATCGGCTCAAGGTTGACTTAGCTTTCCATCCTTCCGAGGTGGGTAAAATGAGGACTCAGATTGTTGGGGGCAATATGCTATTTAGTATACTGTCTTTGGTGTAAGCCGCCCAGAGTCCTCGGAGAGTGGGCGGCATAGAAATATGATTAATAAAAAAATAAAAATAAATAAAATAACTAAACTCAGAGAGCACCAAGCAGAGGTGGGTTTCAGCAGGTTCTGACCAGTTCTGGAGAACTGGTAGTGGAAATTTTGAGTAGTTCGGACTACCGGTAAATACCACCTGTGACTGGCCCCGCACCCTCCCGAGTCCTAGCTGATCAGGAGGAAATGGGGATTTTACAGTATCCTTCCCCTGGAGTGGGGTGGGAATGGAGCTTTTACAGTATCCTTCCCCTGCCATGCCCACCAAGCCACGCCCACCAAGCCATGCCATGCCCACCAAGCCACACCCACAGAACCAGTAGTAAAAAAATTTAAAATCCACCACTGGCATCAAGGTCTTCCCAGTTTCACCCTGAGTTATATTCATGGCTTCTACAGTATCTGAGTCTTAAATCTCTTCAACTTATTGTTTAAACGTTGTGCCTCTATTAAGAGCGCCTGGGCGGGTGGGCAGCCAGTGGTCACAATTACTGATTTGCCCGAACCAGTCTGAACCAGCAGCAGCCCACCTCTGCCTGGAACACTAAGAGCCTTGATAGTACAGTGGTCTACGCACCCTGTTATTAACACAGCTGCCTGCAATTTACTGCTGGTTCGAATCTCTCCCAGGCTCAAGGTTGACTCAGCCTTCCATCCTTTCTAAGGTAGGTAAAATGAGGACCCAGTTTGTGGGGGCAATAAGCTGACTTTGTATAAATATACAAAAGAATGAAGGCTATTGCTTAACGCATTGTAAGCCTCCCTGAGTCTCCGGAGAAGGGCGGCATATAAATCAAATTAAAAAAAAATAAAAATGGCCACCCATCTCACACAATGTGGTTGTGAACGCAATGTTCAGAACAATCATAAAGTCTATTTTTAAAAAAAAACACTCAAAAGCAGAAAAAGTTAATATTATTATAAAAGTGTGAGAAACAACTTCAGATTATAAACAATGAAGCCATCTAATCGAATTAACTGTTCTTACCCAGCTCCCAAACACAACAAACCTTCTGTAGTTAAATCAATGATTCCTTTATTAGGAGCGCCAGCAGCCCCGGCAAAAAGTTTCTCTCACACAGCAGGCTAACAAGTCTGTCTGGCAGGGAGATGAATAGTTGTCTGCCACAACTATTCATCTCCGCCCCCTCCCTTTTATCCCCAGAGCTAGGGCGGGGCTTCGCTAGCAGAGGTGGCTCTTCTGTCCCAAGGACCGGCCCATAGATTTCCACTGCTCTCCTCTCCTCTGCCTTCTGCGCATCCATGCGTCAGGCACTAGACCCAGATGTTCCTCCTCTTCCTCATCAGCCACCTCCAGACCTGGGGGCTGTTGACTCTCCATCTTAGGGCTGACAGATGGCCCAGGCTCCGCCTCTCTCTCTCTCTCTCTCTCTCTCTCTCTCTCTCTCTCTCTCTCTCTCTCTCTCTCTCTCTCTCTCTCTCTCTCTCTCTCTCTCTCTCTCTCTGCCAGCTCCATTCCCTCTTCCCCCTTGGAGCTTTCAGGTTGCCTTGACGTTGGCCCTGAATCCCACGCCTCCTCCTCATCTGATTCGGCCGCTGGAGGGGCTGGTGGTCGACCGGCCACAATATTAACATTCTTTTGCGATCTCCAGGCCTATTAGCACAATCAAATTTTAAGGAATTTCTGGAAAGTCTTAAAATCTTTTTTCAAATTGAGAACTATTTTTCTTTTGGTAATTCAGGAATGAGTGTATAGAACCCACCATGTTTAAGGCTCATTATATATTTCTCACAAAGCAAAAGGCCCCTCTGTGTGAATTTGGGGGGGTGGGGGGGAAAATCATCTAGAGATTGTAGTATGAAGGAAACAATGCATGTATTATCCCAGGCTATTACATCTCGCCTGGCTTTGTATAATACCCATAAATATGAACACATTCAAATTATAAACCAATTTAGAAGATTGATCATGGGAATATGAGTGGAGTCCCAAAGCACAGCCTTTCCAGTTGCATCTTCATTTCATTTTTTTTTTTAAGGAGAAGAAATCATAATCTTGACATATTTATCATTTTGAGTCGGCACAATTATCTCTGAGAACTTGCTCTGTAACTCAGAGATTGGGATTAGATGTTTATGGGGCGTGTGAAGCCATTACTCTTCAAGCTGTACATGAAGTTGAAGAACAATTACGGAGCCTGAATCTCCTCTGATTATCATGTGAGTAGATGTTTCCTCTTATTATTATTTAAGATAAGGAAGTATCAAGTTGATCTCTCTCTCTCTCTCTCTCTCTCTCTCTCTCTCTCTCTCTCTCTCTCTCTCTCTCTCTCTCTCTCTCTCTCTCTCTCTCTCTCTCTCTCTCGTATTGGAAAGTATTGAGATGTTGGTTTATAAATCAAAAGTTAAGAAAATATTATTGGGGTTTATTTCCTAGTTCAGGAAACAGTACCAATAAAGGAGAATATGTAGAATAGAATAGAGTAGAGTAGAGTAGGGTAGGGTAGGGTAGGGTAGGGTAGAGTAGAATAGAATAGAATAGAATAGAATAGAATAGAATAGAATAGAATAGAATAGAATAGAATAGAATAGAATAGAATTCTTTATTGGCCAAGTGTGATTGGACACACAAGGAGTTTGTCTTTGGTGCATATGCTCTCAGCGTACATAAAAGAAAAGATACATTCATCAAGAATCGTAAGGTACAACACTGAATGATAGTCATAGGGTACAAATAAGCAATCATATAGATCAGGGTTCAGGTAAGTGGCTCTTGGTTCTCTCTGAGCTTGGTGGCTTTCTTGCAGACATTTCATGACCCAATGAAGTAACATCATCAGTGCTAGTGGGGTGTATGGAGTGAAACAGGAGGAGGAGGAGGAGGAGGAGGAGGAGGAGGAGGAGGAGGAGGAGGAGGAGGAGGAAGACTGTGGGATCTTTGGTGCACTCTGAGTGTGGCTGTTTTCTTACAGACTTTTCATTACCCAAACTAGGAAACAAACTAGTTTACTTAGTTTATCAGTTACCTAGTTTATCAGTTACCATCATCAGGGAACATACATTTTCCATGGATGTATTCATCACATGCCATATGTTGTTGCATGTTTTGCAATAACATTGAGTATCGAGAAATCCCAAGAACAATGGATTATTTGGGAAGCTGAGATTGCTTTGAAAACATACACCAAGTTTTGCAATACTTGCTTTAGTTTCAAATATACAGGAAGAAAATAGATAACGCGAGCAGATTTTATTGTGCACCCACCCTGCATTTGGAAATGACGGGTAGCTCTTTCAGACCCACTAAAGTTTTATAAAAACATGATATGCATTCAAGTTTTAAGAATTCTTTTCACTTTAAACAAATCTAATAAACAACAAACAAACATTGGGCCAGAAGAGTAGCTAGCCAAGTGAATTTCTTCTCCATTTCTGTCTCTAAATCATTCAATAAAAACAGGACACTCTGTTTGGGATATTCTGCACTTTGGACATCTGGATATTAAATAAAAATAAAAATGTACATTTAGAAGGGTAGGTCCCTTCAGTTGTTTCCCAGGCAGTTTTTTTTTTTAAATGTTGGTTTAAAAAAGAGGTAGCAATAGAAAGTAAAGTGTTTGCCACAAAGGAAATGGAGAATTTTTAAGCAGTTGGGTGACATCTGGTGCCTTGATAAGATCAGTTACAGAGCAACAGTGAACTTTGCAACAGACGTTTAATTCCAAGGCTTTCCATCCAGGTTTGAAGCCAAGCCAATTATGCAGAGAATTTTAAAAAGTGATGCGCCAGAGACAGGAGCAGTAGTAAACTTGGAGAGAAAAATAACCAACGATGAAAGGTTCGTGTAAAATCGTGTTGCTATGACCTTTCTGCTTAACTGTTCATGGCTAGTTTTTGTCCAGTAGATGGAATTAGGAAGATGCCTTATAGAATATAGAATAGAAGATAGAATTCTTTATTGGCCAAGTGTGATTGGACACACAAGCAGTGGTGAAATCCTCCCGGTTCGCACCGGTTTGGGCGAACTGGTAGTGATAAAATCTACTGGTTCAGTGAACTGGTAGTAAAAAAAAAGCTACCGGTTGGTCCGAACTGGTATTTCCGACGATCAGCTGTGCCGTGCGATTTATATTCGCTAGAAAGCAGGAAATCCTGTTTTCTAGCGAATATAAACCGCGCGGCACAGCTGTCCCCCCCCCTCGCTGTTCTACTTACCTTCAAACGGCTCCTTTTTCTGCACGAAATGCACATTTGGTGTGCACTGTGCATGCGCACACATTCAGCATACATCTGACGTGCACAGTGCATGCATGGGCAAGTAAACCAGTAGCGACCCGTGGAGGATTTCACACAAGGAATTTGTCTCCGGTGCATAGACTCTCAGTGTACATACAAACAAGCAAGTGATAAATCCCGATCATAATGATAAAGTACAATTATCATAAATCACAAGATAACAAACTTGGTGATAGTCATAGGATACTAAATAAACGAATAACATAAATCATAAAAGGATACTAAATATAGGCAATCAATATAAATCAGGAGATACAAACAACAAAGTTATAGTCATAAGAAGCTAAAGGAAATAATTAATAGGAAAGATATTCAGAACAAAGAGCTCTTAGTTGTAAATCGCACATCACTCCATCATAGCAGGCTTCCTCATAATTAATCTCAGGATTTGCACAAGATACTAAGCTCTGAACCATGGTTTATAAATCACAATATGTTAAGCTTGAGGCAGTACTCTATGCCAAAGTCACAGACTACATTGGGGATTATGAGAAAGTGTGGACCGTATTTTTTGATGTGGTGATTTTGCTTATTACAGATCAATCCAGAACATGTCTATTAAGCAAGAATATATGGCAAGATTGTTTTCTGCCTGCCTATCTATCTATCTATCTATCTATCTATCTATCTATCTATCTATCATCTATCAATCGCCCTTTCCCTCCCTCCTTCCCTCCCTCCTTCCCTCCCTCCTTCCCTCCCTCCCTCCCATATCTATCTATCTATCTATCTATCTATCTATCTATCTATCTATCTATCTATCTATTATCTATCTATCTATTATCTATCTATCTATCTATCTATCTATCTATCTATCTATCTATCTATCATCTATCTGTCTCCCTTTCCCTCCCTCCCTCCTTCCCTCCCTCCCATATCTCATATCTATCTCTCATCTATCTATCTATCTATCTATCTATCTATCTATCTATCTATCTATCATCTATCAATCGCCCTTTCCCTCCCTCCTTCCCTCCCTCCTTCCCTCCCTCCCTCCCATATCTATCTATCTATCTATCTATCTATCTATCTATCTATCTATCTATCTATTATCTATCTATCTATCTATCTATCTATCTATCTATCTATCTATCTATCATCTATCTGTCTCCCTTTCCCTCCCTCCTTCCCTCCCTCCCATATCTCATATCTATCTCTCATCTATCTATCTATCTATCTATCTATCTATCTATCTATCTATCATCTATCAATCTCCCTTTCCCTCTCTCCTTCCCTCTCCCCTATCTATCATCTATCTATCTATCTATCTATCTGTCTGTCTGTCTGTCTGTCTGTCTGTCTATCTATCTATCTATCTATCTATCTATCTATCTATCTATCTATCTATCATCACCATCTCTGTGGTTTAGGCTTCAATTTTGAATGGAAGACTAGGAACTGACCTTCAAAGGTGGCTAATCAAAATGAAATCAAATTAATTTACATTTTATTAAGGTTTTATTACATTATACTTTATGCAAATTAGAAATGAATTTATCTAAGCTAAATTCTCTGCGTACCTACTTTCCTTCCTACTTCTCTCTTCTGTTTCACTGAACATTACAACATTAGGATGTGTTCCAAATTTTGGGTTTAGATAGCAATCCATGCAAACTGATAACAGAAATTAGAAGAAATTAAGTTTAGGTCAGGAAAAAAAATGAAACTTTTTTTGCGTTTCTCATCGTAAAACTTCAGAGAGTTTCCGTAAATTCTTTTTTTGATTACTCTACAGTTGCGTTCGGTATCAGAGATTGATTTTGCTAGTCATCTCATATGGCATGCTAATTCTTGTGGGATGGAAAATAATTTTTTTTAAGAAGCAACAGAGACAAAAAAAATGTTCTTTGAACATCAAGCAACATCAAGCAAAAGAGAAACTTATTTTGTATACCTGGCCTTATTTTTTCCCCCCCTTTGATCAATTATGCAGTTGTGATGTTTTGTGTTCTAGAAAATCATATCCAAGGTTGTTTATTTAGTTCTGTTTGTTTTATGATCTGTGCATATGTATATATTGCTTTGTATACAGCTCGGTATCTCAACTGGGGTTACCGTTTAATCTTTCCAGAGGAAGCTAACAAAGCAAAGAAGAAGAAGAAGACTTAATTCCAAGGGAAATAAAATGAAATGGAAATAAACCCAAATTGTTAACTCATTGGGTCTCAACTGCCAACTGTTCCTACTGATTCACATTATTTCCACTTATAAGCCAAGTTTTACTGACATGGGAAATAAACAAAACAAAACAGCTTGTTACTCCTCTTTAGATGTTGTTCTTAGGCAAAATTTCAAAGGAAGAAAAAAAACTAGCAGATCGTCACTTTTGTCCATCATTTTTTAGAAATTAAAAACTTAACCACGTAACCTAGATTAGTTAGATAAAAGGTGAAGACACTAAGCCCTTTTTAACAGGGGACGGTGATTGGCTAGAATAAGGAGAACCAAAATCTTAAGACTACAAGACTAACCTTCGTAAAATATCAGATGTCAGGTGCAAAATAGCAAAATACCATCAATTAGGTTGCAGTATAGAAGAATATAGAAGATTATAGAAGGACCATGAGGAAGGCTGAGTGCCAAAGAATTGAGGCATTTGGTGCTGGAGAAGACTCCTGCGAGTCCCTTGGACTGCAAGGCCATCAAACCGGTCAGTCCTACAGGAGATCAACCCTGACTGCTTTTTAGAAGGCCAGATCCTGAAGAGGAAACTCAAATACTTTGGCCACCTAATGAGAAAGAAGGACTCCCTGGAGAAGAGCCTAATGCTGAAAATGATTGAGGGCAAAAGAAGAAGGGGATGGCAGAGAATGAGATAGATGAATGGAATCACTGAAGCAGTCAGCGTGAACTTAAATGGTCTCCACGGGATGATAGAGGATAGGAAAGTCTGTCCATGGGGTCACGATGCGTCGGACATGACTTCGCAACTAACAACAACATAGAAGATTTAAGTCTATATACAAGAATCTGGTCAATCTAAGTTCAATATTAAATTGACACCAGATAAGGGTCAACAGTCCAGGGATGTGGTGGCTTAGTGGCTAAGATGCTGAGCTTGTCAATCGAAAGGTTGGCAGTTCAGCAGTTCAAATCCCTAGTGCCGTGTAATGGGATGAACTTCCGTTACTTGTCTTAGTTTCTGCTAACCTAGCAGTTCGAAAGCACATAAAAAATGCAAGTAGAAAAATAGGGACCACCTTTGGTGGGAAGGTAACAGCGTTCCGTGGGTCTTTGGTGTTTAGTCATGCCGGCCACGGAGACGTCTTTGGACAGCGCTGGCTCTTCAGCTTTGAAACGGAGATAAGCAGTGCCCCCTAGAGTCGGGAACAACTAGCACATATGTGCAAGGGGAACCTTTACCTTTTAAGGGTCAACAGAATTCAGGAGTGGTTGTGGGAACATAACAACTCTAAGCTAATGACATGCTTAACTCTGCCCCCTCCTCCAGCTCTACCTGTCCTTCTCCTACACCAGATCTGAATAAAGAGCAAAGTTCTTTTTACTGATTACTCAACTGAGGGAATTTTGTTTTGGGTTGTGTGATTTTTTTTTTTTAATGGGAACTATCCTTGTATTAAAAAAACCCTTTAAAAGTAGACTTTTTCTACTGTAACTGTTGTATTCCAGCAGGACTCTGCTTGCTGCGGTATCGAATTTGCTTCCTAAGCATTTTGCCCCGCTTGTAAGAAACAAAAATAAATTGCCGAAGAAATATTACAGTGCTTAGAAGCTGTTGTAGAAATAAACATCAATATTTTGCTTACATTTTCAACATTCAATAAAGAGATTACCAGCTTCTCCCTTATAAAAATAAAATAAGTTATAACCTTTTTTTTCCCTTTTGAGTTGCCTACAGCTTTACCATTTCTATGAGTTAAAGCATATGTGCTCTACAGCTCATTGACTTTAACTGTTTCTTAGCAAATATTGTTTACCCGTCTATTTATGGAATTTAAATTCCACCTCTCTTCTAGAAACACAGTTTGGTGGATGTCAAAGATGTCTTCTCTAGTTTTGACTGCAAAATAATCTCATGAGACAGATCAGGATGAAGGAAAGGAACGGGCCCAACATCACCCAGATTGATCTACCAATCATGGGGTTGGACATCCAAAATCTCTTCCTCCTTTCAAACCAGGGGTGCTATTCAGAAGGTTCTGACAGGTTCTGGAGAACCGGTAGTGGAAATTTTGAGTACTTTGGAGAACTGGCAAAAACCACCTCCAGAGTGGGGAGGGAATGGAGATTTTGCAATATCCTTCCACCAGGAGTGGGGAAGGAATGGGGATTTTGCAATATCCTTCCCCGCCATGCCCACCAAGCCACACCCATCAAGCCACACCATGCCATGCCTACCAAGCCACGCCCACAGAACCGGTAGTAAAAAAAATTGAATTCCACCACTGCTTCAAACCAACTCCATTTTTTCAACATCTGGAAAGTTGTCACTGTAAAATGGTGAACAGAACATCTATTCCCTGCAGTCCATCTATTGGTTTTTATGTTGTTGGCCATTAGAGCAGGCTTTGGAGTACCACCTCCAGCATAAAATCAATAGCAATTACAAATTCTCTCAGATTTGCTCCCATACTAGTTAATTGAGCTGATCTAAATAAAATCTTTATCACAACTCTAATGTTTGCAACTTCTGTTTTCTAGCTTGGGGGGGAATTTACAGAGAGACAGGGAGACGATAACCTTCTAAACAACTCTACCCTGCATACACAACGGAGAAGCATGGTGGGAATTGTAGTTAATCGGTGCCTAGAGGGGATCAAATTTTCAGGGTGGGAGAGGTTTTCAATCACGGTTTTTCCTTCTAACATCATAGGACGTTCATTTAATTTTTTTTTTAAATGCAGAAAAAATTGGCACGGGGAGAAATAATCAGACTGACACCAAGAAAATGGGTAATTTATTCTCCCAGATTATTGTACCGCTATCGAATTTGTGAGGTGAATTGGAAGGAAAGTTTACTAGAAAGGGTTAATTCTTCAGTTTAGGTCGTCTTAATATACCGTATTTTTTGGAGTATAAGACGCACCTTTTTCCTCCCTAAAAGAGGCTGAAAATTTGGGTGTGCCTTATACTCCGAACGTAGCTTTTTTGAAGCTTTTTTCAGCCCTAACGAGGAGCTAACGAGGCGCTAACGAGTGAAGCGATCTCCATGCTTTGCTCCAACTCTCAGCTGTTTTTAGAAGCTTTTTTTCAGCCCTAACTAGGCGCTAGCCGAGTGAAGTGATCTCCCCCCCACCCGTGCTTTGCCTGCTTTTCTCATTGCTGCTTCCTCTCAGCTGTGCCTTAGAGGCTGTTTTTTATCCCAAAACAGGGGATAAAAAATCCAAGCAAACTAATGTGCTGAAGCTGACCTGAATAAGGATGCTAGCCAGATGAATACCTGGAGACCGCCTTCTACCACATAGCTCCCAGCGACCGGTAAGGTCCCACAGAGTTGGTCTCCTCTGGGTCCCGTCAGCTAAACAATGCTGGCTGGCGGGCCTGCGGGGGAGGGCCTTCTCTGTGGCTGCCCCAGCTCTCTGGAACCAATTACTTCCTGAGGTCCGGACCGCCCCCACCCTATTGGCCTTCCGAAAAGCGGTGAAGACCTGGCTCTTCCGGCAGGCCTGGGGCCGTTGACCTCGCTGTTGCGATCTTGTGAGATCTGGCCATGAATGGTGTGAATGGGTTTTAATGTTTTAATTTTTAAATGTTTTTATAATAGTTTTTTTTTTTTTTAAAAATGCATTGTAAGCTGCCCTGAGTCTCTGGAGAAAGGCGGCATATAAATTGAATTAATAATTAATAAATAAATAATAATAGGCAGATATTTTTTTTTCCTATTTTCCTCCCCAAAATCTAAACTGCGTCTTATACTCCGCTGCATCTTATACTCCGAAAAATACGGTACATCTCTTTTGCAGATCTTTAAGAAGGACAGCAAAACCCAACTATCCTGTTGCAGAATTGTATCTGGTTGTAGAAAGTTAATGTTCTTACTGAAAAATTCACCAAAACGTATGTAGCCATGCTTACCAACTTCCTGTTTCTTGGCCAATCTTATTTCATGAGAAATCCCCCCCCCTTTTTTTTTGCAATATTTCCTATTTTATATTTATTGATGGCTCTGTAGCTTTTCATGCACAACTGGTGAAAATCAAGGCATCGCTGAGGCAGCCAACGTAGGAAAAACAGCATTTAATTAAAATCGAGGAAATTCTTACGCTGTCATTCTTCTGCTCCTTCTCAAAACCACACCAAAAGAAAAAGAAGAAGAAGAAAAATCCAGTAAAAGCTTGGCTCCCTTTTTGGAATATTTTGCCTCCTCACCACCCAGCAGACATAAGACCCCCTTTAAAAATAATAATAATAGTAATAATTCACTTGCTCTAATGTTGGTTTCATGCCCTGATTACACAACACATCAAATAGGAGGAGAGAGAAAATTACAAGATCGCCCAATTGGCCAGAATGTGTGAAACATGCGATGTAGGAGCAGATGGCTTAGCACAGCACTTTCAAAATATCATGCAATACCATTTTAAGAGATGCATTAAAGGGATGTGCCCTAGAAGAGATGATTATGCAACATATACAAAATACTTGCAGGTCAGAACCCAGGAAAGAAAAAAAAAAAAGTAAAATCTCCTTCAAGTCCAGATCAATTTCTGATGACTTGATGGACAAGAACATTGAATTTTCTTGCTGGCATCATGGTTTACCATGGCATTCTTCCTGCATGTTGTTTTGACTTCCTATGTTTTATTACTCAACTAGTTAATATCATCAGTAGAGGTGGTGTGGAATTTTGCTCCCTCTGTATGTGCAGTAGCTTATACTTATGGTTTTGGTGGGGTTATCATTTTCTCCTTGGATGTTATTTATTTATTTATTTATTTATTTATTTATTTATTTATTTATTTATTTATTTACTTATTTACTTATTTACTTATTTATTTATTTATTTATTTATTTATTTATTTATTTATTTATTTATTTATTTATTTATTGGTTCGATTTATATGCCACCCTTCTCCGGAGACTCAGGGTGACTTACAATGTGTTAAGCAATAGCCTTCATACTTTTGTATATACCTGCTTAGTAGGGCTTTCGGCCCCCCCTAAGTGGTGTTCTTTTTTATACAAAGTCAGCTTATTGCCCCCACAATCCGGGTTCTCATTTTACCCACCTCGGAAGGATGAAAGGCTGAGTCAACCTTGAGCCTGGTGAGATTTGAATTTGCAGTAATTGTAGGCAGCTGGTGCTACTTAACAGCACTTTAGTCCACTGTGCCACCAAGGCTCATGTTCCTGGATTTGGATATTGTTTTCTGCTTAATTGCTTGTCTGGTGTTAATCCCTGCTTATCTGGATATTGGCTGTTGGA
The DNA here is from genome assembly GCF_059756535.1 of Pantherophis guttatus. Classification (NCBI taxonomy): domain Eukaryota; kingdom Metazoa; phylum Chordata; class Lepidosauria; order Squamata; family Colubridae; genus Pantherophis; species Pantherophis guttatus. The sequence continues at coordinate 25,300,944 of NC_142071.1, read as the reverse complement.
GAGACTGGGTTCTGGTCTTTTGGTTTCCTTCTTAGCTTTTTTGATTGCCTCTTTTCAACAATGTGTGAATATGGTTTATTGATATGTGTCTCTTGGTGGTTGATATGTCTCAATCTTGACCTTCCAGGAATTGACTAGTAATTTTGGATTTGATTTAGTCTAGGATGCTCAGTGTCTTAATCAAACCTATAGTTCAGTAGTGGGTTTCAAATCCTGGCGCTACCAGTTTGCTATCGGGAGCATGTGGGCACGCTCGTTTCGCGGGCTCGCAGTGCTTCATGGGCCTGCAGCGCTTCTGTGCATGCGCAGAGCATTTTTGATGACATCTGGGTGGATGGGTGGAGCCTCCCACTGCCGCTGCTACCAGTTCGCCCGAACTGGTGCGAACCGATAGCAACCCACCACTGCTATGGTTGCATCTGTCCAACCTACTGTGAAATTAAGGGATTTTCATCATGTCTTCTAATGGTTGAGGTTCACTCATGTGCTGTGCTAGTCTTCTGCCTCTTTGTCCTACATAGTGGCTATTACAATCTTTACGCTGCTATTTTGTAGTTGACTCTCGGTTTTGTTTTTTCAATTTGTGCTACTGGTTTGGGGCTTTTTTTGGTTGACTTAAGATGTTTTGGATAGCTTTAGTTTAGATGGTTTGTGTGCTATGGCTATGTGGTTGTAATAGTTTGATGGCTGTTTATGAGATGTTTGTGATGTATGGTAATCTTATCCTTTAAGTAGCCTGTGTTGCAGGGGTGAAATGATACCGGTTCAGGACGGTTCGTCCGAACCGGTTCCGACGATCGCGCGGCACAGCTGATTGTCACAGCTTATTGTCGGACCTCTTTTTTTTTTTTTACTTTTTTAAATCAATTTTTACTACCTATTCACCTGAACTGGTAGTAAAAAAAATGTAAAAAAAGAGGTTCCGACGATCAGCTGTGCCAATCAGATGTGCCACGCAATCATCAGAACCTTTTTTTTTTTACTTTTTTAAATCATTTTTTACTATCTATTCATCCAAATCGGTAGTAAAAATATGCTTTAAAATTTTTTTAAAAGGTTCTGACGATCGCGGGAACAGCTGATTGTCACAGCTGATCGTCGGAACTTTTTAAAAACTTTTTTTAACTTTAAAAAAATGCTTTAAAAAGTAAAAAAAAAAGTTGGCCATGTCCACAAAGTCACATGACCCCCCCCCCACACACACATGAAGCCACGCCCACCAAGCCACACCCACAGAACCGGTAGGGAAAAAATTTTGAATTTCACCACTGCTGTATTGGTTATGCTTTCATAAGTTGTGTTGGTTGCACCCTAATCAAGCAACTACCAAGGAGAAATATGACACCCCCACCAATGCTGGCAGGGTCCACTACTCTATATAAACAGGGAGTAAACGCGACATTCACCAGCACTGATATATGTTATATTTTTGGATAAGGAACTGTTGGTATGCAAACAACCAAACTCAGAGAACATCAAAGACTCCACAGTTCAACCTTGAGCTACATATTCTCGTCTACTTCGACTTCCCAGTTTAATAACAAGTCTGCTATTCCCAGTCGTGTATTATGCCTGCATGGGGCCTTAGACACAATAAAATTTAGCGGTCCCCAAAGTTCATTAATTTCTATTAATTATGTATCACAAATAATATTTAAACAATGTGAAACAAATGATTATCTACCTGTTAATTATACCTCTTGTTGTTAATAATAAATTGTTAGAATCCTTACAACAGTTCCATTTATATATATTTTTTTAAAAAAAATACCATGCTCTTACATGATTAAAGAAGACACAGTCACAATAAATCTCGGAGAAATATAATTCTCTCACTTTACGTGCATAAATATTTAATATTTTGTATATACATACAGTACAGTAGTATGGTTTGGGATGTAGACTCCCCTTTTATGCACAAAATGGTACAGTCCGATCACAGTTGCAGGCGAATCTTCTATTGGTCCTTTGGCTATAAAAAATTCAAGGGCAGAATTGGTATGCGTAGACTGAAGCCCTCTAACCTGAGGCCCCAGAGGTCGCTTGTGGAAATCCTCACTGATTTGTGAAAGTCAGAGATCCTTGCCCTGTCTTTCATGTCTCATTACTGGATCTTTGGGTTTATGGCCCATTCTCTGAGGGGATGCTCAACATTAGAGCAAAATTTATTTTGTCTTCCAGCTCATGCTTATCAAAGTCCAGCTTTCTGACTTGAGTCCATGCTCCCCATTCTTCACTTCTCTCCTCTCCTCTCCTCTCCTCTCCTCTCCTCTCCCTCCTCTCCTCTCCTTTCCTCTCCCGCATTCTCTTCTCTTCTCTTCTCTTCTCTTCTCTTCTCTTCTCTTCTCTTCTCTTCTCTTCTCTTCTCTTCTCTCCTCTCCTCTCCTCTCCTCTCCTCTCCTCTCCTCTCCTCTCCTCTCCTCTCCCGCATTCTCTTCTCTTCTCTTCTCTTCTCTTCTCTTCTCTTCTCTTCTCTTCTCTTCTCTTCTCTTCTCTTCTCTTCTCTTCTCTTCTCTTCTCTTCTCTCCCACATTCTCTTCTCTTCTCTTCTCTTCTCTTCTCTTCTCTTCTCTTCTCTTCTCTCCTCTCCTCTCCTCTCCTCTCCTCTCCTCTCCTCTCCTCTCCTCTTATCTTATCTACCTACCTGTCCCCCTCTTTACCTACCTACCTACTCACTATTAACTATCTCTTGCTCATCTGTGTATCTATTTTCCCGAACGCCACAACTCTGCTAAACAAATAATTCCCTCAACACTGTCAAACTATTTACTAAGTCTGCACTACTATCTTCTCATCGTTCCCAGCACCCATCTCTTCCCACTTATGACTGTATGACTGTAACCTTGTTGCTGGTATCCTTACGATTTATATTGATACTGTTTCCTGATTGCTTATTTGTAACCTGTGACTACCATTAAGTGTTGTACCTTATGATTCTTGATGAATGTATCTTTTCTTTTATGTACACTGAGAGCATAGGCACCAAGACAAATTCCTTGTGTGTCCAATCACACTTAGCCAATAAAAAATTCTATCCTGTCCTGTCCTGTCCTGTCCAGTCCTGTCCTATCCTATCCTATCCTATCCATCTATAATTTCACTTTCTATCTCATCTATTTATCTATTTATCATCTATGTATGTCTGTCTGTCTATCGATCAATCTCTATCATCTATATGTGTGCAGAGAAGAGCAACTTAGAACTGAGGAGAAATTTCCTGACAGTTAGAACAATTAATCAGTGGAACAACTTGCCTCCAGAAGTTGTGAATGCTCCAACACTGGATATTTTAAAGAAGATATTGGACAACAATTTGTCTGAAGTGGTGTAGGATTTCCTATCTAAGCAGGGGGTTGGACTAGAAGACCTCCAAGGTCCCTTCAAACTCTTATTTTGATAGATAATAGATCTATCAATCTATTATCTATATCATCCATCCATCCATCCATCATCCATCTATCTATCTATCTATCTATCTATCTATCTATCTATCTATCTATCATCTATCATCTTGGCAATTAAACTGGAAGTGCAATTTGTAGCTGAAGAAACTTGCACCAAGATATAGCTGTTAATACTGTATATATTTAGCAGACTTCTAAAAGAAAATAAAAAATCTTGAAAATAGCAATGGGGGAAAAGGCTCTATTGACTAAATCAATCAGTTTAGAATCTTTGTAATGCAACAAAAGAGTATCTGCAATATAAATTCCGTGCAGTATATTGAGATTTTTTAAAAAAAATTCCTGTCCCTAAATTCAACAGATGCGGCAGCATTCTTCTTTATGGGAACAAAATAAGAAGAAAAAAAAAAAAGAGATTCACAGAAGAAAATCACATCTATAGTGGCAGATTTTTTTAAAAAACAAATATTTGGTCTTTAAAGAAGAGGATTAGGTAGGGTGCAAAAGTCTACAATCTCCACATTTTGTTTCCTTTTGCATTAAGATAAAGATTCCCCTCCTACATATGTGCTAGTTGTTCCCAACTCTAGGGGGCGGTGCTCATCTCCGTTTCAAAGCCGAAGAGCCAGCGCTGTCCGAAGATGTCTCCGTGGTCATGTGGCCAGAATGACTCAACGCCAAAGGTGCACGGAACGCTGTTACCTTCCCACCAAAGATGGTCCCTATTTTCCTACTTGCATTTTTTACATGCTTTCAAACTGCTAGGTTGGCAGAAGCTGGGACAAGTAATGGGAGCTCACCCCATTACGCGGCACTAGGGATTCGAACCGCTGAACTGCCAACCTTTCGATCAACAAGTCAGCATCTTCACCACTGAGCCACCGTGTCCCTCCTCCTTTTGCATTATATAACTCAAAACTAAGTTCATGAGTAGGGAAAAGGGAAGTTCCTTTCCCTTTTCAAATATTCTCTTGGTTTTTTTTTTTACAACTTTCCCAGCTTTACTTCAATTTTCGTTTTTCCATGTGTCTCCCCTGTCACTCCCCGCACCCCCATTCATCCTGTTAGTATTTTACTAGAACTAGTTAAATTATCTGAAAATCTAATATAATAGACAAGAAAAAAAATATTGGAGTCAAAGTGTTCTACTGAAAAGGAACATAAGAGAAGCCAGAAATGTTTTTCCAATCTCTTCTAGAGATTGGAAAAACATTTCTGGCTTCTCTTATGTTCCTTTTCAGTTGTTGCTGCTGATATTTAGGAGAGGTCCCCCATTTTTTTTTTTTAAAAAAAGGACACTTAAATTAATTATCTTTGAAAATAGATTGCCGAGTTATGGAACAGGAGCTGTGGCCTTCTGTAAATTCTCAACCTTCTCCCTGGTGTTTTTTTGGACACCCACACATGACATTTTGATCAACGCTACCCAGACAAGAGTCATTTCTCACAATCCCATCACAGTAAGAGGAAATGGAAATTCTGCTCTTGGTGACAATGACTAAGTGCTGGGATGAGCTAAACTGAGACCGGCAGATCCGAACTGCAAAAATCCAGGCAGCCACCGAAGGGAAGCAAACAGTAATCTCTCGGCTATCATTTGAGTGATCATCTTGGATATTTGCAGCCCATACTTGGTAGCTGAGGTTCTACGGTAACGCAAAGGGGCAGGAGAAAGGTCCCCTTGATCTCAGAAGAACTTCATGGTATAGGACTGGATTGTTTGAGAGTCCAGGTCTCCCCAATTTCATCAGATCACCAACCAAATCCAACAGACAGGGTGTCAGGACTTGGTGTCGTCTCAAATAAACTGCATTTCAAACAAATAGTCCTTGATCAAAATCTTTCATTTATTAGGCACAACAATCAAAAACTCCGACTTAGTTGCAGCCAACACTGACTTCCTGGTCCAAATCCTCCCTTTCCTTTCCCCACTGCTCTGCTTCTCATTGGCCATCTTCCAAGTCACTCTGCTGTTATCTACTACTTCAGCTCAACGGAATTTCCCCCTTCCCAACCCATCTCCTAGGGGATAGTATCTCCAGGGAAAATAAGTAGGTGAAAAGTCAAGTGTCCTCTTGCCAGATGCCCCCACCTTCTCCTTCTTATGTCAGCACTGGAGTGAATGCAGCTTGGAGTGCTGACACAGGGCATGTTATAGTTTCCATTGTCCAAGGAATTATGTTTCGTAGGACTTGCATGGTTTTTCTTCTGTGGCATCCATGCTGTGGAATCTTCTCTTCCCTGAAGTGAATATGGTCTTGTCATCATTGAGCTTCTAATGTTCCCTCAAGACCTGGTTATATCAGCAAGCCTTGTGACCTTAGGTTGAATGAGCCATGTAGCTTTTCTGTCATTAGCATCCATTTATCTATTCTTATTTGTTTTAGTTTGGTTTTTATACTTTTTAATGTGATTAACACATGTTTTGAGCTCTGCTGTACACCACCCAGAGTCACTTGTTACAGGGATAGATGGCTATATAAATAGATTTAATAAATAAAACTTCCAGACATGTAAAATGTATGACTAGAAAAGAGGACTACTTTAATTTCAAATAAGACTGGACCCCTAAAATTTACCCAAGGTTAACTAGCTGAATCAATTAATTTTGACTTCAATTACAGGTTAATCCCAGTGGTTCTCAACTTTTTCTTCATCTTTTAAAACCTTTTGTGGCCACAGACCATGGCATGGACCTCAAAATCTTAACTCAAGATTTAAATCATAACATTTCTTCAAGCCTTCGCGGACCCCTTGTGATGACATCACGGCCCCCAAGGCAGGGGTGAAATCCAGCAGGTTCTGACAGATTCTGGAGAACCGGTAGCAGAAATTTTGAGCAGTTCAGAGAACCGGCAAATGCGACCTCTGACTGGCCCCAGAGTGGGGTGGGAATGGAGATTTTGCAATATCATTCACCCAGGAGTGGGGAAGGAATGGGGATTTTGCAGTATCCTTCCCCTGGAGTGGGGTGGGGATAGAGATTTTGCAGTATCCTTCCCCAGCCAAGCCACACCATGCCCACCAAGCCACGCCCACAGAACCAGTAGTAAAAATTTTGGATTTCACCACTGCCCCAAGGGGTCCATAAACCACAGGTTGAGAACCACTGAGTTATCCCTTTTTCCATCCCAAGCAATCTGTGTGACACGGAGAACAGAGTTATGGAATCATAAATTGGCTAGGTGATACTAGATTGCTCTATCTAATCACGGAATAACCAATTATAGTTCGGGAAGAGTTGCGTGGCCATGCCAGAGGAAGAAAGAAATCCCCCAAACTAGTTTAGAGCCCACCTTCCAAATTCTTCACTAAATTGTGACTAGAGAAAGTGAGTGGATGTTTTGTTTTTTTCCCCCTGCTGGATTTTGTGGATTTTTCCCTTGGTGGCGCAGCAGACTAAAGTGCTGTTAAGTAGCACCAGCTGCCTGCAGTTACTGCAAGTTCAAATCTCACCAGGCTCCAGGTTGACTCAGCCTTCCATCCTTTTGAGGTAGGTAAAATGAGGACCCGGATTGTGGGGGCAATAAGCTGACTTTGTATAAAAAAGAACACCGCTTAGGGGGGCCCGAAAGCCCTACTAAGCAGGTATATACAAAAGTATGAAGGCTATTGCTTAACGCATTGTAAGGCGCCCTGAGTCTCCGGAGAAGGGCGGCATATAAATCGAACCAATAAATGAATGAATGAATGAATGAATGAATGAATGAATGAATGAATGAATGAATAAATAAATAAATAAATAAATAAATAAATAAATAAATAAATAAATTTTTCTGGAGACCTTTCCCAACCATTTCTCCAGGGCAGGGGTCTTGTTGAACAGAAACATTACTGCTGCTTACAAAAAAGTTCTATCCGATATTTTTCTCGGGAATTTAATGGAAGCCCGGAAAGCTTGAAAAGCTTCATACCAATGAAGAGATGACGCTGTAAGACATTCACGTCTATCCTTTATCCATCGTGCAACAAAAATAAATGTTAAAAACACCACCTTCTAACCATGGGAACGTCGCTGAAGTTCTCTTTCTCCTTTGAATTACTTTCTGAAGTAATTCTTTTCTCTTCCTCAAGTTGAATGAAAGCTGGCAGGGAAATAATATTGCATGAAGAGAGAACAGGGGGAGGGAAGCCAGACAACACAAACCAAAATCTTCAATGTGAAAGGAAGGAGGGCCATTTTAGAGAGAAGCAATATTGCTCGACGCTCAAAGAACAAGCCGTTTGGCCAGATTGAAAGGATTAAGGACTTTTTTTACCAGCGGAAGAGGATAAAGACGTAGGTTGAAATGCAGAAGAAGATACACCTCAGTGTATTGTTCGTGCCTCCGAATGCCAGGATTGAAAGTGTTTAAGAACATTATACACTGGTTATATTTCTTTCTTTCCTAATCTGACTGCATCAATCTGTATGCAGATCTTCCTTTTTTTTTTTTTTTTAAAAAAAAAATTGATTTATATGCCGCCCTTCTCCGGAGACTCAGGGCGGCTTACAATGCGCTAAGCAATTTTTTTTTTTTTTTTTTTTTTTTAATTTGATTTATATGCCGCCCTTCTCCGAAGACTCAGGGCGGCTTACAATGTGCTCAGCAATAGCCTTCATCCTTTTGTATATTTATACAAAGTCAGCTTATTGCCCCCACAAACTGGGTCCTCATTTCACCTACCTTAGAAAGGATGGAAGGCTGAGTCAACCTTGAGCCTTGGCGAGATTCGAACCCTGCAGTAATTGCAGGCAGCTGGTCTTAAGCAGCTTAATAACAGGGTGCCTTAAACCCTAGTACTACCAAGGCTCTCAATAGCCTTCATCCTTTTGTATATTTATACAAAGTCAGCTTATTGCCCCCACAACTGGGTCCTCAATTTACCTACCTTAGAAAGGATGGAAGGCTGAGTCAACCTTGAGCCTGGTAAGAGAGCCTTGGTACTACAGGGGTTTAAGGCACCCTGTTATTAAGCTGGCTATTAAGACCAGCTGCCTGCAATTACTGCAGGGTTCGAATCTCGCCAGGCTCAAGGTTGACTCAGCTTTCCATCCTTTCTAACGTAGGTAAATTGAGGACCCAGTTTGTGGGGGCAATAAGCTGACTTTGTATAAATATACAAAAGGATGAAGGCTATTGCTGAGCGCATTGTAAGCCGCCCTGAGTCTTCGGAGAAGGGTGGCATATAAATCAAAATTTAAAAAAAAAAAAGATTCGAACCTGCAGAAATTGCAGGCAGCTGTGTTAATAACAGGGTGCATTAAACCACTGTACTACCAAGGCTATGCCCGCTCGAAAGTCTAGAAGTGTTTCAGAAGTTAGTCTTTCAGGTATGGCAATAACTCTTTCTCTGTATGTATGGATTCATGTTTACACACAATACTTCAGCCTGCAATCTGTTTGGCTCTGTTGCTCCCCAGTGTGTTTGTTTATGGTTTAAAGTGGCATATAAAGCCAGTCGGTTGTGTTGGAAGAAATATCTTTCAGTGGTGAAATCCTCCGCAGATTGCCACCGGTTTGCTGCCTGTGCATGCGTGGTGCATGCCAAAAGCACGCTCTGTGCACACATGTGCACTGCAGTGGTGGGTTGATCCCGGTTTGCACCGGTTCGCAAAAACCGGTAGTAAAAATTTATAGTAGTTCGGAGAACCGGTAATAACATTGGCTGGCCATGTCCCCGAACTGTACCCCGGCCCGGTCGCTGCTCGCTTACCCCACCACCTCATTTTTTAAAATTATTTTTAAAAACATTTTTTTCTACAACTTCTTCGGCTGAAAAAATGCTTTTAAAAGTTTTTTTTTAAAAAGCCTCTGATGATCACATGGCTCAGCTGGGATCGTCAGAGGCTTTTAAAAGCATTTTTTCGACAACCTTAAGGTTGTAGAAAAAATGCTTTTAAAAGTAAAAAAAAAAAGTTGGCCACGCCCACCCAGTCACATTACCCCTTCCAAGCGACACCCACAAAATAAGCCATGCCCACATAACTGGTAGTAAAAGTTTTTAGAACCCACCCCTGGCACACTGCGCCCCAAACACACACTTCACATGGAAAAAGGAGGCTTGAGAAGGTAAGTAGAACAGCGAAGGGGGGAAAACAGCTGTGCCACATGATTTAGCTTCGCAACAAAGCAGGATTTCCTGCTTTCTAGCAAATATAAACCGTGCGGCACAGCTGATTGTCGGAAATACCAGTTCAGACGAACCGGTAGCTTTTTTAAAAACTACCTGTTCTCTCAAACCAGTAGTTTTTAATCACTACCAGTTTGCCCAAACCGGTGCGAACCGGTAGCATTTCACCCCTGGTTCAGTTCCAAGTGGGGAGAAAAACACTGGAAACATGGTGGCTGATTGGAAAGATGGTTTTTAGATGGTAGACAGGACCACATGGGTTTGAGGTCCTGGGCAAAAGGAAAGTCCAAGTCCCTGCCCAGGGATGTGGATGTCCATCACATGGTCCATCCAAGCACCGTCCCAACTGGAAATGCCTCCCGGTTCCAGCCCTCCAGGTGCAGGGCAAGATGTCCTTGACTCTCTGAGAAAGGAATGGTATTATGACTATATATCACCTGGCTCCATACAATCCCCCCCTCCCACTTTCCCACAGCAGTAAATGTGGCAGGCCTGAAGGTCCAAGGCAAAAGATGGCTTCCAAGCCTGACAGGATTTTTCACAGCAGCTCCTCAAATGATTACGAGAGTCACTTTTCTCACATAATTAGAACCGCTGGTCTCCACGCAAGGGCTCGCTCCTAAATCTAAACTCGAAGGAACTTTCTCTTTCCTTCCCATGGCTCAGCTTGAGTCCCTCTGCAATGCAGCCCATTGTGAGTCTGGCGTTTTCAAGGAAGCTTTTCGCCGATTAACTTAGCTCGGATCAAGAGCAATGGGTAGGGAGAACTGGTATACCTCTCCCTGTCCAAAAAGAACCCTAAATTATGACGATCATTTGCAAACGTGGAGACAGCACGCAAGAGCTTCATCCGGCTCAAAGGATCCATGCCAAACAGAAATCAAATGGGGTTACTGTTTTGTCTGCTTTCCTGTTTTAATAATTAATTTTGTATTAGCATAAGTTGCATGAGCACTCAATAGAAATGTAACAAGGTGATATTTCAAGACTGCATTATCTAGAAGTTCTGTAACAAATTAAATACTTTCCCATTGTGCTCTCCGGCTTATGCCTCCTATGTCAGCATTCCAGAAAACCCCAACTCCAATTAAAAACTCCGAGGCAAGCATTTTCTCAAAAGTTCCATTTATGAGAGTAGGTATACTGGCACATCTGGGAAAAACCGAATATGAGAGTTCCGGGTTTTCCCACAGTAAATCAAAACCCCCAAAACCATCCCCTCACTCATCGGTTGATCACATGCTCCAATCACCATCCATCCCATCTCCAGATGCAGGATTGTCCGGATTTTGACCGACAGGAAGAATGCTATTTTGTCTAACTACATTCCCTCTACTAAATCCCCTCCTCCTACTTTCCCACACACGAGAAAGTGGCAGTGTGGAAGCTTCTGGCCTAATATGGCTTCCAAAGCTGACATCATATAGGCTACAAAACACAAATCAGTTCTTACTAATAGTTGTCGCTCATATTTCTTGAATATGACAAAATGAAATAATCTATAAGCACAAGTGTTTTGTCTTAATTTATTATCTCTGGGGGAAAAATATGTAGTGAAAATTCTGTTTTATAGGCACATGTGTGAAAAGGATGGTCTATTTTAGACATTGGATTCACACATTGTGTCGTCGTATCGTTTTTCTTAACTAGGATTTACTGAATAAATTAGGGCAGGGTTGAGGCATTCTGCGGATTTTTTTAAACCATAGTAGACATTTAGACTATATACCGCTTCACAGTGCTTTCCAGCCTTCTCTAAGCGGTTTTCAGAATTGGTATATTGCCCTCAAACAATCTGGGTCCTCATTTTACCCACCTCGGAAGGATGGAAAGCTGAGTCAATCTTGAGCGTGGTGAGATTTGAATTGACAAATTGCAGGCATCCGGCAGGCAGCAGAAGTAGCCTGCAGTACTGTATTCTAACCACTGCGCCACCACGGCTCTTTTAAGTTATGAAACCCAAATGAAGCCAGTATATTTTGGTTGTAGGCAAAATAACATCAGAAAAGCCATGGAAGATCTATACTAGTGGCCCCCAACCTTTTGGGCACCAGTGACTGGTTCTGTGGAGAGAGGTTTTTCTGCAGACCGGAGGTTTCACATGCTGCCTGCATCCTGTGGGTGGGGCTTCACATGTTTGGACCAATTTCTGGCATGCAGGAGGAAAGTGCGGACTGGGGGTTGGGGACCCCTGATCTATACAACAGTGGAATTCACAAATTGGCATTTTTAAGAACTTGTTTGTGTGATGCTTTACGATTTACTCTGAATACTACTGGTTGGTTTCTTCTTCTTCTTCTTCTTCTTCTTCTTCTTCTTCTTCTTCTTCTTCTTCTTCTTCTTCTTCTTCTTCTTCTTCTTCTTCTTCTTCTTCCTCTCCTTCCTCTCCTTCTTCTCCTTCCCCTTCCCCTTCCCCTTCTCCTTCTCCTTCTCCTTCTCCTTCTCCTTCTCCTTCTTCTTCTTCTCCTTCTTCTTCTTCTTCCTCTTCCTCTCCTTCTTCTCCTTCTCCTTCTTCTTCTTCTTCTTCTTCTTCTTCTTCTTCTTCTTCTTCTTCTTCTTCTTCTTCTTCCTCTTCCTCTTCCCCTCCTCCTCCTCCTCCTCCTCCTCCTCCTCCTCCTCCTCCTCCTCCTCCTCCTCCTCCTCCTTCTTCTTCTTCTTCTTCTTCTTCTTCTTCTTCTCCTTCTCCTCCTCCTCCTCCTCCTCCTCCTCCTCCTTCTCCTTCTCCTTCTCCTTCCTCTCCTCCTCCTCCTCCTCCTCTTCCTCCTCCTCCTCCTCTTCTTCCTCCTCCTCCTCCCCTTCCTTCCTTCCTTCCTTCACAAGGCATTCTCTTGGGCAGTCAGTGGCTGTCTTTTTAAGCATGCCCAAAAGATGTTTCAAACAACATATTGACCTTGGTTACTGATCCGATCCATATTCTGGATGCACACGATATATTGGATCACAAGGTGTCTTGGGTTTATCCAATGCATTACTTCTCACCAAGATTAAGAATAATCAGATTTAGCACATTATGCAAAAGAGGGAACCTTTAATTATGAATAAAGTTGTATACGTAAAGCTAATGCATTTGGATTATTTTCTTGTACTTTGAGTTGTCAAAAGCCAGTCCATTTTGGCTCACTCAACAGTCATGGTACAACCTGTACTTAGCTTATTTTGGAAGATTTGGCAAAATCCAGTCCCATGTTTTTACCATCCATTCATTCCATTTTCATCACCAATTTTGTTTGTTTCTTTCTTTGTTTTGCTTTATTAGATTTATATACCGTCCTACTCCCAAAGGACTCAGGGCGGTGAACAGGCACAAAATAAAATACATAAATACAAAATTTAAAAGCAGAAATAAAACCAGATGAAACAATTTAGCCCGAGACAAATTTAAAACATCCCAATAATTTAAAAACAGATTTAAAATTTTCAATTTAAAAGAAAAGGGGAAAAAGGTTAGGCCAGGCCAGCTTGCTGGAATAGGGAGGTCTTAAGAGCGCGGCGGAAAGTGCGCAGATCCGGGATCCTCCGTATCTCTGGGGGGAGCTCATTCCAGATAGTGGGTGCCCCCACAGAGAAGGCCCTCCCACTGTGGGCCGCCAGTCGACACTGTTTGGCCGACGGCACCCGGAGGAGCTCCACTCTATAAGAGCGTACCGGCCGGTGGGAGGCTATTTGTGGTAGTAGGCGGTCCCGTAAGTAGCCAGGTCCTAAGCCATGGAGCACTCTAAAGGTGGTAACCAGAACCTTGAAGTGCACCTGGAAGACCACCAGGACCCAGTGCAGCTCGCGCAGGAGAGGTGTTACATGGGAACGCCATGTCGCTCCCATAACCACCCGCGCGGCCACACTCTGTGCCAGTTGGAGCCTCTGGGTGCTCCTCAAGGGGAGCCCCATGTAGAGAGCGTTGCAGTAGTCCAGGTGGGAAATGACTGGATGGCATGGTGTTTTCCTGACGGAAAGGAACAGAGGAACACAAAACTGTGCTGCTGGTGTGATGAAGCAGGCCTGGCATGGGATCACAATGAATCACCTGGAATGCAATCAATATTGTCTTCTCCAATGCAGTTCCAGGTTTCTGTTTACAGAAAGATGGAGAAAAAAAGGAGTCTAGATAAAGGCATGGAAAGGAATCTGGCATTGCTGCTGGATCTCCATGTTCCTTCGAAAAGGATGCATACATTTCTCTGTGGGTAGAACCTTTGCACATCTTTTTCTCTCCCATAGAGCCTACCCACTCCTAATTTTGAAGAGCTTCATGCAAAACATAATCGTGATTGTGTTGTTGGGGGCACAACGAAGAGCTGGACCATGAAACAGGGAACTGGCACAGAGTCTGCAGCCAAACATGCCTGGCAGTGCCTCTGCCACTTCCAACAAGTTGCATTTTTCTGTGAGATCTGTCTGGAGCCAGCATCTCCAATCCCTTATCTGTCTGTCTCTCTGTTTGAATGTATGTGTATGAGAGACAGAGAGACAGAGAGGGAGGGGGAGGGAGAGAGGGAGAGTGAAAGAGAGAGACAGAGAGGGAGAAGAGAGGCAAAACAAGCAGAAACAACCATCCAATGCATACCCCCTCTTCCTTCCTTCCTTCCTTCCTTCCTTCCTTCCTTCCTTCCTTCCTTCCTTCCTTCCTTCCTTCCTCCCTCCCTCCCTCCCTCCTTCCTTCCCTTCCTCTCTCCCCTTCTTTCCTTCCCTCCCTTCCTCCCCCTCCCTCCCCCTTCCTTCTTTCCCTCCCTCCCCTCCCCCTCCCTCCCTCCCTCTCTCCTCCTCCCTCCCTCCCTCCCTCCCTCCCTTCCTTCCTTCTTTCTTTCCTTCCTTCCTTCCTTCCTTCCTTCCTCCCTCCCTCCCTCCCTCCCTCCCTCCCTCCCTCCCTTCCTCTTGCCTCATTCCCCATCCTGCCAGAGATCTGGTCCTCTTCACCCACTCTCTCCTCCCCTCCTGTCACTTCTTTGAGCAGCTGTGCTTGGGGTGGGGGAGAAGGGAATTTGGCAAGAGAGAGGGGGGGAGGGAGGAAGGGAAGGAGAGAGAGAGAGAGAGAGAGAGAGAGAGAGAGAGAGAGAGAGAGAGAGAGAGAGAGAGAGAGAGAGAGAGAGAGAGAGAGAGAGAGCACCCAAAGAAGGCCACCAAAGGAGCAGTTGGCTGCCTTGAGTTGAACTTTCAGTGGTGTCCAAAACCTTGCAAACAACTAGGGTGTCACTCAGGAGATTGGAACCAATGAATGCTTGGTAGGAGGTCTACTCAGCTTCCCATGCACCAGCCTGGTGATGCCGGGCTAAGGTTTCTCCAGCTAGCGTGTTATGTGCAGGGTGGAAAGAGAGGGAGAGGGGAAAGAGAGAGAGAGAGAGGGAGGGGAGGGAGGAGGGAAAAGCGGAGACATTGCCTGTCCCCATCCCTCTCTTTCGCTCCTTCTAGCTCACTAACTCGCTCGCTCTCTCCCTCCCTCTGCAAACCTTGGATTTAAACCTACTCAGAATTCAGCACGGAGGAAAGCAGCGAGCCCGGCAGCTCCAGACTACTGCAGCTCGGCACCCTCCCACCCCCACCCCCTTCCCCAAAGATGTATCAGCCTGTCTGCTGGATCTTCTTCACGGCCACCACTGCCCTGCTCTTCCTTCCAGGTATGTCACGCAGAGCTGGGGAGCCTCCACCTGGGGACCTCTCCAAGGGATGGGCAAAACCCTGATGCCAGCCAGGAGTTGATGCGAAAGGAAACACGTTGGGCTGGCGGAGGGTCTGGACTTGAGGCTCTCTCGCCCAGATGTGTGCGTGATGACAACTAAATTGGGGGAGAAGGCGGGGTGGGGGGGAGGGTGGGGGGAGAGAAAGGAAGGCATCACCCGCCAGAGAGATGACCAGTTCTGGCGGCCCCCCCCTCCCCCCCCGGGCAATTTGGTTTCAAGACAAGCTGCTTTCTTCTGCAGAGGTTCTGCTTTGAGGAGTGGATGGTGATGAAGGACCATCATCCCTCCTTGGTGGCTTTGGACAGCCCCAGCTGCTCCAAGGTAGTACCGAGAGAAGAGAAGGTGCTCCTCCTTGGATTTATGCTTTCCAGTCACCCACTGGATGTGTGGATGTGCAAAGAGAGGATTTGGGGTGGGGATGGGGTGGGGAGAAGTCCCTCCCCATCCCACCTCTGCTCTTTGCTCTCTCTCCCTCTCTCTCCCTTCTCCCTCCTGTTTCAACACCATTTTTCCCAGCCTGTTTTCTCTAAGTTCAGACCCCCCCTCCACTCTTTCATATTTCCTTCTCTTCACTCCCCAATATTAAGGAACACCAGGCTCCCTTCCTCAAGGGATGTCCAAACATCTGGCTTTGATGCAGTGGTGACAGCAGAAAGGGGAAATGGGTGTCCATCCAATCTTCAGACTAGTCCAGAATGGATGGAGGAAGGGTTGAGAAACCTGTCTGGGATTCAGACGCTGCAATCTCTAAATCCAGACAAGCGTGTTTTTGAGTTCCTCTTATCCTTAAGACAGTCCTCCTTCCTCGGTGCCTTTATTTATTTATTTATTTTCCTTCTGGGTAGCTCTTTTGCTGCAAAGTCAGCTCTGAATCGGTATATTGTTAACGCGTCTCTAACTGGCTGTCTTTAAGAGTTTCCACAGACAGGCAGTCAGTGTGCAGAGCTGAATGCACATCGGTACATCTGTCCCAATATAAAATGAGTGGGGTGGGTGGGTAGGTGGGCTGGAGTGGGAGGTGGGGGTGGGGGGGAAACGGTGGTTGTGAGCCAAAAGGTCGAACCGAAGGAAGGATTTGCATTTGGGGTTTCTTTTTTTACTAAGAGCTGGGAAGGTTTGAAGGGATGTCTGTCCAGGACTTTGGAACTGAGACATGGCACTTGTATAGCCTTTTCCCCTGTTTTTTTTTACCTTGGCAATATGAAGCTCAATATCCTTTGCATTTTGGAGCCAGGAGCATAAATACCTTCTCCTCTGTCTCAAAAGCCATATGGGCTTCTCGGTGCCAAAGTGGACCCCAGTATGACAATGGAGTTTGGACCATACGAAAGGTGCCACCTGCGTGTGTTAAGGTTTCCACCAGAGTGCGTAAGGAGGAGGAGGAGAGGACTAATCGGTAGTAAAAGCAGATTAGAGCAAAAGGGGGAAAAAAAAGAGGAACTTTTTCTGTAGGTTGAGATCCCACATACAGGAAGATTGCAGGAAGGGGTAGGGGAAGAGTGGAACAGGCATATGTTTTATATCCGAAGTCATCATGTCTACCATTTGAGAAAAATGTTGCTCTGCACTTAAGCCCCAAGGGAGAAATGATGAGAAAAATACAGAACTTTTTTTTGGTTTGGTGTAAGGGGTTCTTCCAATTTTTCAACTGGCTAAGGTAAAGAAAAAAAAAACAGATCAATGCTTGCAGGGTAGAATATGGTTTATAACTTATTCCCCGCTTGAAGTCTGGATCGCAAGCTGTTTTCCTAAACCAGAGTGATCCTTTAAAACAACAACACGCAAGCAATTGTGTAAGATTTAGATCATGAAATTCTGGCACCATCCGAATGCAGATGAGAACTCTGGCTTAGGAGAATTTGGAAACTGTGTTTTCCTCTTCCCCACCTACCCAGATTTTAAGCTATGATTATTGAGAAGGAGGGTTTTTGTTATCTCTGGGTGAAGAAAATGCAATTTGCTGTTTTTAAAATCCTGGGGGAAAAAAATATACAAAATAAATATATTGGTTGGGACTCGCTCGCTCTTTCAGTTCTGTGTTTTCTGCCCAGGATCACATATAATTTCATGGATTCTCTACGTGTGGTTATGCATCTTGGAGCTTCAAGTTCAACTCTTTTTTTTTTTAATTTGCATGTTGATCAAGAGTGAAGAGAAGATTCACCTGGTATTTGCTGTATCGATGTGTTTTACAAGCTCTGATGTGCGAATCTGCTGATTTAAATCTTCTTTCAGCCATGGGTTCAGCAGCATCTCTTCCCTCTGTAAAAGGGAAGGTGGTCTTAAATTAGTAGTCTACTCTACAGGGCTGTTGGTCAGGATCACTGTTTTACTGATACCTTTGGAATAGATGCAAGCTTGCCAACGGAGCATTCTGATCGATGCAAACTTCTTAATCTGAAACTGAGTTATTAGGAGAGTGGAGTTATTAGGAGAGCTTAGGGCCAATTTAGGAGAACGTATTAGCCAGGGAATCTGTCCTGAGTCATTTCTTATGCCATCTAGATGTGATAGATCTATGTTCTCCAAATTCACATATTGTACTGAGACTGCAGGTCTCAGTATGCACAGGATACTTCTTTGAGTTGTGAAATTCCCGTAGGATATCCAGTCATCGATTTTTTTTCCTTTTTTTTTTTCTTCAGTCACATCTGGAGGGTTGGCGGAGGTGAATGAAATAAAAAAAGCGAATATATATAAATATTAAAAAAAGAAAGAATGAAGGGAATCTGACATTTCAAGTAGAAAATTCCATCACAAAATTATTTGTTAACCTTTGTGGTCTTTTCCTCCCCTTGTCATTCCTTGGTTATTAATTATCTTTCTTCACTGTTTGGCTGATGTTTTTAACTCCCCTCTTCCTTTCAAAAGAACCTCCTCTTCTTTTCTCTCTCTCTCTCTCTCTCTCTCTGACAATTTACTTCGGCAGAATCTAAAAACCTGAAAGGTTAATGTAATAATGGAACCTTTGATCACAGAAAGCATTTTAACACCGCAGGTCTGTGAAGGCAGAGGGGATTCTGTCTCCAGAAAATGGGAGGTTAAATCTTGAGGAATCGTTCACGGAAAGGGATGGCTACAGCCAGGAGATTTTTCCAGACAAAAATCTGTCTGGTGGCTGGAGAGGGAAGGAAGCATATGTGAAGAACAGCAAGGCCATGAGAACAAGGCAAAAAATCTGAACAGCTGAGAATTAATCCTTATAATTCCCAGGAAATGACTTGTGTGCAACTATTTTTCTTGTTTTATCCGGTGCTGCATGTTAGCGAGATGAACCCTGTCAAAACAGGCATGTTGTTGTCAAATTCTTCTATTTGGAAAAGATGAGATGGTTGGTTGGGGATATGAGATGACAACATCTGTAGCAATCTAGCTGTCAATGGTGAAGTTGCTTCAAGGGATGTAGAGATACCTAGTGCTCAAACTGATACCTTTTGGTGAATTCTGACTTCCATATTGATAGACTGAGGATGTTGCAATGATGTGCAACCACTTCAGATCTCCTCCAAATGTGACATCCTGGATCATGGAAGTCCTACCAAGTGGGACACTCAGGGTAATGTAAAACCAGGACCAACCTTGAGTAGCTTCATGGTTTTCTTTGTCGCCATTGGTTACCTAGTCCTCCTTGGCTGAAGACATCAAGGTTTATACTGGTGAACTCGAGCAAATTTATTTATTTATTTATTTATTTATTTATTTATTTATTTATTTATTTATTTATTTATTTATTTATTTATTGAATTTCTATACCGCCCTTCTCCCGAAGGACTCAGGGCGGTGAACAGATTAAGATTTCATATACATATAATATTTTTTTTTTAACAGTAAATAATAAATTGAGTCAACTTGGTTTATCTGCTAAGACCTTGGCATAGAATTTAGATGTTTATGCTAGCCCTGCTTGTTGAAACAGAAAGGTTTTCAGGGCACGTCGGAAAGTGCGAAGATCTGGGATTATTCGTATTCCAGGGGGTATTTTGTTCCAAAGAGTAGGTGCCCTCACAGAGAAGGCTCTCTCCCTTGGAACTACCAGATGACATTGTTTTAATGATGGTACTATGAGTAGGCCTACTCTGTGAGAGTGTATTCATTGGTGGGAGGTTATCAGTTGCAGCAGGTGGTCTCGTAAGTACTCAGGTCCTATGTACCATTCAATGTGTTTAAAGCCATGTACCATCCATGGTAAAGCCATGTACCATGCAATGTGTTTAAAGTCCTCTAATGCATTTTTTTTTTTTGATGGAATGTGCAGATGGAATTAGGTTTATTGTTTTACTCCTATTTTTCAGCCATCCGTTTCATGGTTCCAGAACAATGAAGAGTTCAAGCAGCATTAATGGATGGTGGTTATTATTTATGGACATGTTATCTCGGGTCATGTCTGTCACAAAAGACCAAGTGCACACATGAAGGTCCAGTTAAACTGATTTATTGCTGCAAGAATCTTCTCAACTAACAATTAGCACCAGCTTGGGGTTAGATAAGGGTCAATGGAATTCAAGGGTGATTAGATTTTGTTTGCTTGTGTCTACGTAGGAATTCTAGGCTGATCCCTCTTTTAATTCCACCCCAGTTCTGCTACTCCTTCTCCTACATGACATACTTCCTCAAAGCAATCTCTACCCCACCCCATCACTACTCAGAATAAGAGTCTATTTAGTTGGGTCTAATTTGGGTTCTGCTGTTGATCTGCCACTCTTCTGTACAACCATGTGATACTCAGGCAGACGTCAGGAAACAATTTTTCCTCTTGCCAAGTTGATTCCTAACACTTCCTATGTAAGGTCTACCTTTGCAGTGCTTGGTTTGTTTAGTTTCATGCGTCATCTCGAGAAAAAAAATGATCACCTTTCAGCTTTGAATCTCTTTCTGGCATATTAATAATAATCATAGCATGATGTTCTGCTTCGCAGATGCACAGCATTGGAGTTAACGTCGGCACAAGTAAGAGCAGGGTAAAGAGGTCCTTACTCAAAGGAGCTTGCAAAGTAAATTCTGATGGGACAGAGATAGAAAGAAGAAGGTCATATGCCAGGCCCAGATCTTCCCATAGACCTTGGGTGTTGATACTCGGTTCAAAAAAACTCTTTTTCAAATGCCAGTCTGACATTCAGCAAAATCATATAGGAGAGTGTTTATTAGAATATACCACTATTGCTGTAGAGGTAAAGGGCTGGGATTAGATGATTTTTTCCAGGGGTGGGATCAGGGGTGGGTTCTACTTAGCTTTACTACAGGTTTGCAACGGGATCGGGCTCGCATCGCTCGCGCGCCTTGCTTCTGCACTTACGTCTTGCTTCTGCGCATGCGCAGATCGCCGATGATGACATCTGGGGTAGTGGGTGGGGCCTCTTGCCGGTTTTACTACCGGTTCTTGTGAACCGGTCCGAACCAGGGCCAACCCACCACTGGGTTGAAAATTTTCAGCAACTGGTTTGCTGGCTTGTTGCTGGATGGGTGTGGCTATGAGGGTGTGGCCTACTCGGCCACCTGTACCATGGCAGGGCGGGCATTTTTGCCCTCCCCAGGCTCCAGAGGCTTTCCTCAAGCCTCCAGGTGGGTGAAAACGGCCTCCTTTGGGCACCAGAGGCCAGAAATGGGCCCATTTCTGGACTTCCGGTACGCCTGTTTTTCACCCTCCCAGAGCGTCCGTGCACACCTTGCACTTACCTGGCATCCAAAACGGGCTGTGTGGAGACTCCTGGAAGGGGAGGGGCGGGGTGAGAGGGGTCAGCCTGTCCTTGGAACAACTGGTTTGGCGAACCAGATTAAAATTATCATCCGGTTTACCCGAACCGATCCAAACCGGCTGAATCCCACCCCTGATTCTTTCTCCCCACTAGATATAGAGAAAAAGCTTCCAGGTACAAACCAAACAAAAAGCAACAAAGCATCCTTTGGGGAGATAAAGCTTGTGCCAGCCCATTTGGCATGCTCTTTTACTTTATTTTTATAATTGATTGATCGGTTTTATTTTTATGCCACCGTAATCAGCAACAGATTCCCAGCTGCACAGATAAATCCAGAAAAAAGCGCCACAGAAATGACAAGAACGATGCCAGTGAAAGGTAGAAAGATGCTAATAACCGGAGTGTCAAATGCTACAACCACAGAGGACCATGGTTAGAGTAGAAAGAATAGTCTTTTTTTGTAGCGGGATGGCTTTTCTATGGAAAAAAAAATCCGTCTAGTAATTTAGCAGTTTTCTCTCTTCAAAGAACTACTCAAACAAGACCTGAAAATGACTTTATTAAGTGACAATTGTCGAGAATAGGTTGTAAGTCATGTTCTAGAAGAGGCAGCTATTCAGTACCATCGTGCAAGAAGGCTGCAGAGATTTCTCCATCATCCAGGTCATGGTCATCCCAAAGATGCTTTTTCAGGAGGCAACTGGACTTTCTTGTTTTTTTCTTTTGAAGACATTTCGCTTCTCATCCAAGGAGCTTCTTCAGCTCTGACTGGATGGTGGGGAATGGAAGGATTGATACTCCTTGCAGACAGCTGGTCATTTGCATCCTTTTAGAGGGTCCTTGAAACACTTGGAGATTTATCTGTGTCCTCAGGGTCACCTGAGTGGTGCTAATGGTTCCTGTAGTCTGCAGTTTTTCCTCTGGAAATCCATTCCTACGTCCATGACATTCAAAGAGTGTCTTATCAGCTAGCCATACCCTTCTGGGATTCAAACCTGGATAGACCAGGTTGCTCTGATAGACCAGTCTCACTAGAAAAACACTTAATCTCCTCCCTGGTTCAGCCAACAAAGTGAGGAGAGCCCATGGCCTAGAGGTTAATACATCTGCCTAATATGTAAGCGACCCAGGTTCGAATCCCAGAACGGTATGGCTAGCTGGTGAGAGCTAAACAGCTTAAAATAGCTATACTAGTCTCCCTTTATTTCTTCATTGGTAAATTTAAATTTAACACAAAATAGTTTGTCGCGGAAGCACCTGCCTGCGAAGACTCTTGGATTGGGTCTGAAAGGCGAACACGGAAGCAGTATGCTCCATCCCACATTTGGGTACATCAGGTTGCCCTGATAGACCGGTCCCACTGGAAAAACACTCCCTTCCCTCTCAGAACTGTTCCAACAATGTTGAAGAAGTTCAAGAACCTGAAGTCAAATTTCTCCTAGAGATTGATGACCAGACAGGGTCGTTGACTTCACATTTCACAGAAAACAGGGATTTATTTTAAGAGAAATTATGAAACAATCCTTGACAACTATTTTCACACATCGGGCAACCTACAATTATGACTGGAATGATACATGATCCTAGTCAGTGCTTCTCAGTCATAAAATTTTACACTGGTGGTAATTCTTATCCTCACTAGTAAAAGGCATGTTAGTGGGAGCTTTCTTGAAAAATGCTTTACACCTTACTAGCTGTCGCCTAGTAGTTACTGTGGACAACTGAATTTTAACAGTAATACATCTGAATTGGAATAGTCTTCATAATACCTTGGATGGATTTAATACTGATTCTCTATTTTCCATTTCCACATAGTCAATCATGGTATATATTATTTATTCATTAGATTTATATTCTGTCTTTCCTCCAAGCTTTCAAGAGGGCATATATGTATCACACCCATTTTGTTTTGTTTTGTTTTCATTCATGGCAACAGCTCTGTCATGTAGATAGGAATGGAGTTCCAAGATTGGTCTGAAGTCACCCAGTTAACTTTTGACCGTGTAATTGAGACTCCTTCTTCCTAAATAACATAACTTCGCCTCTACATTACGACAACTCTCTGGTTAAGCTGTCATAAGAGGGGAGCTATGATCAACAGCCAAAGGGAGCTAATATGAAACCCACAACTTGGAAATCACATCTGGGAGAAGAAAGATCCCAGTGAAACTCAAGAATTAAATCGGCAAAACTGTTTAGTGTGCGGAGACTATAACCAGACCCAACCTGCTCTTCCACTTAAGCAGAAGATACAGATGGGGGTATCCTTGATGTTCTCTGAGCTTGGTTGTTTTCTTGCAGAAGTTTCATTACCCAAACTAGGTAACATCATCAGTGCTAGGAGGAGGAGGAGGAGGAGGAGGGAAGAGAAGGAGGAGGACTGTGAGGTCTTTAGTGCTCTCTGAGTTTGGTTGTTTTCTTGCAGATGTATCATAACCCAATCTAGGTTACATCATCAATGCTAGGAGGAAGAGGAGGAGGAGGGGTGTTAGGATATGAGCCTAACAGGAAGAAGAGGAGGAGGGGTGTTAGGATATGAGCCTAACAAGTTGTCCAGGCAATATATGTGTTCTGTGACTTTAATATGAATATGTATTGTGTGACTTTAAAATTTTACTGCTGATTCATTGTAATGCTGAGTCATGCTGTAATTAGATAATCACTAGTTGTAAACGTATTTAAGAAAGGTACTGTAACTATTCAGTTGATGATATGCTACCATTGTGTGTGGAGTTGCTACCATTGTGCTATCATCAGTGGATAGATCTGCTACCATTGTGGTTTGTTACCAGAGTGAACTTGTTATTCTAACCAACTACTGTTTGTATGGTAAGAAGATTTTTGTATCACTGGACTGATTTAACTGGCAAAGACTTGGATTGATTTAAAGACTATGAGATTGTTTTTTCACTATAAAGTAAACTTTTGATAAACCAGTTTGCACATCTCTTATTCATTGCTCTCAGCAATGTTTCTCTGTGTTCTACACTCTGCTGGTTGGTAACACAACAATATCCTTAACAAGGGGGAAGAAGAGGAGGAGGAGGAGAGGACGATGACAACGACGAGGAGGAGGAGGACTGTGAGATAATTAATGCTCTCTGAGCTTGGTTATTTTCTTGCAGAAGTTTCATTACCCAAACTAGGTAACACCCGCCCAGTGATAGTTAGCAGTGCAACCCTAGCACCGATGATGTTACCCAGTTTGGAACATCTGCAAGAAAACAAGCAAGCTCAGAGAGCACCAAAGGCTCCTCATTTCAACCCTGAGCTACAAATATTTTCCTTTTATAGCTACGGGTGGAGTTGACAGCTTCAGTTATTTCGTCAGGTGGGAATGGGGACCTTAGTGGACTTGGCTCTTGCCACTTGGGAGCGATCTGAGAAGACCTATCCCCACCCCCACCCCCCCAAGAAAGCTATCTTCCCCATCCCTTCCCATGCCACGGGCATTCTCGTGCCTTCTTCAGGCTGTTCCTCAGAGCCGGAGAGAGCCTTGATTCTGAATAGGCACATGAAAATATGTATCCCTCCCCATCTGTGAGCTTTTCTTGACTTAATAAGTATCTTTTCCAGCCTGCTATTTTCCAGATGTGATGAGACCGCAACTCCCAGCATTCCCAATCAGTATGGCCAACAACTGGGAGTTGCGGTCCCAACACATCTGGAAAGATGCTGTAGAACCTTGACTTTAGGCGATTATAACAGGTTTGATGATGCACCGGGGAGACAGAGAAGATCTCTGAAGTACCTAGGAGGACCTTAGTGATGGTACTTTTTATAGGTCAAATCAGGGTCCCGGGAGAATTCGGCTTATGCCTTTTCAAGAAGACTTCTGCTTCCTCTTAGTTGTTTGGGGACTTGTGAGCTCAGGAAGCCGAAAAAAGCCAACACTCTCAGCTGTCACGGTGGCAGCATTTTTTTGATTGGCACCATGACAATTGTAGCCCCCAACTTTGCTACAATGCTTCCCCCGCCTCGCTGGGATTAATTAGTGGTTTGTGCCACCCTTTGAAGATGCCAAAGCTGCTCTTCAAACTCTGATTTCTGTCTACTGCTTTGCTATCATTCTTCTGAGCAGAGCAAGTCTCTTGGGTTCCATTGCTTATCACCTTTCCCCTTAAGAAATTAGTTGCTTCCTTATCCCTTAGCAGTTCTGGGTAAAGATGCCTCCTTCTAAGCATTCTTTTATAAATGTTGTTTTCTCTTTCTACCATAAAGAAATGCACCGGAACGGATATGCATAGAGTTCAACTGCATGTTTTTTCCAATCATAGGGTGGGAATGTTGGTGGCATTAAGGAATGGGAACAGATTTCTTGGAAGGACGGATTTCCTGCTTCTACCAACTCACGAAACTATGGAAAACCATAGATCTCTGTGTACCACAGCTCAACAAACTAAATTAGAAAGACTGGGGCATGGTGATTGCCCATGCTTTTGGTACCTGCAAAATGCACAGGTACAGTATACTGTATGTGGTACCTTGCCCAATAGTAGTAACTGTGAGAGGGATCTTGGAGTCCTAGTGGACAACCATTGAAATAGGAGGCAGCCGTGTGCAGCAGCTGCCAAAAAAGCCAACACAGTTCTAGGCTGCATAAACAGAGGGATAGAGTCAAGATCACGTGAAGTGTTAATACCACTTTATAAGGCCTTGGTAAGGCCACACTTGGAATACTGCATCCAGTTTTGGTCACTATGATGTAAACAAGATGTTGAGACATTAGAAAGAGTGCAGAGAAGAGCAACAAAGAGGATTAGGGGACTGGAGGCTAAAACCTATGAAGAACAGTTGCAGGAACTGGGTATGTCTCGTTTAATGAAAAGAAGAACTAGGGGAGACATGACAGCAGTGTTCCAATATCTCAGGGGCTGCCCCAAAGAAGAGGGAGTCAAGCTATTCTCCAAAGCACCTGAGGGCAGGACAAGAAGCAATGGGTGGAAACTAACCAAGGAAAGAAGCAACTTAGAACTAAGGAGAAATTTCCTGACAGTTAGAACAATGAATCAGTGGAACAACTTGCCTCCAGAAGTTGTGAATGTTCCAACACTGGAAGTTTTTAAGAAGATGTTGGGTAACCATTTGTCTGAAGTGGTGTAGGGTTTCCTGCCTAAGCCGGGGGTTGGACTGGAAGACCTCCAAGGTCCCTTCCAACTCTGTTATTCTATTCTATTCTATTCTATTCTATTCTATTCTATTCTATTCTATTCTATTCTATTCTATTCTATTCTATTCTATTCTATTCTATTCTATTCTACTCTGTTCTGTTCTGTTCTGTTCTGTTCTGTTCTGTTCTGTTCTGTTCTGTTCTGTTCTGTTCTATTCTCCAACTGTGCTTGTAGATCATCGGGTTCCTCTAGCACAGTGGTTCTCAACCTGTGGGTCGGGACCCCTTTGGGGGTCGAACGACCCTTTCAGAGGGGTCACCTAAGACCATCCGAAAACACATATTTTCAATGGTCAATGGAATAATTTTATGGTTGGGGATCACCATAACATGAGGAACTGTATTAAAGGGTCGCGGCATTAGGAAGGTTGAGACCCACTGCTCTAGCAGGACCCCTGTAGGTCTAGGTGGATTTCTTCATGAGAGACCTTTTTCTCCTGGGCTCACAAATAGGTATGATACCCATGGGAATCTTCTTTGGGGTTTATTTCATTTCCCCCTTCAGTTCTAGTGCATCTGTGATGATCCATCAGATTTGGTTGAGAGGCTGACAAATCCACAGGTATAAGGTTAGACAAAAAGAAATGGGGCCATCATGAACCAAACTCATCACATTTTGTCTCCCCCAAATTCTAGCAATGATACCAAAAAAGGACACATCTCATTACTGCTCTCCATCTCTACATACTGATCTCAGCAACATGTAGATCTTCAAATGATGTTGGATTGCAGCTCTCATCACCCCTTATCAGGGACCACAATAACTAAGATTGGTGATCACAGAAGTCAATGAAGCTTAGAAAGTCATCTACTGTCCTCCTCTACCTTGATGTCCAGGACTGTTTAGATTTGTGTTGCCCTTGATGCTGTCTGAGCTTGGTTGTTTATTTCCAGAAGTTAGTTAGATTTAGGAAAAGCCCTGGTGGTGCAGTAGTTGGAATGCAGTATTGCAGGCAAACTCTGCCCACAGCCAGCAGTTCGATCCCAACTGGCTCAAGGTTGAGTTAGCCTTCCATCCTTCCGAGGTTAGTAAAAAAAAAAAAACATATGGTTGGGGACAATATGCTGACTCTTAAGGCTGTAAAGCACTATGAAGCAGTATATAAGTCTAAGCACTATTACTATTGCTATTGAATGAAGTCATTTCTTTCCTACATGATTGGATAACGAAGGAGCTACCATCATTTAAAAGTACAGTACTGGTAACTCTTGCACCTTTATAATAGTTAACTTGCCTTATTTGAAAACTTCTGGCTGGCCTCACATATTTCTGCGCAAACTCGGAAAGCTCAAACTGGCCAAAGAGCTGCTGATTCAGTTCTGCAGAGGAATTATTGAGTCTGTCATCTGCACTTCCGTAACTGTCTGGTTTGGTTCTGCAACCCAACAAGACAGACACAGACTTCAGAGGATAATTAGAACTGCAGAAAAAACAATAGCTACTAACCTGCCTTCCATTGAGGACCTGTATATTGCACCAGTCAAAAAGAGGGCTGGGAAAATATTTACAGACCCCTCGCATCCTGGACATAAATTGTTTCAACTCCTACCCTCAAAAAGATGTTATAGGGCAGTGCACACCAAAACAACGAGACACAAGGACAGTTTTTTCCCAAACGCCATCACTCTGCTTAACAACTAATTCCCATAACACTGTCAAATAATTTACTAAGACTATATTACTATTATTCTTGTCTTCCTTACTAGAATCTATCTCTTCCCACTTATGAGTATAACCATGTTGCTTGTATCTTTCAATTTATATTGTTTTTATTTGTTTCCTAATATGATTTGATAGCTTATTAGTAACCTTGACTAATAAGTGCTGTATCGTTTTATTCTCGATGAATGTGTTTTATTCTCCTTATGTACACTGAGAACATATACAGCTAAGACAAATTCCTTGTGTGTCCAATCACACTTGGCCAATAAAGAATTCTATTTTATTCTATTCTGTTCTCTGTTCTGTTCTGTTCTGTTCTATATTATGCATATTATGCATATTATGCATTCTATTCTATTCTATATTATGCATATTATTCTATATTATGCAAGCGAGCCTATTCACTGTGCTTATGAGTTTTCAGATGATACAAATGTTCTGAGCATGGGATTAATCAACTTTTTATTTTCTCTCTCTCACTCTCTCACTCTCCCTCTCTCTCCCCCTCCCTCTCTCTCCATCATTACTTCTTATATAAAAACATGTATAGCACATTGGACTATTCACCCAGCTAGCACAATGTTATCTCTTTTCATTGACAGATGCTCTTCAAGGTTTTTTCCCTATCATCTGCTATATGCTCTTTAAAGGTAGATATGCTATAAATTGAAAATGGGGCCTTGCTGGATGCTATAGTAACCGTTTAAATAGTAACATTGCTACATAAGGCATCTATGTTAATGTTAGGGTGAGAATTTTAGCATGAACTAACTCAGAGAAAGGCTAAACCCTGTATTTGATATACGTACATGCAACTCTGATTCACTCCAGGTTGTGTGTCTTCGTTTAGGGTACAGAAGCTGTCAGGTTTCAGTGTCGTCTCAAATAAATTGCATTTCCAAACGAATAGTCTTTGATGAAATCTTTCATTTATTAAGCACGACAATCTGTTCCCGACTACATCATAGCCAACACTGACTTCCTGACCCCAAACCTTCCCTTTCCGTTCCCCAATTCTCTGTGTCTCATTGGCCATCTTCCAAATCACTCTCCCCATATCTACTACTTCAGCTCCCAGGAATGTCCTCCCTCCCATCCCATCTCTTAGGGGATATTATCTTCAGGGAAAATAAGTAGGTGAAAAGTCAAGCGTCCTCTTGCCAGCTGCCCCCTCTTCTGCTCCTTATGTCAGCACTGGAACGAATGTAGTTTGGAGTGCTGACAGGAGCAATGTGCCATTAAATGAAAAGTCAATTCCACTTTAGTTACCCCTAGGGCACGTTTTGGAAACCCATCACTGTCAAAGTTATCAGTTCTTTTTTCTTACATTACTTTGGTAGTTAATAAGACAAAATTATGTTCATCCGTGCTCATGTTCTATAGAGACACCATTATCGTCATCCATTGTTGTGTATCAGAATATCATGGCATCCGACGAGCTGCGAAATCCATGCATATGTACCTGGAACATGTTTATGAAGTCCTTAGTTGTCTCTCTCAGCTTGGTGGTTTTCTTGCAGATGTTTCATGACCCACCTAGGTAGCATTATCAGTGCTAGAAGGGATTGGCATTTGCTTTTATTCAGAGTAAACTCAGAGTAAAAATCTGCAAGAAAACCACCAAGCTCAGAGAGTACCAAGGACCCCACAGTTCAACCCTGAGCTACAAAGATTCTCTTCTATTTTTGTACCACAGATAAGACAGACTTCAAGGGTTTTTCCTTGCCTTTCTAAACGTTTAGTGGACATGAAGGCCATTCTTCTGTCAGTAGCACAGATATTCCTTGGCAACCTCTACTGCTGAAAAAATGGGCAGCCAAATCTTCTGTTAAAGTCTTGCATATAAGCATAGAAAAACTACTGTTGGCCCAATTCAGTGGTGAAATCCAAACTTTTTTATTAATGGTTTTGTGGGCGTGGCTTGGTGGGCGTGGCTTGGTGGGCATGGCAGGGGAAGGATACTGCAAAATCTCCATTCCCAACCCACTCCAGGGGGAAGGATACTACAAACTCTCCATTCCCACCCCACTCCAGGGGAAGGATACTGCAAAATCCCCATTCCCTCTCCACTCCAGGGGAAAGATACTGCAAAATCCCCACTCCCTCCTCACTTCTGGGGGAAGGATATTGCAAAATCTCCATTCCCACCCCACTCTGGGGCCAGCCAGAGATGGTATTTGCCGGTTCTCCAAACTACTTAAAATTTCCGCTACCGGTTCTCCAGAACCTGTCAGAACCTGCTGGATTTCACCCCTGACCCAATTGTTTTCTTATGGGGAATCTGGACTCCTATAAAACTGACATCAGCTTCTAAGTTTGTTTTCCACTGGGGTGGGGGGAGGCGACTGGTGGGGGGGGTCAGGAAGGAACTTTCCTGCACTTCAGGAAACTTGCATGAATTGACAACTTGCAGAAATAGACTGTGGGCTGAACAAGCCACTTTAAATATTTAGGTGACTAATATAATTAATATGTCATGTTCAGGCATATGGTAGATGTCAGGGGGATGTTAAATTTTATTCTGCTATATACTTAATGCTTTTATTCTGAAGTCTTTTATTCTCACATGTGAAAAAGAAGCTTTTGTTAGCTCATGGCAGAGTCCTGGTACCTTTCAAATATACAAATATAAAGAAAGAATTGGCATGAAGATTTCATTTTCGGTTGTTTGCTTACGTACGATTCCATCGAGCCATCAAAAAGGTTTAGCAGATTGCATTGCTGAAAAGGAGAAAATGGAATCTTAATATTCAACAAGTCACTGGCATTTTTTTTTCATTAGGGTGGGTGGGTCTTTATGGATACAGTCATGTAGTTTTCTTGGCTGCAATATGCTTGCCATTACTATTTTCTGGAATGGTTCTCCCTCCTAGACCAGTTTGCAGCTCTGGGGTAGTTCCTGATAGCCTTCCTTTCCAAGGATTACTCTAAAGATTAATCAGATTTGACGTTGATCAACCTTTTGAGATCAGCCAAGGTTAATCAATGCAGAAGGAACAGTGCAATTGATCCTAGCAAGCTCTGACTTGGTGGCCATCTGATGACCATGGTGGAATGAAAAGCTAGCTAGTACACTGGCTTTTTCCAATTCCTCTCTGGACAAGGAGAGGACTTGAGATCACCGACAAGAGCTCCGGACGGTTGCTCCTTGTAAGAAGGTTGCAAGACAGTGTTCTCCAGGAGATTTAAAGCTCTGGGAAATGAGAGAAACCCATCTTACTTAAACCATGGTTGATGCCTTTAAAAAGACAACGGGTTAGCATATTCCTTTTCTAATCACTTTAAGAAATTGCTTGCTAACTGCTTTTCAGCTATTAGAAATCACTGGATCAATAGGTTTACAGCACCAGGTGAGTTTCCTTTGGCATTTAGCAAAAGAGAAGTCTAACTACAAAGTTTAAGAACTTAACAAAAAATATTTCGAAATAAACAGTTGTGATTAGAACATTGATTGTGAAAGTTACGATTGGAGCAAAGGTCCGGATGGATTTGAAATAACTTTGCTCTCTCCTTCTGAGCTGGTGCTGATTCAGTTACAGTTCCCACTCTGGTTGATTAAAATAAATGTTAAAAATAAATGTCAACTCTGCTTTCCATTTTGAATGGATTTTGACATCCTACTCCCTTTGGATCTCAGCAGCAACAAACGCTGACACCAAATAAAATCTGGCTAGTCTCAAATAAGCACAATAACACAAATCATTTTGCAAACAATACTAGTTGAAATTTTTACTTGAATTTACTGGTAAGAAGTAATGTATTGGGGAACCGACATCATGCAAAAAATATTCCTGGGCAGTTTTCCTTGACAGATTCCTAAATTGTAGGAAGATTTATAAATCTTGTATTAGGAATAATGGGGAATGTAAACAGCTACATTTAAAAAAAAAATTGCAAGTAAATCAACTGGATTGTATTAGCACCCTAATAAACAGGAGGGATGCGGTGGCTCAGTGGGTAAGACGCTGAACTTGTTGATAGAAAGGTTAGCTGTTCAGCGGTTCGAATCCCTAGCGCCGCATAACAGAGTGAGCTCCCATTACTTGTCCCAGCTTCTGCCAACCTAGCAGTTTGAAAGTACGTAAAAAATGCTAGTAGAAAAAATAGGGACCACCTTTGATGGGAAGATAACAGTGTTCCGTGCGCCTTTGGCATTGAGTCATGCCAGCCACATACCACGGAATCGTCTTCGGACAGCGCTGGCTCTTCGGCTTTGAAACAGAGATGAGCACCGCTCCCTAGAGTCGGGAACGACTAGCACATATGTGCGAGGGGAACCTTTACCTTTAAATAGGCATGTGCATTAATCAGATATTTACCGATCTGCAATTTTACAACGACAGTCGATCTATGTTAAAAGCAAAGAGAGGAAGATAAGATGCCAAACAATTTTTTTTTTATTTTTTTTTTTGCAAGACCTAAGAGTTTTAAGTTTGTCGAGGCTAATTTGAATTAGTTGCATCCCACACAGGACAGGCTCTTTTTTCACGTGTCAGGTTTGTAAAACCTTCCACGAATCTACAACTCCGAGGGAAACGAGCTGTAGCAAAAACCATGACAAAAAGGGAGGCCAGGTTGCTTCATTGTGAAGGCAAAATCACTGCTGCAAAGCAAAAAAAGAAAAAAGAAAGAAAGAAAATCTAAATGAAATATTTCTTATCGAGCAAGAAAATCAGGGTTGGCTCTGTTTGTAACCTCCGTGGCAGCTGAATACAGGCAGAAAGAGAGAGAGAGAGAGAGAGAGAGAGAGATATTTCTACTTGGAAAATAGCCGGAGCAAATTTCCTTTAGTTTGTACGTGCATCTGGGTAGTATTTTTTTTGTCGAGAGATATATACAAAGAACGTTTTGGACAAGGTGTTCAAGAAAGCCGCTGGAGCAGAAACGGGGCGAGTGGCGAAGCAGAAGGGGCTTCGTTGCCACACACGCAGACACCGACACACAAAACACACACACAACACAACTGCCTCGAAACGTTCTCCCACTGTCCACTTGCCAGCCATTTCTGTCTCCTCCTCTGGCTGTTTACTTCGGCCTTTTGTTTCTCTTACTTGTTGCTATGCATGTAGCGTATGGCAGGAGCTCCAGTGAATATAGGCCAGCCTTTGATTGTACAACAGGCAAGGAGATGATTATAATATTTGACAGGAGGAAAAAGGAAGGGAGGGAAACGCGTCGCGCTTTCATATCTGCTTTGTCATAAATAAGAAACTTGCAAAGAGAGCTTTTCTCCCCCACCCTCCCATCCGACCCTTTTTTATGCAAAGGGTTGTGTGGCTAACAAAAATCGGTGGTCGGCTTAAGGAGGAAACCTATGGTACATTCATGTCTTGGCTGTTCTTGGTGGATTTTGCCACCAAGAAGAGGGAGTCAAGCGATTCTCCAAAGCACCTGAAGGCGGGAGAAGCAGCAATGGATGGAAACGAATCAAAGGAGGAGAATTAGCAACAGCAATAGCGCTTAGACTTATATACCGCTTCACAGTGCTTTTACAGCCCGCTCTAAGCAGTTTACGGAGTCAGTGTATTTGCCCGCCAATAATCTGGCTCCTCATTATACCAACCTCGGAAGGATGGAAGGCTGAGTCAACCTTGAGCTGGTTAGGATCGAACTCCTGACTATGGGCAGAGTTGGCCTGCCATACTGCATTCTAACCACTGTGAAGGAAAGGAAGGGAGGGAGGGACGGAGGGAGGGAGGGAGGAGGGAAATAGCCACAGTACTTAGACTTTTATAGCCCACTCTAAGCAATTTACAGAGTCAGCCTATGTGCCCCCAACAATCTGGCTCCTCATTTTACCAACCTCGGAAGGATGGAAGGCTGAGTCAGCCTTGAGCTGGTCAGGATCGAACTCCTGACTATGGGCAGAGTTAGCTTGCCATACTGCATTCTAACCACTGTCAAGGAAAGGGAGGGACACTTGGATTTTTATAGCCCTCTCTAAGTGGTTTACACAGTCAACATATTTGCCCCAAAACAATTTGGGTCCTCATTTTATCCACCTCGGAAGGATGGAAGGAGAAACTTCCTGACAGGAAAGAACAATTAATCAGTGAAAATGGCTTCCCTCCAGAAGTTGTGGGTGCCCCAATACTGGAGGTTTTTAAGAAGCGATTGGACAACCATTTGTCTGAAATGGCATAGGGCAGTGATGGCTAACCTTTTTGCCCTCGCGTGCCAAAAGCAGGGGAGTACGTGGGGAGGGTTGCGCACGTGTGCCCACACCCATACTTATAAGCACCCTGTCCCCCACCCTGCTCCCCCTGCTTCTGGCACACAATGGCACAGTGGGCCTGGTAGGCCCATTTTTTGCTCTCCCCAGGCTCCAGAGCCTCTCTAGGAGCCTGGGGAGGGCGAAAACGGCCTTCCCCACCCTCCCGGAGGCCCTCCAGAGGCCGGAAACAACCTGTTTCCCTACTTCTGGTGGGCCCAGAAGGCCAAAAAATCAGCTGGCTGGCGCGTGCATGCCTGCCGGAGCTGAGCTCACGTGCCCACCAATATGGCTCCGCGTGCCAACTGTGGCACATGTGCCATAGGTTCGCCATCACGGGTATAGGGCTTCCTGCCTGAGCAGGGGGTTGGACTAGAAGACCTCCAAGGTCCCTTCCCAACTCTATTATTCTGTTCTGTCCCGTTGTGTCCTCTTTCCCCATTGTTTCCCATCAGCCCCTCCCTGCTCTCCCACCTCCCGCCTGCCCCCAGATTTCTTCTGCATCGTATATTGTCGGGTCACTTCACTAAATGCTCCTTGTATGACACTGGGGGAGGTTGTGTTAGAAACATTGACCAATAACAAATGAGAAATAATGAGCATATTGAGAAGCAAACATGTTGTCTCTCAATACGGAGAGGCAGGAAGTTGGCTGCTGTTAGCCACTATCTCAAACTCCCTTCCAGATCTGAGAAACTCTGTCCTGGATTGGAGTAGCCCGCTTCTCCCATGCCTTATGGCCAGCTTCTATCTCTAGACTGCTAGGGATCGATGCCTGTCTCATGCAATGGTGGGATTCAGCCGGTTCAGGCAAACCGGTAATTAAATTGCTGGTTGGTCCCGTCCCTTCCTACCCTGCCCCTTCCAGGAGTCCCCATGTGCCCCATTTTGGCTCTCAGGTAAGTGCAGGGAGGCCTCCTAGGCCCAAAACAGGACACAAGGGGTATGCTAATGCCCTGCGGCCCGTGTTCGCTCCCAGGGGGTTGCAGGAGGCCGAGTGCTGCCTATCACACCCCCTGGCCATGCCCACTGTGGCCATGCCCACCCAGACAGTCATTAGGGCAGAGAATCCTACCACTAGTCTCATGCCAGGAAGAGTGTTGAGCAGTGCCCACCTCCCCCATTGGAATCAAGAATTTAAATGGGCCAAATGGCAAACTCCTAGGCCTTTTAAAAAATGTACAAAGCTTATCTGAGCTGCGATTTCAGGATTGACAAAACTGGTTTATGCAGGAGGAACGGGGGCAGCTTGGTAGCACGACATAGTAAAAGTTTGAAAGCGATGTCAGGTCTGTTTAGCTGTCATGGTTCAGTTGTTGAAGCGACTTTGATACAGCTGCGGGAATTTCCAGATGGGGACCTGCTGATTCTTGGTGACTGGGATTGTCTGTTGGCTGCAAACCAGGCTTAAGTTTGTTCCGTGTGCATTTTAACACATTTCTCACTTCCTTTATGCAAACTGAAAATTAGTCATGCACCCAGATCTTTATTTATTTATTTTTTTCTAAATGAGTGATGCCATCCATCATTTACAAAATTCAAATTGTTGTGTTTAGAAAACCCAGGGACTGTGTTTTCATAAACCATGCTGTGCCCAAACAAATAGGCCATTATGAATCAGTGGATGTGTGATTTCCTAAGTGAAAAAAATAAAACTGGCAGGGCAAGTTACTAAATATAAACAGGCAGCAAACTCCACACTCACTGATACTGATAATGTTATCTATTTGGGTAATGAAACGTCTGCAAGCAAACAACACATAATATAATTCTGGAAGTTGAACTTCACAAGTCTTAAAATAGTCAAGGCTGGACATCCCTGCTCTAAACTATGTTCCTGTACTGATAAAAAAGTTGGATTTGGTGCAGGAGTGGTTTCTATTTACCTTTACTACCGGTTCGCAAGAACCAGACCGAACCAGGAGCAACCTATCACTGATTTGATGGCTTAAAACTTTATGATTTCATCACTCACAATGGAATATAGTCTACCTAGTCCCATCTCATGTGGAAGGTTGATTCAGGTTCTTGATGCTTCCATTCTATTGGTGATCTGTCTGTCTGTCTGTCTGTCCGTCCATCCATCCATCCATCCATCCATCCATCCATCCATCCATCCATCCATCCATCCATCCATCCATCTATCTATCTATCTATCTATCTATCTATCTATCTATCTATCAATCTATCTATCTATCTATCTATCTATCTTATCATATCTCTCTCCAATCATCATCCATCCATCCATCCATCCATCATCTATCTATCTATCTATCTATCTATCTATCTATCTATCTATCTATCTATCTATCTATCATCTTACATGCCACCCATCTCATCTAGAAGTTTAGTTTAGTTTAGTTTAGCTTAGTTGGATTTATTTCTGCAGGTTCGAATCTTACCAGGCTCAAGGTTGACTCAGCCTTCCATCCTTTCTAAGTTAGGTGAAATGAGGACCCAGTTTGTGGGGGCAATAAGCTGACTTTGTATAAATATACAAAAGTATGAAGGCTATTGCTTAACGCACTGTAAGCCGCCCTGAGTCTCCGGAGAAGGGCGGCATATAAATCAAATTAAATATATATATATTATATATTATATCCTTTTTCCCGAAGGACTCAGGGCGGTGAACAGCCAAAATAAAACACATACAATATAAAATTTAAAAACAATTTAAAACATATTAAATAAATTTGGCCCATACTAATTAAAACCCATTTTTAAAAACAAATTAAAATTAAACAATTAAAAGAGTTAGGCCAGCCCAGCTTGTTGGAATAAAAAAGTCTTGAGGGCCCGGCGGAAAGTGCGTAAATCCGGGATCCTCCGTATCTCCGGGGGGAGCTCATTCCAAAGAGCAGGTGCCCCCACAGAGAAGGCTCTCCCCCTGGGGCTGCCAGTCGACACTGTTTGACCGACGGCACCCTGAGGAGCCCCTCTCTGTGGGAGCGTATTGGCTGGTGAGAGGCTACCGATGGCAGAAGGCGGCCTCGTAGGTGACTTAGGCAGCTTACAATCTAAAAACACAAAACACACACACACAATGTTAAAATATTAAAACAATAAGTATCCATGCAGGAGATCCTCATCTAATGACCACAATAGAGCCCCAAATTTCTGTCACTAAATGAGATTGTTGTTACATGAGTTTTGCCCCACTTTATGACTTGCCTTGCCACAGTCTTTCAGTGGAGTTAAGTTAGTAACTCAGTTGTTAAGTGAATCTGACTTCACACCCCTGGAGTATTGCCTGACCATCAAAGATGTCTGAGAGCTTAGTAGGGGTGGTGGAAATGATGATGGTAATAAGAGTAACAAGCATCCATTCCTTCCAGCGGTGGGTTTCAAAAATTTTTACTACCGGTTCTGTGGCTGTGGCTCGGTGGGCATGGTATGGCTTGTGGGCGTGGCTTGGTGGGTGTGGCAGGGGAAGGATACTGTAAAATCTCCATTCCCTCCCCACTCCAGGGGAAAGGATACTACAAAATCCCCATTCCCTCCCGATCAGCTGGGAGTTGGGAAGCAGAGAATAAATGGGGGTGGGGCCAGTCAGAATTTTTACTACCGGTTCTCCAAACTACTCAAAATTTCCTCTACCGGTTCTCCAGAACTGGTCAGAACCTGCTGAAACCCACCTCTGATTCCCTCTGTTGCCTTCTTGTTCTTCAGAACCAGGCAATGTCATTTTGGAGACGGCGCATCTCTGTCCTCTGAGGGCTTAGTAACATATTTTGAGGAGAAAAAGCTAGAACTGTCAGCGATGGACGCCGTTGAATGAGTGAACTTGATATAATTAATCAGATATCAGGACCCTAAAGCCAAAGACATTTTGATAGCTAGGAATAGATAGATAGATAGATAGATAGAAAGATAGAGATATATATCTATATATCTATATATCTATATCTATATATCTATATCTATATCTATATCTATATCTATATCTATATCTATCTATCTATCTATCTATCTATCTATCTATCTATCTATCTATCTATCTATCTATATAAATATTTGTTTTCTCAGGTTTTTTTTTTTCCTCAGGTTTTCGCGGGTGTTTGTATGTAGGTCTTTGGTTATTTGGGTCTTCTCCCACGTAAAATTGGAAGTGTCTTGGCGACGTTTCGACGAAGTCTCATTCGTCATCTTCAGGCTGGTGTTCTCGGCTTTGTGCTTCCAGGAGCAATATATATAAATATATAGATATATAGCAAAACCTGTCAGAGAGGCCATTTTTTTTCTTCTCCTTGTGGCATTTTTCTATCTGTCTCTTTCCATACACCCACCTGGCCTTCTATGTCCTATCAGCAACACAGCCAGCATCCTACAACTGATAAAACACCTTCCAGCACAATATCTAGGTACCATTTGACGGGCTTTTTCCAGGAATAAAAGCATTTTTTTCTTTCGCCTTGGCAGGAAGGCGATGCCAGATAGCAAGCAGCTTTGGAGTGGGGTGGGAGGGGAACGGCTAATACCTCCCACAAGAAATATGATTGAAAAGACGACAGTTGGTTCGCCTGCGAAAGAAGCAGAATGGATTTAGGGAAAGAGGTATGCAGATTTCAGGATCCAGGAGAATAAATGGAGAGCAAGCAAGCGGGACACCCATATAATTGCAACCATCAGGGTTGCAACTGAGGTCAAAGGTGTTTCCCTGAAAATAAGATCCTGTCTTATATATTTTTGAACCCTGAAATAAGCACTTGGCCTTATTGCCATGCACTCAAAAGCCCGATTGGGCTTATTATCAGGGGATGTCTTATTTTGGAGAAAACAGGGTAGGTAGGTACTGTAGGTAGTGATAGATAGATAGATAGATAGATAGATAGATAGATAGATAGATAGATAGATAGATAGATAGACAGACAGACAGACAGACAGACAGACAGACAGACAGACAGACAGATAGGTGATAGGTGATAGATGATAGATAGATAGATAGATAGATAGATAGATAGATAGATAGATAGATAGATAGATAGATAGATAGATAGATAGATAGATACTGTGTTTCCCTGAAAATAAGACCCTGTCTTATATTTTTTTGAACCCTGAAATAAGCACTTGGCCTTTTTGCCATGCGTTCAAAAGCCCAATTGGGCTTATTATCAGAGGATGTCTTATTTTGGAGAAAACAGGGTAGGTAGGTAGGTAGGTAGGTAGTGATAGATCGATCGATCGATCGATCGATCGATCGATAGATGATAGATAGATAGATAGATAGATAGATAGATAGATAGATAGATGATAGATAGATAGATGATAGATAGATAGATAGATAGATAGATAGATAGATAGATAGATGATAGATATCGTGTTTCCCTGAAAATAAGACCCTGTCTTATATTTTTTTGAACCCTGAAATAAGCTTGGCCTTATTGCCATGCGCTCAAAAGCCCGATTGGGCTTAATATCAGGGGATGTCTTATTTTTGGGGAAACAGGGTAGGTAGGTAGGTAGGTAGGTAGTGATAGTTAGGTAGTTAGGTAGTTAGGTAGTTAGGTAGTTAGGTAGTTAGGTAGATAGGTAGATAGCTAGGTAGATAGATAGATAGATAGATAGATAGATAGATAGATAGATAGATAGATAGATAGATAGATAGATAGATATCGTGTTTTCCCGAAAATAAGACCCTGTCTTATATTTTTTTGAACCCTGAAATAAGTGCTTGTCCTTATTGCCATGCACTCAAAAGCCCGTTGGGCTTATTATCAGGGGATGTCTTATTTTGGGGCAGGGGTGGGTTCTACTTATCTTTACTCACTTTGCTCACTCGGGCATGCATGCTTCTGCATGTGCAGATCATTATTTATGACGTCGAGGCGGGTGGACAGAGCTTCCTGCCGATTTTACTACCGGTTCTATAGAACCGGACAGAACTGGGAGCAACCAACCACTGTTTTGGGGAAAACAGGATACCTAGAATAACAGTTTTTTTACTTTTTTATGCGAGTCTTGCTAGAAGGTGCATGTTTTATTCAAGGCAGTTTTGTTCCTCTCTACCAGGATGATATGATGCAGCTCCATCTGTTTGCTCAGGCTTTAGTCCAAGGGCTTTTGCAAGCGCGGACGCTGGGAACGAAGCACAAGATGGGTTGTGTTTTGCCAGCAAGCCCCTCAAAACTCAAGCATATCCCTTGGCCTGGAAGTTTTGCAGGCTCTTGTTTCAAAATGCAAATGGATGGTCTTCTAGAAAACAATTTTCAATATTTTCATCCATCTTTCCTGGCTGGCTATTTTGGTGTCGTGGTTAAGATGCTGGCCTAAAAACCAGGAGACGTGGAGTTCTAGTCCCACTTCAGGTATGGAGGCCAGCTGGGTGACTTTGGGCCAATCACCAGGAGATGGGAGTTCTAGTCCCACCTCAGGCATGGAAGCCAGCTGGGTGACTTTGGGCCAATCACCAGGAGATGGGAGTTCTAGTCCCACCTCAGGCATGGAAGTCAGCTGGGTGACTTTGAGCCAATCACCAGGAGATGGGAGTACTAATCCCACCTCAGTCATGGAAGTCAGCTGAGTGACTTTGGGCCAATCACCAGGAGATGGGAGTTCTAGTCCCACCTCAATCATGGAAGTCAGCTGGATGACTTTGGGCCAATCACCAGGAGATGGGAGTTCTAGTCCCACCTCAGTCATGGAAGTCAGCTGGGTGACTTTGGGCCAATCACCAGGAGATGGGAGTACTGATCCCACCTCAGGCATGGAAGCCAGCTGGGTGACCTTGGGTCAGTCCCTTTCTCCCAGCCCAACCCACCTCAAAGGATTATTGTTGTCGGTCAAAAAGGAGGAGAAAGGAACATTAGATACGTTCACCGCCTTTCGTTAGTTATAAAGTAATTGCCGCTGTAAAAAAAGCAAATAAATAAATACAACGAAAGAGAAGATTTCCCAAGGAAAGAAATCCATGGAAGAGGCGTAGAGAAGAAACAGCCAGCTTTGCTGGCTGGGGAATTCTGGGAGTTGAAGTCCTCCAGGCTTAAAGTTGCCAAGGTCGGAGACCCTTGCTCCAGACTCAGGAGCAGATTGTGCCATCCAATTTAAGGAAGCGAAAGCATTTTAGGAAAATCTTGATCTCTGCTTTGTGAACCGCGGTGACGGAGAGAGATGCTTAGAGTTAGCTATTCAATTTCTCTGCTGGCTTTTCGGTGTAGTTGGGATAGTTCATCTTTATCAAGAAGCAATAAGCGGACAAGCCTAATATATTTCAGTTTTAATAAGATGTGGCTACTTGTGCACACATCTCATAGAGCAATTAGTGTCAAAGGCATCTCCGAGATGGAGAAGACACACGGGGCTGTTTACCAAGTTGGAAAATTTATGGGAGATGAAAGCTGGGGCTTCCATGGGGCTGTGGAAAGCAGGGGTCATCAAGGTTAGACCTTAAAATGGAGAGAGCTTCATGTTTATAAGAGGCATGTTTTAACCCACTTGTCGTTAAAAGAGAGTCTCACCAGGCTCAAGGTTGACTCAGCCTTCCATCCTTTCTAAGGTAGGTAAATTGAGGACCCAGTTTGTGGGGGCAATAAGCTGACTTTGTATATGTATACAAAAGTATGAAGGCTATTGCTTAACGCATTGTAAGCCGCCCTGAGTCTCCGGAGAAGGGCTGCATATATATCAAAAAAATTTTTTTAAAAAAATCAAAATTTTCAAGTTGAAAGAAAGCCACTCTCCAAAAGGACACAAGAGTTGGAAGGCATCTTGGAGGTCTTCTCTGTCACCCCTGAAGCTGGCCTAACTGTGACCATTTCCTTTTTGTAGTTTTCCTCTAAGGAGGTTTCTCTTCGCATTGCTTCAGGGCTGACACAGCCTGGAGCTAAGGGGCCAGAGAGGGTGGGGTGGGGTGTAGAGACATCTGGGGTGTCGTAGCCTAAATAAAATTCTTTCCCCTGGGAATCAAGGACATTCGTGCAGGTGTTTGAAAGGTGGAGACTGAGCTCACCTAGCAGCTGAACTACATGTTGATTGGACCATGTGATGGGAGACAAGCAACCAAGTTTTACTTTTAATTAGGTGTCAAGCCAGCAGGAATTTAGAGCTGGTTTTCCACCAAGTCTGTGCCAATTTGATATGTCCCAATAAAATGTCAAGGGATGTGGTGGCTCAGCGGCTACGATGCTGAGCTTGTCGATCGAAAGGTTGGCAGTTCAGCGGTTCGAATCCCTAGTGGCGCTTAACGGGGTGAGCTCCCGTGACTTGTCCCAGCTTCTGCCAACCTAGCAGTTCGAAAGCATGTAAAAAATGCAAGTAGAAAAATAGGGACCACCTTTGGTGGGAAGGTAACAGCGTTCTGTGCGCCTTTGGCATTGAGTCATGCCGGACACATGACCATGGAGACGTCTTCGGACAGCGTTGGCTCTTCGGCTTTGAAACGGAGATGAGCAGCACCCCCTAAAGTCGGGAACGACTAGCACATATGTACGAGGGGAACCTTTACCTTTACCTTTAATAAAACGTTCTTTGAGGAATATGCCTGCCTCGGAGTTCTCATTGAAGGGGATGTATTACTCAGAACCCTGATATCCTAGTCCAAACTCCACAGAAGAGGGAGACCCTATGAACAAATGGCTATCCAGTCTCTTCTTGACAATTTCCAGTGATGGAACCTGCACAACTTCTGAGGGCAAGTCATTCCACTGATTGATTGTTCTCATAAAAAAAAATCCTCCTTAGTTCTAACTTGCTTCTCTCCTCGATTAGTTTCCATCCGTTGCTCTTTGCCCTACCTTCCGGTGTTTTGGAAAACAAGTTGACCCCCTCTTCTTTCTGACAGCCCCTCAAATATTGAAAGATTGCTAGAATAAATGCTCAATGGTCATAAGGGTGAAAAATGCTCGTAAGCCCCTTTCTTTTCAGTGTCGTCGTAGCTTTGAACCATCACTAATGGAATGGTTGTAAGTCAAGGAATACCTGCAGGGGTGAAATGCTCCCGGTTCGGACCGGATCACCCGATCCGGTAGCGATGGCGGCAGGTGCTTCGGAGAACCGGTAGCAAAAATCCCCGCACCCCTCCCACCATGCCCAGCTGAGCCTCACGATCATCAGAGGCTTTTTTTTTTTTACTTTTAAAAGCATTTTTTCTACAACCTCTTCCAATGAAAAAGTGCTTTTAAAAGTAAAAAAAAAAGCCTCTGATGATTGCGTGGCTCAGCTGGGATCGTCAGAGGCTTTTCAAAGCATTTTTTTCTGCAATCTCTTGGCCGAAGAGGTGGTAAAAAAAATGCTTTGAAAAGTCTCTGACGATCCCAGCTGAGTTGCCTGATCGTCAGAGGCTTTTCAAAGCATTAGAAAAAATGCTTTGAAAAGTTAAAAAAAAAAAAAAAGTTGGCCACGCCCACCCAGTCACATTACCCCACCCCTCCCCACCAAGCCACGCCCACAGAACCGGTAGTAACAAATTTTATATTTCACCCCTGAATACCTGTAAAGAAAAAGCATTGAAGTTCAGAAACCCATGAATTTAAAATACACTGCCACAGAGCGTCGTCTTTCAAATACAAATGATTTCATTCATAAATCATTTTTTCCCATGTAATACGTTGGAAACTGGGATGATGAATCTTGACATCCGCGGCATAGGGAATTGAAAATTATCCTTTCAACTTTTCATAGGGTGCAGGGGTAGGAAGAGATTTGCATCCCTTTCTATGCAAATCATCCCTTTCCATGCAAATCATCCCTCTCTATGCAAATCACTCCTTTCTGTGATTTGCAGCCCATTCTGTCTTCAATTGCAGCTCTAAATGCAGCTCCCAACGCCAATTGTGAATCAGCTGGTCTCATCCACAGGTATTTGCGGAGTTCAACATGACTGGCTTGGGAATTCTGGGAGTTGAAGTCCGCAGGTCTTAAAGTTGCTGAAGTTGGACACCACAAGTCGGCGTAGGGAGGGATAATGAGTTGTTTTATGGGCTTCTACCAAACATCTGTAGGGAAAAAACAAACAAACTTTACAAGGCTTTTGAGAGAATAAA
This sequence comes from Pantherophis guttatus, assembly GCF_059756535.1. Taxonomy (NCBI): domain Eukaryota; kingdom Metazoa; phylum Chordata; class Lepidosauria; order Squamata; family Colubridae; genus Pantherophis; species Pantherophis guttatus. Next base: position 25,257,040 of record NC_142071.1, on the reverse strand, counting down.
ACGGTACTCCTCCTCTTTGTAATAATAAAAAAAATACTGTAACGGAGAGATGAAAAACGGCAGAGCTATATAAAAGAACAAAGATATTATAAAAACTCCTAGTAAAATCATCATATTTTTTTTGTTGTTGTTTCTGTTCAATCCTCCCTCCCTCCTTCCTTCCTTCCTTCCTTCCCCTCCCTCCCTCCTTCCTTCCTTCCGTCCTGTCTGCTTAGCCTTGCCTTGCCTTGCCTCTTTCCCCCTTCTCTCTCTCTCGCTTTCCTTCCTTCCTTCCTTCCTTCCTTCCTTCCTTCCTTCCTTCCTTCCTTCCTTCCTTCCTTCCTTCCTTCCTGTCTGCTTTGCCTTGCCTTGCCTTGCCTCTTTCCCCCTTCTCTCTCTCTCTCTCACCTTCCTTCCTTCCTTCCTTCCTTCCTTCCTTCCTTCCTTCCTTCCTTCCCTCCCTCCCTCCCTCCCTCCCTTCCTTCCTTCCTGTCTGCTTTGCCTTGCCTTGCCTCTTTCCCCCTTCTCTCTCTCTCTCGCTTTCCTTCCTTCCTTCCTTCCTTCCTTCCTTCCTGTCTGCTTTGCCTTGCCTTGCCTTGCCTTGCCTCTTTCCCCCTTCTCTCTCTCTCATCTTCCTTCCTTCCTTCCTTCCTTCCTTCCTTCCTTCCTTCCTTCCTTCCTTCCTTCCTTCCTTCCTTCCTTCCTTCCTTCCTTCCTTCCTTCCTCTCTCCCACTTTCCACCCTGACTCCATAGCCTCACCTCTGGATAGTAATCTATCAGTTCTCCTTTCCTCTGCTTTCAAACTATCTCACCAAACAAGAAGACAATTGGGAGAAATTCCCAAAGGTGGAGGGTGGGATATGTAGTATTTATTTAGCGAGGAGACAACCAAATCATTCCCCCCTCCCCCTCTTTTGTGGCAGCCCCTGATGCCTCTAACGTCTCAATATTTTTCTCCGCTCCAGGGGGAAAGCATCAGAAACAATTCCTGCCCTGGGATTTTTCGCTACTGTGTGAGGCCAAATCAGGTTTTTTTTTTCCCCCCACCTTTGGACTTCTCCAGCAATAATAATCCCCAACAGCCCAACCTAGAAATCCCTGTGCACTCTGAAAGGAAGAAAAAAACCCTGCATGATCTGAAGCCAATTTGGCAAAGGAAGAAAACTGTGGAGACTCTACTAGGCTGATGGTTTGCAGAGCCTTTAAAGTGAAAAGAAGAATCTTTCTCACTCATTTTTTTTTTTTAATTTGATTTATATGCCGCCCTTCTCCGGAGACTCAGGGCGGCTTACAGTGCGCTAAGCAATAGCCTTCATACTTTTGTATATTTTATACAAAGTCAGCTTATTGCCCCCACAAACTGGGTCCTCATTTAACCTACCTTAGAAAGGATGGAAGGCTGAGTCAACCTTGAGCCTTGGAGAGATTCGAACCAGCAGTAAATTGCAGGCAGCTGTGTTAATAACAGGGTGCTTTAAACCACTGTAGTACCAAGGCTCTTCATTAGAACCCCAGCCTCTGCCACCCCAGATGATTCATCGGTGGATTTGGAATGCTCCGTTTCCTGCCGTTGGTGGCTCAGACCCTCCACGGCTAACCCGGCCTCCTTTTGATCAAGCCGCCCCACCGCTAGGCATGCCACGCGTGGCCTCCTCCACCATTGTAGGGTGAAACTGCAGCGCCTTTCAACCAAGTCCCCCTTTGCAAACAAAGAGAGTTGAATAGAGCCTTTGCTTTCCTGGCTAAGGCTCGCTTGAATGGCAAAGCTTCCATTTTCACACCTCGGTAATTGGTGCTAGGCTCAAAGGGAAGTTCTACTCTTCCAACCTTGCTGGGGTCAGGTGGAGACGAATTGAATTAAAAAGAGTGGAAATTGGTTCGAGGCAAGACAGAGGGCGGGTGGAGGGTTTCTGCTCAAATCGCTCCCTTCCGGCTCTCGATGTTGAGCAGATTTTTGGGTGACCTTGCAATACATCTTGTGAAGACCACAAGATCCCACCTGGATTCTTCATCCTGCCTCCAAAGGAGACACCTTGGAAATGAAGGCAAAATGCTGGATGCCGGTTCTTTTGTCCATTGGGGGAAGGGAGGACCTTGGTGACCTGGCTAGGCCTGGAGCAGCAGCTGTCCGAGGGTCCCGGTAGAATTCTGATGGCACAAAAAGAGCAAAGATGATAAGATAAGAGAAGAAAAGCTGTCAGTCGAGTTGAGAGGAAGAAGGGAGATGGGGGTGTCCCTGGTGCTCTCTGAATTTGGTTGCTTTCTTGCAGATGTTATTCAGATTAATAGAGTTGGAAGGGACCTTGTAGGTCATCTAGTCCAACCCCCTGCCCAAGCAAGCGACCCTACACCATTTCTGACAAATGGCAATCCAATCTCTTCTTGAAAGCTCCCACAACTTCTGAAGGCAACTTCTGTTCCATCGGTTGATGGTTCCCACTGTCAGAAAATTCCTTCTTATTTCCAAGTTGAATCTCTCCTTGATCAGTTTCCATCCATTATTCTTTGTCTGGCCTTCAGGTGCTTTGGAGAATAGCTTGACCCCTTCCTCTCTGTGGTAGCCTCTCAAATATTGGAAGACGGCTATCCTGTCTCCCCTGGTCCTTCTCTTCACTAGACTAGCCATGCCCAGTTCCTGCAACCGTTCATTGTATGTTTTAGCCTCCAGTCCCCTAATCATCTCGGTGCTCTTCATCAGTGGTCCCCAACCTTTTTATCGCCGCGGCCCGCTGAGCGTGCGCAGGGGTGGGGGCACGGCCCAGGAGCTTTTGCGCACGGCCCAGGAGCCTTTGCGCACGGCCCAGGAGCCTTTGCGCTGCAGCGTTCATGTCCCCCGGCCGCTGCGCGGCCCGGCGCCAGGTACTCCACGGCCCGGCACCGGTCCGCGGACCGGGGGTTGGGGACCACTGCTCTTCATGACCCAAACGAGGTAACATTATCAATGCAAATAACGTAACCTGATGGTATTACCTAGGGTAACCTTTGAGTAATGAAACATCTGCAAGAAAACAATCAACTCAGAGAACAGCAAAGATCCTTCAGTTCAACCCTGAGCTCCAAATATCGTCCTTTATTGGAAAAGGAAAGATTCAGAAGCTAGATATGAAGGAACTCTTCCTGTTCCTACTCTACAAACCTGCAACAAAGGCCAATTTGTGCCCCGTCACTGCAGGTTTTCAAGAAGAGATTGGACAGCCCTCCTGTCCAGAATGGTATAGGCAGTGGTGGGATCTTGCCGGTTTAGGAACCAGTTCGGTGATCATGCGTGCACGCAGTTTTAACAGAACTAACCTTCCACATTACTTCTGGGGAGTAACACAGCTGAGGTGTGGCAATCCGCTCTGTCACGCGAATCAGTTGAGAGGATAAAGATAAGTAAAGCACAGGGGTGGCGGGCAGCCCCATCTGAACGTCGGAGCGAACCGGTTTGCTCCCAGCTGATCGTTGGAGCTACCGTTTCGCCCAAACTGGCTGAATCCCACCCTGGGAATAGGGTCTCCTGTTGAAGCAGGGGGTTGGACTAGAAGCAGAGGTGGGTTTCAGCAGGTTCTGACCAGTTCTGGAGAACCGGTAGCAGAAATTTTGAGTAGTTTGGAGAACCGGTAAATACTGACTAGCCCTGCCCCAACCTGAGTCCCAGCTGATCGGGAGGAAATGGGAATTTTGCAGTATCCTTCCCCTGGAGTGGAATGGGAATGGAGATTTTACAGTATCCTTCCTCTGCCATGCCCATCAAGCCACGCCCACCAAGCCATGCCATGCCACGCCTACCAAGCCACGCCCACAGAACTGGTAGTAAAAAATTTTGAAACCCACCACTGACTAGTAGACATCCAAGGTCCCTTGGAACTGTTATCCTGCATTACGCACTCTGCAGAAAAATCCATGGGTCAGGAATGTACAGTAGATGGGCTTTAATTTTTCCCTTTCATGTCCTGAAATGTTTAAATTCTTCCATGTTGAGTTGATGTCGGCGATGAATGGAGAATGCAGCCTTGCCTTCGCCTTCCCACTTTTCTTTTTTCTCGGGAAAGAGCTGCATCGTCGGCAGGCAAACAGCCCCGTGATTTATTTCGAAGTAAGGGAAATCAGCAGGAAGCTTGTTCTCTGACAGTTAAGCAAATGCCAGGCATCGGGGAATTTCCTCGCTCTTACTGAAGGGCTGAAAGAGAAGTTTGAAGGTCTTCCGGAGAGATGAAATCCATATGCTTTCTAGCTGGTTTTCCTTCTGTACTCTCTAAATCCTCTTTTTTTTTATTCCTCCTCTCCTCCCCCTGGTCTGTTTCCACATGGTTTTGTTTTTAACCGAGCTCTTTGCAAAACAAACAAACAAATAGAAGAGAGAAGAAAAAAAAAAGGCTTACCAAGAAGGTTGCTTGGCTCTCGCTTCCTTTAAATTCATAATCTCTAAGCTCCATGGTTTAGGACCTGGTTATTTACGGGACCGCCTACTACCACAAACAGCCTCCCACCGCCCGGTACGCTCTCATAGAGAGGGGCTCCTCTGGGTGCCGTCAGCCAAGCATGTCAACTGGCGGCCCCCAGGGGAAGGGCCTTCTCTGTGAGGGCACCCACTATCTGGAACGAGCTCCCCCCGGAGATACGGAGGATCCTGGATCTGCGCACTTTCCACCGTGCTCTTAAGACCCTCCTATTCCAGCAAGCCGGCCTGGTCTAATTTTCTCCCCTTTCTTTTAAATTTTTAAATTGGAATTTTAATTTGTTTTAAATTATTGGGATTTTTCATTGTCTTGGGCTAAATTATTTAATTTGGTTTTAATTATACTTCTAACTTTTGTATTTATGTTTTTTATTTTGTGCTTGTTCACCGCCCTGAGTCCTTCGGGAGTAGGGCGGTATATAAATTTAATAAAACATAAACAAACAGACAAACAAACATAATCTAAGTCGCTTGGCATTCAAAGAGAAAAGGAGGGGAACGGAGGACCGGTGAAAGGATTTGATGCACCCGTTTCTGAAAGTTATCATAACATATATCGATAAACAACCGAGAATGAAGGAGAAATTTGCTAACAGTGAGAACCAACCAATCTGTGTTACTTCTGGCTTGCCTTCAGAAGTTATGGGTGATCCATCGCTGGAGGCTTTTAAGAAGAGACTGGATGGCCACTTGTTTGGAATGGTATATGGCAGTGATGGCTAACCTTTTTGCCGCCGTGTGCCAAAAGTGTGTGGGGGGTGGGGGGTCGCGCTCATGCGTGCCCACACTCATAATTCAATGCACCCCAGGCCATTTCCAGGCTCTGGATGGCCTCTGGAGTGGGTGGGTGGGGAAAGCTGTTTTTACCCTCCCCAGGCTCTTAGAAAGGCTCTGGAGCCTGGGGAGAGTGAAAAACGGGTCTTCTGGTCCCACCAGAAGTTGGCAAACGGGCCTCTTCTGGCCTCTGGGGGAGGGTGAGGAAGGCCATTTTTGCCCTCCCCAGGTGCCTAGAAAGCCTCTGGAGCCTGGGGAGAGTGAAAAACAGGTTTTCTGGTCCCACCAGAAGTTGGCAAACGGGCCTCTTCTGGCCTCTGGGGGAGGGTGAGGAAGGCCATTTTTGCCCTCCCCAGGTGCCTAGAAAGCCTCTGGAGTCTGGGGAGAGTGAAAAACAGGTCTTCTGGTCCCACCAGAAGTTGACAAATGGGCCTCTTCTGGCCTCTGGGGGAGGATGAGGAAGGCTATTTTTGCCCTCTCCAGGCGCCTAGAAAGCCTCTGGAGCCTGGGGAGAATGAAAAACGGGTCTTCTGGTCCCACCAGAAGTTGGCAAATGGGCCTCTTCTGGCCTCTGGGGGAGGGTGAGGAAGGCCATTTTTGCCCTCTCCAGGCGCCTAGAAAGTCTCTGGAACCTGGGGAGAGTGAAAAACAGGTCTTCTGTTGGCAAACCAGAAATTGGCAAACGGGCCTTTTCTGGCCTCTGGGGGAGGGTGGGGAAGGCCATTTTTGCCCTCCCCAGGCGCCTAGAAAGCCTCTGGAGTCTGGGGAGGGCGAAAAATGGGCCTTCTTCACACACACACACACCCAGGAGGCTGGAAACAGCCTGTTTCCTGACTTTCGGTGGGCCTGGAATGCCCAAAAATCAGTTGGCCGGTGCGCGCATGCATGTTGCATCTGAGCTAGGGCAATGCTTGCGTGCCCACCGATATGGCTCCATGTGCCACAGGTGGCACGCGTGCCATAGGTTCACCATCACGGGTATAGCATCTCCTGTCTGAGCAGGGGGTTGGACTAGAAGACCTCCAAGATGCCTCCCAACTGTGTTATTTTGTTATCCACTTAGAGCAGGGGTCTCCAACCTTGGCAACTTTAAGACTTGTGGAGTTCAACTCGGTGTACTTGAAGGACCATACACAAGAAAGATATATACTGGAGTGGAGAAGATGGATTGACTACATTCAAAATAAATATCAGACTAGGAAATACCAAATAATTTATGAGTGATTAGAATGTTAGAAATGTATCTATATTTTGTTAGTTCAAGGGGAGTTAAGGTTCTGGGGGAGGGGGGTGGGGAATTTATAGATTGTTAGTTTAGTTTAGCTTATGATTGATAAATGTTATACCCTGTATTTTGCTCTGGGAAGTCCGGGGGGGAGGGGGAGGGGGTACAGGGATGGGGGGGGAAATTTGTAAAAATGTTTTTTGTTTTGTAAAACTCTTTAATAAAAACAAAAACAACAACAACAACAACAAAAAAGACTTGTGGAGTTCAACTCCCAGAATTCCTCAACCAGCTTAGATGGGATTTAAAGGTCACAAGTCTTAAAGTTGCCAAGGTTGGAGACCCCTGACTTAGAGAGAGCTGTAAAGCACTGTGAAGAGGTATATACTGTAAGTCTAAATCAGGGGTTTCTCAACCTTTGTAGCTTGAAGATGGGTGGATGCTGGCTGGGGGATTCTGGGAGTTGAAGTCCACCCATCTTCAAGCTTCCAAGGTTGAGAAACACTGGTCTAAATGCTATTACTATTGCTATCTTGATTTTTTTTTCACTGCCCAGTTCCAAACCTTCCCACCTCTATATGGCTATGGAAATTCTTTGTCATCCAGGTCAAGGTGCTTTTTTTCAAGAGGCAAGTGGACTTTCTCATTTTTCTTGAAGGCGTTTCTCTTCTCATCCAAGAAGCTCCTTCAGCTCTGACTTGGATGGTGGGGAATGGAAGGATTTATACTCCTTGCAGAAAGATGGACATTTGCGTTCTTTTAAATCCTTCCATTCCCCCACCATCCAGTCAGAGCTGAAGAAGCTCCTTGGATGAGAAGTGAAACGCCTTCAAGAAAAACCAGAAAGTCCACCTGCCTCTTGAAAAAGCACCCCTGATGTATTTGGATCCGTCCATCTTTTCAATCTTTGCGGTTTCCAGACTGTCCTACTCAAATGAGCAGCAGAAAAGTAAATTATGTTCTTAAAACAACCGCTTCAATCTATATACAAGGACAATGAAAAGAAACAGACAACTGTTGAATTAGAATGGACTAATTTGCTCCCCGGTGTATTCTAAGAACCTAGAGGCTCTTCCTTCTTTTGATGTTATCAATGCATCCTCGTATTTGCGGTTATTACTTTTGTGCTTCGGCACCATTGAGCGTGCATGCAAATGTTCACCTGATGCATTATCTAAATTACATCGTATTTCATGTTTTACTGATTTAATATAAAATATTACCTCGATTCATGAGAGATACACCTTATAATAGACTTTTGTTTGGCGATGGTCACACTTGCTTAGCGTCTCTTCCCATCCATGTGAAAAGGGCCAGGCTCAGAGATTGTGATGCCTTAAGTGAATGAGACAACTAGGCTTCCTTGTTGACATCATGGAAAAAGGGGTAGCAGAATTTCAGGATGTTTGCCATACTAAAAACCCTCCCACCATCCTATCTGTAGCCCTCATTTCCTCCCAAAGCCATCGGAAATTTATTTTTCAACTCTTCTAAGGGCAGGTTGCTGAAATCAGGGAGAAGGGGATGTTTTCCTAACTTTGTCTATAAAGGTAAAGGTAAAGATTACCCCGCACATGTGTGCTAGTTGTTTCCAGCTCTAGGGGGCGGTGCTCATCTCCGTTTCAAAGCCGAAGAGCCAGCGCTGTCCGAAGATGTCTCCGTGGTCACGTGGCCGACATGACTCAACGCCAAAGGCGCACGGAATGCTGTTACCTTCCCACGAAAGGTGGTCCCTATTTTTCTACTTCCATTTTTTATGTGCTTTCGAACTGCTAGGTTGGCAGAAGCTGGGACAAGTAATGGGAGCTCATCCCATTAAACGGCACTAGGGATTCAAACCACTGAACTGCTGACCTTTCGATCGACAAGCTCAGCGTATTAGCCACTGAGCCACCGCATCCCAATAACTTTGTCTATAGATGACCACAGAGATTAGGATGCTGCAGCTCTGACCAGAAGCCAGGAGGTTTCCTCCCGGTGGGAAAATAAGTTTGCATAAACACTGCAAAACTGCCACATTGTAAGAAGAAAGTCTGTCCAGATATACAATCCAGAAATAACTTAATCCCGATCCACAAACTTATATCTTCAAATTGGACAGAGCTTCTAAGTTGCTGCAGTCACTCAGAGAGAGTAGCAATACAGGTAGTTACTAAGCCCCCAAAAGGGTTCTTGTGACCCAGAATTGAAACTCTACAGTCACATGACCAAACCGCAGGTATTCGGAGACACGGTCACACTTACAACCTGCTTGCAGTGTCCCGGGATCATGTGAACATGTTTTGCTAATGCTTATTTCTGGTTTTTGGCCAAACTGAGCTCATAGCAAACTGTCGATTTGCTTAACGACCATGGTGCTTGCTCAACAACTGACAGAAATGTGAGCAACCCATTTTACGACCGTCACAACATGCAACTGTAATGGACAGGTTCCATTATGGTTCATAGCGAATTGTTGGTATACTTAAGGACCATGGCTTTGCTTAATGATGACCACAAAAAGTCATTAAAAGTGGCTTGGTAATTTTACGACCATCACAACATACAACCATAATGAGCAGGCTCCATTATGGTTGTATGTGTCAAGGTTCTGACTAACAAACCCAAGCAAATCGGAGCTCTGAGACTAGAATCCTTCTCAGAGAACTTCTTTATTAAATACATCACATCGGCACTGCTTTAAAGAAAAACCAACTCTAAATATCTCCTGTGGTTTCAGTATAATTAAAATAGGAAATAACCCCACCCCCAAGTGTCACAGGTTACGTTGGCCAATTGGGTTAATTGGCGGGCTCTCCAGGCACTCCTTCCCTGATCTTATCTATTACCAATAGAGGTGACCTTGGTTCTCACAAGAAAGCTCTCTGTTGCGTCTAGTACGGCATTTCAACCAAGGGTGGGTTTCACTTACCTTTACCACCGGTTCGCTCCACACGCGCTGTCCGTGCATGCACTCGGCCTTCCACATATGTACTTTGCTCACTCGCGTGCCTTCCGCGCATGCAACCGGCCTCAAAAAGGTGCCCAAATAGCACGACTTGGAGCCAGAATGGATAGGTGGGCCGCTACCAGTTCGCCTGAACTGGTGCGAACCGGCTGAATACCACCTCTGATTCCAACCTCCTTCCCCACTTCCCCCTCTGTGTGGCAACACAGGAGGAACAGGAAAATGGCTTTGCCAGGTTCGGTCCGACATTGACAGTGTGTTGAGAACTTTCCACACATAAGGAGCCATCACAGATCATCCTTCCAAGGAATTAACACCCCCGCCCTCCCCTCATTCTCGGAATATCTGCTGACATGTTGTCGCCTAGCAGTGGAAATTCCTGGTGCTTGAAACTGATGCACAAAAGGAAAAAAAAAAAACACTGAGGAGGTGAGAGGAAAACGAGAACAAGTGGGACACTGGTTCCTAGAATGGCAAGATTTTTCTATTACATCAGACCGAAAACTGTTTAGTAGTTGCAGAATAGTCAAGAGATGGCACCTCAGCAAGGTTGATGGTGCTGTGACCCAGGCCCAAGTAAGCAGTAGGAAAAACAGTCAGTGAAAAAACAAACAAACTTTATTCGAACAGCTGAGAATTACTTCATTCCCAGCGTCGTTCAACTAAATTAAAGCAAATTCCTCCCAACACAAATTCCTCAGTCCTATCTCAAACCTTGGTCCAATTAGGCAAACTGCCAAAGGCCTTTCTTGGCAAAAGTTCAGAAGTCACAGATACAAAAATAAATACAAGACGTAGATGAAGAAGAAGACGAAGCTACCAACGTTGTTTTCCGGCAAAGCCTAAACGCCGTTGCTGGTCTGTTTTAAGCCTCGTGGGAAGGGCCAATCATCTTTTGGTCCTACTCCCGAGTTGTCCTTTTTGCTTCAGCTGCTCTTGCCTTCTGGCAGCTCTTCTCATGCGTGCATTAGGAACAGGCTCCTCCTGCTCCTCTGCCTCTCTACTGTCAGCCTCTGGAGGCTCCGAAGTCTGCATCTCCCTCCTCGATGGCCCTGGCCCCATCTCTGCCTCCGATGTAGAGCCCTCATCCGGACCTTCCCCAGCCTTCAGGACTGGTCCATGTTCTTCCTCAGCCTCATCGCTGTCCAACTCCGCTGCCAGCTCCACAGGCTGCTGGCGGACCACAAATGATGCATTAGGCCATTTTTAACTCCTCAGCTGCTGCAGCCAATTTATTGGAATGGGAATCCTTATTATGGGACTTTTTTTGGCGGGAGGGAGTCACTAAACAAAACAAAACAAAAAATCCATTGAAGAAGATCTTGCACAGATCTGAGCTAGTGCCAAGCCATAACCTCCTTCAACCTTTTTTTCCACTCCTTACTGGTGGTTCTCATTCATTTTAATGAAAGAGAAACCGCTGTTAATTTTTTCCCCGCAGGAGATCTTATTAAATTACTTAGTGATGAGGTGCCCCAAGGGGTACGTGTGTGAATATCCTGCCTTTACCTACACAGCTACTCCAACCATCTGGAGCTTCTCTGGTTCCCTGTGTTTCGATCCCAAGGGAAAGTATTGGGTGCAAGTTTCTTCTCTCAAGAGTCTTTTATTTATTTTTTTTGAAAGGGGCAAATTCGCCAGTCACAGGAAAAAATAACAAGAAAACCACGATTCTCTATGTCTCACCATCAAGTCAGCTCAAAAACACCACCAAGAGGAATGCAGAATAACTTTCGAGCCCCTGAGAACGAGGCAGAAATCTCTTTTGCAGGGAGAGGAAAAACCTTCCAGAAATTGCAAAACAAAGTTAAGAGCAACCTTAGCTACAACACAGGGTTCAGGATGATGGCATCCGAAGAAGAATCACAACTCCTTCCCCAGCTGAGGATCAGCTTTCTTTTTCATGGCAAATTACAGCCTACCCCATCATCCCCAAAAAATAGTGGGGTGGGGCTGAGCTTGAATCTCTATTTGATTCCAATTCTTATTTTTCTTTATCTTTATGTGGTTAGAGCGCTTAGAGTGCAGTGGTTAGAGTGCAGTACTGCAGGCTACTTCTGCTGACTGCCGGCTGCCTGCAATTTGGCAGTTCAAATATAAATAAATAAATAAATAAATAAACAAACAAACAAATAAATAAATAAATAAATAAATAAATAAATAAATAAATAATTTTATTTCTATACCGCCCTTCTCCCGAAGGACTCAGGGCGGTGTACAGCCTATTAAAAAACAGAAAGACAAGCATCAGTTAAAAATAATTAAAATTATTACATAATTTGGCTGAAATTTAAAACCCCCAAAATTCAAAACCCAATTTAAAAATCATTAAAAAATAGCCTGGCTTGGCGGAATAGCAGGGTCTTGAGGGCACAGCAAAATACACGGAGGTCGGAGATCTTGCGCATTTCTGGGGGCAGTTCATTCCACAGGGCAGGGGCTTCCACAGAGAAGGCCCTCCCCCTGGGTGTCGCCAGCCGACATAACCATCACCAGGCTCAAGGTTGATTCAGCCTTCTGTCCTTCCAAGGTGTGTCAAATGAGGACCCTGTTTGTTGGGGGCAAGAGGCTGACTCTGTAAACTGTGGAAATCTAGTGAAGAGAAGAGGAGACATGATAGCAGGGTTCCAATATTTGAGGGACTACCACAGAGAGGAAGGGGTCAAGCTGTTTTCCAAAGCACCTGAAGGCCAGACAAGGAACAATGGATGAAAACTGATCAAGGAGAGGATCGACCTGGAAATAAGGAGAAATTTTCTGACAGGGAGAACAATCAACCCATGGAACAGAAGTTGCCTTTGGAAGTTGTGAGAGCTTCATCACTGGAAGCTTTCAAGAAGAGACTGGACTGCCATTTGTTAGAAATGATGTAGGGTCTCCTCCTTCGGCAGTGGGTTGGACTAAATGACCTACAAAGTCCCTTCCAACTCTGTTAATCTGTAATTGCTCAGAGAGGGCTGTAAAGCACTTTGAAGCAGTAGATAGGTCTAAGTGCTATGGCTATTGCTAACCCACCTTCGTTTTTACAAATAGCTCAAGTTGGCGAACACATTCAATGCACAAAAACCTGGTAGAGCTTCCATCACACCTTCGTGGCCACCATGACTTTGGGCACCCTACCCTACCGAATGCCGCTATGCCTTTGCAACTCATTAGCAACACCTGTGACATTCCTGGCACACGGCCCCTTTCCTAGGGGTGGCCCGAGTGGCACGGCTGACTATTTGAGCAGCTGGCAAAATCCACTTAAAGCAACAGAAGGAATTTAAAGAGGGAGATTGATCTTGGCGGCTTCTCCTGGATCCGTGCAGAGGCCAGGCCAATAAAAATGGGTCACCCAAGGCTTTTCCCTTCTTCCTTGGTTCCTCAACCCTCTTGTCCTCCCGAAACTACAGCTCTGCCATTTGGCACCTGCCAACATCTTTTAATGAGAAAAAACCCTGCCTGCCAAAGCTTGTGCCCTTCCGTAGGGTTGAACGGTGCCAGGTGCATGCCAGGTCTCCTCGCGGCCTCTCTCGTAATGTATACAAGTGGAAGTGGTTGTTCCCTTTTTAAATTGATAAAAGCAGAGAATGGAGTTGAGGAAGCCCTCTGACCTCAGAGCCCTTGTCCATGAAAATTACCGGCGCCGTACAGAGTGTTTCTTCATGATGTACTTGCAATGGGGGAGATGCTGGTTAATTTGCTGGGATTCAGAGGTGACCCAGGTTTAATAAAGAGGATTAATGGATTTGAGCTAAAGGTGTCAGCTGTTCTGAGCTGATAGCCTTCTCTATCCAAGAGAGCGAGGCAGACGTCAACTTAGCCTGTTCCATGGCTTTGGCTCTTTTCTTAAAGAGATGGGCATTTCTCTCTCACACACATACACACACCATCAAATAATTCCTTGTAGCTCATTTAGCAATGTGATGCAGTGAGATAAAAATCTATATTTTCCTTGGTGTTCTGTGAGGGGTAGACATGTGAATTGCAGGGAGTATATTTGCCTCCTTCTACTGAGCTGTTTTGGAAAATTTGAGGGACTTATTTTTTTTTTCCCCAAGTGTTCAGGACAAATAACAGGACAAAGGAAAAAAAAAAGAATTCTAAGTGCTTTCCATAATGCAACCAGAAGAAAGCAAGATCACCTCAATTGCCAAGTCATTATGGAAGAATTATATGGCATTTGTACCTGAACTGATGCATTTATATTTTATGTCTAGTCCGTCGTAAATCTACTCTGTCTGCAAACTCGGTCTAAAACCACAACAAAGTGTACATTTATTATCCTTTCCTTATGTACCCTGCACTGTATGTCATTATTTTGCTGAAAACAGCATGTTAAAATCTAGAGGCATGGAATATGAAAAGGAGCTGTCCCGTGTGCCTGTTCTAAATCAAAGCAGGGCCAAATGATAAAAATGTCCATTGTGACATTGCAAAAGATGGTTAGCCTTTCTGCAGAATACTTGTGTAGTAGTGATGTGCCCAAATAGGTCGGTAAAATGAGGACCCAGATTGTTGGGGGCAATATGCTGACTCTGTAAACCGTTTAGAGAGGGCTGTAAAGCACTATAAAGAGGTACAATATGTATTTACAGATTAACAGAGTTGGAAGGAACTTTGTAGGTCATCTAGTCCAACCCCCCACCCAAACAGACCCTACACCATTTCTGACAGATGGCAGTCCAGTCTCTTCTTGAAAGCCTCCAGTGATGAAGCTCCCACAACTTCTGAAGGCAGCTTCTGTTCTGTTAGCTGATAGTTCTCACTGTCAGAAAATTTCTCCTTATTTCCAGGTTGAATCTCTCCTTGATCAGTTTCCATCCATTATTCCTTGTCTGGCCTTCAGGTGCTTTGGAAAATAGCTTGACCCCCTCTTCTCTTTGGGAGCCCCGCAAATATTGGAAGACTGCTATCTTGTCTCCCCTGGTCCTTCTCTTCCCTAGACTACCCATGCCCAGTTCCTGAAACCATTCATTGTATGTTTTAGCCTCCAGTCCCCTAATCATCCTGGTTGCTCTTCTCTGCATTCTTTCTAGAGTCTCAACATCTTTTTTATTGTGTGGTGACCAAAACTGGATGCAGTACTCTAGGTGTGGTCTTACTAAGGCTTTATAGAGTGGTATCCCTTGATCTTTGTTGTATCCCTCTGTTAATGCAATTTAGGATTGCATTGGCTTTTTTGACTGTCACCATATGCTGCTGGCTCATATTTAATTCGTTGTATATGTCTAATTGCTATTGCTACTGTATTCTGTCTCTGGGATACAGAATAGGAGGAGGAGGAGGAGGAGGAGGAGGAGGAGGAGGAGGAGGAGGAGGAGGAGGAGAAGGAGAAGGAGAAGGAGAAGGAGAAGGAGAAGGAGAAGGAGAAGGAGAAGGAGAAGGAGAAGGAGAAGGAGAAGGAGAAGGAGAAGAAGGAGGAGAAGGAGAAGGAGAAGGAGAAGGAGGAGAATGGATGGTCTCCGTTACAGTGTTGATAGGGCACCATTGGAAGACCCAAAGGACCAGGTTGGGGACAGACATTCCTAGAGGAAACCTACCTATGTGGTCACTAGGAGTCAATACCAACTTGATGGCACATAATCTGCAGATCTTTAACAAAGCACAAATAGGTATTACATGAGTACCATTTGTGCACTCCAAAGTCAAATCTCCAAATCTTTTTGCCCTTGAATCAAAAGCGCTGCATAGACCTGACAAGAACCAGTGGTGTCTTCAGTTTGGGGATGGAAAGGCTCAAAAATCATGCAAAAGCATGGATGAAACTTTGGAGAATGCGCCCATGAATTGAGCCAAGACTCAAAACTGAGCAACTAAGAAAGGAGCAGATAAGGGCCAGGAAGAAGTAGTTGTTAGGGGAATAAGAATTGGGTCAGTTTCACACATCCTGACCAAGTTGTCAGGTCAACTCTTCTTTGAACCAAACCTTCTCATTTTGTTTAGTTTGGAAAATTAATCTGATAGAATAGAATAGAATAGAATAGAATAGAATAGAATAGAATAGAATAGAATAGAATAGAATAGAATAGAATAGAATAGAATAGAATAACAGAGTTGGGAGGGATCTTGGAGATCTTCTAGTCCAACCCCCTGCTTAGGCAGGAAACCCTAAACCATTTCCGACAAATGGCTATCCAATCTCTTCTTAAAAACGTCCAGTGTTGGAGTATTTAGAACTTCTGGTGGCAGGCTGTTCCACTGATTAATTGTTCTGACTGTCAGGAAATTTCTCCTTAGTTCTAAGTTGCTTTCTCTCCTTGATGAGTTTCCACCCATTGCTTCTTGTCCTGCCCTCAGGTGCTTTGGAGAATAGCTTGACTCGCTCTTCTTTGGGGCAGCTCCTGAATGGATTTAGACATATGAAATAAGACCAAGTTGAAGAGTTGAATATTCATCTAAACTTAAATAGTTGTGCGAGAAGTTTCCCTAGCTAGGCTAAAACTGTTTTTGCACATCCCCAGTTTTCATAATTGTTCTTAACTTTGTGGATTCACTAACGGACCCAAATCGGCGAGCCTAGTATTCGAATGCAGTCAAGAGTCCTCACATCTACATTTCTGGAAATTCAATTCGTGAAGTGACTGCCCACAAAACAGAAATCTCTTTCTAGCCCCTGAAAAAATGACATTGAATGCGGCATCCGAGTTTTGCTGGTATATAGCAGATGGTATATTAGGGATTTTTTTTCCCCGATACCGAACAATGTTTAGTCAGTCTAGAGCGGCTCCCAAAAGCTACTCAACTCACTAATTAGATAAATAATGCCAAACCTTGTTATTTGCTTGTCACCTTTTGTAATCCTCGCCTCTCTTTTTTTCTCCCCTCTGTGTTTCTTTTTTCCCCTCTCCTACTAAAATTTCAATTGAAAGGGTCCTTGTTCTTTTCTGTTTTTGTTTATGCTACGCGGCAAAGTGTAGCATGCTGTGATGATGCTTGATGCGCAGGGATGGCGGTAATGCATTCAGAGGAAGAAGGGTGAGAGGAATGTTCTGAACAAAGTTAGCACCCCACCCCTCTCCTAGGAGAATGAAATATTTTGAGAAATGTTAAAAAGGCAGAATATTATATTTTCCTCCATGGGAAATGGAGAAACCTGTTTTTTTTTTTAGAGGCAGAAAGTAGACTCGCTCTTAATAGCCCCCACCTTTCTTAATAGCCCTCAGCAGATGTCAGCACTTAAGAGATAAAGAGATAGATAGCTCTATTCATAAGCAGATTCCTTGCAGCAAGGTCTGAACAAAGGTAGGGTTAGCCCTCAGCCACAATAGGAATTGCCCAACAAGCCCCTTCATTGCATCAGCCCAAACTTCAACCAAACCTAACTCAGGCAAATTCCTAGGATTTGTACATGGTCCCTCTAACAACAATAGAATACATGTTCTTGCACAGGAACAGGTAGCTCAAGTGCAAAGCCCAAGAGAAGGTATAAATGCCCCCTCACTCTCAATTCCATGTGGTCAGCTGCCCAGAATCACACCTGCTTGGTGGTTCTACGTCATCAATAAATGGACTCTCTTTCCAATCAATCTCCATTTTGTCTCCAATGCCTTTCTCCCGGTTTGGAACTGAACCGGATGGATATTTCTTCCAACAGTTCCCTCCGTGTAAACAAAAACCGGCCATTTTGCAAATGTCACAAAAGGAGCAGCAAAAAATCCAACATGTCTAAACCCTTTGGGCTTCTTCTCCCTTCCCATAATAAGGGGCTGGGAAGCGTGATGGACCAGCAGATATTACACCCTCCTGCATCTATGACACAGAGCATCCTTGAGAGGTGATGGACAAGATTTAAATATGCATGTGCTTACCTATTAGCATGTGCATTAAAAATGGATCACTCAATTCCTGCTTCAGCATACAGGATTCCAAGCCTTAAATAAGAGGGAGGCAGTACTGCCCCGCTCCCCACCAGAAAATTAGCCCTTCCTTATTTATGCATCAGGAATGGGGTCCATCCTGCTGAGCTTTGCTGCCTCAAATGTCAAGGAAGAAGGAGCTTTGTGCATAAAACTGATACCTGGATAACATCGGCCGCCAGCATGTGCCTTTCATCCTCCAAGTGCAATGGGATAGGAAGTGAAACAATTAAATTGGGGTGGAGGGAAAGGCACAGAGAATAAATCCAGCACCACAAATGTATGATTCAGCTAATTTGATTCTCCGGGCTCTTAAATAATGCAACCAAATGTGTATTTTTTAGAATACAGGCTGAAATGGCATCACCAGCGGGATACCTTTGGAAAAAAAAAAGGGGGGGGAAGGAAAGTCACCGTAGCTTTAATTTGAATGCGCTCAGAGTTGCTGCAAGCAATTCCTTCTAACTGTTCAGATTCCATCGCTATCCGCTTCTTCCTCATTTGCAGAAATCTGAAATAATTCACCTTAAAATAACAAGAACAATAATAGAAGCAAGCTGTGGCCTGAAAGGATGGCTGTCAGCTTTTTAAGGAAAGGAATAATTGTTTCTCTAAAAGTCAGCTTGTTGCTGCATCCGGTATAAAATTAAAATGTCCTTGTAATGTATGCCAATTAGTGTACATTTAAAGTGACAATAAAGTTATTCTAAGTCAATAGATATTTCTAGCTTAGGCGGAGATGAGGGGTCCTTGGTGCTCTCTGAGCTTGGTGATTTTCTTGCAGAAGTTTCATTACCCAACTTGGTAACATCATTCAGTGCTATAAGGGAGTGGGGTTTGCTCTCATTTTATATACTAGCAGTTTGCCCCGTCAGTGTTGGTGGGGAGTGTTCTTGGTGGTTCTTTGATTAGGCCGGCGAGTGATAGATGATGAGATAGATAGATAGATAGATAGATAGATAGATAGATAGATAGATAGATAGATAGATAGATGATAGATAGATATAGAGAGAGGGGGGAGAGGGAGAGGGAGGGAGGGAGAGAGAGAGAGATAAAGAGAGAGATAGGGTCCTTGGTGCTCTCTGAGCTTGGTGATTTTCTTGTAGAAGTTTCATTACCCAACTAGGTAACATCATCAGTGCTAGAAGCGAGTGGGGATTGTGGAGAGGAGGAGGAGGAGGAGGAGGAGGAGGAGGAGGAGGAGGAAGAAGAAGAAGAAGAAGAAGAAGAAGAAGAAGAAGAAGAAGAAGAAGAAGAAGAAGAAGAAGAAGAAGAAGACAACAATGACAGCTGTGGGGTCCTTGGTGCTCTCTGAGCTGGTGTTTTTCTGGTAGATGTTTCATTAACCAAATAGGTAACATCATCAGTGCTAGAAGGGAGTGGGAATTGTGGAGAGGAGGAGGAGGAGGAGGAGGAGGAGAAGAGGGAGGAGGAGGAGGAGAAGAAGAGGGAGGAGGAGGAGGAGGAGGAGGAGGAGGAGGAGAAGAAGAAGAAGAAGAAGAAGAAGAAGAAGAAGAAGAAGAAGAAGAAGAAGAAGAAGAAGAAGAAGAAGAAGAAGAAGAAGAAGAAGAAGAAGAAGACAACAATGACAGCTGTGGGGTCCTTGGTGCTCTCTGAGCTGGTGTTTTTCTGGTAGATGTTTCATTAACCAAATAGGTAACATCATCAGTGCTAGAAGGGAGTGGGAATTGTGGAGAGGAGGAGGAGGAGGAGGAGGAGGAGAAGAGGGAGGAGGAGGAGGAGGAGAAGAAGAGGGAGGAGGAGGAGGAGGAGGAGGAGGATGAGAAGAAGAAGAAGAAGAAGAAGAAGAAGAAGAAGAAGAAGAAGAAGAAGAAGAAGAAGAAGAAGAAGAAGAAGAAGAAGAAGAAGAAGAAGAAGAAGAAGAAGAAGAAGAAGAAGAAGAAGAAGAAGAAGAAGAAGAAGAAGAAAAACAATGACAGCTGTGGGGTTCTTGGTGCTCTCTGAGCTGGTGTTTTTCTGGTAGATGTTTCATTAACCAACTAGGTAACATCATGAGTTCAAGTGAGTGTGGGGTTTACTCCCTTTTTACATACATTAGCTTGTCCTGCCAGTTTTGTTGGGGCTGTGATCTTTTCCCTTGTAATTACTTGGTTTACTTAGTTTGGTTAGTTGGTTACTTAATTTTTTTTTTGGTAGTAAGCCTATCACAGTTCTTATACTATATGTGGAAGAAAACCTGTATATTGAAAAATGAAGAAAAAGCAGAAGTGGTCTACAACATAGAGTGTAAGGATTACAACAGCTACTATATAGGACAGATAGCCAGAAGGCTAGCAGAGCCCATCCATGAACACCGACATCAAGACACAATAAAAAAAAAACCCTCTAAAATAAAATAATAAAAACAATCTCACACCTCATGGACAGATTCAACCAGAGTTTCAATGGAGAAGCTGAGCATCTGTCATCCAAAAATGCTAGGGGATTTAAGCAAGCTTGACTTCCCGACTAATGAGCCATCAATAGATACACAGAGATAAACCACATTTACACACCATTCAAGAGAGCCGATAAAAAAAGCTAAGAAGGAAACAGACAGACGAGAACACCTCAGCTTCAGCAACCAACACTCAGATAAGCAGGGTTTAACACAGAGAAACAATCAAGAAGAAAACAATGAACTAACAAGGAGAAATTCAACCCCCCCTGCCCACCCCCAAAATAGTCAGGGCAAAGTACTGTATATAAACAGGGACCAAACCTCACACTCACTCATACCGATGATGTTACCTGGTTGAGTAATGAAACATCGGCACGCAAACAACTCCGCTCAGTGAGCACCATGGAACTCTGCAATCTTGTTGTATCTCTAAAAACAGCTTAACATGCAATTTGGCAAAATGTCAGGATAGCAACCGATAATTTCGGCGAGTGGTGCTTTTTCTGATTGCACTTTATACACCACAGTTCTTCCTTCCTGCACCCCTTTAGTTATGTCTGCTTTCTTTCTGCCTTCTGTTTACAGTTTCTGCCGTTTGATTCCATCCAAAATGGTACAGGTGGTAACCATATATGTTGGTATGTCTTTGTGTATGGTTAAGAAAACAGGGAAGGGGGTGGGGGCTGTTAGAGGCCTGAGCAGGATGTCAGCTAGAGCTGTTAGAGCCACTGCTACATCTGCTATTGATTTTAAACAGTGCAATGAATTCTGCCTGGGAACTGCAAATTGTCTGCTTCATCCTAAAAGAAATTGAAATGTTATTGTTTACCACCAATCAAAAGAAGATTCAGCTTCAGGGTACAAGCGATGGAGAAGCTGGGAATAATTCTGATTCTAGGAAGGGATCTTAGTCAAACTTCTTACTGTTGGGCTTTGTAAGAGCCTTGGTGGCACAGCAGACTAAAGTGCTGTTAAGTAGCACCAGCTGCCTGCAATTACTGCAAGTTCGAATCTCACCAGGCTCCAGGTTGACTCAGCCTTCCATCCTTTTGAGGTAGGTAAAATGAGGACCCAGTTTGTGGGGGCAATAAACTGACTTTGTATAAAAAATAACACCGCTTAGGGGCCCCCGAAAGCCTTACTAAGCAGGTATATACAAAAGTATGAAGGCTATTGCTTAACACATTGTAAGCTGCCCTGAGTCTCCGGAGAAGGGCGGCATATAAATTGAGCCAACAAATAAATAAATAAATAAATAAATAAATAAATAAATAAATAAATAAATAAACAAACAAACAAACAAACAAACAAACAAACAAACAAACAAACAAATATTATATAGATAACAGAGTAACGGAGTTGGAAGAGACTTTGTAGGTCATCTAGTCCAACCCCCCACCTCACCCAAGCGGGAGACCCTACACCAGGGGTCAGCAACCTGCGGCTCTGGAGCCGCATGCGGCTCTTTCATCCCTCTGCTGCGGCTCCCTGTTGCTGGTCGGCTCCACCATTGATAGGGCTTTCGGTTAGGACAGGTAGAGGAAAAAGGGTGCTGTGCTAGGAGGAGACTCTATGGTGGGGGAACTGGACTTCCGGTCGACTCCAGAATTGAATGGGGGCTTCCGGTTAGGACCTTTGTGGCTCTGTGTGTTTAAGGTTGCCGACCCCTGTCCTACACCATTTCGGACAAATGACAGTCCAATCTCTTCTTGAAAGCCTCCAGCGATGGACCTGATGACTGATCGCTACAAAATCTCTCTTCCTGCCAGAGGATAGCAATAACACTTAGATTTGCTGTATATATTGCTTCATATGTCTATGCAGATTCTCAGTCATCCAGGTCATGGTTGTCCCAAAAGTGCTTTTTTCAAGAGACAAATGGACTTTCTGGTTTCTGTTTGAAGATGTTTCACTTCTCGTCCAAGAAGCTTCTTCAGCTCTGACTGGGATTCCCCACCATCCAGTCAGAGCTGAAGAAGCTTCTTGGATGAGAAGCGAAACGTCTTGAAAGAAAAAAAAAACAAACAGAAAGTCCAATTGCCTCTTGAAGAAAAGCATTTTTGGGCATACTGCTTCATCATATTTTACAGCTTACTCTAAGTGGTTTACAGAGTCAGCACATTGCCAATCCCCCCTCCTCCCCCAAAAAATTTGGGGTTCTCATTTTATTGACGTCGGAAGGATGGAAGACTGAGTCAATCTGGTGCACCAGTTACGCCCTTTCCTAGACAGGGATGCCCTCTGTACAGTCACCCAAGCTCTCGTTATCTCTCGTTTGGACTACTGCAATGCCCTCTACATGGGGCCGTCCTTCGGATCTGCTTCAAGGTGCTGGTACTTACCTATAGAGCCCTACATGGCATGGGCCCGGGGTACTTGCAGGACCACCTCCTGCCTGCCTCCCACTGCCCTGTGCGCTCACATAGGACTGTCCTCCTTCGGGTGCCATCGGCCAGACAGTGTTGGCTGGTGGCGCCCAGGATGAGGGCGTTCTCTGTGGGCGCACCGGCCCTCTGGAATGGGTTACCCACGGGGCTCCGGATGGCCCCCGACCTCCGCTCTTTCCGCCGTGACCTGAAGACATGGCTTTTCTAACAAATTTGCTGATCTGATGGGTGATTTTAATTGGGAGATTTTAATTGATTATTTTAGCAGCTGTTTTATTGTTTTTATCCTTTTAATTTCTGTGAGCCGCCCCGAGTCCTTTGGGAGAAGGGCAGCATATAAGTATGAAAAATAAATAAATAAATAAATAAACCTTGAGCCGGTGAGAATCGAACACTTGGCAGTGAGCAGACTTAGCCTGCAATGCTCCATTCTAAACACCGTGCTACCACGTCTCATTAGATAGACCCAGTATTTCTTAACCTTGGCCATGTTAAGATGCATGGACTTCCCACTCCCAGAATTCCCTGGGCAGCTTGGCTCTGCAATACCCAAATCAATGACAAACCTTAGGGATTTATTCACACAACGTGCCAAGCTTGGTTACTGTTAATCTTTGGTTACATTTTGAGAGTTGGGTTGGTTATCAAGATGGTACAAACCCAAACAATTTGCAATTCCATGCACTGTGCCCAATTGTGACAGTGGGATAATTCAGGAACCGGGTTAAACGTGCTCTGAAGATGCAGCCCTGCTCATCTACATCCAAGGAGTCCTCCTATCTTTTCCAAACTATTATTACTTTTGAGTTGATCTCTTTTTTTGGGGGGGGGTTTCTTATTCTGTCCCACCCAACATCATCCGGAAAGTTTGCTCTCTTCACCCATAATGGCAAACAAAAATTAAATCTATAATTATCATTACTAATTCCACTTAATTAGTCACAAGCCACCAGCCAAAATTGGCTTTCTCATAATTATCAGATAAGCAGTAAGCACATCGCATAGATTATAATTAACAGTACTTAATTAAGACCTAATATATACACACCCCTTTCTCTCAAAGTAGGCTTAATTGAGTTCATAGCACCAGCAGCTGAGAAACCTTACTCTTTCATTACCTCTTGCAAGTTCTTTAAAACCAGCCATTTTTTTCCTCAAACCCCCCCCCCAGCTTAGACAGAATTGAGTATTAACATCTGCCCAAACAGCTAGGCTGCAGGTGGAAAATCAGATTTATTGGGAGCCTTGGTAAGTGGCAGGAAATTACCAAATCCTGCCGGTACGTCAGCCCTACTAAATTATCATTTGTAGTTCTCTTTAGGAAAGTCAGTGGGGGTATGCTGGTTAGACAATGATGCTAGATGACAATTGGAGGGATTGGGAGTTTTAATCCTGGTTTAGGCACAGACGTCTTCTGGGTGATTTTGGGCCAGCCATTTTCTTTCTCTCTCCGCTTTAGGAGGAAGGTAATGCTAAACGATGCCCTTGAGGTGATGTTCCAGTGCCTGGAGGCCGTGCGGATCTGGATGGGGAGTAACAGGCTTCGATTCAACCCTTCCAAGACCGAGTGGCTGTGGCTTCCGGCGTCCCGATATAGCCAGCTGGTGCCATCGCTGGCTATTGGGGGCGAGTTATTGGCCCCCACGGATAGGGCTCGCAACTTGGGTGTCCTCCTGGATGCAGGGCTGTCTTTAGAAGAGCATATGACGACCGTCGCCAAGGGAGCTTTTTATCAGGTCCGCCTGATTCGCCAGTTGCGTCCCTTTCTGGATCGGGATTCCTTACGCACAGTCACTCAGGCGCTCGTCACTTCCCGCCTGGACTATTGCAATGCTCTCTACATGGGGCTCCCCTTGAGGAGTACCCGGAGGCTCCAACTGGTGCAGAATGCGGCTGCGCGGGGGATTATGGGAGCGAGGGGTTGCTCCCATGTGACACCTCTCCTGCGTGAGCTGCATTGGCTTCCAGTGGTCTTCCGGGTGCGCTTCAAGGTGTTGGTTACCACCTTTAAAGTGCTCCATGGCATAGGACCTGGGTATTTGCGGGACCGCCTTCTGCTGCCGATAGCCTCCCACCGACCAGTACGCTCCCACAGAGAGGGACTCCTCAGGGTGCCGTCAGCCAGGCAATGTCGGCTGGCGACCCCCAGGGGGAGGGCCTTCTCTGTGGCAGCTCCTGCCCTCTGGAACAATTTGCCCCCGGAGATAAGAAGGATATCGGATCTCCGGGTCTTTCGCCGTGCCCTAAAAACTTTTCTTTTCCATCAAGTAGGGCTGGCGTGAACCCCCCCCCTTTTTTTAGTTTGTTAGTTGTTTAGCTTTTAATCTGTCAATGGGTTTTAATTTGAATTGTTTTAAATTTGGGCCAAAATCATATAATTCTTTTAATAATTTTTAAATTTTGTATTGTTATGTGTTTTAGTTTTGGCTGTGCACCGCCCTGAGTCCACCAGGAGAAGGGCGGTATATAAATTGAATAAAATAAAAATAAAATAAATAAATAAATAAACCCTTTCTTGAAAATGTTGCCAGGAAAAAAAAAACTAAGAGAAAAGAATAAGAATTGGAGCTGAAGAAGCTTCTTGGATGAGAAGCGAAACGTCTTCAAAGAAAAACCAGAAAGTCCAGTTGCCTCTTGGAAAAAAAAGCACCTTTGGGACAACCATGATCTGGATGACCAAAAATCTCCATAAACAGAATAAGAATAGAATAACAATTGGAAGGGATCTTGGAGGTCTTCTAGTCCAACCCCCTGCTCACTCAGGAGACCTATACTAGGGATTCGAACCACCGAACTGCCGACCTTTCTGATCAACAAACTCCATGTCTTAGCCATTGATCCACCTAGTCAGGTGTCTAAAGGAAGTCAGAGACACGGACACAAACTTGTAGTTTTATATAAATAAATATAGTTTACACCTTTATATACATCAATATAATGGGAGTATCATGAGGTAAATCACAGCACACAGAAGAAAAAGGCGGGGGGGGTAAGGGATACTCCCCCTCCACACCCATAGCAACCAATCACAGTGCAGATTGCCTCACGCAAGAGCCAGCACTCTCCAATCAATCAATTATAACTGTGTGTTCTGGATCATTGTACCAACCCCCTACTGTTCCAGCTACTAAATTTAAATATATTAACATAGTCCAGCCCCCTGCTCAAGCAGGACACCCTACACCATTCTGGGCAAAATGGCTGTCCAGTCTCTTCTTAAAAACTTCCAATGTTGGAGCATTCACAACTGTAAATCAAGCAGGGGTGGGCTTCAAAAATTTTAGCAACCAGGCTTCAAAAATTTTGCCTGGTTGCTGGGTGGGCGTGGCCTAGTCAGCTTCCTGTACCATAGTGGGGGGGGGTTGCCCTCCCCAGGCTCCGAAGGCTTTTCTTCAGCCTCCGGGAGGTCGAAAATGGTCTCCCCAGGCTCTGGAGGCCCTCCCAAACTTCTGGTAGGCCTCTTTTTTGCCCTCCTTGAGCCTCCGCACACACCCTGCACTTACCTGCATCCAAAATGGGTCACGTGGGGACTCCTGGGAGGGGCGGGACAGGGTGGGAGACGCCAGCCAGGAGTGGGATTTGGGGGTTCTCCAAACTGCACAGAATCTTAGCTAGAGGTTCTCCCGAACCCCCAGCATCCCACCTTTGGAGTCAAGCCATTCCACCAGTTAATTGTTCTCACTGTCAGGAAATTTCTCCTTAGTTCTAGATTGGTTCTCTATGTGGACCAACAATCTGGACTTGACCACACAGTTGCCAGAATTCAACGCTAATACAAAGGCAGCCCTTTCATCAACACACATTATTAAGAAGTCACAGTGGCACAGTGGTTAAAATGCAGTACTGCAGGCTCCTTCTGTTGATCACCGGCTGCCAGCAGTTTGGCAGTTTGAATCTCACCAGGCTCAAGGTTGACTCAGCCTTCTATTTTTCCGAGGTGGGTAAAATGAGGACTGAGATCATGGGGGGCAATAGGCTGACTCTGTAAACCGCTTAGAGCAAGCTGTAAAGTACTGTGAAGCGGTATATAAGTCTAAGTGCTGTTGCTACCACTAAGCCAATGGTGTTTAATCAGACAAAGCCAAGAAGCAACAGGTTTACAATATTAGACTAAGGAATGAAAAGGGATAAAGAGGAGTTAAATGTTAAAAAAAAAATGGATCAGCTTTCTGTAGGAATGACAAAGACTGTTTGCCATGACAATGTCACCTTCAATGCAATTCAGGGTCTCTTTGATTGCGAGGATTTCATTTCAATTGGTTTTCTGAGCAATATTTGCAGAGTTCTTCCTAAGTAGGATGGAAAAAAAAATTGAAATTTTCTCAAGTTCAGAAACCTAGGGGAAATGAAAGTGGCATGTCTGATCAGTCCTGGGAATACAGTTAGAAGTGGATGTCTCTGATTTTCTTAACAAGGAACAAAAAGAGAAAGGAGAGAAAGGAAGGGAGGAGAAAAGAAAGAAGAAAGAAAGAGAAAGAAAGAAAGAAAGAAAGAAAGAAAGAAAGAAAGAAAGAAGGAAGGAAGGAAGGAAGGAAGAAAAGGAAGGAATGGCTTGGGAAAAAAGGCATAGGGGAGGAATGAAAGAATAAGGAAGGAAGGAAGGAAGGAAGGAAGGAAGGAAGGAAAGAAGGAAGGAAGGAAGGAAGGAGAGCATCTATACCAAAGGGTCCTTGTTTACTTAGATGATATTGCGGTCTGCGAGCTTGCCTCAGTGCTTTGATTTGGGCTTCAGCTTCCACTTGTTGGGCAACGTTGTTGAATCTGACCTGCATCAGCTGGACGTACTGTATTTCAGGGTTCCAAGTATCACCCCCAACAAAATCGAACTCTGTGGCTTGAGTTTCCTCAAAGCTAATTTTTATTAGAGATGTCATATTGGCACATCTGGGAAAACCCAAATCTGAGAGCTTCCAGGTTTTCCTCACCCAAAAGAAAGTTCAAGTCCTTGCCCTTCACCCACACGTCCATCACACAAAGCAATCACGTACCCTCCGGAACAGAAGATACCTTCTCATTCTTCTCAGCACAGCTGCAGGGCACAATGGTTCTGACTTTCTGGAAAGAATGTTATTTTGACTACATATCATCTTCACTCCATACAATCCCATCCCACAATACAAGTGTTACTTGGAACCCTGACAATGAGAGAGAGAGACAGAGGGAGGGAGGGAGGGAGGGAGGGAGAGAAAGGAAGGAAGGAAGGAAGGAAGGAAGAAAGAAAGAAAGAAAGAAAGAAAGAAAGAAAGAAAGAAAGAAAGAAAGAAAGAAAGAAAAAGAAAGAAAGAAAAAGAAAGAAAGAAAAGGAAGGGCTAGGGAAAGGAGGCATGGGGAGGAATGAAAGAAGAAGGAAGGAAGGAAGGAAGGAAGGAAGGAAGGAAGGAAGGAAGGCAGGCTCTGATGTGTCAATGCTGCAGCTCACCTCCCTGGAAGAGGCCATCCTGGGGGAGGATGCTGCCTTTGCACACAACTCCAAGTCGTTCCTCTTCCTTCAGCCTCTGCTGCATGGGAGAGATAGCCCAGGTTCCCGCTGGTGATTAGTGACCTCAGTTGTCCTCCTGACAGCTTGAACTGCTGTAGGTACAGATTTGAGCACGGTTTGATATTGGAAGGGAGAACGAATGAATAAAATGAGCGAAATCCATCTGCAGGGAGGGAGGGAACCGTGGGGTGGTGGGAGAGCGGGGGAAAGCAAAGATCAGAAAGAGAGAAAGTAATGTTTCTCCTGCAGGGACAACATACAAAATCAGGAAGATGGGCTGCTTCAACCCTGGAGTCCTATCTGTCCTTTGGCTTCTATCTGACTCATTTGCCTCCTGTTATTTATTGTTCTGATTGTATCTTGAATGCAGTGGGCCAGATAACGATGTTATAGATATTCCCAAGATGCCCACACTTGCATTTCTCCCCCCACAGCTCTCTCGCCCCCTCCCCAGTTAAAAGGTAAAGGTAAAGGGTTCCCCTTGCACATATGTGCTAGTCGTTCCCAACTCTAGGGGGCTGTGCTCATCTCCGTTTCAAAGCCGAAGAGCCAACGCTGTCCGAAGATGTCTCCGTGGTCATGTGGCCGGCATGACTCAATGCCAAAGGTGCACGGAACGCTGTTCCCTTCCCACCAAAGGTGGTCCCTGTTTTTCTACTTGCATTTTTTACCTGCTTTCGAACTGCTAGGTTGGCAGAAGCTGGGACAAGTCACGGGAGCTCACCCTGTTACGCGGCGCTAGGGATTCAAACCGCTGAACTGCTGACCTTTCCATCGACAAGCTCAACGTCTTAGCCACTGAGCCACCACGTCCTTCTCCTCTCTCCCTCCCACCCCCAGTTATATGCAGTTTAATTCTGGCATCATGTAGCTGCAGGAGGTAACATATGTGTGAGTGGGTGGGTGGATGGGTTTGCCCAATCATTTTCTATCGATTGAGTTTTATTAATACACCCAACTCCCTAGCTAGACAACCAATTAAAAGCCTGGCTGTGGTTTAACATATACATTATTATTATTAGCAAGCGATTAGGGAGTGTATGATGTGTGAATTCTTCTAATCTTTTGCAATTTATAGAACCATCAATGTGATTCCTTCAGAAGAGAAGAAGTGTAGATTGGCTGTCAGCTCCGCTAGGTAAACTGAACCAGGAAATCAATTATTTCTGGTTCCCCCATCCCTCTCTTCTATTCAATCATATTCTAATTCTCAGACACTGCCTGGACTAGTCCCTGAAGTTTTCTTGGCAAGTTATTTTTTAGAAGTGGTTTGCCGTTGCCTCCTTCCTAGGGCTGAGAGAAAGGGATGGCCCCAAGGCCACCCAGCTGGATTTATGTCTAAAACAGAACTAGAACTCATGGTCTCCCAATGATTGGCCCAAAGTTACCCACCCAGCTTTCATGCCTACAGCAGGACTAGAACTCACTGTCTCCTGGTGATTGACCCAAAGTCACCAACCAGCTTTCATGCCCCAAGGCAGGAGTAGAACTCATAATCTCCTGTTGAATTACCTAACGACACCCATCTGATTTTCATGCCTAAAACAGAACTAGAACTCACAGTCTCCTGGTGATCGACTCAAAATCACCCAGCTGGCTTTTGTGCCTAAGGTGGGACTACAACTCACACTCTCCTGGTGATTGGCCCAAAGTCACCCAACCAGCTTTTATACCTGAGGCAGGACTAGAACTCACTGTCTCCTGGTGATTGGCCCAAAGTCACCCAACCAGCTTTTATTCCTGAGGCAGGACTAGAACTCATGGTCTCCTGGTTATTAACGCAAAGTCACCCAGCTGGTTTTCTTGTCTAAGTAGGATTAGAACTCAGTTTTTCCATTCGTTCTTCCATTATGGGGATTAATATCCCTCCTTACCTCTACTAGTAAATCTGATGTGGTGTCAAGAATGAAGTGGAAAAGACAAAGCACACCATATAAAAGACATTCCTCCTGAATCTGTATCAGCATGTAGGAGATACAAGATAGGGCAGATCTTCTTGGATCTGAGAGTTTGGAGAATGAAAGACTCTATAGAGGAGAAACCAATTTCTTTCTAAGATACAAAGTTAACTTAGATTTGACTCATCCTCTCTTCTTACCTCTTTTGTCCTGGATGAGTCATGCTGTAGATGGCTTCTAAAACCTCTCAAAATGTAGCACATCACTCTTTGTTGCGCCCTGGAGGCTAAGGAAGATGACTCAGGGAGTAATTTGTTAGCTCCTTAAGGCCTTCTACCCTTTTAGGCCAGTGTTTATATGTGCTTTCAAAAATACGAAAGGTAGATCCATGCCAGACTCTAAACATAGCTGTCCAAAAGAGAAATTCAGTCTTGTTTAAAGCTTTGATTGGCTTTGATCAGTATAATACAAGTGGCAGCTATTGATTTTTTTTAATTTTAAATTAAATATAAATTAAATTTATATACCGCCCTAGTCCCAAAGGACTCAGGGCGGTGAACAGGCACAAAATAAAATACATAGATACAAAAGTTAGAAACATAATTAAAACCAGATTAAATAATTTAGCCCGAGACAAGTAAAAATCCCAATAATTTAAAACAGATTAAAATTTTGATTTAAAAGAATTTTAAAACAGGGGAGAAAATTAGGCCAGGCCGGCTTGCTGGAATAGGAGGGTCTTAAGAGCACGGCGGAAAGTGCGCAGATCTGGGATCCTCCGTATCTCTGGGGGGAGCTCGTTCCAGATAGTGGGTGCCCCCACAGAGAAGGCCCTCCCCCTGGGGGCCGCCAGTCGACATTGTTTGGCTGATGGCATCCGGAGGAGCCCCTCTCTATGAGAGCGTACCGGTCGGTGGGAGGCTGCTTGTGGTAGTAGGCGGTCCCGTAAATAACCAGGTCCTAAGCCATGAAGCGCTCTAAAGGTGGTGACCAAAACCTTGAAGCACATCTGGAAGACCACCGGGAGCCAGTGCAGCTCGCGAGGTGTCACAGGGGAGCGCCATATTGCTCCTATAACCACCCGCGCGGCTGCACTCTGCGCCAGTTAGAGCCTCCGGGTGCTCCTCAAGGGGAGCCCCATGTAGAGAGTGTTACAGTAATCCAGGCAGGAAGTGACGAGGGCATGAGTGACTGTGTGTAGGGAGTCCCAATCCAGAAAGGGACGCAACTGGCGAATCAGGTGAACCTGATAAAAAATCCTCCCGGTCACGGCCGTCAAGTGCTCTTCTAAAGACAGCCGTGAATCCAGGAGGACACCCAAGTTGCGAGCCCTCTCTGTGGGGGCCAGCGATTCGCCCCCCCAATAGCCAGCAATGGCATCAACTGACTATATCGGGACGTCGGAAACCATACCCACTTGGTCTTGGATGGGTTGAGCCTGAGCCTGTTCCTCCACATCCAGATCCGCACAGCCTCCAGACACCGGGACATCACTTCAAAAATAAGCAAAGGCTCTCACTGGAAACTCTGTTGCTGGGGTGCGTAGAGTAAGAATAGGAAACTTAGTGCTTTCCAGATGCATAGGATTGCAGCAGGGGTCCGAACCTGGCAACTTGAAGACTTGTGGACTTCAAGTCCCAGAATTCCCCAGACAGACATCCGCCACTGCACAATATCTCATGTCCATATTTTTTTTTTCCTTAAAGGAACCTGAGTCAGAACTGCCATTCTTTCCAGTCCAATGACAACTATTTTCAACCATGCTGGCTAGAGAATTCTAGGAGTCGAAGTCCACAAATCTTAAAGTTGCCAAGATTGGATACCCCTGAATTGCAGCTTTCCCACAGTATTTTATCATTGGTCAGGGCCAGGGGTGAAATCCAGCAGGTTCTGACAGGTTCTGGAGAACTGGTAGCGGAAATTTTGAGCAGTTCGGAGAACCGGTAGCAGAATTTTTGAGCAGTTCGGAGAACAGGCAAATACTACCTCTGGCTGGTCCCAGAGTGGGGTGCGAATGGAGATTTTGAAATATCCTTCCCCCAGGAGTGGGGAGGGAATGGAGATTTTGCAGTATCCTTCCCCTGCCATGCCCACAAAGCCACGCCCACAAAGCCACGCCCACAGAACCAGTAGTAAAAAAAATTGGATTTCACCACAGGTCGGGGCTCATTGGAGTTGTTGTCCAAAACATCTGAAGGATTTCCAATTGACATCTCGGAGCATAGTTGAC
Organism: Pantherophis guttatus; assembly: GCF_059756535.1. NCBI lineage: Eukaryota > Metazoa > Chordata > Lepidosauria > Squamata > Colubridae > Pantherophis > Pantherophis guttatus. Next base: position 25,225,437 of record NC_142071.1, on the reverse strand, counting down.
ACCGAATTGGAAAGACCCAGCAGTTCTGATCAAGGTTCCTTTTGTTAAACAACAACAACAACAACAACAACAACAACAACAACAACAACAACAAAGGGTGTGAGATGTTTTGCATTGTGGGCTCTTCCCCAAAGGTCTTTCATGCAAGAGCAACTGAATGCTCATGCTGCCACATGGTGAGAGCTTTGGAAAGGAATTTGAGAATTGAGGAAATTATCACCAAAATTAGTGCATGACTAACAATGAGTGTTAGTCAGTTCAGTTCAGCGGTTCGAATCCCCAGAGCCACGTAACGGGATGAGCTCCCGTGTCTTGTTCCAGCTTCTGCCAACCTAGCAGTTCAAAAGCACATAAAAAATGCAAGTAGAAAAATAGGGACCACTTTTGGTGGGAAGGGAACAGCGTTCCTTGTGCCTTTGGCATTTAGTCATGCTGGCCACATGACCATGGAGATGTCTTCAGACAGTGCTGGCTCTTCGGCTTTGAAACAGAGATGAGCACCGCCCCCTAGTGTCGGGAACGACTAGCATGTATGTGTGAGGGGAACCCCTCTTCCCTTCACCGGTGGTTTTACCACATGTGTGGTAAACTTCACCTTACAGAATTTATGCTGGCTGGGGGATTCTGGGAGGTGAAGTCCACACGTCTTTAAGTTGCCAGGGTCAAAGAAACACTAACATTAAGGATTCCGAGCAGACACCAGGTCTTTTCATAGAATAGAATAGAATTCTTTATTGGCCAAGTGTGATTAAATACACAAGGAATTTGTCTTTGGTGCATATACTCTCAGTGTACATAAAAAGACAAGATACATTCATCAAGAATCATAAGGTACAACACTTAATGATAGTCATAGGGTACAAATAAGCAATCAAATCATACTAGAAAACAATATAAATCGTACGGATAGAAGCAATAAAGTTACAGTCATGCAGTCATCATAAGTGGGAGGAGATGGGTGATAGGAATGATGAGAAGATTAATAGTAATAGTAATGCAGACTTAGCGAATCCTCTGACAGTGTTGAGGAAATTATTTGTTTAGCAGAGTGATGGCATTTGGGGAAAAACTGTCCTTGTGTTTAGTTGTTTTGGTGTGCAGTGCTCTATAGCGTCGTTTTGAGGGTAGAAGTCGAAACAATTTATGTCCAGGATGTGAGGGGTCTATAGATATTTTCACAGCCCTCTTTTTGACTCCTGCAGTATACAGGAGGCAGGTTGGTAGTATGGAAGGCAGGTTGCTAGTAATTCATTTTCATTTGGAAGTAAAGAACTAAAAGGCAGAAGTCACCCCGAAAGAAGTCTAGGAGTTGTCTTCTTTGCGCATTTACGCACAATCCGATTTTGTTTTGGTTTCTGTGGGGGGAAAATTCCTTCAGCTTGCCTCTTTACCTTTCAATCAGGTAGAAGAGCTAAGAATATCCCTCGCAAAGGCTGTTCTCCTTGCACGGATCGGCTCTACAGAAGGTGCAGCGCTACCGATGGCGATATTTATTGTGCTATGTTGGGGATGTTATTGTCTAAATATAAGCATCAAACTAAGCAATTGGAAATAAAAATAGGAGAAGGCATGTACCTCAAGTGGCTAGAGTCCAAATGTATCATGTTTCAGTTGCAAAACATAATGCTGCAGAGTGAAACCCCTTCAGGGATAGAAAAGCCATCTGGCTTCCCATTCAGAGGAGGAAAAAAAAACCTCTCGCTTGTTCTGTATTTATAAAGAGGTGATTTGTGTTTAAAGCAAATATTATTTTTGCTCACTAGTCTAAGCACAGGGAGAGAGAGAAAGAAAGAGGAGAGAGAATGCAGACGCAAGCAATTGGAAAGAAACTGCTTATGCATTTAAATGACAATTAATTTTCTGATTGTTTGGAAAGGTGATTAAGGATCTGAAAACTTACAGAGATACAACAAACCATAAAGCACAGACTATCCGCTAACAATAAGGTAGGAGGAGATAGAATACATCTATTTTTGATGAATGTTTGGGGCAAACTCTTTGCTACAACCTTCAGGATCTACAGTGTAAATACATTCCTGTGACTTGGGTCTTCAGAAGCTCAAGACAAATACAACTAGAAACTAAGCTACTTGGGTTAAAGTTTTGTTTAAAAGCTACCTAGGTGACTAAGAGTGTGTGTGTGTTGGGATGGTCTTCTGCTTCAAAGGGAGGGGGAAAATTAACTTTACTAAAAACATTGAGAGTTTATGCACCCATGACAAATTCCTTGTGTGTCCAATCTCACTTGGCCAATAAAGAATATCTCCTCTTCTCTTCTCTTCTCTTCTCTTCTCTTCTCTTCTCTTCTCTTCTCTTCCCTTCCCTTCCCTTCCCTTCCCTTCCCTTCCCTTCTCTTCTCTTCTCTTCTTTCGTCCTGTCCTGTCTGATCCTATCCCATCCCATCCCATCCCATCCCAATCCCAATCCCATCCCATCCCATCCCATCCCATCCCATCCCATCCATTTCCATCTTCTCTTCTCTTCTCTTCTCTTCTCTTCTCTTCTCTTCTCTTCTCTTCTATTCTATTCTATTCTATTCTATTCTATTCTATTCTATTCTATTCTTTTGTCCTGTCCTGTCTGATCCCATCCCATCCCATCCTTTCCATTTCCATTTCCATTTCCATTTCCATTTCCATTTCCATTTTCTCTTCTCTTCTCTTCTCTTCTCTTCTCTTCTCTTCTCTTCTCTTCTCTTCTCTTCTCTTCTCTTCTCTTCTCTTCTCTTCTCTTCTCTTCTCTTCTCTTCCCTTCCCTTCCCTTCCCTTCCCTTCCCTTCCACTCCACTCCACTCCACTCCACTCCACTCCACTCTACCCTAGCCTATCCTACCCTACCCTACCCTACCCTACCCTACCCTGTTCTAAATGCAGACATAGGACAACACATAGACTCTAGTCTGCTACTAATAAAATTGGATGGCCTATGGTCAGCCAAACTAGAACAAGGATGATGATGATGGTGGTGATAGCAAAGATAATGGTGGTGGTGGTGATGGTGATGATGATGATGATAATGATAATGAGTCTCCTGAACAAATGTAGATCAGTGAATTGCAAAATTGACACTCACTTCTAACCCAGCATGGGATACCACAAGTCTTCATGCCAGGAAGGCTTATTTTATGCCAGCATTCCACACTCCCTGGATAGGTGGGCATAGCTTGGGAGCTGTAGCCAATTACTGCTCACAAGGCATGTCTTCTCTTGCTAGAGTTTGGCAGGGACATTTGCAATGGATTCTTTTGCTCTCTCAATCTCTACACTTCAGTCTCTTACTCTGGGAGGATTTGGGAGGGAGGTGGAGATTTCAGCCGCTGTCACTAATATTTCTGAAATAGTTAATTCATATAGAATTTTGTGTGGTGTGTGTGTTTGTGCCTTCAAGTCAGCATAGACTCCTGGCAGTTGCCTGGACAAGTCCCTGAAGTTTTCTAGGCAAAGTTTTGGAAATGGTTTGCCATTGCCTCCTTCGGAGGGTTGAGAAAGAGTGAGAGAATGGGCCAAGGTCACCCAGCCAGCTTTGGGTCTAAGGTCAGACTGGAACTCACATTCTCCCAATTTGTATCCCAGCACCTTAACTACCCCACCAAGCTGTCTCTCCACTTTAGTTTGAAGCAGGAGTGTCCAACCTTGGCAATTTGAAGACTTGTGGACTTTCCCAGGCAGCATAGTCCACACGTCTTAAAGTTGCCAAGGTTGGAGATCCATGGTTTAGGCCATTACAGATTGACAGATTTTACAGATTAACAGAGTTGGAAGGGACCTTGTAGGTCATCTAGTCCAACCCCCACCCAAGCAGGAGGCCCTACACCATTTCTGACCGATGGCGGTCCAGTCTCTTCTTGAAAGCCTCCAGTGATGAAGCTCCCACAACTTCTGAAGGCAACTTCTGTTCCATGGGTTGATTGTTCTCCCTGTCAGAAAATTTCTCCTTATTTCCAGGTCGATCCCCTCCTTGATCAGATTCCATCCATTATTCCTTGCCTGGCCTTTGCGTCCTTTGGAAAATAGCTTGACCCCCTCCTCTCTGTGACAGCCACTCAAATATTGGAACACTGCTATCCTGACTCGTCTGGTCCTTCTCTTCACTAGACATTAATAATAAGATTACCAGATCTGGGCTGCCCAAATCCAGATGTTCGCTAGATGGCTACAGTCATATATAGACCATTTTTTTAGCTCCTTGCTGCCATTTAGCAACTTTCCAGAATTTCACAGCCCAGATCTGGTAACTGTGTCTAGAATAAAATACCCAATGGACCGTTCCACCCTTGTGTTTGAACTTCAACTTCTATAATCCTTTCCAATTTGATGCTTTGCCTGGGTTGATATAAATCCAAATCATCTAGACAGCATGGACTTAAACCATAAAATCCTGCTCCTCCACCTTCATAAATGCAAGGCAAGTTGGAAAAGGATTTTCTTAATATTAAACATACTCCAGCCAAAAGAGATTTGCTTTGAAGTCTCGGTGAATAGAGAAGGAAAGTTAATTTTCCACTGAAATTGATGGGACTGAGGCTGTATCCGTAGGTACTGCAGATATCATAGAAAAAGTATCGAGGCGAAGTTCTGCAACTTTTCAAGTGAGGCTGAGGAAGACGGTTGCATGAAATCTCGACTCCATTGTGAGTCAAGATAGGATGCTCAGAGCAACAGGATGAAATATAATAATCTATAATATATAGAAATAAATTCATTTATTTTTATTAGGCTCTTCAGCAGCTGCCTAAAGTGATTCTTTTCCAGAAAGCATAATTTCATAGAGTTCTCTTGAGCAAGATTTATTGAAATGAGAGGGATTGGGTTACACAAGTTCTTGCAATTAAAACTACTTTTTTTAAAGAGTCCATAAACCATTATGTCCATTATGGAGGAGATTTCAATCAACTTTGAGTGAATTCTATAAAACTGAACTCTTTAATGTCTCGGTGCCTATCTATCTATCTATCTATCTATCTATCTATCTATCTATCTATCTATCATCTATCTATCTATCTATCTATCTATCTATCATCTATCTATCTATCTATCTATCTAATGTTTTTCTATCAAGGCACTTGGTCTACCCCAACATGTGGGAGGGAGCATACTGCTTCCCTTTTGCCTTTCAGTTCCAATCCAGGAGCCCGCATTCATGACAAACCATTTTATACCAAATTTATATATCACTGATAAAGAAATAAAGGGAGACTAGTATAGATCTATTTCAAGCTATTTAGCTCTCATCAGCTAGCCATACCCTTACTCGGATTCGAACTTGGTTCGAGGGAGCATTCTGCTTCCCTTTCACCTTTTGAATCTAAGTAAGGGTATGGCTAGCTGATGAGAGCTAAATAGCTTGAAATAGATCTATATTAGTATCCCTTTACTAGTCTATAGTAGTCTCCCTTTATTTCTTTATCAGCAATATATATATATATATATATAATATATATATATGGCTGAGCATACAGGAACCAGACACTGTGGCTTCTTTTATATATAAGAAGCCATAGTGTCTGGTTCCTGTATGCTCAGCCATAAACCTCAAATCATAACAGCTAGCTCTACAATTTACTGAATCGAAATCCAACTGTTTGAATCAAGCTAATTAAATCCAATTCTATGCCGTTATAAATATGGAGGTTGGCAAACACAGAACAATTACATAACATAAAGGGATCTTAAAATCCATAATTAAGGATAATCAAAACTATTTGATTGTTAAAATCTTAATAATTTTAACCTTCATAATGAAAATTAAGATTCATAAAAGCATGTTTGAAATAACAGTAGGAGAAGCCGCCCAGATCTATAGAATTAAATCTATTTGTTTTGAAAAGATGTATGCAGTGGTGGGATTCAGCCAGTTCGCACCACTTCGGGAGAATCGGTTGTTAACTTCCTAAGCAGTTTGACAAACTGGTTGTTGGAAGAAATCATTAGGGCAGAGAACCGGTTGTTAAATTACTTGAATCCCACCATTGGACGTATGTATAACAAAGTTGTGTAGTTCTAAGTGTTGGTTTGGACTTCTGATTTCTCTAAAAAGAGTGGTATGGATCTCAAGAAAATTTGGCCCTTAGGTGGCACTAATTGCTGGCAAGGAAATGAAGAAACTTTTGTGAAATGCTGGCCATATCCACCATAAAGATGGGAAGGGAAAAAAAAAAACGAGACAGATAAAAAAAATAATAAAAACGAAGGCCATCTTTCATTTATTTTGTTTTATTTCACCAGGGGCGAAAATGCAGCTTCTTTAACTGAAGCCTGTCACTCTAGAAATAATCTGTGGCTGGGGATTTCAACATCCACTCCAGCAATATTTTATTCTGACCCTAAGCAAAATCGATAGCTCATTCCCCCCCTCTTTCCTTTCAGAAAGCCGGTTTTCTCTCTCCCCCCACCCTTCCCTGCTCAGCGGAAGAAAATAGATTCTGCTCCGTGTCGTTAAAAATATATTCTAACCATAGTTTCGGAAAGTGTGTGTGTGTGTGTGTGTGTGTGTGTACATTGCAAAGAATTTAAACATAGGCTGTAATGAGTCTTGAGCAAATCTGAATGGTTGCTTTTATTCAAGCTAATGGAGAAGGCAAGCCTTCAATCTCGCTCAGCAAGGCTGAAATTTCTACGCCTACATTCGGCATCTGGATTTATAGCTTGGGAAATCTGCGCTATATGAAGATGGACAGGGTGCTAAGTTTGGATTATGCAGGCAACTGCTTTCAGTTGCAACCTTCTTCGCTTTTGGTGCCCTCCAGCAACTGTGATGTGAAACTTCCCATACACTTAGTCCTCGACTTACGACCACAATTGTGTTTTGTGGCTTGCCAGTGGCCAGTGGTTCTGGCAGCAGATTCAGACAGCGAGGAGGTTGGGGAGGAACATAGGCCAGTCCTGGAGTCTGGGGAAGGCTCTGACGAGGGCTCTGCGTCGGAGGCAGAAATGGGGCCAGAGACGTATGCAAGTTATCAGCTGCCTTTGGAGTCAGACATCAGTGAGGCAGAGGAACAGCTGGAGCCTGTTCCCAGTGTGTGCATGCGCAGAGTTGCCAGATGAAGGGAACAGCTAAAGAACAAGGGTCGACTTGGGAGTAAGGCCACAGGTGGACGATGAAGGGCCCCTCCCAGAGGGAATAAAAGAGGAGCGAAAGGGGAGTGGAGTTTGCAGGAGACCTCTCTTGAATATATATTATCCCTATCGTTCCAAGCATTCAGTTGAACCTGGATATCTTAATATTGAACCTTAATATCTTTTTTTGAAGATATCGCTCTCCGCAGCAATCCAACTGAAGTCATGTTGGCCCTAAATTTGTTTATTTATTTATTTATTTTATTTATTTATTTATTTAATTTTTATACCGCCCTTCTCCCGAAGGTCAGAATAACATACATATAATGTGAAACAAAAATAATTTAAAATAATTAAACCGATTTGGCTCATCAATTAAGATCCTCAGCGTAGAATTTAGATGAACTGAAAATTTATGCCAGTCCGGCTTGGTGAAATAGAAAGGTCTTCAAGGCATGATGGAAAGTACGGAGATCTGGGGGGGCATCCTGTTCCATAGGGCAGGTGCCCCCACAGAGAAGGCTCTCCTCCTGGGAACCACCAGCCGACATTGCTTTACTGACAGCGCCCTGAGGAGGCCCACTCTGTGGGAGCGTACTGGTTGGTGGGAGGTTATCGGTTGCAGAAGGTGGTCTCGTAGGTACCCAGGTCCTAAGCCATGGAGTACTTTAAAGGTAAGAACCAACACCTTGAAAAGTACTCGGAAGTCCACCTTCCATTTCATCAGTCAGTATATCCGTCACTAGCCAGCTGTACATCCTTAGAAAAGTACTCGGAAGTCCACCTTCCATTTCATCAGTCAGTATATCCGTCACTAGCCAGCTGTACATCCTTAGACTATTCATTGCACTGGATAAATGGAACTTCTATTAGCCTTCTTTTTACAGGCTGACAGGTGCAATCATTCTTGTAAGCCTTAATTACAATGTTTAATTAAGCACAGTTCAAGTAGGTAGAAAAGTTTAAGGCTCGGAGAGCTATCAATGTCTAGATACGGAGCGAGAAGCGAAGGAACAAAATCTGTTTTGTGCTTTGAAGGATATATTGCTATAGAGCCGGAGACAGAGAAAGATAACGTACCGGATGAATTTATACAACATCTGGGAACCCAGCTATTCTGGACTGCAAGTCAGTGCTTATAAATTAGCACGTTAGGCGATCCAACCAATTTTGCCGTCTTCGATCATAAGCTATGATGAAGTGAACCAGATTTTAAAACAAGGTGCAAACTGTAAGAGTATCATAACGTGTTTCCCCGAAAATAAGACTTCCCCCGAAAATAAGACCTCACTGAAAATAAACCTTCTCCCGAAAATAAGCCCTCTCCTGAATATTTTCTCCTGAAAATATTTAAAAGCATGTGCAGCCGGTCCTCGCCAGGTAAGATGACAAGAGGAGCCCCGTCTTGCTCCATGCACCCCAAAATAATAAGATCTCCCAGAAAATAAGGCCAAGCGCTTATTTCGGGGTTCAAAAAAATATAAGACAGGGTCTTATTTTCGGGGAAACATGGTAGTTAAGACAATAAAGATAATCTTCAGTTTACGAGCACATTTGATCTTATCAAATTTCTGTTGTTAACAGAGTTCTGCCCCGTTTTACGCCTTTTCTTGCCACAGTTGTTAAGTGAGTCACTGCAGTTGTTAAATTAGTAACATGGTTGCTAATTGAATCTGGTTTCTCCAATGGCTTTGCTTATCGGAAGGTCGCAAAAGCGGATGACGTGACCCCAGGAGACTGCAACCGTCATAAATAGGAACCGCTTGCCAAGCATTCAAATTTAGATCACGTGATCGTGGGGATGCTGCAATGATTGTAAGTGTGAAAAACAGTTGCGAGTCACTTTTTTTTTAGTGTTGTTGTAACTTAGAATGGTTACTAAAGGAATGATTGCAAGTCAAGGATTTTCTGTAACGAATAAACAAATATATTCCTCTTCCTTTCCTCCCTATTGGCTGAAGTTCTATTTTTCTGGATCAACAGAACAAACTATCCAATGTGTAAATTTATACTTGGTAATGTTGTAAGTGGAAAGATTACAGATTAACAGAGTTGGAAGGGACCTTGTAAGTCATCTAGTCCAACCCCCTGCCCAAGCAGGAGACCCTACACCAGGGTTAACCTTTTCGCCGTCGTGTGTCAAAAGCAGGGGGAGTGCAGGAGGGTTGCACATGTGTGTACCCACACCCATAATTCAATGCCCCCCCCAAGCCTCACCCCCTGGTGCATGTGCACGTGACCCCCACCCGTGCTTCCCCCACTTTTGGCACACAATGTCAAAAAGGGTACCGGTGGGCCCAGTAGGCCCGTTTTTCGCCCTCCCCAGGCTCCAGTGGCTTTTTTGGAGCCTGGGGAGGGCAAAAACAGCCTTCCCCACCCTCCCTGGAGGCCCTCTGGAGGCTGGAAACAGCCAACTTCCTGACTTCCGGTGGGCCCGGAAAGCCAAAAATCAGCTGGCCAGTGTGTTCATGTGCGCTGGAGTTGACTTAGGGAAACATTCACGTGCTCACAGATATGGCTCCGCGTGCCACCTGTGCTACACATGCCATAGGTTCGCCATCATGGCCCTACATCATTTCTGACAAATGGCAATCCAATCTCTTCTTGAAAGCCTCCAGTGATGAAGCTCCCACAACTTCTGAAGGCAACTTCTGTTCCATTGGTTGATTGCTCTCATTGTCAGAATATTCCTCCTTATTTCCAGGTTGAATCTCTCCTTGGTCAGTTTCCATCCATTCTTCCTTGTCTGGCCTTCAGGTGCCTTGGACCTGACCCCCTCCTCTCTGTGGTAGCCCCTCAAATATTGGAAGAATGCTATCCTGTCTCCCCTGGTCCTTCTCTTCACTAGACTAGCCATGCCCAGTTCCTGCAACCGTTCCTCGTATGTTTTAGTCTCCAGTCCCCTAATCATCCTGGTTGCTCTTCTTTGCACTCTTTCTAGAGTCTCAACATCTTTTTTATAGTGTGGTGACCAAAACTGGATGCAGGATTCTAGGTGTGGTCTTTGAGTTCAGAAGTAAGAAAACTGCCACCAGAAGGGTGGGTTAATAGATCCAAATTCAGACATCAATCTCAACAGGTGTTGACAACGATATTTTCCTCTTTTCAGCATTTTTTTCCTTTTCAAAAAAAATGATTTTTCTCAGATGCAATGATTAGATGATTAATCAGTTAACCGAATTGATTAAAAAAAAAAAACTTTTGGCTGAAAAGATTTCCCTAATTAATGAGCTAGCAGACTTTGTATATATATATAAAAAAAAGTACAGGAAGAGAAATGATGTGAAGGCAGGCCTCTCTGTTTTCAAGGCCAATCTGCATTTTACCTTTGAAAATTTGGGGGACAGTCTACACACCTCCAATACGAACTACCTGCGAAGTAGGATAATGTGTGGGAGCCAATATATATGCTGCTACAGGTCTTGTGATTCACAATTATTAAAACTCATCCTAAAGTCCGAAGGTTTGCCCCATCTGATTAGACCAAATCCTTTTCCTTGAATTTTCCTTTCCTTGCTTTATAAACCAAATAGCAATAGCACTTAGACTTATATACTGCTTCGCAGTATTTTACAGCCTTCTCTAAGTGGTTTACAGAGTCAGCATAATGCCCCCAATAATCTGGGTCCCCATTTTACCCACCTTGGAGGGATGGAAGGCTGAGTCAACCTTGAGCCTGGTGAGATTCGAACTCCTGGCTATGGGCAGAGTTAGCCTGGCATATTGCATTCTAACCACTGTTAGGAAAGGAAGGAAGGGAGGAAAATAGCCATAGACTTTTACAGCCATCTCTAAGTGGTTTACACAGTCAGCATATTTGCCCCCAACAATCTGGGTCCTTATTTTATCCACCTCGGAAGGATGGAAGGCTGAGTCAACCTTGAGCCTGGTGAGATTCGATCTGCCAAACTGCTGGCAGCCAGTGATCAGTAGAAGTAGCCTGCAATACTGCACTCTAACCACTGCGCCACCGTGGCTCATATAAACCAGATAAACCTATAACCTATATACACCCTATATTAGCCTATATACACCCAATAAGCCAGCACATGATCCCTCTTCAGGGTAGTCCAGGACAGAGTGAATTCTAGTCTCAGGCCTGAAAGCTGGTTGGTTGACTTTGGGCCAATCACCAGAGTAGAATAGAATGAATGAGCTGGAAGGGACCTTGGAGGTCTTCTAGTCCAGCCCCCTGCTTAAGCAGGAGAACCTATACCAATGATGGCTAACCTTTTTGCCATCGCGTGCCAGAAGCAGGGGGGAGGGGGTTGTGCGAAAACATGCCCACACCCATAATTCTATGCACCCCGTCCCCCCACTCCCCCCACTCCTGGCATGTGATGGCCCGGTGGGCCCGGTAGGCCCATTTTTCTCTCTCCCCAGGCTCCAGAGCCTTTCTAGGAGCCTGGGGAGGGCGAAAACAGCCTTCCCCACCCCCCCAGAGGCCCTCTGGAGGCCAGAGATGGCCCATTTGCTGACTTCCATTCCCACTTGAAGTTGGCAAACAGGCCATTTCTGGCCTCCGGAGTGCATCGGGGGGGGGGGGGGAGGACGTTTTCGCCCTCCCCAAGCTCCTAGAAAGGCTTTGGAGCCTGGAGAGAGAGAAAAATGGGCCTTCTCCCATCACCGCCTGAGGCCCTCCGAGGCAGGGAAAAGCCTGTTTCCCTACTTCCAGTGTGCCCAGAAGGTCCGAAAATCAGCTGGCCGGCGCGTGCATGTACACCGGAGCTGAGCTCGCATACCCACCGATATGGCTACACATGCCACCTGTGACACACATGCCATAGGTTCACCATCACAGACCTATACTATTTCAGATAAGTGACTGCCTAGCCTCTTCTTAAAAACCTCCAATGATGAAGCACCCACAACGTCTGAAGGCAACTTCTGTTCCACTGCTTAATTGTCCTCACTGTCAGGAAGTTTCTCCATAATTCCAGGCTGTTTCTTTCTTCGATTAGTTTCCAGCCTTTTGTTTCTTGTCCTTCCCTTCAGGAGATGTTGAGTTTTAGTTCCATCTTATGAATAAAAGCCGGTTGGCTGATTTTGGACTAGTCAGTTTCTCTCAGCCCACCCGCCTTACACAGTTGTTATCCTGAGGTAAAAATACAGGAGGAAAGGGTTTTATGTAGCTTGGTGTTCTGTCCCCGTCTCACACACATACACAAACAGACAGCCGGAGGTTAAATAAACTGGCAGACAACCAATTCTTCTGATAAGACGCTTGGCAGCAACCCAGTAGCTGCTTGCCAAGAACTTTTACTCAATAAACAAAATACCCACAGTCAAGAATTGTCCAGTTCGTAAAATAAATCCAAGGCCGATAATGTTGTTTCCAAAGATGCAATGTGACTCGATAGTAGTTAGATTTGTCCGTCACAGAGTCTGAATGGCCACCTCACCCCCTTTTATACCCTGTGGGGTGTGGTCCAGTGACTCAGCCAAATCTCTGGCACGCCTTTTCTTCTGTTGCGCGCGCTTATCTCTGCGACGCTGCCGGGGATCCAGCCAAGACTCATTACCCTCATCACTGTCCACCTGTGGCTGCGTGGATGTGCTTGGCCCTGGCCCTTTCTCTTGCCCTTCGGTGGACACCGAAGGCATTGCCAGAGAGGAGGGTCCTGGAGAGGGAGGCCTTGCCAACTCCTCTCCTTCACTCTCGGAATCCTCTCCTGCTGATGACACAGGCGCAGATAACAGAGCCACAACACTTGGCTGCCTTGAGTTACTTGTAAACTACTAATCCAGTGGCATCAGAATTTTGGGATATTTAGTTAGTACTTATTTAATACCAGTCCCCATTTCCTTAAAACTCCCGAGATCCATTGCTTCTCTGTTGGGAATGAGCAGGCATTGAGTCATTGAGACCCGAAACACGGTCTGAGTAACGCTAGGGTGAAGATCCCAAATCAATTTTGCCAGTTCCCTTTCCAGTTTAGTCACCCCGGTAGAACCAACCCCGACTTCCTTTTTGCTCCCCCCCCGTCATCCCCTTGCAATTCAGTTTGTCAGGCGTCCCCCCCCCACCTCTTACTTGGCGATCACTGTTTATTTCTCTGATTAATGAACTCTGCAAATTAACCTCCACACTACTGGATAATTGCTATTAAGGCTTCAAAAAATCACTTAAAGCATTTCTGCAGCTCTGCAAGAGCATATTCCATTTGGATGGCCGGTGCAGTTTGCTGATCGTGGGGAGATAGAGCCTGCCTTCCTGACTTCCACATTTACAATTAATTATTGCATTTGGCACCCAAATTACCCCCAGCCTTGTGCGCGAGGCTTTATCTCTGTGCACACACAGCCCTGGCTTTTAATTAAAGGCCCTCCAAATTAAATGGAAACAAATTCAATTATTACCTCTCGTTGGAAACAGCCTGCAGCCTATAGACTGTACTTTTGCAAGAGAGGACCTAGGGAAATTCATTCCCCACTAATCCAATGTAACTAAAAAAAATAAATAAATTCCCAACTATTTTTCTTATCATCACTCATGCAGCTCTATAGCCATTGGGTCACTCTTGGTGTGAACTTCTCTATGGTTGAGTAAATTCTCATTCATTCTCTCTCCCTTTCTCCCTCCCTCCCTCTCTCTCTCTGTCTCTCTCTCTCTGTCTCTTTGTCTCCTTCTCCCTCTCTCTGTCTCTCTCTGTCTCTGTCTCTCTCTCTCTCCCTCTCCCTCTCCCTCTCTCTCCCTCTCTCTCTCTCTGTCTCTCTCTCTCTCTGTCTGTCTCTTCGGCGAAGAGGTTGTAAAAAAATGCTTTCAAAAGGCTCTGACGATCCCAGCTGAGTTGCCTGATCGGCAGAGGCTTTTTTTCTTTTAAATGCCTCTGACGATCAGGCAACTCAGCTTGGATCGTCAGAGGCATTTAAAAGAGAAAAAGGGTTTTTTTTCTTTTAAAAGCCTTTGACGATCCCAGCTGAGCCGCGCGATCATCAGAGGCTTTTTTTTTTTTACTTTTAAAAGCATTTTTTCGGCCGAAGAGGTTGTACAAAAAATGCTTTTAAAAGTAAAAAAAAAAAGTCTCTGATGATTGTATGGCTCAGCTTGGCATGTGGGGGGGGGGCAGGGATTTTTGCTACAGGTTCTCCAAACCACCCGCCTCCATCGCTATCAGATCGGGCAATCCGGTCCGAACCGGGAGCATTTCACCCCTGGTATGTATGTATGTATGTATGTATGTATGTATGTATGTATGTATGTAGACATTTTGATTCCCGTATCTTTTCTAAGGCATTACTCCAACATTTGGGTTGGGTAGTCATACTGATCACCTAGAGTTGCTTTCTAATGAGATGGGCAGCATATACATTTAATAAATAACCAAAACAAAGTGAGTAACAGGCCTTCACATCTCTGGAAATCAGAGTAACCAGAGGATCATGGAGGAATAGCTAGAATTAGCAACATCTTATAGCAGGGGTGGGTTCTAAATTTTTTTACTACCGGTTCTGTGGGTGTGGCTTATTTTGTGGGTGTGGCTTGGAGGTCATGTGACTAGGTGGGCGTGGCTAGCTGGGCAGAGTCATTTCTGGACGGTCCTCGCACTTACAACCAGTCCTCGCACTTACGACCCGACTCATTTGTTTGCTTTTAACACTGATCAGCTGTAGGGCGGCCCTTTGAAGCCCCGCGGCAAGAGTATAAACAGATTTTTTCCCTCTAGTCATCAGCTGGGACTCAGGAGGCAGCAATAGATTGGGGGTGGAACCAAATAAAAGGTAAGAATAACGTGGGTGGGTGGGGCGGGGGGAGGGCGGGGGGGGGAGAACCGGTTCGGTGACGTCATATCGTCACTGCTACCGGCTCGGCCGAACCGGACTTAACTGGGAGGAACCCACCACTGTCTTAAAGGTATCAAGAAGATTTAAGTGTCCGGGGAACTCAGTTGCTTATATTGCATTTTTAGGACATTGTTTTTATTATTATTTTAAATAAACTTGGTTGGCCCACTTGGAAGCCTCCCAAATGAAAAGTGAGGAATGATAAGGCCTTCTTGATATTGGCTTATTGGGGTTCCTTATCCCCAAAGCTGCTTTGAGTCAAAACTTCTGAAGCGTATGGAGGAAAATTTTGTGCTGGGTAGCCTTGTAGTCAGCTCATGAATCATTTTTTTGACAGTTCCCTGCCAAGAAAATTAGCTGAGGTTATTTCACATGAGCAGAATTTTTGTTAAGATTTCCTGATCCACCTCGAATAGCATCCAAGTTCTAAAAGTCAAGGAATTTATATCCTGCCTACATATATAAGGAGCATCTCTTCTTTAGAGGACGTAGTTTATGGCAAACTTGCTATTAGGAAAAGGGGAGTTAAAAAAAAAAAAGTATCGTATTTTTCGGAGTATAAGACGCACCTATCATTTTTGGTGAGGAAAACAAGAAAAAGAAATCTGCTTCTGCCTCTCAGCAATTTCGCTTCATTGCAGCAAACAGCCTGTTTTGCGATCATTTTCATTTTCAGCATAGCTTGATTAGCACAAGGAAAAAAAAAAATCTGCTGCCAGCAATTTACCTCCTTGCAGCAAGCAGCAGAGGCCTGCGCAAAACAGCTGAGAGCAAAACAGCTGAGAGTCGGGAGGCCGATCCAATCAACTTGTGCTAATTAGGCTGTGCTGAAGCTGAAATGAGCTGTTTCTTCTTGCTGCTTGCTGCAAGGAGGTAAACTGCTGGGAGGCAGAGGCCAAAGGGTGGGGGGCCAGTGGGTGGGCGGGGCTACATTCGGTGTATAAGACGCACCTAAATGTTCACCCCCTTTTAGGGGGGAAAAAGGCGCGTCTTATACTCCGAAAAATGCAGTAGATTTGTTTTAATCAGGCTTGCAAAAACCAGCATTTCCTACAGCTGAATAATTTTTCTGGGGTCTACCTATACCCTTTTGATGATAACAGATTAACTCTTTTTGAGTGAACTCAGTTGCTGGTGTCTTTGTGGCCATTATCAGAGATGGTATTCAGCCGGTTCGGACTGGTTCGGGCGGGTAGGCCGGGCCACCCACCTGGCCGGGCTCATTCCCATCCTATATTGCTGTGTTTTTGATGCTGCACACATGCGTGGACAGTGCATGCGAGAAAATTGCCATGATGTTTAACATTGCAGCACTGCATTCTAACCACTGTGCCACCACGGCTCTACCAAACCCACTGCGGCCAAGCTCCAGAAAGTCAAGCAGAGTTGGACATGATTAATATTTCAGGGCAAGCTTTCCACGACCTTCCAAAAACATAGGTAGGAATGGAAGTGAAACATACACCTGCACACTTCGGCTGACTGCTGGCTGCCAGCAGTTTGGCAGTTTGATCCTGACCGGCTCAAGGTTGACTCAGCCCTTCTATCCTTCTGAGGTTGATAAAACAAGGACCCAGATTATTGGGGGAAAGATGCTGATTCTGCAACCCGCTTAGGGAGGGCTATGAAGCACTGTGCAGTGGTATATAAGTCTAAGTGCTATTGTTATTGCTATCAGTCCCTGTTATGCACTAAGGCCGTGATGGTGAACCTATGGCCATGTGAGGTCAGCTGCGGCACACATGTGGGCGCCGGCCAGCTGATTTTCAGGCCTTCTGGGCCCACCAGAAGTAGGGAAACATGTTGTTTCCTGCCTCCGGAGGGCCTCAGGGAGTGGTGGGGAAGGCCAACTTTTCTCTCTCACCTGGCTCCAGAGCCTTTCTAGGAGTCTGGGGAGGGCCCTCCAGAGGCCAGAAACAGCCTGTTTGCTAACTTCTGGTGGGACTGGAAGGCCCATTTTTTTGCTGTCCCCAGCCTCCAGAGCCTCTCTAGGAATCTGGGGAGGGCAAAAACGGCCTCCCCCCCCCAGATGTCCTATGGAGGCTGAAAACGGCCCGTTTGCCAACTTCTGGTCCCTAGAAAGGCTCTGGAGCCAGGTGAGAGAGAAAAACGGGCTTACTGGGCCATCGCGTGCCAGGAGTGGGTGGGGGGGTCATGTACTCATGCGTGGTGGTGGAGCACATGGAAATATGGGTGTGGGCACACACATGTAACCTCCCCTGCCCCCCCCCCCTTTTGGCACGCGATGGGGAAAAGGTTAGCCATCACTGCTCTAAGGTAAATGTTGAGTGATCGGATAGGTAGTCCTCAACTTAAGGCCACAACTGAGCCCAAAATTTGTTGTTTTCCACATGGTGGAAAAACAGTTATAAGACACTTTTCTTCAGTTCCATTGCAACTTTAAACAGTCACTAATGAACTGTTGTAAGTTAAGTGTTTAACCTTAAGTGCATTTTCCTTTCAAAAACTTGTTTCTGCTTTCCTTTCCTCCTTTCTCCTCTTTCTTTCTCGAACCTTCTGCAGTGAATCAGACCCTTCTCTTTGTACCTTTAGATATGAACCTTCTCCTCAGAAATTAGAGCAATTAATCAGCGGAACAACTTGCCACCAGAAGTTGTGAATGCTCCAACGCTGGAAGTTTTAAAGAAGATGTTGGATAACCATTTGTCTGAAGTGGTGTAGGGTTTCCTGCAGGGGTGAAATCCAGGAGGTTCTGGAGAACCGGTAGCGGAAATTTTGAGCAGTTTGGAGAATGGGCAAATGCCATCTCTGGCTGGCCCCAGAGTGGGGTGGGAATGGAGATTTTGCAATATCCTTCCCCCAGGAGTTGGGAGGGAATGGGGATTTTGCAGTATCCTTCCCCTGGAGGGAGGTGGGAATGAAGATTTTGCAGTATCCTTTCCCTGCCACACCCACCAAGCCACACCCACCAAGCCACACCAGGCCCACCAAGCCACGCCCACAGAACCAGTAGTAAAACAATTTGGATTTCACCACTGGTTCCCTGCCTAAGCAGGAGGTTGGACTAGAAGACCTCCAGAGTCCCTTCCAACTCTGTTATTCTAATTCTAAATATTGCCTTTTCCTCTGAAAATAGCCGACTCCTTAGAGGCATAGCAGAGGACAGGCAGGGTTGTTTCTTTCCATACTTAAAACTTTTTTTGTACAGCTTACAAATTGAACTGGAACAGTGTTTTCTTTTCCTCTGGTATTTTAAAGAGCTCTTTACTCATCCTCTGGGACCGATCCTTCTCCATTGTCTTCCATAGTTTAAAAGTTCTCCAACCTACTAAGCAACTCTGGCTTGGTTTGCAAAATGCATCACATCCAACTAGCAGTTCTTGCAGTGTGTGTTTTTTTTTTTTCACTTCTTAAGAAATAGGCAGAATTCTATTTTGCCTGCCCATCTCGTTCCCAGATTAATATGCATTAATTCCCAGGCAGAGATGTAAACTGTCAGGGAGCTATCTTTCATACCCCGCCCTTCCCTGAATGTTGTGACACAATTTTCAGCTCAGATATACAAAAATAGATAAATTAGGAAGGGAAAGATACGAAATATGTGTTAGGAAAAACTGGTATCTAGAAAACATATGCAAATTTGCATGATTCATTATCTCCTTTTTTTAATGGAAGATGTTACTGAAATTGGATGGGACAGAATTGTGACTAAGTGAATACTTGCAAAATTGATGGAGACGGGGTATATATAGAGAGTAATGCTTAAATAGCCATTACTCTCTGTTTTTGTCATATTAAGTGACTGTCTTGGATGTATTTACTTGCTTAACGTTACAGGTGGAGGGCCCTGGCTCTCCCTTATAGTATTTCCTCCTTTCTGCAATGCACGTAGCTGCCACTCTTAGAAAAATACAGAAAAGCAAAACAAAAATAGAAAACAATAGAAAAATACTATTAATAACCAAGCTAAGATTATAAAGATCTGCTTAATTATCTAGCAGTTTAGAGGACTTTTGGAAGTGCGGTGAACAGAAGGGAGTTGCAAGTCAAAGAATGATATTATGGGGAGAGGGGAGGAGGAGGAGGAGGAGGAGGAATAGGAAAAAAAATGGAATTCCACTAATATCAATATTGCCTTTCACCTGAAATGAAAAACACGTTATCTGCTATTGTACATTAGCGTTCCATAACGGGAAAGTTATTGATGAACCTGGAGGAGTAACAATAGTACTAGTAATAATAATAATGCAATAACTTAATTTGCAACGCGATGCACAATTTACATTTCAGAACTCTATTAATTTAGATTTATGCTTGAAAAGGGGGGAAAAAAAACCCGATGCACAATTAAAATATCTCCGTAGTGCAGCTGTGATTCAAAATTGCATTGATGCCTGTAGTTTTGAACAGAGAATATATGATGCATAATTGCAGGTGACTGGTGTGAATCAGTGGAAATTGTAAACTCTTTCCCTACACTGTTCTGTAGGTAAATCCATTGAAACATTTTAATATATAGAGGGAGGAGGAGGAGGAGGAGGAGGAGGAGGAGGAGGAGGAGGAGGAGGAGGAAAAGCAGCAAAAATGGTGCCACATTTGTCTCTGCGGTTGATGGAATGCTACAGGAAAGGAAGATAAGTTGGTTGGCATTTAATTTGTTCCAGACATGCACCTTGTGAATGAAGCAAGAAAGGAACAGGCCCAGTGGAGAACAGCCTTTCAGAACTAGTTCTCGTTGTTCGAGCAGCAGGACACAGAGCATCCAGAGTGACAGTAATCCCCGATTGTGCTCCCCCGGCACCAAGTAGCGTCTCAGGGATAATTGGTCTAACATATAGATAGCTATTCTGCTATGGAACACAGCACACAAATTCCCCAATGGGGAAGGTGATTTTGTATTTCAGTCTTCCAGCAGTTACTGGGATGTAGCATATCCAGCTGGATTATTGTTAAAGCCTCCTTCCTTCCTTCCTTCCTTCCTTCCTTCCTTCCTTCCTTCCTTCCTTCCTTCCTTCCTTCCTTCCTTCCTTCCTTCCTTCCTCACCACCTAACATTTGGTACTACAGATAATATGGTGCAGCAGTATATCGTAAGAAAAATTAGCTTTGAGAAATGTAGTCTTCCGTGATACTTAAAGTAGATGACCCAGGACATTGAAGGCAAAAACAGGGAGAAGAAGAAGTAGGAGGAAGAGGAGAGGAGGAGGAGGAGGAGGAGGAGGAGGAGGAGGAGGAGGAGGAGGAGGAGGAGTAGGAGTTCTTTTTTCAGTTATCTTCCATAGTTTAAAAGTTCTCCAACCTACTAAACAACTCTGTTTAGAAGAAAACTCTTACTCAAATCAAGATTAACTTTGGAAACATCCACATACTTTTCTTGGCAATAATATGGAAATGGTTTGACTTGGTCTTCTGGGATATTTTTTTCTTAATTTCTCAGTCTTAGTTGATGGACCTAGTCCTAGTAAACTCACATCCAGGTCTGAACCAGATTCAACCCAGGTGAGTTCTGGACGACCGGCAACACATTCTTAATTTAGATCAATCTTCCTCAACTGGTTTCTGCTTACAAATCTCATCAGCTCTGACCATGGAATATCTTTCCTTGGACTGGCAAGATTCAATTATCCAGCAGTTTAGAGCAGTGGCCATCAACTGGTGGTCCGTGGACCACTGGTGGTCTGCGAGAAAATGTTGGTGGTCTGCAGAAAAATTATTTGCATTTTTTATATTGCACTAAATCAGGGGTCCTCAAACTACGGCCCCCGGGACAGATACGTGCAATGAACATTTGTGTTGCTGCAGAGAGTCTCCCCCTTTGGGGTCTTTTTGTGCGGGTCAGAGGGGGGCAGAAATTCCAACTTGGGGTCTGCTTCGGCCACCTGGTGCGGGGTTTTGGGCAAAGGCTGGAGGGAAGCACCGCTGATGGCAAAGAGCCGGAGGGCCTTGTTCCAGTGGGACTGCATCATGGCCTGGAACTGGCTGACCATCCCACTGAGCCTCCAGGCGCCGGTACCTGGCCTTCCCGCACGTCTTCCCTTTGCTTGGAAAGCCTATGCTCCTAGTCCTCAGTGAGGTGATTCTACTGAGCCTCCTTCTCGGTCAGATCCAATTTAAACTGAGCTGTTTTGCCAACTCTTTCTCATGGTGGCTGCTTAGCTCCAACAACTGTTTCCTGTTGGGGCCCTAAGGAGCCCGGGCGGAGAGGTGAGGAGTGGCTGGGAGGGGCGAGTAGAGGCTGGCGAGGCGCCCCTCAACATGAGTGACAGTAAGTTGGCCACACCCACCCAGTCACATGACCACCTAGCCATGCCCACCCAGCTGGTCATTAGGCAGATCATATTAGTGGTCCGCGGTATTTAAAATTATGAAGTTAGTAGACCCTGAGGTCCAAAAGGTTGGGGACCCCTGGTTTAGAGAACATTTAGACCTGAAGTGGACAGAAGGTCAAAGAATATTATGGGGGATGACAAGAGGAGGAGGAGGAGGAGGAGGAGGAGGAGGAGGAGGAGGAGGAGGAGGGAGAAATTTGGAGGCCACAACATTGCAGAAGTCTTCAATATTAGGCAGTGATTTCAGGCAAGTAACTTTCTCAGACTTAGCTGGATTCATGTGAAGTTTCTACTGTTGGCTCTCCTCAGTCTTCTATCCATCGGTCAAATGTCAGCCTAAGTCCTCTTTTGGCTGACATAGACTGAATGCTGTAAAACCATTGTCAGGTTGACACCCCATAGAAGTGTAGAGTTGCAGCTCCCATCACTCCCAGCCAGAGAAATATCTAGGGGAACCTTAAAACCAAAATTCAGATAAATCTGGATTAGGTGAGGCAGCTACTATATAATATGATGACGGGCATTATCTGTTGTTAAGATCTGAGCTGTTGTGCTAGGAAGTAATAACTTTTCCCTTCCCCCATAGTACATCTATATCATCATTGACAAGCAGGAGCTGATTTAACACAAAAGGGGTAGCTTTTTGTCAGCAAATTCAACAGCTAAGCAAGCAGAAAACCAAGAAGGTGCTATCACGCCTTCTGGATGACAAGGTTAGGAATCCAGGCAAATGTTCCAAAAATAACTGGCACTCTTGTCCAGTGATGGGATTCAGCCGGTTCGCACCACTTTGGGAGAACCGGTTGTTAACTTTCTAAGCAGTTTGGTGAACTGGTTGTTGGAAGAAATCATTAGGGCAGAGAACCGGTTGTTAAATTACTTGAATCCCACTATTGCTCTTGTCCCAAAGATGTTTTTTTCTCCAGAAGAAAACTGACTTGGTTTTTTTTCTTTGAAAATGTGAAACATGAGTGAGGAAGAACTGTCAGAACTGAAGAAGCTTCTTGGATGAGAAGCAAAATGTTTTCAAAGAAAAAAACCCAGGAAGTCCAGTTGCCTTTGGGTAAAGCACCTTTGAGACAACCAAAGAGCCGAGGTGGCGCAGTGGTTAGAGTGCAGTGCTGCAGGCTACTTCATCTGACTGCTAGCTGCAGTTCAGCAGTTCAAATCTCACCGGCTCCATGGTTAGAGTGCAGTATGGCAGGCAAATTTTGCCCACAGCCTGGAGTTCGATCTTGACCAACTCAAGGTTGACTCAGCCTTCCATCCTTCTGAGGTGGGTAAAATGAGGACCCAGATTGTTGGGGGCAAGATGCTGACTCTGTAAATTGCTTAGAGAGGGCTGTAAAAGCACTGTAAAGTGATATGTAAGTCTAAGTGCTATTGCTATGACCTGGATGATTGAGAGGCTCCATAGACATTTGCCACTGTTGAAAACATGATCCAAGATGCCAGGGAGATAGATATATGAATCAGGGCAAAAAAGGTGCGATTATTCAGGTGTAGAGACAAATAATTTGTAGTAGTCACACTGGATCTATTGTTTTAGAGCCAACGTAACACTATCAAGCCAGAAGAATAGAATATTAATGAGGAACATCATCTTTGTAGAAATACAATTAATCTTCCAAACCCAATCAAAAATAGGGTAGAAGATTCAAAATAGTTGACCCGTGAGTAAAAGCATTGGACCAAACCAATGAGTTTCACTTGGACTATTGGTCAGAGGCAGTACAGTACAATTTGCATGAGATCCCATGGTCAGGATGAAACTCTTCTGCCCTTCCCTTCTGTCTCATTGCCTCTCTTAAATTACTATACAAATAATAGCAACAGCACTTAGACTTATATACCGCTTTACAATGCTTTGCAGCCCTCTCCAAGCGGTTTACAGAGTCAGCCTCTTGTCCCCAACAATCTGGCTTCTCATTTTATCCACCTCGGAAGGATGGAAGGCTGAGTCAACTTGGGCTGATCTGGATCGAACTGCTGTTGGTGGGCAGAATCAGCCTGCAATACTGCTGTCAGGTTTCGATGCTATCTCAAAATAAATGAATTTCCAAACTGCCGATCTTTGAGGAAATTTTCTCTTTATTGAGCATAGTGATCTGTCCCTGGCTCTTTCGTGGTCAGCATGACCTTTGGCCCCCCCAAGCCCTCCCTTTCTGATCCCCAATTCTCTGCGTCTCATTGGCTATCTTCCAAGCCACTCTCCTCATCCCATCTCTGTCAAATCACAGGAATGTCCCCCCTCCTCCCATCTCCGAGGAAACAGAATCTTCAAAAGAATTAAGTAGGCAAAAGTTCAAGCTTCTCCCCTCCTTTCATATGCCAGTGCTGGAACGCTGAAAATTGCATTCTAACCACTGTGTCTCCACATCCCTTCCTCCCTCCCTTTCTTCTTTAGCACATAGCACTTAGACTTATATACCGCTGCACAGTGCTTTACAGCCCTCTCTAAGCAGTTTACAGAGTCAGCATCTTGCCCCCAATAATTTGGGTCCTCATTTTACCCACCTTGGAAAGATGGAAGGCTGAGTCCACCTTGAGCCTGGTGAGATTCAAACTGCCAAATTGCAGGCAGCCGGAAGTCAGCAGAAGTAGCCTGCAGTACTGTACTCTAACCACTGCGCCGACGTGGCTCCTAATAATTTTAATATTTTAATAATAAAATCCGTGTTTCTATTCCTCTCCACACTTGTTGTAGGGAGGGGCTCATTTCTTCTTTTATTCATTCATAATTGAGTGTTGTGATTTCCCCCAAAGCACATCTGTCTGAAGGATGCAATGTCCTTAAATGCCA
Source organism: Pantherophis guttatus (assembly GCF_059756535.1). NCBI lineage: Eukaryota > Metazoa > Chordata > Lepidosauria > Squamata > Colubridae > Pantherophis > Pantherophis guttatus. Next base: position 25,201,505 of record NC_142071.1, on the reverse strand, counting down.
GAAATGTCATTTGAGGGGATTTATTTCCCCTACCCCCCTTGTTTTTGTCATGCTCGTAGAAAGCTCTCTCAAAGTCATAAGCATCTCATAAGACAAAACCCAAGAGGATGCAACTAACACATGAGTTGTGGCATCTAAGTAATAAGAGTCTGGGTGATGACAATCTCAGTCAGTGTGATAGTAATCATCTCAGTGCAAACTCTCTGAATATTGTATGTTCGAACGGAAGGATGGCATAGTCATTCAAGTCTAATTGGATTCAGAGGACAAGTTCCCCTAAAAAAGTAGTTAAAATCCTCAGGTTTATTCACATTTAGGACAGATTAAGAGCCGAGGTGGAGCAGTGGTTAGAGTGCTGTACTGCAGCTACTTCAGCTGACTGCTAGCTCAGCAGATCAGCGGATCAAATCTCACCGGCTCAAGGTTGACTCAGCCTTTCATCCTTCCGAGGTGGGTAAAATGAGGACCCAGATTGTTGGGGGCAATATGCTATTTAGTATACTGTCTTTGGTGTAAGTCGCCCAGAGTCCTCGGAGAGTGGGCGGCATAGAAATATGAAAAATAAATAATAAAAATAATAAAAGATTAATCCCAAACAGTCACTGGAAGTAAAACATTAACCTTTGCAATTTACTGGGAGTTGAAGTCCACACATCTTTAAAAAAGTTTAAGGTTGGGAAACAGTAAAACAAACAAACAAACAAATGTCTCATTAGACAATTTAGCAGAGCTTTCATTAAAATAATAATAAAAAATCAGCTTTGTTCCTCTTGTATAGTTTCAGCGGTGAAATGCTACTGGTCCCGAACCGGTATTTCCTACGATCAGCTGTGCCGCGTGATTTAAAATCTCTAAAAAGCAGGAAATGCTGCTTTCTAGCTAATCTAAACCGCGCGGCACAGCTGTTCACCCCCCTCGCTGTTCTACTTACCTTCCCAAGCCTCTTTTTCTGCGCGAAGCAGGTGTTTGGCATCTACTGCATATACACGTGTGCGCAGCGTGCATTTGGCATGTACCGCGCATGGGCGGGCAGCGAACCGGTGGCAAACCGGGAAGGATTTCACCACTGTATAGTTTGACATAGCAGTGGATTAATGCACTACTTTGCTATTTCATTGTACGAATGCATACCATATCTATCCAACCGTCGCTAAATATTCTTGTTATCTCTATTCCCCTCCTTCAATGATTACTCCCGCCTTCTCTCTTCACCTTCTATTTGTCCCTGCCTCACCCAGTTTTGTGAAAGGGACGGATAGCTTTGCTAAGTTTGATTGGAATAGTTTGTTTTTAAAGCTCTGCATAAATGCAATGCTGGATTTATGGCGTCTTCATCTTTTTCAAATCGACCCACTGGGAGCTATTAAATTTTTATTGCTCCCTGGCTGGAACAGAATAGAGTAGATGGCCACTGTAAATGCGAAGTTTCCGACCTGAATGCTTTATGACTCTATTGAATCCCGATCCACTTCGATACTTATTTATTTATTTAAATTATTTATACGCTGCCCAGTGGCCACCTTTCTCTGGATTATTGGAGGAAAAATAAAAATGATATCAGAGTTAAAACATAAAGCGAAACTGGCTAGCGACACAAAAGTAATGAATCTTAATGCAAGGAATCTAAAAACAATTAATGTTGCTTGTTTTATAGAATCTTGAGAAGATCTAATGATCTTTTTTTAAGTTTTTAAATTTTTTTTATAAAGAAACAAACATACAATACATAATCAATCATTCAGTGTGTCATCTAGATGTTTCTCTTGTGTCTTTTTCTTATTATTATTCCTTTGATCTTCATCATTTCTTGATTTTTTTTCCATTTCTTTATTATGACATTCTCCCCATACTTCATTTATTATAACATTTTCTTGTTTGCTATTAATACATTTATCTATATCTCTTCTCTAACCAATTGTAAAATTGTCTCCATATCTTGTAATATTCCGAATCCTCTCTTTCTTTAATTGTCAAAGTCAGTCTATTCATTTCTGCCCAATCTAATATTTAATTGCTTCGTCTTCTGAAGGGGTTTTCTCTACTTTCCATCTTTGCGCAAATACTATCCTCGCTGCAGTTATTACATGTATAATCAAATATACTTTTTCTGTATTAGTTTTCTCTGGAAGGATACCCAAAAGGAAGGAACAGTTCAGGTTTCAAATCCATATGTTGTTCAAGCATTTCTTCTAACCATGTTTTATTTATTTATTGTTTATTTATTGGTTCAATTTATATGCCACCCTTTTCTGGAGACTCAGGGCGGCTTACAATACATTAAGCAATAGCCTTCATACTTTTGTATATACCTGCTTAGTAGGGCTTTCACCACCCCCCTAAGAGGTGTTCTTTTTTATACAAAGTCAGCTTATTGCCCCCACAAACCGGGTCCTCATTTTACCTACCTCGAAAGGATGGAAGGCTGAGTCAACCTTGAGCCTGGCGAGATTTGAACTTGCAGTAATTGCAGGCAGCTGGTGTTACTTAACAGTGCTTTGGTCTGCTGCGCCACCAAGGCTCTATAATTGGATTTTAATTCTAATCCAATAATTTCTCACTTCTGGACATGTCCACCACATATGATAGTACGATCCTGGTGTTTGGTGGCATTTCCAACATTTAGCTGTAGAAAATCTAATGATCTTGATGTGGCCCTGGGGGATGCTATGGGATTTCTTGGTCATTGTTCCCATTGGGATTGTTATTATCGAAACGATCCTTTCCTTCTTCTGTTTTGAGGATCTTGTTGAGCCAATATGTTTGGATGAAGGCTTCCAAAGAGGGTCTTAAGGTTAGGTAGATGTAGGACATGAGACATACTCCAAGCAATCTGCCCCAAATCATTTAGGACTTTAAAGGACAATGCCACCCCTTTGAATTGAGCGTGCCAAGTGTGAAGAATTGGAACCAGTGGTGGGATTCAGCCAGTTCGCACCACTTCGGGAGAACCGGTTGTTAACTTTCTGAACAGTTTGGTGAATTGGTTGTTGGAAGAAATCATTAGGGCAGAGAACCGGTTGTTAAATTATTTGAATCCCACCACTGATCGGGACCACACATTAAGTTCCAGTTAAGATGAATTATTTGCTCAGGTCTGTACACAAAAATGTAGTCAACTAATTTATTTATTTATTTATTGGTTCGATTTATATGCCGCCCTTTTCCAGAGACTCAGGGCGGCTTACAATGCGTTAAGCAATAGCCTTCATACTTTTGTATATACCTGCTTAGTAGGGCTTTCGCCCCCCCCCCAAAGCGGTGTTTTTTATACAAAGTCAGCTTATTGCCCCCACAAACCGGGTCCTCATTTTACCTACCTCAAAAGGATGGAAGGCTGAGTCAACCTTGAGCCTGGTGAGATTTGAACTTGCAGTAATTTCAGGCAGCTGGTGTTACTTATCAGTGCTTTAGTCTGCTGCGCCACCAAGGCTCTTAACTAATGGTCAGCACTTAACTGGCACTAGCTAAGAGTTAATAGAATTTAAGAGGAGTCGGACTTAAATTTATTTATTTATTTATTTATTTTATTCAATTTGTATACCGCCCTTCTCCCAATGGACCCACAAATTCCTTGTGGGAACATAATGACTCCAGACAGATTACTTGTTTGACTCCATCCCCAGGCTCTGCCTCTTCTCCTACAAGTGGAAGTTATGCAGTTGGACAACCTATAAAACAATATAATTCTAGTGGCTGTGTGATGCTTCAATTTGAAAACTGGAAGGTGGTGCTCTCAAATAATCATTACTGACTTTCTGGACTGGATTGATGATTCAGATGAAATTGACGGATCAGATGCTTCAGAATCAATTTGGCAATTCATAATATGTTTTGCAGGTGTACAAAAGCCCTTTGTTTCAAACAGATTTGGAAAATCAAATCAGCTTGGCTGGATTTAATGCTTCCAACCAATTTGGAAAACCAGTCCAAGGCAACGCAAGGTGATATAAAGGTGCTTCCAGTAAAAGTGTTCAGTGCAAGACAATCCTGAAATTCTGAAATAAATTCCTTAGCGGGGATGTAGAGCTAATATCATTCAATTGGGTACCGTCTGGATTGAATCTCAGCGTATTGAACTTTCATTCAATTGAACGTTTATTCAATTCATTACTTGGTCCACGCAGTGTTTTACAGATCCAATTTTTACTGTCAAGAACAACAAAAAACAGATAGGGAAAAGTTCATTTTTACTTAAGCCCTTTCCTGGGTGTATCCAGGAGAAATGGAAAGGCCTATTAGTGCCACATAAGAGTTCCAAAATTGGAATGACTACATTTAATACACAGAGGCATTTACTTTGCTAGTTTTCACCAATTACTTGGTGTTCCACTGATTAAAGAAATGCACGTTTGTGACAATGTGTATTTTCAAAACCGTATATGTTGCAGCATCTCCAGCGTGTGAAATGATAGCACATTTTGATGGCTGCACTTGAAACAATATCCATTTAACCTCCATTTACCAATTTAACTGCTAGGGACTATGCAGAGAGAGAGGAATTCAGCTTAGCAATTTATACTAAAAAGGGCAACTCTTTAAAAAACAGGATTTAGCAGGCAATAGCGCTAGAAAATCGAGACAAGCAGAGCTTAGTTGAGTGAGGGATGATTCCATAATTTTGATACCAAGCGATTACTTTGATATTCCCCCCCTCATTTTCTACCGATGTCAAAGTGTCTTCATTGTGTAGCCATTGTTTCCCTGGAACATGTAACAAAGCTTTCCCCATTGTGCTTGTCCTTCATTTTTCTGGATTTCTACTTTCAGAATCTTTCAAGCCAGTAGGACCGTTGTTAAGAATGGTAGGGTATGAAGGCACATCTAGAGGATACCAACTTTGGAGAAAACTGCTTTAATGTTGTAATTAAAATATTTGGCTCCAAAGTAGGGATGCATAAAGGTAAAGGTAAAGGTTCCCCTCGCACATATGTGCTAGTCGTTCCCGACTCTAGGGAGCGGTGCTCATTTCCGTTTCAAAGCCAAAGAGCCAGCGCTGTCCGAAGATGTCTCCATGGTCATGTGACTAGCATGACTAAATGCCAAAGGTGCATGGAAAGCTGTTATCTTCCCATCGAAGATGGCCCCTATTTTTCTACTTGCATTTTTTACGTACTTTCGAACTGCTAGGTTGGCAGAAGCTGGGACAATTAGTTCAATTGTTCTAAAGCTGCATGCTGTGCTGATCTTTGAAACTAAAACTAAAACTGAAACTGAAACTCCTCTCCTCTGCTTGTGTTTTGCTTGCTGCTGCAAACACTGACAGTTCTTGCAGCAAATAGCGAAAAGCCAGGTCAGCTTCGGCACATTATTCAGCCTGATTCAGCATGAGCAGCTGATTGGTGGGCAGATCGGCCCCCAATCAGCTGTTCCAGGCTGCAGGAATTGCCATAAACCATCGCCTCCTCCGTGTCTTGTGTTTTTGGCTACATTCGGTGTATAAGATGCACCCAAATTTTCACCCTCTTTTTTTAGGGGGGAAGGGAAGTGCATCTTATACTCCGAAAAATACGGTAATTCACTTTCAAATGAGAAACCTATATATAGGCAATTTAGGCCGGAAGATTTTTTGTTTCTAACGTGCTTTTGGCATAAAGAGAAGAAGCTTTAGTAAAGGTGGAACAGACTGCATCAAGCTGATTGTTTGGAAATGGCTGCTTGACTTCTTATTGCTCTGAGAACCAGCTGTTGTAGTTAGCTTGCTATCATCATCAGGCTGTGCTTGGGTTCATGAGCCATACAGCCTGGTATAAATAAATGCATCATGGCAGAAGACAAGGGTTTGGTCCCATCCACAGTGGAAAGGGGCTTGCAATTTCTTTGCTGAACTCTGCATAATTCGAAAGCAGGTAGTCCTGCCAGCGTGTTTTCTAATTTAATTACTCGTCTCAAATTGTTTATGGTATACCAGGCCATTTAACATGCCATAAGCAAATGGCTCTTGAAAGAGGGAAGAGAATTTATTTGTTTTAGCAAGCTACTCCAACAAAAAAAGTCTATTTCCTCAGCTAATTAAGATTCCATTTGCTAATTTAAATGTTATGCTAATTAAAGCATACTTCTCAAACTGTAAAAAGAGGGGTTTTTTATTACAAAAGAAGAAGACGATAGCACGAAAGGAAATCTGTTGGCATTTAGGAATTGCATTACATTTATTGCACAATAGATACAATAGCGAGTGAAATCATTATTTCATGTTGCCTATGTTTTGGCAGGGAGGGGGAAAGGCTGCTGTTTATCCATTTCCTTTCCATCTCAGCCTGGATGGTGATAAACTCATTAGCCTTGCGTTTTTCCACACTACCAGGTTACAACGTTGTCCTCCTACTTTTTTAAAAAAAATCTTTACAAAATCATGCCACAATGAAACTAGTCGTTTCCTTAATGATATTTGGCGGTTGAATCCTGATGACTGGACTAATTTTTTGTTGTTAGTTTGAGACATTTTGCTGCTCATCCAAGCAGGTTCATCAGTCAGAGCAAGCCAGTTAAGCAAAGAGTTGTTGGAATGTAACAACTCTGGTCCCCACCAAGGTGAAGCAGCTTGGATGAGCAGCAAAACCAGAGATGGTATTAAGCTGGTTCAAACCAGTTCGCCCGAACTGGTAGCGGAAATTGCAGGTGGGCCCGCCGGCTCTATGCCATCCTATATAGGCATGTTTTTGAGGCTGGGTGCATGGGAGGAAGGTGCGCGCATGAGCAAAGCACATGCATGGAAGGCAGGCATGTGTGCAAACCGGGTGCACGCATGCATGAGATGAGCGTGCGTACAGCGAATCAGTAGTAAGATAATCCGAAAGAAAGAAAGAAAGAAAGAAAGAAAGAAAGAAAGAAAGAAAGAAAGAAAGAGAAGGAGGGAGGGAGGGAGGGAAAAAGGAGAGGACCACAAACCTGGCACTAGACGCAGCTTCAGAGGATACCTTGAAAGAGCACAGCAATCCAGGGCTGGAAGGGACCTGGAGGTCAGCTAGTCTAACCCTCTGCTCCAGCAGGACATTGTTAGAGTGAGTTTCTGTCTTTTGACGCCCCCATCACATGACTACATAGCCACACCCACCCAGTCACATGACCCCCACCAAGCCATGCCCACCAAGCCATGTCCACAGAACCAGTAGGAAAAAATGTTAGATTTCACCACTGCTTCAGGATGTTCATGCATGGACTGGGGGCAAGATAAAGGCAAGATCATGGGGATTTTGGTGTGGCACCAATTATAGAGAAGATGAGAGAAGGTCGGCTCCGCTGGTATGGACATGTCCTGAGAGCAGCACCTTCCACCGTTGCCAAGACTGCCTACCAACTAGCCAGCAAACTGGTAGTAAACCGGTTCAGATTTCACCACTGCTATTGCCCCCAACAATCTAAGTCCTCATTTTACTGACTTGGGAAGGATGGAAGACTGAGTCAACCTTGAGCCAGTGAGACTCGAACTGCCAAACTACTGGCAGCTGGCAGAAAATGGCCTGAAAAAGGGCCCAAAAATGGTCTGAAAACGGCTTGAAAAACGGCTAAAAAACAGGTATGTGTATGCCGCCCAGCTGTTCTTTAGGTTTCCAGTGCTCTGACGTCCTCAGAGACCAGCTGGACAGTGCACATGTGTGTGCCAGGAACCCAAAGACCAACTGGCCTGCTCATGCATGTGCACCAGGTTTCCGACATGTACATGCATTCCAGTTTGGGAATTCGGTGCTGAAAAGGTTCACCATCACTGGCTGGGAACATAAAACCTGCTTTTAAAATCCTATAGAACATGTGCAGATTGACTTATGATTGAGAAACTGTCTCCAGAGCAGTGAGTCACAATCTTGGCAATTTCCATTCCCATAATTCTCAAGATATTGCATGCTGGCTGGGGAATTCTGGCAGTTGCTTAGAAAAGCATGACAAAATCGGTAGCTTACAAAGAAAATCACTATAAGATGTGGTATCGATGGTATCTGGCCCCCGCAAGGTTAGCGAAAATGTACCCAAATGTAAATCCGACCTGTTGGAAATGCAAAAAAGCACAGGGAACTTTTTACCACACTTGGTGGCTCTGCCCAGAAATTAAGAAATATTGGAACAAGATAAAAACATGGATAATAGAAATAACAGATTACGAAATTGAATTAGAACCCGAAATTTTTTTATTAGGCATGATTAAAAAGAACATTAGAAATGATATAAAATATTTAATACTTCACATAATTACGGCGGCTAGATTAGCGGTAGCACAACTTTGAAAAATAGATCGTTATGGTATTTGGTGGGTTATGCAAAATGTTTTGAAGAAAAAACTTCAGTTTTCTCCACAATTGTTTTTATTGGGTATAGTTAAGGGTTTTACATTGGGTGAAACAAAGTTGATATTGTATATGATAACAGCAGTGAGATTACTGATAGGTCAATATTGGAAAAATGAAGCTATTCCTACTACTGATGAATGGACTTTGAAGATGGCCAGCTTTGCAGAGATGGCGAAGATTTCAGCATATTTAAAAGATCGCTCACAAGAGACTTATGTAGGGGAGTGGAAAAAGTGGATAGATTATGTGCAGAATAAATATCAAACTAGGAAATATCAGATAGCTTTTAACTGAAAGTATTATATAGAGATAGAATAATTGAATTTTGTGAAGATGTGAAAAATATATAGGGGGTGGAGGGGTTCAAGTTTTATAAAAAGGAGATTTTGATTTGGATTATATTTTGTGGAAGTCCGGGGGGGAGGGGCGGGCTAGGGGGGGTTAGGGAGGGTTAGAGAGGTTAGGGAGGGCTGGGGGGGGGGAAATTGGAGAGAAAATGTAATTGTAAAACTTTTTCAATAAAAAAAAAAGAAAAAGAAAAATAGATTGATTGCCAACCGACCAGGAGCTAATACAAAAGATATACACATGCGCAGAAATGGACAAATTAACTTTAGAGTTACAGGACAAGGAGGACTCAAAATATTTTACAATATGGAATAGATGGTACCAGTGGATAAATCAGAGGAGGGGAAATGGGTAGAGATGAAATTTAGAAGAAATCAATATAATTAAAAACTGCACTGTCAGATGGATAGAAAATGAAATATGTCACTGTATGTTTGTATATATGTATATATAATAATAGAAATTAGTTAATAGGTGAAGTTGTGTACGGTATATGTAAATTTGTTTCTTGACTAAGAGAAACTTGTATGTTTTAAATGTTTTTAAGAATGAATAAAGTTTTGTTTTTTTTTTTTAAAAAAAAAGAAATTGCCAAGAGTGTAAGTTCTTCGGGCATGCTTTTGAACTAGCCTAATTTTAACCACGAGGTCCTTGGTGTTCTCTGAGCTTGGTTGTTTCCTTGCAGGCGTTCCATGAAATCTACCAAGCCCAGAGATCATCAAGGACCCCCACACATCAATCCTGAGCTACAAATATTGTCTTCTCTTGGCACTAATTTGATCCATCAGTTATATTGTTGCCCTCGGACAAAAATAGGCTCCCTACGTTAGCAGAATGTCTTCTGTCTTCTTAATATTAAAAAAAAAGGTAAAGGTATAATGGATGGAAACTGATTAGAGAGAGATTCAACCTAGAAATAAGGAGAAATTTTCTGACAGTGAGAACAATCAACCCATGGAACAGAAGTTGCCTTCGGAAGTCGTGGGAGCTTCATCACTGGAGTCTTTCAAGGAGAGATTGGACTGCCATCTGTCAGAAGTGGTGTAGGGTCTCCTGCTTGGGCAGGGGGTTGGACTAGATGACCTACAAGGTCCCTTCCAACTCTGTTAATCAGAACCCCCTGCTAATTGTGTCCGACTCTTGAGTACAGCGCTCATCTCTGTTTCTTAGCCAAGGGAGCCAGCGTTGTCCGAAGATATTTTCCGTGGTCATGTGGCCAGTATGGCTATAAGACGTCAAAGACGCACAGAGCACTGTTACCTTCCCACTGAAATGGTACCTATTTATCTAGTCGCATCTGAATGCTTTCGAACTGCTAAGTGGGGTGGAGCTGGGGCAAGGACGGGAACTCATCCTGTGGCACGGAGCTCGGGTCTCAAACTCGGGCTTTCAGCTTTCAAGCTGACAAGCTCAGCATCTTTTAATCGCTGAGCCCCCGTGCCCCCTTCCTCAATATATTTACGCTATTTATTTGACTACATAGTTTTCGATTTGAATCTAAATCACATTCAATGGAGCTCAAGGAGACATCTTCCCTATTCAATCGTTCACTATCTTCTCTCCATTCTCCATTCATGCTTGTTCAGTTTGGGCATTTTTTTTTTTCCTTTTAAAGAAGGGTTTGTCTCTGGGGATCTAGCTTAATCCACTCCTGCCGAGTTAGTTCATTTACTATGCTAACTATTTTGATTCCACCTTTTGATAGCAGATTTATCCTGGGTGCAAAGAGAAACTCGGCTGCTAATAGAGAAGAGATTTTACAGAGAAGAGATTTTAACTGTGTGGAAGCAAGTTGGGGGGGGTGTCTTTTTTTATTTACATGCTTATTTTCTGTCCTTTTTTTTCAGCGGTGGTGCTAAAAGAGTCCAATTAAGATTCTCAGATGATCCCCAACATCTCCTCAGCTGCTAGCTGCTTGGAAACTCACCAGTATTGTATTAAATCAGCAGTCTGGGCATCCTTGTCATTATTTTTTATTTGCACCATCAGGATAAATAAATTCAATGTGACACTTCTAAATAATTGAACTATCTCCTCCTCCTCTCTCTTCCTCCCCCACTGTTTCTCCCCCCCCTGCAATTCCTTGGCTTTGTACTAAGAAGTACCTCCTGGGAAGAATGAAGAGCTTCTTCACGGCTTCACAGGAAGAAAGAATTTAGCATTTTCTCAGATAAACCCTCTTTTAGATGAAATCTACTTTTTTTCTAGTTCATACAACGTTCATTACGGGCAAAACTGAAGAAATAAGATACAGAGGGTTAAGACAGTGCAGCACGAATCCCTGGTTTTCCCAGATAAGCTGGGAAATGCTTGAATATGAAATCTGGAGATCCACTGCCATCCTCTGTAGATCAGCATTCCCCAAGTTGGCATCCTCAGGGTATATATTGGATTCTAGAACTCTTAGCCAGTAGAATAGAATAGAATAGAGTAGAGTAGAGTAGAGTACAATAGAATAGAATTGAAATAGAATAGAATAGAATAGAATAGAATAGAATAGAATAGAATAGAATAGAATAGAATAGAATAGAATAGAATAGAATAGAATAGAATAGAATAACAGAGTTGGAAGGGACCTTGGAGGTCTTCTAATCCAACCCCCTGCTTAGGCGGGAAACCCTACACCACTTCAGACAAATGGTTGTCCAACCTCTTCTTTAAAATATCCAGTGTTGGAGCATTCACAACTTCAGGAAGCAAGTTGTTCCACTGATTAATTGTTCTCACTGTCAGGAAATTTCTCCTTAGTTCTAAGTTGCTTCTCTCCTTGATTAGTTTCCACCCGTTGCTTCTTGTCCTGCCCTCAGGTGCTTTGGAGAATAGTTTGACTTCCTCTTCTTTGGGGCAGCCCCTGAGATATTGGAAGACTGCTATCATGTCTCCCCTAGTCCTTCTTTTCATTAAACTAGAGATACCCAGTTCCTGCAACCGTTCTTCATATATTTTAGTTTCCAGTCCCCTAATCATCTTTGTTGCTCTTCTCTGCACTCTTTCTAGAGTCTCCACATCTTTTTTAGATCGTGGCGACCAAAACTGAATGCAGTAGTCCAAGTATGACCTTACCAAGGCATTATAAAGTGGTATTAACCCTTCAGGTGATCTTGATTCTATCCCTCTGTTTATGCAACCTAGAACTGTGTTGGCTTTTTTGGCAGCTACTGCACACTGCACAGTAGACCTAACACATCTGTAATCCAAGGCCTAAAGAAAGATGGATGTGGAAATGTAACCAGACACTGGGAACATGTTATCATATGTATTGGACATGTGTAAAAGCAAATAAATATTGGACAAAAATACAGACATGGTTGGAAAAAGTGTCAAAGCAACATATAGATTATAAAACAGAAATATTTTCACTAGGCATAATACCTGAAAAGTATGATAAAGGGAACCTATATTTGATATTACATGTTTTGACAGAGGCAAGAATTGTATTTGCATAGTACTAGAAAAATGAGGCAAGAACAGAACAGAACAGAACAGAACAGAACAGAACAGAACAGAACAGAATAGAATAACAGAGTTGGAAGGGACCTCGGAGGTCTTCTACTCCAACCCCCTGCTTAAGCAGGAAACCCTACACCACTTCAGACAAATGTTTATCCAACATCTTCTTTAAAATATCCAGTGTTGGAGCATTCACAACTTCTGGAGGCAAGCTGTTCCACTGATTAATTGTTCTGTCAGGAAATTCCTCCTTAGTTCTAAGTTGCTTCTCTCTTTGATTAGAAATACCTATAGAAGATGACATAATTTAAAAAAAAATAGATTGTGCAGAAATGAACAGATTCACACTAAAAATAAAAGAAAAAGAAGATACAGAGTACTTTTGAACATGGGACTCGTTTTATAAATGGTTGGATAGTAGAGGTAGAAATTAGGAGTGGGAAAAGTATTATTATATATAAATAACTTGACCCAGACAATATGCTGTTCACTAAGCACTTATGTATGTAATGTGAAAATATATAAACTGCTAAAAAAAAAGAATGAAAGATGGACGTGATTGGACATGACGATCCTGGTGGTTGATGGTTTTATACCAATGGTGATTGCATTTCTATGGTTTGGAGGACCGAGTGTCTGTCTCCAGGATGGTCTACCAAAGACCAGAAAATATATAGCAGTCATTTTGTTTCCACATGGAAACCACTTCATGTGGTGGTGCGGTGGTGCGGTGGCCTAGGGGTGGAACTCTTGCCTCACAATCAGGAGGCTGTGGATTGTGTTCAATCCTCTACCTAGGATTGAGTCAATCCTAGGTAGAGGCAGATATTTCTCTCTCTGGGCACAATGAGAATGTATCTGCTGAACAAAACTCCGTACTGGTGACAGGAAGGGCATTGGGCCAGTAAAATGCTCTGCTAGCTCCATTCAGTTGTCCAGACTCTACATCGCAAGGGATTATGGAGTCGTTAAATGATGATGATGATGATGATGATGATGATGATGATGATGATGATGGAGACAGCTTCTGAACTTCATGCTTGATGTGGAGAAGAATGAAACTTTGACTTTAGGAATTACTGATTAGACTGATATATCTTTATAGAAATGGCTTGTTTATATTATTAGGAAAAAGCAAAAAGTTGTGATTTTATTTTATTTATTTTTATTTTATTTATTTTTATTGAATTTCTATACCGCCCTACTCCCGAAGGACTCAGGGCGGTGTACAGCCATGAAATAAAACACATAGATATACAAAATTTAAAATCGAATAAAATGAATTAAATAAACTTGGCTGAATTAATACCCATAATTTAAAATACCCATATTTTAAAATACAGTAAAAATTTAAAATTTATACTTAAAAGGGAGAAGATTTAGGCGAGGCCAGCTTGATGAAATAAAACATTTTGATGTTAATGCCTTATTTTATTGTAACAGAGAGAGTGGGGAGTCAATGCTTCATTTTCTTTCTTTCTTTTTTCTTATCTTTCCTCATTTCTCCTTCCCCTTTCCTTCCCCACTGCTTTCCTATTTACTTTGTATTTTATATTACTTTAGAACTCAATAATAAAAAGAAAATGTATAGCCATTTTTAGATATGGTGATGCATTATCTACAAATAATGACAACTGTAAATAAAAGTTCAAGAGCAGGGGACAAAGTGTTGGCATGCTGTTTGTGCTATTTGTCTTACTGTTCTTGCAGCCCTGTGACATTTTCTGGAATTTGTTTGTGTAGAGAAATTTCAATATTCGTAGATCTTCAGTGGAAGCTCCTTTGAGATAGTTCAGTCTGGATTGTGAGGTGGTCCTTGGTGCTCTCTGAGCTTGGTTGTTCTCATTGCCAAACAAGATTGTAGTTGGGTGTCCCATTATTTTGGTGATTTTTGTAAGGGCGTATATTGAGACAAAAGTCAATCATGCTGTGGTCACTGTTGGAAAAGAGTTCTTTTATTTGTAGTCCATAAATTGAGTCTAAGCTGTTGCAGAAGATGAGGTCGAGGCAGTTGTTGAGTCTAGTGTTGTTAGTTACTAGGTGATGTAGGCCAGTGGTGAAATCCAATTTTTTTTTTACTACCGGTTCTGTGGGCACGGCTTGGTGGCTTGGTGGGCATGGCAGGGGAAGGATACTACAAAATCTCCATTCCCACCCCACTCTGGGGCCAGCCAGAGGTGGTATTTGCCGCATCTCCAAACTACTCAAAATTTCCGCTACCGGTTCTCCAGAACCTGCTGGATTTCACCCCTGATGTAGACCTAGATTTGTAACAGCATTGTATAGGATTGTATGGATGGGTTCAGTTGTACATTCATTTATTGTCCAATTAATAAGAGGTATAGGTTGAAGTCACCAAGAAAGATGAGAGGGTACGGACAGGAAGGCTGCCCACGTTAGTAGTGAAGTTAACTTGTTTGCATGTGCGATATCGTAGTCAGGGGCTCTGTAACATAGTAAGATGCGAAGAGTGGTGTTTAAGGACAATTCACAGATGATAGTTTCCGGAAGAGCAAGTCCATGTGCAATTTGAATAGTTTTTAAGTTTAATGACTTTTTGTAGAAGATAGCTACTCCAACCCTTCTGCGGGTTTCACGGTCAGACCGGTAAATATCGTCGTCATCATCATCATCATCATCATCATCATCATCATCATCATCAGAGCTAGAAGGGAGTGTAGCGTTCCCGCAACTAGGCTCTATTTTATGCAGGATAGATGATATAAGGCAGCAGTGATGGAATGCTGCCTGTTTAAGAACCGATTTGGTGAGCGTGTGCTTTGCGCACGCGTATGCCTAAAACGCTTGCACGCAGCGCTGAAAATGGAGCATTTAGAAGCTCAGCTGCTTACCTTCCAAGTCAGCAATGGTAAGTAGAACAGCGGGGGTGGGGAAATCAACTGTGTTGGGTGATTGAGATGAGCTCCAAAGCAGGAAATAAAGGACAGGATAGAGCGGCGGCGGGTGGGCGGGGCCAACTGATTGTCGGAGCTACTGGTTTGCCTGAACCGGCTGAATACCACCTCGGTAAGGCGGTAATCCCTCCACCTGCCTTTCTAGGTAGTTCGGTGATCTATAGATGTATCAACCACACTGCATCATTACCAGATCCAATCCAAAGCGAAGAACCTTACTTTACTTTATCAGCCATGCAATAACTAGGAAAATCATGATGGGATGAGCCATAAAAGCATGTATATGGTTTTCGTTTCTGGACTAACATTCTGTATCTCATAAACATTAATGAATTTCTGCAATCATGTCAGCGGGAAAGTAATGATTTTGCAATTATTATAATGTTTTTTTCTCCCTCCATTCAGAATGCATACGTGAAGGAATGAATGGGTAGATAAATACCTACATTTATTATCTGGACTGTGATGTTCAGGAGCACAAATTATACTATTTTGATCATGGCATTATACTACATTGGGTGAAAATATTTGCTTTCTCTTGCTTTCCCTTTTAGTTGAACTTAATTGTTTTATGAATTGCAACATCGTTCAGGAGCTGGTGGTTATTATTTCTTGGGGGTGTCATACACATCATAACAAAGGAGGCAAGATAAGACCACCCCAAATTACAGGAGATTCTATTTCCCTTTCTTCTAGCTTTCAAAGTTCCCCTTGAAAATCAGCATTGTTTACTCCAGTTTGAAGTAGGCAACATTTAATCTGTAATGAAAAGAAAACAAGAAACAGAAAAGAAGAAAGAAAAGAGGGCGGGAGGGAGGGAAGGAAGGAAAAAAGGAAGGAAGGAAGGAAGGAAGGAAGAAGGGAGGGAGGAAGAGAGTTAGGAAGGAAGGAGAGTTAGAGTGAGAGTGACAGTAAGGGAGGATGAGAGTAAGGAAGGATGAAAGAAGAGAGGGAGGGAGAGAGGAAGAAAGAAAGGAAGGAGAGGGAGAGGGAGAGGGAGAGGAAGGAAGGATGAAAGAAGGGCGGGAAGGAGAGAGTTAGGAAGGAAGGAAGGAAGGAGAGTTAGAGTAAGAGTGACAGTAAGGGAGAGTGAGAGTAAGGAAGGATGAAAGAAGGGAGGGAGGGAGAGAGGAAGAAAGAAAGGAAGGAGAGGGAGAGGGAGAGGGAGAGGGAGAGGGAGAGGAAGGAAGGATGAAAGAAGGGCGGGAGGGAGAGAGTTAGGAAGGAAGGAAGGAAGAGGAAGGAAGGAAGGAAGGAAGAAGGGAGGGAGGGAGAGAGTTAGGAAGGAAGGAGAGGGAGAGGAAGGAAGAGGAAGAAGGAAGGAAGGAAGGAAGGAAGGAAGGAAGGAAGGAAGGAAGGAAGGAAGGAAGGAAAGGAGTGAGTGAGTTAGGAAGGAAGGAAGGAGAGGGAGAGGGGAGGAAAAAATACCTTATCCTATTTCCTAACTCAAGGAAAGGTGGAAGATTCTGGCACTACCTTTATTTTTGATGTCTCTTCCCACTTTGCACTGCCATCTCCATCACTCTGGTTCTTGCCCTTTCTTAACAAAAAAATAAAATAAAAAAAAAGCCAAGCTAGCAAATGTAAAAGAAGCCAGGAAAGAAATATTGGGGAGTTTTTGGAGGTAGAAGAGATATAAGTCATGTGACAAGAATGCTGGCAAAGCTTGGCCTCGTTCCGTAGGAAAACTAATCTCGTGGCTCTGCTGACTTTGTTCTTTGTTAATGCAACTTGGAACGCAACTGTTCATGCCTCGTTTAGGATTGCTTTTGTTATATTTTTTTTTATAAAATATTCAGTACCTCCCGTTGAAGTCGTGAGCTACTTTAGGCTGAGTTTACCAGAGGTGGGGGAAGGAAAAAAAACAAAACAAAACAACAACACGAGCCCAGGGACTCTAAAGAGATGAATCTCATTTATTTAGAATAAAATCTATATCTCACCTTTCTTCTCAAAGCAGCCCCGGAACAATTTGCACATTGGAACGATCCCAAAACAATGTACAATACGAAAGAAGGAGAAGATAATAAACTACAGAAGGCGATCAAAAGCCATAAAACAAATCGCCAAGAGGTTTCAATGGAGCAGCTCTCCAGATCGTGCTGAGCGGGGTCCTAACTGTGTTACTGATGTTATTTTATCCGGACACTGTGCAAATTGGCTGCCTCTGAACCAGCTACAACAATCCAACACCACCTTCCCCCTGCAACAGAAAAGGACAGCCTCTATCTTTTTCCAGGACCTAATACCACCCGAAAAGGGACGCGGTGGCTCAGGGGCTAAGACACTGAGCTTGTCGATCGAAAGGTTGGCAGTTCAGCGGTTCGAATCCCTAGTGCCGCGTAACGGGGTGAGCTCCCGTGACTTGTCCCAGCTTCTGCCAACCTAGCAGCTCGAAAGCACGTAAAAAAATGCAAGTAGAAAAATAGGAACCACCTTTGGTGGGAAGGTAACAGCCAGGGGTGAAATGCTCCCGGTTCGGACCAGATCGCCAAATCCGGTAGCGATGGCGGTGGGTGGTTCGGAGAACCGGTAGCAAAAATCCCTGCGCCCCCCCACCCCACCATGCCCAGCTGAGCCGCACGATCATCAGAGGCTTTTATTTTTTTTACTTTTAAAAGCATTTTTTCTACAACCTCTTCCGACGAAAAAATGCTTTTAATTTTTTTTAAAAAAAAGCCTCTGATGATCGCGCGGCTCAGCTGGGATCGTCAGAGGCTTTTCAAAGCATTTTTTTCTGCAACCTCTTGGCCGAAGAGGTGGTAAAAATAATGCTTTGAAAAGTCTCTGACGATCCCAGCTGAGTTGCCTGATCGGCAGAGGCTTTTCAAAGCATTAGAAAAAATGCTTTGAAAAGTTTTTTTAAAAAAGTTGGCCACGCCCACCCAGTCACATTACCCACCACCACCACCAAGCCACACCCACAGAACCGATAGTAACAAATTTTACATTTCACCCCTAGTAACAGCGTTCTGTGCGCCTTTGGCGTTGAGTCATGCCGGCCACATGACCACGGAGAAGTCGTTGGACAGCGCTGGCTCTTTGGCTTTGAAACGGAGATGAGCACCGCCCCCTAGAGTCGGGAACGACTAGCACATACGTGCGAGGGGAACCTTTACCTTTAATACCACCCAGGTTAAGGCTTCCTGGATCTCTCAAAGCCACCCACGTTTAACGATTTTGCTGACTCTATTAAGATTTTTCCCCGGTGTAGCGCGAGCAAGTGATTTCGTTTCCGCCCCCCCTCCCTCTCTCTCTCCAGGCAGCCCACTTATGAAGCGAAAGCGGGATTAGGAAGATTTGATAGGAATGTATATCGCTTTCTGAAGCTGAAATTATTTTTTAAACCTGCATTTCAATTTGATTTTTGATGCCGGTGAAAGCTGGTATGGATGAAGGGAGGGATGTTAAAGGCAAGCATAATTAACCGGATTTTTCTCGTCTGGCTTTTCCCAGTCAATTTTTAGCCTTTCATGTCTTTACACCTCAGATTCCAGAATTGAAATACCTGGCTCTCCCCCCACCCACCTGGCGCCAGGTAACTCTTCTGTGATGGGGCCTCCCTTCTATCTATCCGATCTGTTGCTTGAACAAGATGTCATTGCAGAACTTTAAGAATTTGGGGAAGGGAAACGGGGTGGGTGGGAAAGCAGCAAAATTGCACAAGGCCTGAATTTTTATTTTTTTATTTTTTGGAGGGCTGCAGTAACAAATTTGCTGTCGGCTGATGCATTAATCTCCGCGGCTGTCGGAAAAATTGTGTCAAACGTCTTCCTGGAAATTGAATACATTAGAGTTAATTCAGTCACCTTGTTGGAAAAGTCTGGCATTTCCAGTAGCAAGCTGGTAAGTTGGTTGATCTTTGCCCCTGGTGTAGCACAGGTAGGAAAAGGGAAAGGTTGCACCGCCGCGGCTGGCATTTTTGCTACGGAATGTGATTGAACCACAAAAAGGGAAATGAAATGTAGGGTGCCATTATCTTGCCATCGCTTCTGTTGCCCCAAAGCATTTTGAAAATGATTTGTGAAACACCGAAAACGAGGAGCAAAACCCTCCGTTCTGCCCCTAGTTGGTCCTGTAATAACTAAGGTTTCCTCAATTCAGTGGTGAAATCCAATTTTTTTTTACTACCGGTTTTGTGGGCGTGGCTTGGTGGGTGTGGTGTGGCTTGGTGGGTGTGGCAGGGGAAGGATACTGCAAAATCCCCATCCCCTCCCCACTCCTGGGGGAAGGATATTGCAAAATGCCCATTCCCTCCCCACTCCTGGCGAAAGGATATTGCAAAATCTCCATTCCCTCCTCACTCCAGGGGAAGGATATTGCAAAATCTCCATTCCTTCCTCACTCCAGGGGAAGGATATTGCAAAATCTCCATTCTCTCCTCACTCCAGGGGAAGGATACTACAAAATCCCCATCCCCTCCCCACTCCTGGGAGAAGGATATTGCAAAATCCCCATTCCCTCCACACTTCTGGGGGAAGGATACTGCAAAATCTCCATTCCTTCCCCACTCCTAGGGGAAGGATATTGCAAAATCTCCATTCCCACCCCATTCTGGGGCCAGCCAGAGGTGGTATTTGCTGCTTCTCTGAACTACTCAAAATTTCCGCTACCGGTTCTCCGAACTGCTCAAAATTTCTACTACCAGTTCTCCAGAACCTGTCTGAACCTGCTGGATTTCACTCCTGCCTCAACCCCATATTACAAAAAGGAAAACAACAGGAGTTCCTTGCATACATACATACTGTCCCCTTCATATTTTATGCATTTGTCTGAATTGCACCACCCACCCCCGCCACCCCCACACACAAAGCCATGCAATTCCTAAGAGGGAGACCTGCAAAGCCAACAAGTCCCTTTTCCCCTTGGAAGACCTGAAGCCAAGCCACTGAAGCCAAGGAGCTGTGAGATGATTCAAGGCAGGCAGTTCTATTACTTGGGAAATTAACTGCTGCAAACTCAACAGAAGAAGAGCATTCTTTTTTTAAAAAAATAAAGTTGAATTAGAAGTAAATTGGCTTAGCTACTAAAGGGAGATGACATTTTAACATCATACAAGTGTGGACTTGATTCTAAAGCTATACAGTGATGCCTATCTATCTATCTATCTATCTATCTATCTATCTATCTATCTATCATCTATCTATCTTTCTCTCATATGTCTATCTGTCTCTCTCTTTCTCTTATCTATCTTTTGTTTTTCCTTTTCCTTTCCTTTCCTTTTCTCTTTCTTTCTTTCTTTCTTTCTTTCTTTCTTTCTTTCTTTCTTTCTTTCTTTCTATAATCTATCTCTATATCTGTCTATCTATCTATCTATCTATCTATCTATCTATCTATCTATCTATCTATCTGGCTGTCTGTCTGTCTGGCTGTCTGGCTGTCTGGCTGTCTGGCTGTCTGTCTCTCTTTCTCTCATATGTCTATCTGTCTCTCTCTCTTTCTCTTATCTATCTTTTCTTTTTCTCTTTCTTTCTTTCTTTCTTTCTTTCTATAATCTATCTTTCTATCTATCTATCTATCTATCTATCTATCTTCTTTGTCTATCCTCTATCCTATCTATCCTTCCTTCCTTCCTTCCTTCCTTTCTTTCTCCCTTCCTTTCTCCCTCCCTCCCTCCCTCCCTTCCTTTCTTTCCTCTATCCTATCTCTCCTCTCCTCTCCTCCATTTCTATCCTATCTATCATCAGTCAGTCAGCCTGCCTATCTATCTATCTATCTATCTATCTATCTATCTATCTATCTATCTATCTATCTATCTATCTATCTATCTATCATCTTTGTCTATCCTATCTATCCTTCCTTCCTTCCTTCCTTCCTTCCTTCCTTCCTTCCTTCCTTCCTTCCCTCCTTCCTTCCTTCCTTTCCTCTATCCTATCTCTCCTCTCCTCTCCTCCAATTCTATCCTAGCTATCATCAGTCAGTCAATCAGTCAGCCTGCCTGCCTATCTATCTATCTATCTATCTATCTATCTATCTATCTATCTATCATCTATCTATCTATCTATCTATCTATCTATCTATCTATCTATCTATCTATCTATCTATCTAATTATCTATATATCTATATATCATCTATCTATCTATCTAATTATCTATCTATCTATCTATCTATCTATCTATCTATCTATCTATCTATCTATCTCTAGTCTAACAATCCTTTGCAACGGGGCTAAAACACCTCTCTGAAACAGCTTCTCAATGTGCTGAGATTTCTGTAATCCTATCAAAGGCTCAGCAGAGCTACTCTGAAAACCTGGAGGGCTTAGAAAACAAAATTTATTGTTCTTTCTAGTAGCATAAATAACTACGCACACTTCCCATAAATTGCAATATGAAAACAGGATTCTTTTTTTTTTTTGTTTTACCAATGGTGAAAGAAAAACACTGTGCGATCTTTTCATTATGCAAAGTGAAATATAGATGGGGGAGTGTGAAAATAAAATGGTTTGGGCAGAGAAATTGAAGGATTTGGATGGAGCTTGAGAACCTTGTTTCAGTTTTTCTTTTTGGAAAATTGTATCTCTGAGTTTTGCAGCCCAGGCTTAGTTGCCCTAAAAACACCAAGCAGAGTCTCCAAATGACACTTTAGAGTAGAATGTACCAGGATTATCAGGCATCACATCAAGGAAAGAAGGAAATTATTTCATTGTGTAGTTACTTTGCTGTTCCCTGAGACAACACATGGGACATGGTGGTTCAGTGACTAAGCCAATGTGATTGAAAATGTTGATTAAGTAGGAATATGTGGGAATAGATGAAAAAAGTTAAGAATTAAGTTCTATCAGAAAGACGTTGAATTGTATAATTATTACGGATGTATTTTTGTTATAGAAGTATTTTAACTTGTATTTTTGGATTTTAAGTGTTAATAAAGGTTTTTCAAAAAGAAAAAAGAAAAAGAAAGGTCGGCAGTTCAGCGGTTCGAATCCCTAGTGCCGCATATCGGGGTGAGCTCCCGTTACTTGTCCCAGCTTCTGCCAACCTAGCAGTTCGAAAGCACGTAAAAAATGCAAGTAGAAAAATAGGAACCACCTTTGGTGGGAAGGGAACAGCGTTCCGTGCACCTTTGGCATTTAGTCATGCCAGCCACATGACCACGGAGACGTCTTCGGACAGCGCTGGCTCTTCGGCTTAGAAACAGAGATGAGCACTGCCCCCTAGAGTCGGGAACGACTAGCACATATGTTTGGGGGAACCTTTACCTTAAGTTTGAGCAGAGAGAATTGGTCTAGAAACCAAGAACAGTCCTATTTTAGGTACAAAACCAACTGGGCAGCCTTTGAGCCAGTCATTCTGTTTCAACCCTAGGAAAAAGGTAATGGCAAACTATTTCTGAAATCATGCCATGAACACTTCAGGGATTTTTTCCAGATTTAAAGACAACCCCCCCCCCCAATAGTAGGAAAAATAATAAAATATAGACACACTGAACTTTTAATAGTACAAGTAATGGTTTTTCTTTCACGTAAAATACAGATTTATTTTCTTTGTTGATCGCTCTGGTGTGCCTAACCCAGAATGATTGCATTCGCCACTTGGGAGACATTTAAGCCAATTAATTGGTTAAACCTACTCTATTAATTGACTTTAAACAAACCCCTAAATAACTTCCTATTATTACTGTTCCTATGGAGACATTACCCAGAATAGCTCTCTGTGCTATTGGCTACTTTTACTTTGGATTACTACTTAAAATGGAGAGGGGGGGTGGGGGGAATCTCTTTTCAGATCTTTTTTCCCAACTTTTTTAAAAAATAATCCTTGACTTTATTTCTCTTTTAGTGGTACTGGGAAGAAAATGACAACTTCAAACATAATAAACTGGAAATTGTGCTTTCCCAACTCCTTTGGGATCCATCCAGGGGTGAAATCCAGCAGGTTCTGACAGGTTCTGGAGAAGCGGTAGTGGAAATTTTGAGTAGTTCTGAGAACCGGCAAATACCACCTCTGGCTGGCCCCAGAGTGGGGTGGGAATGGAGAATTTGCAATATCCTTCCCCCAGGAGAGGGAGGGAATGGGGATTTTGCAGTATCCTTCCCCTGGAGTGGGGGGGGGGAATGGGGATTTTGCAGTATCCTTCCCCTGGAGTGGGGGGGGGAATGGGGATTTTGCAGGATCCTTCCCCTGTTTTAAAAAGTAAAAAAAATAAAGTTCCGAAGATCACGCGTTGCTCGGCTGATCGTTGGAACATTTTTTTTTTTTTTTACTTTTTAGGCATTTTTTACTACCGGTTTTCTGGAACTGTTAGTAAAAAAATGTTTTAAAAAAGTAAAAAAAAAGAGGCGATCACAGCTGTGCCGCACGATCGTCAGAGCCTTTTTTTGTTTACTTTTTTAAAGTATTTTTTTACAACTTATTTGGCTTTTAAAAGTTTTTTTAAAAGGCTCTGAAGATCGCGTGCCACAGCTGATCAACCTCCCCCATGTGCGCTGTTCTACTTACCCCATGCCTCCTTTTGGTGTGCAATGCCACGCATTTGGTGCGTGGTACTCACTGTGCATACACAGCCAGCGAAACTGTAGTAAACCGGTTCAGATTTCACTACTGAGAAAGGGTCAACTTATTCTCCAAAGCACCAGAGGAAGAAATGGGTTGAAGACAGTGGTGGGTTCCTCCCGGTTCGGTCCGGTTCGGCCGAGCCAGTACCGGTGACGATATGATGTCACCGAATTGGTTCTCCCATCCCCCCCACCCCCCACGTTATTCTTACCTTTTATTTGGTCCCACCCCCAATCTATTGCTGCCTCCTGAGTCCCAGCTGATGACTAGAGGGAAAAAAACTGTTTAAACTCTTGCCGCGGGGCTTCAAAGGGCCGTCCTACAGCTGATCAGTGTTAAAAGCAAACAAATGAGTCGGGTCGTAAGTGCGAGGACTGTTCGTAAGTGCGAGGACCTTCCAGAAATGACTCTGACCAGCTAGCCACGCCCACCTAGTCACATGACCTCCAAGCCACACCCACAAAATAAGCCACGCCCACAGAAGCGGTAGTAAAAAAAATTAGAACCCACCCCTGGTTGAAGATCGTTAAAGAAAGATCCAATGTAGAATTAAGGAGAAATTTCCTGACAGTGGGAACAAACAACCCTTGGAACAGAAGTTGCCTTCAGAAGTTTTTGGGCGCTCCATCACTGGAGGTTTTTAACAATAAAAGAGTTGGAAGGGACTTTGGAGGTCATCTAGTCCAACCCCCTGCTCACGCAAGAGACCTGTACTAGGGATTCGAACTGCCAAACTGCCGACTTTTCTGATCGACAAGCTCAGCGTCTTAGCCACTGAGCCACCTAATCAGGTAAGAAGAGACTGGACAGCCATTTGTCTGAAATGGCATAGGGTCTCCTTCTTGAGTAGGGGGTTGGACTAGAAGACCTCCAAGGTCCCTTCGAATTCTATTATTCTATGTTACAACTAAGTTGTTCTCCAGCTTCTATCTCCCCTTCAGGTCCTCCAGACGTACTGACCTTTATAATACTGCCAAGAATGTTTTGCCTGGCTTCTTTTAAGTTTTTTATGGGGACAGGAATTTATTGCAAATAATTTTCAGGTTTAGGGAAACTGCTGCTTCTGTGAATCTGCCTGAGAAATTTGCTTTTCTCCATATTCTTTCAATTTGTCGTTGCTTCATCTTTTATAAATGGGCCCGTAAAAAGATCAGAAAAGGAAGGAGCGTATACATTGGCTTGCAAAAATTAAAGCACAAGGAGGAAAGATTCACGAAGGTTATAAACTAAAAAGGCATCGCCAAACTTGCTGTTCGAAATACCTGAACGTCTCTTTCTTTTGAAGATTTTTTTTAAAAAAAAGTTTAACCAAGTGGAAGGAAGGTTTTTCCCCCCCTACTATTAACAAGACTTAATTATTTTAATATTGCCAGGAGAGAGAAAGAGGGTGGGAGGGTGGGAAGGAGGGTGGGAAGGAGGGAGGGAGGGAGGGAGGGAGGGAGGGATGGAAGGAAGGAAGGAAGGAAGGAAGGAAGGAAGGAAGGAAGGAAGGAAGGAAGGAGAGGGCAGGAGGGAGGGAGGGAGGAGAGAGAGGGAAGGAGGAGGAAAAAAGGAAGGAAGGAAGGAGGGAGGGAGGAGAGAGGGAGGGAGAGAGGGAGGGAGGGAAGGAGGAGGAAGGAAGGAGAAGGAAGGAAGGAGAGGGCAGAAGGGAGGGAGGGAAGAGAGAGGGAGGGAGAAGGAAGGAAAGAAGGAAGGAAGGAAGGAAGGAAGGAAGGAAGGAAGGAAGGAAGGAAGGAAGGAAGGAAGGAAGGAATATTACAAATTTCTGTTGCAAAACTGTTTAACTTCCATGCAACTATACTATTGGCAACTATGAAATAAATTCAGGACACATGTAGAATCCTAGAGTATATCAAGTATATCTCTTTCCCTCTCTCTGTCTCTTTCTCTCTCTCTCTCTCCATATTTCTCAATCTATTGATAGGGTCACCTGCTTGAGCAGTGGGGTTGGTCTAGAAGACCTCTAAGGTCCCTTCCAGCTCTATTATGAATGATTGGAATAAGGCATTTTGGCCATTGGGGTCTAGTCCACTGTTCACCACAGGGATAAAAATTTAAGCTTCCCCATGAATTGCCCATCGGATCTCTCCTTGCACACATTCGAAATGCCGTTTCCTTCGGAGCCGATGTCCGACATCTCGCCTTCATAAAGGGTTCCAAAAGTGCTCTTACTTTGAGGTGGAAGTAGTGTGGAAGCTGAATTTTCTCTCCCTATCTTTGATGCCTCCAGCCACTGAAAATCAATACCACTTTTAACTCTATTGTCTGTTGATTCTTTAAAAAAAAAAAAAAAACAACTTCTGATTTTCATGTGTTCCCTGAGAGTTAATAATCTAATACGGCTTTCTGGCAGGAGTCTCAAACAAGCCCACAGCAGCAGAAGGTTCTCTCTCTCTCTTTTTTTTTAATCCAAGGGGAAGAAGAAAGGAGGCACGGCATGTTGAGGAGAAAAGCATATTTGATTCCCCAGACTTGGATGCTACATATTGCTCCGTCAATATCGTCTTCCCCGTCTTTCACCTGTGCTCATTTTCCTCAGCCAGGTATTTTTAGGGTGCATTGTTTTCAACGCCTACAATTCAGGGGTGAAATTCAACCGGTTCGGACTGACTCGGGCGAACCGGGAGGGACGATTTGAATCGGTTCGCCGAACCGGTAAAAGCCACCCCTGGTTGTGTCAGGGCGCTGATTAATCCCATTCTGCCTTTGGGATAATCGCACCTTGATTATGAGGAGTGGATCGAGACTTTTCCTTGCAAGCATACTTTAAGAAAACAAAACCCGAAGATATTTCTTCTAAGAAAACTCATTTATTTGTTATAAAGTAAATAAAACATCTCACTAACTAAGAAAATTAATTGTTACATTTTTGCAAAAGTTCGTGCCGGCTATCTCTCAGCCGGACGTCTCTTGGCAGGAGAAGAAAGGAAAGTGTGTGAAGGAATGTGGGTGGACATGCGCAGTTTAGCTTACTGATAAGGATTCTTGGCAAGCTACGGAAAGTCTGATAGTCCAGAAATAATGAGCTCAGCTGGTAAATAAAAAAAATGCAGTGACAATTTGGCCCCACCCACGGCCGCCTGGTCTCCGGGTCTCCCAGTCATCGCTTACTCCTTCCGGCAGCTCACTCACCCTTTCTGCCGGCTCGACCCATTCAACGTTAAATGCTGCAGCTGAGAGAATCTGAACTTTTCTCCCTCCATTCACAGCGGAGCTGCTGCAGACTGTCCCTTTAAGGTACTTTGACCCCCGGGAGGGAAGGGGTCGGGGGGGAACCATAAAGGGAACAGCAGCTCCTCTGTGAATGGAGGGAGAAAAGTTCAGCAGCTCCGCTATGAATGGAGGGAGAAAAGTTCAGCTTCTCTCTGCCACACAGCATTCAACATTAAATGCTGCAGCAGAGAGAATTCAAACTTTTCTCCCTCCATTCACAGCGGAGCTGCTGCAGCCTCTCCCTTTAACGTACTTTGACCCCCAGGAGGGAGGGGGCCAGGGGAGGACCACAAAGGGAACAGCAGCTCCTCTGTGAATGGAGGGAGATAATTTGGCTTCTCTCTGCCACAGCATTCACTATGAGCCCTTCGCGTGCTCATACACGCATTTTTTCCTACCGGGCGTGGTAGGTTCTGTGGGCATGGCTTGGTGGGTCATGTGACTGAGTGGGCATGGGCATGAGTGACATCGAGTTAGCCATGCCCACTCAGTCACAGGACCCCCCCACCAAGCCACGCCCACTAAGCCACTCCCACAGAACTGGTAGGGGGAAAATAATTGAATGTTACCACCGGTGTATTGTTTTCAATGCCTACAATTCCCAGCAAGAACATACATATTGGGGAAATTTTAAGAGTTGAACTCCCACAACCGAAGGATGATCAGGATGGGGGAGTCTGAAAGACCGGATGTTTATTTGTTTCATAAGCTATGATAACTCTGGGCAGCTTACAGGAGAAGTCTGGAAAGGAAAACTACCTAACTCAAGATGGAGAGAGAGAGAGAGAGAGAAAACCTGCAAGAGGTTTCCCAAACTGATAGAACTGGAATGCTCGATCTTCCCCCAACATTGTTAATTATTAAATTTTAGATACAGAGCAATAGAGTTTTTTACAGAATAATAGAGTCGGAAGGGACCTTGGAGATCTTCTAGTCCAACCCCCTGCTGAAGAAGGAAATCCTATATGATATCAGATAAATAGCTGTCCAATCTCTTCTTAAAAACTTCCAGTGTTGGAGCGTTCACAACTTCTGGAGGCAAGTTGTTCCACTGATTAATTGTTCTCACTGTCAGGAAATTCTTCCTTAGTTCTAGGTTGCTTCTCTCCTGGATTAGTTTCCATCCATTCCTTTTTATCCTGCCTTCAAGTGCTTTGGAGAATAGATTGATCCCCCCCCCCTTTGCGGCAGCCCCTTAGCATTGGTGGGTTGCCCCCAGTTCGCACCGGTTCTATAGAACCAGTTGTGGGATTCAGCCGGTTCGCACCACTTCGGGAGAACCGGTTGTTACCTTTCTGAGCAGTTTGGTGAAGTGGTTGTTGGAAGAAATCATTAGGGCAGAGAACCGGTTGTTAAATTATTTGAATCCCACCACTGTATAGAACCGGTAGTAAAATCGGCAGGAGGCTCCACCCACCGACCTCGACGTCATCAAAATGCTTCTGCGCATGCGTGGCCCCATTGCAAACCGGTAGTAAAGGTAAGTAGAAACCACCCCTGCCCCTTAGATATTGGAACACTGCTATCATGTCACTTCTAGTCCTCCTTTACGAGCCCCGGTGGTGCGGTGGTTAGAATGCTGTACTGCAGGCTACTTCTGCTGACTGCCGGCTGCCTGCAATTTGGCAGTTCGAATCCCAACAGGCTCAAGGTTGGACTCATCCTTCCATCCTTCCGAGGTGAGTAAAATGAGGACCCAGATTGTTGGGGGCAAGATGCTGACTCTGTAAACCGCTTAGAAAGGGCTGTAAAGCACTGTGAAGCGGTATATAAGTCTTAAGTGCTATTGCTATTCTTTTCATTAAACTAGACATACCCAATTCTTGCAACTATTCTTTGTATGTTTTAGCCTCCAGTCCCCTCATCATCTTTGTTACTCTTCTCTGCACTCTTTCTAGAACATTTCCCCCCCCACCATATTGTGGCAACCGAAACAGGTTTCGCCCAAAACAAAGATGTTGGATCTAATTTAGTCGCTGGAATACATGTATTCCAACATGGTAAGAGCCTGATGGCGCAGTGGACTAAACTACTGTTAAAGTAGTATTTAGCTGCCAGCTGCCTGCAATTGCTGCGAGTTCAATTCTCACCAGGCTCCAGGTTGACTCAGCCTTCCATCCTTCCGAGGTAGGTAAAATGAGGACCCGGTTTGTTGGGGGCAATAAGCTGACTTTGTATAAAATAGAACACCGCTTTGGGGGGAGGGGGCGAAAACCCTACTAAGCAGGTATATACAAAAGTATGAAGGTTATTGCTTAAAAGCATTGTAAGCCACCCTGAGTCTCCGGAGAAAGAAAGAAAGAAAGAAAGAAAGAAAGAAAGAAAGAAAGAAAGAAAGAAAGAAAGAAAGAAAGAAAGAAAGAAAGAAAGAAAGAAAGAAAGAAAGAAAGAAAAGGAATGAAGGAATAAATGTATGTATGTATGTATGTACGTACGTACGTACATATGTATGTATATGCTAAAACCAATGGGACAGGCTGTTTTGTAGTGTCCATCTTACCAGAGCATTGTCCAATTTTCCAAGAGAAATCCAGCCTCTAACCCATAACAGATCCTAAGGAATCCAAGATCGGGTTTTTCCCACCTTATCCGTAGGTTCTGGAAATTTAACTTGGGATCTTCTCTGTGGAAAAGCCATGCTGTATTATGAAGGCCAATCTTTCCGCTGAAGTTATAGTCTCAGGCGTTGACAGGACTCTCAGAAAACTGGAATAAAGAGGGATAAGGGAGTTTCACAAAACCACTGAAAGACTTTGCTAATGCATGCTAATGACATGTAATCCAAAATAATGAGAACAAGAGTATTTTCTATGAATTCTATGCATAAATGCAGCATTCCATTAGGAAATGGGCTCCTTATACCGAGTTCAGGATGATGAATGTAAGATAGTTCTGCGATGACTATGAAACAAATTATGCCAGAAATTTTTATTATTGAAGCTCATGCATCTATATGGCTATAAAAATTTCTTCTGAACATTTCCCCTTCTTTTTCAACTTTTTTTTTTTTTTTTTTAGAAATAAAGGGTGGGGGAAAAAAGGGTATCCAGCTTAGACCAACGCTCAATAGATATAAGTACTTTGTGGCTTGCTAATACCATAATTATAGCCAATAGGTTTTTATTATAACCTTCTATCTTTGGAGTTTTAAATAATGTCCCCTCCCTTTCTTTTTCAGCATTTCTGATGTTTGCATTATGCCAATTAGTTTTAATCTACATCCTTGGTATTCTTTCTATTCTCATTTCTTTCTGGTACTTTTTCATTTTATTTTAGAAGAAAGGTACGGCATTTTGTTTTGAAGCAAAGAAAAACATCCTTTATTTTGGAGAGGTACCGTATTTTTTGGAGTATAAGATGCACCAGAGTATAAGATGCACCTTAGTTTTTGGGGAGGAAAATAAGACAAAAGCTGATTGGCAGGTGGATCCGCCTCCCGGAATACCCCCAATCAGCTGTTCCCAGAGGTGAATTTTAGCAACAGGTTCCTTGGTTGTGAGCTATGTGCCTTGCTTTTTTTTTTTTTTTTTGCTTTTTTTTTCTGCCTCTGAAACTTCTGAAACTTTTTTTTAGAAAAAAATCTTTTTTCCTGCCTCTGAAAGCCTCTGAAACAGCTTCAGAAAAAAAGCCTCTGAAGCTCTGTTTGGGGGCGTCTTTACTGAAGCTCTATTTGGGGGGTTCTTTTCTGAAGCTCTGTTTGGGGGCTTCTTTTCTGAAGCTCTGTTTGGGGGCTTTTTTCCTGAAGCTCTGTTTGGAGGCTTTTTTCCTGAAGCTCTGTTTGGGGGCTTTTTTCCTGAAGTTCTGTTTGAAGGCTTTTTTTTCTGAAGCTCTGTTTGGAGGCTTTTTTTCTGAAGCTCTGTTTGGAGGCTTTTTTTCTGAAGCTCTGTTTGGAGGCTTTTTTTTTTCTGAAGCTCTGTTTGGAGGCTTTTTTCCTGAAGCTCTGTTAGGAGGCTTTTTTTCTGAAGTTCTGTTTGGAGGCTTTTTTTCTGAAGCTCTGTTTGGAGGCTTTTTTTCTGAAGCTCTGTTTGGAGGCTTTTTTTTCTGAAGCTATGTTTGGGGGCTTCTTTTCTGAAGCTCTGTTTGGGGGCTTTTTTTTCGGAAGCTCTGTTTGGAGGCTTTTTTTCTGATGCTCTGTTTGGAGGCTTTTTTTCTGAAGCTCTGTTTGGAGGCTTTTTTTTTCTGAAGCTCTGTTTGGAGGCTTTTTTCCTGAAGCTCTGTTAGGAGGCTTTTTTTCTGAAGTTCTGTTTGGAGGCTTTTTTTCTGAAGCTCTGTTTGGAGGCTTTTTTTCTGAAGCTCTGTTTGGAGGCTTTTTTTTCTGAAGCTATGTTTGGGGGCTTCTTTTCTGAAGCTCTGTTTGGGGGCTTTTTTTTTGGAAGCTCTGTTTGGAGGCTTTTTTTCTGATGCTCTGTTTGGGGGATTTTTTCCTGAAGCTCTGTTTGGAGGCTTTTTTTCTGAAGCTCTGTTTGGGGGCTATTTTTCTGAAGCTCCTTTTCTGATGCTTTTTCAGCCTCTGAAACCTCCCTTTGAGAAGATGGGCGGGGCTACATTCGGCTTATAAGACACACCAAGATTTTCACCTTCTTTTTTGAGGGAAAAAGGTGTATCTTATACTCTGAAAAATATGGTATATTCGAGATTGAGAATTATTGTGCAACCATAGAAGAAACTAAATTAGATTTCATTTTATATACATCTACATTTAATTAACTATGGTTAATATGACTGTTCAGTCCAGTCTTGTGTTTAAGCTGTCAGCCTTGAAACCTAGGTCTGAATCTGTCTTCAATCACAAAATTCCCTGGGGAGCTTTGAATCAGTCACAATCTCTTTGAACTCAATATACCTTACAGCCCTGCTGCTCCTATGGAGATAATTTTTTTAAAAAAATCATCTTACAATCCTTCACTCTACCTTCAGTGTTCAAGAGAACAGGTTAGAAAAAACAATCTTTAATTTAATCATATTTAAATATGAGCCAGCCGTGTACAGGAGCTTCCAAAAAAGCCAACACAGTTCTAGGCTGCATAAAGAGAGGGATAGAATCAAGATCACATGAAGTGTTAATACCACTTTATAATGCCTTGGTAAGGTCACACTTGGAATCCTGCATACAGTTTTGGCTGCCATAATGTAAAAAGGATGTGGAGACTCTAGAAAGAGTGCAGAGAAGAGCCACAAAGATGATTAGGGGACTGGAGGCTAAAACATATGAAGAACGGTTGCAGGAACTGGATATGTCTAGTTTGATGAACAGAAGGACTAGGGGAGACATGATAGCAGTGTTCCAATATCTCAGGGGCTGCCCCAAAGAAGAAGGAGTCAAGCTATTCTCCAAAGCACCTGAGAGTAGAACA
This sequence comes from Pantherophis guttatus, assembly GCF_059756535.1. NCBI lineage: Eukaryota > Metazoa > Chordata > Lepidosauria > Squamata > Colubridae > Pantherophis > Pantherophis guttatus. The sequence continues at coordinate 25,169,444 of NC_142071.1, read as the reverse complement.
AGAAGCAATGGGTGGAAACTAATCAAGGAGAGAAGCAACTTAGAACTAAAGAGAAATTTCCTGACAGTGAGAACAATTAATCAGTGGAACAACTTGCCTCCAGAAGTTGTGAACGCTCCAACACTGGAAGTTTTTAAGAAGATGTTGGATAACCATTTGTCTGAAGTGGTGTAGGGTTTCCTGCCTAAGCAAGGGGTTGGACTAGAAGACCTCCAAGGTCCCTTCCAACTCTGTTATGCTAAATTCTAAATCTTAAATTAAATCTTAAGTATTTGGTGACAAATATTTGGCGGACTTGAGGGGACACAGTATTCAATTTTTTCAGGAGCACCACTGAGGTAGAAGACATACTCTACACAAGTATGAAGGTCCAATTTATATTGCTCTAAAGCTCCACATATGGCAGGAAGGTTGGATCCATTTCTCTTTCCTCTTTCAACTTTTTGGCCAAGGATTGAGAACTGATGGCACAAGCTTAAAAATTATCTGAGTTGCGAGGTCTCTTCAGGCAACCGAATTTCTGATGTTCCTGGATCAAGATAAGAATGAACTACATCTCAGCAGTTCCCTTTTTGGCATTTTCTAATGGGAAAAAATAATCAAATAAATTGTAATTGATGGAAAGATGTGAAATGAGATTGCTAAAGACCAATGAACAGAAGAAAGCAAGCTGGATGTCAGAACAGATGGTAGATCTGCCAAGAAAAGAAGTCAAAGACAAGAAAGAGAAAGATCTCAGGAACGAACTTAACAAAGAATTTCAGAGAGGAGTTGGAAGAGGCAAGAAGCAGTCTTGTGAAGACATGAAAGATGGAAAAAAACCAAGGATGGTTTTCCAAAAGATCTCTGAACTCAGAAGGAGGCTTCAACCTCGAACTTATATGCTAAAAATTGCCAACGGACAGATAGTAACTGGAAGAAGATCAAACAAAGACGGAAGGAGTATACTGAGATTTCATACACTAGAGATGTTAACATCCAAGATACTTTAGAAGTTATTTCATATGTAGAAGAACCTCTAGTGCTAGAAGATGAAATGAGATCAGCACTCTGGTCAATACTAAGTCGGAAAGCTATAGTAATTAATAAAACATCTGCAGAAATACAGCTAGCAAGAATAAACGAATATCAAGCAAAGCCCAAGAATGAGGTGGAACAATTCAGTCAGTTGTTAATTTATTTGAATCCCACCACTGCCCAGGTCCCTCTCCAAGGGAACATCTCTCACCAAGAATCAACCAAAGCTCTAACCAAATGATGCTACCAAGTCAGCCCAAACCATTGGAATAAGTCAAGCTGCATACCAGGGGTGGGTTCTAAATTTTTTTATTACCAGTTCTGTGGGCGCGGCTTATTTTGTGGGTGTGGCTTGGAGGTCATGTGACTAGGTGGGTGTGGCTAGCTGGGCAGAGTCATTTCTGGAAGGTCCTTGCACTTACGACCAGTCCTCGCACTTACGACCCGACTCATTTGTTTGCTTTTAACACTGATCAGCTGTAGGACGGCCCTTTGAAGCCCTGCAGCAAGAGTTTAAACAGTTTTTTTCCCTCTAGTCATCAGCTGGGACTCAGGAGGCAGCAATAGATTGGGGGTGGGACCAAATAAAAGGTAAGAATAACGTGGGGGGGGGTGGGAGAACCGGTTTGGTGATGTCATATCGTCACTGCTACCGGCTCGGCCGAACCGGACCGAACCGGGAGGAACCCACCACTGCTGCATACCAATAACAAAGATGGGAGATTTAACAGACTGTGCAAACTATTGTATAATGGGCCTTAATTGCATTTGCTAGCTAATGAATGATTGGGGTCATCCAATACAGATTAGAACATCACATGGAGAGGGAGATGCCAGATGTTCAAGCTGGTTTTAGAAAGAAAAAAAAAGAGACACTATTGTTGATGTGTACCAGATAATTTAGAAAGCCAAAGTATACATATATATATAAAGAGAAGTCCATATGTGCTTCATTTATTACAGAAGGACATGCAATTCTGTTAACCTTGTCAAACTATGGAATGGCCTTAGGAAAATGGGGATCTTCAAAGATCTTCCGAATTGAAATCCTGCCCACTGTCTAGAACAGGGGTCTGCAACCTTAAACACTCAAAGAGCCATTTGGATCCATTTCCCACAGAAAAGAAAACACCGGGAGCCACAAAACCCTACCCATTCCTGACTATTTCTTGAGCGTCCACAAAACTAGCATATGTAGTTGAATTAAGTGTTCTGTTTTCTTCTGAAACTTTTCTTTTCTTGGATTTATCCATGGTTGGCCTACCGGGGGTTGAAAAGCTCAATAAATCATGTGCTGGCAGGTATCACACATCGGCAGTTGATGGGGTGAAAGAGCCACATGCGGCTCCAGAGCCGCAGGTTGCTGACCCCTTGTCTAGAAATAATATGCTTTTGGCGTGAGACAAAGCTACAGTATATATTCCCTCCCTACTTTTCCAGCCTATATGCTGAATATATACAGCAGAGGTGTCAAACTCAAGGCCCATAGGGTGCTTACATCTGCCCTGCAGGGCCATCCTGGAAACAGCAAAGGACTGGCTCACGATGCCTCCACCAGTGAAAACGGTGCTCGGGAGGGCCGTGTCCCTGCTTTTGCTGGCAGAGGGTTGCAGGAGGCCATCACAGCCGAAAACAGAGCTCACGAGGACCGCAGGCGGATCTCCCAAGCTCTGTTTTCATTGGCAGAAGGTTTCAGGAAGTTGTCGCAGCCAAAAACAGAGCTCAGGAGCCCATTTTCACTGGCAGAGCCCTCGGGCCACCACAAGCGCCCCCGTGAGTGACGTCGAGCTAGCCACACCCACCCTGGCCACACCCACCCTGCCCCCCCCCCAAGGTCAAACCCAACCTCGATGAAATCGAGTTTGACATCCCTGATATACATTATCGAGGGGGGCTAGATTGGAAGAAGATGAGTGTGGTTTTAAAAGTGGAGGAAGAAGCATCAATAGGAGCCTTGGTAGTACAGTGGTTTAATGCACCCTGTTATTAAGACCAGCTGCCTGCAATTACTGCAGGTTCAATTCTCGCCAGGCTCAAGGTTGACTCAGCCTTCCATCCTTTCTAAGGTAGGTGAAATGAGGACCCAGTTTGTGGGGGCAATAAGCTGACTTTGTATAAATATACAAAAGGATGAAGGCTATTGCTTAACGCATTGTAAGCCGCCCTGAGTCTCCGGAGAAGGGCGGCATATAAATCAAATAAAAAATAAAAATAAATAAATAACTTGTGCTATCTTTATGTCTATACTCTTGATAGCTGAAAACACAAATGACTTGCAAGTTCTTGGTAATGAAAGTCAAGGAGCCTAGTGGGGAAAAAAAAAAACAGAACTGAGAAGATTTAATATAGAAAAGAGCAAACGAATGACAACAGGGACAGAAACTAACTTTAAAACTGACTGTGAAGATAATGAAACGGCGGAGAGCTTCTGCCTTCGAAGGTCGACTATCGACGGTAAACGACCCAGCCGTCAAGAAACATGCCACAGGCTACAGATAGTCCTCAACTTACAACAGTTTGTTTAGTGACCATTTGAAGTTACAACCGCACTGAAAAAGGGACATTTTTCACCCTTTTGACGATTGCAAGCATTCCCCATGATCAAAATTTGGACGCACAGCAACTCGTATTTATGACGGTTGCAGTGTCCCAGAGTCATGTGATCAATTCTTGTAAACGTCTGAAAAGCAAAGTCAATGAGGAAGCCAGATTCATTTAACGACCGTGTTACTAACTTCACAACTGCACTGATTTGCTTAACAACGGTGTCAAGGAAGGTCATACAACGGGGCAAAACTCCCTTAACGGATGTCTCACTTAGCAATGGGAAATTTGGGGCTGAATTGTGGTTGTTAAGTCAAGGGCAACCTGTACTTTTGTTAGAGTAGCAATGAAGGTCTTTGGAAAAGAGATGCAGATGCTGTGATGTGTCTATATTTGCAAATGCCAGAATCCTGTAGCCAATGGTGTCCTCAGGGCGAGTCTTTGGAAGGAAAAATTGGACTCGGAAGAAGCAGGAGAGAAAGAATAAGGATGGTTTTGAACTTTGCGTTGGAGGACACCCTTGAAAATATTTATGATTAACCCAGAAAACAAATAAATGGATCACAGAAGAAGCCAGAGTTCTCACTCAAACAATTAGGCTCAAATTATTATACTTTGGAATACCCAGTTCCAGGGGTGAAATGCTCCCGGTTCGGACCGGATCACCCGATCCGGTAGCGATGGTGGCGGGTGGTTCGAAGAACCGATAGCAAAAAACCCTGCCCCCCCCACCATGCCCAGATGAGCCACACGATCATCAGAGGCTTTTTTTATTTTTTACTTTTAAAAGCATTTTTTCTACAATCTCTTTGGCCAAAAAAATGCTTTTAAAAGTAAAAAAAAAAAAAGCCTCTGATGATTTCGCGGCTCAGCTGTGATCGTCAGAGGCTTTTAAAGGCTTTTTTTTTTCTACAATCTCTTCGGCCGAAGAGGTTGTAGAAAAGGATGCTTTTAAAAGCCTCTGACGATCCCAGCTGAGTTGCCTGATTGTCAGAGGCTTTTAAAAGCATTTTTTTTTCTGCAACCTCTTAAGGTTGTAGAAAAAAATGCTTTTAAGAGTAAAAAAAAAAAAAGTTGGCCACGCTCACCCTGTCTCATTACCCCCCCCACCCCCACCAAGCCACGCCCACATAACTGGTAGTAACAAATTTTAAATTTCACCACTGCCCAGTTCCATTGAGAAATGCATTAATGGAGGAAGGAAGGAAGGAAGGAAGGAAGGAAGGAAGGAAGGAAGGAAGGAAGGAAGGAAGGAAGGAAGGAAGGAAGGAAGGAAGGAAGGAAGGAAGGAGGAGTGGGAGGACCACAGATAGACATGATTACAGTGGTGATAATGCATCAATGGAAGACCTAAATGACCAACATTGGGACAGATCAACTTGGAGAATATCTAAGGTCTTAACTAGTCAAGAATACAATATATGGACAGTGATGAATTAGGGTGATTGGGGTTTATGTCAGATATCTTTGGGGGTGTGGACATTGTTGGCCAAACACATCCTTTGTTCTCATTTTTTTTTACTCCTTTCTTATTCCTGTTTTTAATAATATTATTGTCCTGTATTTTCCTAATGTCATTTTTATTTGTACACCACACAGATTTATTCTTGGAATCTGGTGGTCTCTAAATTGAATTCATTAAATTAAATCTTGGTAGTCACTAAGAGTTGATATCAACTGGATGGCGTGTAGTCCATCAACCAACCAGTTGCAAAAAGGAGGGTACTACTCAATGGTGAAATCCAATTTTTTTTACTACCAGTTCTGTGGGCATGGCTTGGTGGGTGTGACAGGGGAAGGATACTGCAAAATCTCCATTCCCACCCCACTCTGGGGCCAGCCAGAGGTGATATTTGCCAGTTCTCCAAACTACTCAAAATTTCCGCTACTAGTTCTCCAAACTGCTCAAAATTTTTGCTATCAGCTCTCCAGAACCTGTCAGAACCTGCTGGATTTCATCCCTGGTACTACTACCTTTAACTAATTGTTTTTCCAATAATCCAGGAATAATTTAAACATATAAGGATTATCCTTTTCTTGTAAACCTTTCCCTCCACCCTCATTTGTATGTTTCTTTTCATCTAGATGGCCTTTGGCCGCTAAATAAAGGATGGATGAGTTTTGTTGTGACTTCCCTCTCTTCCCCCACTTCTGTGGTTGCCACGTCCTATGCTATGTCAAGGCAATACTGTGTTGGGGTAGAACTAAATTTAAAATTCAGGATTTAACCACAACAATAACAGCAACATCTATCAAGGCTTGACAAAGGCTGCCACCCAAAGTGGCATGAATTCAAGGCAGCCATTTCCCTGGCAGATGGCTTGCTGCAATGGTGTGAACAGAGACAGATCTTTGTGTGGTTGTGTAAAGGTTGCTGCCTCCAGTTTGTTTGCCTCGTTTTCTTCCTTAGCTCTCACTCCCAGCTGCCTTCTTAATGAAGCTTTAGACATCTTACCCTGGTTAAAAAAATAATCTCAGAATATATATATATATGGTTTGTCGTGAATGCGACTGCTTGAGGGCTCTTGGATTGGAGCTGAAAGGCGAAAGGGAAGCAGTATGCTCCCTCCCATATTGGGGTAGAGCAGCCAGCAAGCACCCTGCTGCCCATTGGGAGACTAAGGAGATGGGCAGCAGGGTGCTTGCTGGCTGCCTGAAAAAAGCCTAGAAACTAGTGGATTGTGATTTCACTGAACTAGGGCTGCATAAAAATCTTGGTTTACGTAGGAAGAACCTGGCTAAAGAGAAATACACATAAAGGCCTACAAAAAGAAAAGAAAACAAATATATACAGTATACTGTATATCTATATCTATACCTATACCTATATCTATCTATCTATCTATCTATCTATCTATCTATCTATCTATCTATCTATCTATCTATCTATCTATTCTTACTTCTTCATAGGATTTATGTGTGTTTTTCCTCTAGCCAGGTTTTTCCTACGTAACCAAGGTTTTTTTGCAGCCCTAGCTCAGTGGAATCACATCCACTCAATTATTTGTACCCAGCCAACACACTGTTTAATGGAAGATGGAATGTTTAAGTTAAAAAATAAAATTAAAATTAAAAAAAAAAATGATAGTCCCCACTATCCTGTCAGAGCTGAAGAAGCTTCTTAGATGAGAAGCCAAACATCTTCAAAAGAAAAAAAAAAAAACAAGAAAGTCCAGTTGCCTCCTGAAAAAACACCTTTGGGACAAGAGCCCTGGTGGCGCAGCAGACTAAAGCACTATTATTAACATCAGCTGCCTGCAATTACTGCAAGTTCAAATCTCACCAGGCTCAAGGTTGACTCAGCCTTCCATCCTTTCTAAGGTAGGTAAAATGAGGACCCGGATTGTGGGGGCAATAAACTGACTTTGTATAAATATACAAAAGGATGAAGGCTATTGCTTAACGCATTGTAAGCCGCCCTGAGTCTCTGGAGAAGGGCAGCATATAAATCATATCCAAAAAAATAAGAAAAAAGAAAAAAGAAGATACAACATACAACATGCAAAAGAAGAAATTTGCAGACAGGGATATTTTGTTTTGGTATCTTGTCCAAACAATTCCAAGTGAAGTTACTTTCCAGCAACAATAAATAAACATAGCTGAAAGGGGGGGAAAAAAAGAAAAAGAAACAAAGATGCCACAAGGAAGGAATAAGGGGCCAAGCTATGCCCATTTCAATTTTGTTGTCAGACGCCAAGAAGAAACAAATCCTCGGCTACTCCTATCGAGTTTGTTACATTTACACAGTAGGTCTGAAAAATTAATGACTCATGCATTTATCCTGCTGAAGCTGTGGAACAATAATGGAGAAAGCAAAAATGTAATTACGGGAACTGGACATTGGCCAGCCCTTAGAAAATGCATTTTCATTCGTTTCCAGATCCATTTTTCAATCTGCTTTACGGCAACATTTTCCAGAAGCATGAGATGAGCAATGTGCTAGATAGATAAGTTCGCAATTTGGAAAGGGGTTGCATAGGATTTCTTGACCAGGCGAAATGATGACAGAAGTTAGAACACTGCAGAACATTTGGATTAGTTTTGAATATTCTCTCCCCCCCGCCACTCCTTCACACTGATAGAGCTGCTCTAGAGAAACTAAAGAAAATGACAGCCTTCTCCCCATCAGGAGAATTCTTGCCGTTTCTTGACCTACTTTCATCATCATTTCTACCATCACCTTCATCACGGGTTGGTTTAATATAGAGAGAATTTAATTTAAAAGCGGACTTTCGATAGCGGAAGTCTCTCCTCGTTTGGCAATAACACATTGCCAATACAAATCAGAACACCAAATACAAGTCGGGCAGAAACGATCTCGTAGATGACCCTCACTCTGTCAAGGACCTAGGAGTACTCATCTCAAACGATCCAAGCCCCAGAGCTCACTGTAACAGTATTGCCAAAAAGGCATTAAGAGTTGTTAACCTAATTTTGACGAGCTTCTTCTCCGGTAACATTGTATTGCTGACTAAAGCATACAAAACCTTTGCCAGACCAATTCTTGAATACAGCTCATCTGCCTGGAACCCATCAGACATTAGCACGATCGAGCGGGTTCAGAGGTATTTCTCGAGAAGACTACTCTACTCCTCTATTCGCAATACAATTCCCTATGCCGCCAAGGTTGAAATTTTGGGCTTGGACAATCTGGAACTGCGCCGCCTGAGGTCCGATCTAAGCATAGTACACAAAATTGCCTTGCCTCCAGGAGTTGGGGGTTGGACTAGAAGACCTCCAAAGTCCCTTCCAAGCAGCGGTGAAATCCAGCTGGATCTATCCGGCTCACGCGAACCGGTAGGGCCGGTGGCGGGAAGCTCCGCCCACCCACCGGGACATCATTACGTCTCATTTTTGACCCTCTGCACATGCACAGAAGAGGCGCACGTGCTCACATTTCCGAACCGGTAGCGAAGGCAACTGCATTTCACTGCTGCTTCCAACTCTGTTCTTCTGTATTCTAAGCTGATGGGCAAACAAAGGCAGGCCTCCTTTGAGACAGAAGCACAGCAGGTAAAAACAAGGCAATCCCCAAAACTATAGAGATACATAAAATATTTGCTGTGGGAATTGGCCAATCTCCCCAAGGTTTAAAATCAAAGAGAAGAAAGTTTGGGGTTTGTTTGGCAGAGACGATGAAAGCCAAGAGTAGCTCAAGCTCTGACATTAATAGCTGAAACAAAAACCCTGTGAGTAATGCCACCGTCTGGATTTTTGTTCTTCTCTAGACACCGATGTACAGCGAGACTTGGGGGCGGATTCTGGGAATAGAACAAAACTCTGCTTTGCAAAGAGAAAGAGAAACATCAATAGAATAGAATAGAATAGAATAGAATAGAATAGAATAGAATAGAATAGAATAGAATAGAATAGAATAGAATAGAATAGAATAGAATAGAATAGAATTCTTTATTGGCCAAGTGTGATTGAATACACAAGGAATTTGTCCTTGGTGCATATGATCTCAGTGTACATAAGGAGAATAAAATACATTCATCAAGAATAAAAAGATACAACACTTAATGATAGTGATAGAACAGAACAGAACAGAACAGAACAGAATAGAATTCTTTTTATGAGGATATAATTTTTTAAAAAGCGTATCTTAAGAAATCAGAACACGAAATGCAAATTCTGGATTGAAATGTGCTTGGAATGGAAACTCAGATTGTTAGGATTGATACACTGCCTCTTTTTCTAATATTCAGTGTGGGAAGCAGATTCCAACTGTGGCATTTGTGAACCCAGGTACATATTCATACCATTAGTCTATATATCTTACCTAGATGTTCAGGTAAAATTGGTGAAATCTATGATTGAATATTTAGACATTATGTAATGTCTGACTGACTGTCTATTACTTCTTCTTCTTCTTCTTCTCTCTCTCTCTCTCTCTCTCTATCTATCTATCTATTATCTTTTCTTTACCTATTATCTGTCTCTCTATCTTTCTACTTATCTCTCTTTCTCTCTCTCTCTCTTTATCATCTATCTACCTACCTACCTACCTACCTACCTACCTACCTACCTACCTACCTACCTACCTATCTATCTATCTATCTATCTATCTATCTATCTATCTATCTATCTATCTATCTATTACTTCTATCTTTCTCTCTCTTTATCTATTTATTATCTATCTTTCTCTCCCTTTTCTTTACCTATTGTCTGTCTGTCTGTGTTTCTGTCTGTCTGTCTATTACTTCTTATCTTTCTCTCTCTCTCTCTCTCTATTATCTTTTCTTTACCTATTATCTCTCTGTCTATCTCTCTACTTATCTATCTTTCTCTCTCTCTCTTTATCATCTATCTATCTATCTATCTATCTATCATCTGTTACTTCTTATCTTTCTCTCTCTTAATCTATTATTTATTTATTATCTATCGTTCTCTCCCTTTTCTTTACTTATTATCTGTCTGTGTTTCTGTCTGTCTGTCTACCTACTTCTTATCTATCTTTCTCTCTTTGTCATTCTCTTTATCATCTACCTACCTACCTATCATCTATCTATCTATCTATCTATCTATCTATCTATCTATCTATCTATCTATCTATCTATCTAGCTAGCTAGCTAGCTATCTGACTGACTGACTGACTGACTGACTGTCTGTCTGTCTGTCTGTCTGTCTGTCTGTCTGTCTACCTACCTACCTACCTACCTACCTACCTATCTATCATCTATCTATTACTTCTATCTTTCTCTCTCTTTATCTATTTATTATCTATCTTTCTCTCCCTTTTCTTTACCTATTGTCTGTCTGTCTGTGTTTCTGTCTGTCTATTACTTCTTATCTGAGTCCTTCGGGAGTAGGGCGGTATAGAAATCTAATAAAAATAAATAAATAAATATCTTTCTCTCTCTCTCTCTCTATTATCTTTTCTTTACCTATTATCTCTCTGTCTATCTCTCTACTTATCTATCTTTCTCTCTCTCTCTTTATCATCTATCTATCTATCTATCTATCTATCTATCTATCTATCTATCATCTATTACTTCTTATCTTTCTCTCTCTTTCTCTATTATTTATTTATTATCTATCTTTCTCTCCCTTTTCTTTACTTATTATCTGTCTGTCTGTGTTTCTGTCTGTCTCTAAGAGGTTGTAAAAAAAATGCTTTTAAAAGCCTCTGACGATCAGGCAACTCAGCTGGGATCGTCAGAGGCTTTTAAAGGCAATGTTTTTTCTACAGCCTCTTCGGCCGAAGAGGTTGTAGAAAAAATGCTTTTAAAAGGCTCTGATGATCCCAGCTGAGCCGCACGATCATCAGAGGCTTTTTTTTTTTACTTTTAAAAGCATTTTTTCGGTCGAAGAAAAAATGCTTTTAAAAGTTTTTTTAAAAAAGCCTCTGATGACCGTGTGACTCAGCTGGGCATGGGGTGGGGGGGGCAGGGATTTTTGCTACCAGTTCTCTGAACCACCCGCTGCCATTGCTACCGGATCGGGCGATCCGGTCCAAACCGGGAGCATTTCACCCCTGGAATAAACAAATAAAATATTAGGAGTAAACTGTTGGTCAGCTAAACCCTTTGTCTTGAGGCAACAGAGTATCCATTTTGTGGAGTTTTTCATGAGCCACCGTGGACATCTTATCAAGATTGATCGAGTCGCAGATTTCCTGCACGGTCTTGGTCATCTTTATGGGTTCCTCTCAACTGTATGCTTTAACCTAAACCCATTGCTTTTTAATCAAACCAAACCAAACCAAAAGTACGGATATAGATTGGGTGAAAGCAGGCTTAATAGCAGTGACTGTGAGAGGGATCTTGGAGTCTTAGTGGACAACCAGCTAAATAGGAGCCAGCAGTGTGTGGCAGCAGCCAAAAAAGCCAATGCAATCCTAAATTGCATTAACAGAGGGATACAATCAAGATCAAGGGAGGTACTAATACCACTCTATAAAGCCTTAGTAAGACCACACTTGGAATTCTGCATCCAGTTTTGGTCACCACACTATAAAAAAGATGTTGAGACTCTAGAAAGAGTGCAGAGAAGAGCAACCAAGATGATTAGGGGACTGGAGGCTAAAACATAGGAAGAACGGTTTCAGGAACTGGGCATGGCTAGTCTAGTGAAGAGAAGGACCAGGGGAGACAGGATAGCAGTCTTCCAATATTTGAGGGGCTGCCACAGAGAGGAGGGGGTCAAGCTGTTCTCCAAAGCACCTGAAAGCCAGACAAAGAATAATAGATGGAAACTGATCAAGGAGAGATTCAACCTGGAAATAAGGAGGAATTTTCTGACAGTGAGAACAGTCAACCGATGGAACAGAAGTTGCCTTCAGAAGTTGTGGGAGCTTCATCACTGGAAGCTTTCAAGAAGAGACTGGACTGCCATCTGTCAAAAATGTTTGGGCGAGGGGTTAGACTAGATGACCTACAAGGTCCCTTCCAACTCTGTTAATCTAATCTAATCTAATCTAATCTAATCTAATCTAATCTAATCTAATCTAATCTAATCTAATCTAATCTAATCTAATCTAATCCATAGCTGCAGAGATCTATTTCCTTTCCTTGCAGGAAACTGAAAATGTTGACTTTAGACCAGTGATGAAATCCAATTTTTTTTTCTACCAGTTCTGTGGGCGTGGCTTAGTAGGTGTGGTGTGGCTTGGTGGGTGTGGCAGGGGAAGGTTACTGCAAAATCCCCATTCCCTCCTCACTCCTGGAGGAAGGATATTGCAAAATCTCCATTCTCACCCCATTCTGGGGCCAGCCAAAGGTGATATTTGCCGGTTCTCCGAACTACTCAAAATTTCTGCTACCGGTTTCTCTGAACTGCTCAAAATTTCCACTACCGATTCTCCTGAACCTGTCAGAACCTTCTGGATTTCACCCCTGCTTTAGACTCACTGATTCTTGAATCCCAGATGTGACTGTTTATTCAGCACATTGACTACGCAAAAACTTTCCAGAAAAGGCAAAACCTGAGGCACACTGCCCAATTCAGCATGAAGGATCCCTCCTTGATTCAAGCCATTTCCAACATCTGCATAGGCTGCTTAGAAGCTGAAACTAAGATCTTGCACCTCCCTGAAGAAAAGAGACCTGCAGTTCACTTTCCTTCCTTTAGAATTATATCTGGGGAGCACACAGCACCTTAATTTTGTATAACTGCTTATTAAACTGACTGTATCTGATTTCCTACTGTAGGGTGTCAATCAATGGGGTATTTCAATGTCTGTCACCAGCTGAAAAGGTCTCAGTTAAAAGCTTGGCTTTTTTTAAAAAAAGAAAAAAAAAACCCACCCCATTCTTCCTTAATGATAGCATCGTACCGAGGTCGTGACTTCTTTTCTTTTCTTTTCTTTCTGAAGGGAAAGATAGATTCTCTGAAAGTCAGAAGAAAAGTTAGAGAAGCAACAGCAAGGAAGTTCAGCAATTAGCTTCTGACAAAAATCCTGGGGTCATTCAGGTAACTGAGCCACCAAGGGAGAATTCCCACTGTGCGGGAGAAAACCAGTCTTAGGAGCGGGAGTCAAATAATAAGCGACAATGGCCTCTTTTCATTCAAGTTTAATTTGCAAGTTTATTTCAGTGAATGTCACCAAATGACATCAACAGTCCTAGCAATCGACAGTTTTAGCAAACCGGCGGAACAATTTTTTTTTTTTTTAAATTTGATTTATATGCCGCCCTTCTCCGGAGACTCAGGGCGGCTTACAATGCGTTAAGCAATAGCCTTCATACTTTTGTATATTTTATACAAAGTCAGCTTATTGGCCCCACAAACTGGGTCCTCAATTTACCTACCTTAGAAAGGATGAAAGGCTGAGTCAACCTTGAGTCTGGAGAGATTCGAAGTTACTTTAATTGCAAACAGCTGGTGTTAAATTATAGTGCTTAGTCTGCAGAGCTATCCAGGCTTCAAATTGTCTTTCCAAATCATGGGGTGCCCCATTCCTGGAAACTTTTAAGAAGAGACGGGACAGCCGTTTGTCAGAACTAGTATAGGTCTCCTGCGTGAGCTGGGGGTTGGACCAGATGACCTCCAAGGTCCCTTCCAACCCTGTCACTGTTATCATTACAATCCAATACAAAGCGAGAGGGAGGGAATTTAAGAAGATTGTGGTCCAAAACGCATCCCTGTCAATTATTAGCCAACAGCTGTATTAGGTTCAGCTTGTAGCTTACTCCTAACTTGTTGGTCAGGCAATATATTTGTTTCTTTAAGAAACAACTGAGCCACATAATCAGGGTTTGCTGAACCCTGTAATTAGGCTACAGTGCATAAATAAGCAGCGCAGAGAAGCGTTCTTTGTTCCTGATTGTTCCTGTTCCTGTTGCTTCCTGCGTCTTTCTGCTGATTGGTGTTAGACTGGATTGTTATATGGTACTGTATACCGAGAGTTACTAAAGTCTGTTTGCTTTGGTAAGGGAAGATACTTACTGGACTGATATTACTGTTTATGACCTTGGACTGTTTTACCTACACCGAGACTGCTTATTATCTTGTATATAAAGTATTTTTCTCACATGAGCTGCACGTTTATCTCCTTCCCTGTGTGTTTCTGCTCTGCTCGTTGCACAAGCAACAAATACTTTTTACACACACCCTAACTTTTTACAACAGGTAGCGTACATGTTGACGAGGGGTGGGCTGCTATGGGTTCATCCAGGTTTGGGAGAACCTGGAGCTAACGTTATGGCCGGTTTGGAGAACCTCCAAATCCTACCTCTGGCTGGCCCCTCTCACCCTGCCCCACCCCTCCCACCCCTCCCCTCCCAGGAGTCTCCACGCGGCCCGTTTTGGATGTGAGGTAAATACAGGGCCCACACGGAGGCTCAGAGAGGGGGAAAAACAGGCCTCCCAGAAGTTCCGGAAGGCCAGAAACAGGCCTGTTTCCGGCCTCCGGAGCCCGGGGCAGTTTTTGTCCATCCAGAGGCTCGAGGAAAGCCTCCGGAGCCTGGGGAAGGCTAAAACAGCTCCCCCCCCACCGCCATGGTGCAGGAGGCTGACTAGGCCACGCCCACGAAGCCACTCCCACCCAGCAATTGGGCAGAGAAGCCGTTGATGAAATTTTTGAAGCCCACCCCTGGTGTTGACCTATTCAACAAGTTTAGCATCCATTTTGCTTAGTTTTCTGTGGTTGTTTGATTAGTTCATGGCTCCGCGTATTGTGTGAATGCAGAAAATGGGTTACTTTCAGTCACCCAGTTGGCAAAACACAGCCACTGAAAATAAGCGAATTTCAAGCTATGGTTTATGAATCTTTTAAAAAAAGTTAAGAGTTCATTTGAAAGCCCAGTTCCTGGTCTGCGTGTCAAGACGTTTATTTATTTATCATGATTTATTTATGTTCCTGACTTGGCAGGAAGAGGAGGAAATTAAAAAAAAACCTCTCAAGAATAAGAACTGGGTCAGACTCACAGGAGCGTCCACAAAAAACACAGAATATTTTATATGCAGAGCAGCTCATTATATGGAAAACAAGATGGAATCTGTTAGAGGGCTTTATCTACTAAATATAGATTAAATATAAACTAAATAGATTTGGAAGCAGATCCAAATAAATAGGCAATGCTAGAATTTTGTGTGTTTTCCATTTAAACTCACAAATGCTTACTATCCTGTCTTGTCACCATCAAGTAAAAGATTAATTCATTCCTTTGCTTTAGATAGACCACAGCTTGTGATCTAGAGTCTGTCAGCACTCCAAACTACATTCGTTCCAGTGCTGACATAAGGAGGAGAAGAGGGGGCAGCTGGCAAGGGGACGCTTGACTTTTCATCTACTTATTTTCCCTGAAGATAATATCCCCTAGGAGATGAGATGGGAGGGGGGACATTCCTGGGAGCTGAAGTAGTAGATATGGGGAGAGTGATTTGGAAAATGGCCAATGAGATGCAGAGAATTGGGGAATGGAAAGGGAAGGTTTGAGGTCAGGAAGTCAGTGTTGGCTACAACATAATCGGGCACAGATTGTCGTGCTTAATAAATGAAAGATTTCATCAAAGACTATTTGTATGGAAATGCAATTTATTTTATTTGAGACAACATTGAAACCTGACAGAGTCTTAGACAAGTCATCCAGAAAATAGATATATTTTTTCAGAAAAATACCTGACCCATAATTTTAACCTCCTAGACCAGGGGTCTGCAACCTTAAACACTCAAAGAGCCATTTGGACCCGTTTCTCACAGAAAAGAAAACACCGGGAGCCACAAAACCCTTCCCGTGCCTGACTATTTCTGGAGTGGCCACAAAACTAGCATGTGTAGTTGAATTAAATGTTCTGTTTTCTTCTGAAACTTTTCTTTTCTTGGATTTATCCATGGTTGGCCTCTCCTGGGGGTTGAAAAGCTCAATAAATCGTGTGCTGGCAGGTGTCGCACATTGGCTGTTGTGACGCATATTTTGAGTGACAGGGAGCCACAGCAGAGGAGTGAAAGAGCCACATGCGGCTCCAGAGCCGCAAGTTGCAGACCCCTGTCCTAGACCTTTTCTAACTCTGTGGGTGAAAAGATGTTCTAATCTTGGGAACACATGCTTCAAAATTGATTGGCAAAACACCAGTTAGAGCTAATTTGGTGAGAATGGTTGGCATTATAAAACCTTACGAGATTTGGAAATTGACTTAGCTGTCAATGCCAAAGTCTGTACTGGAAGCATCGTGTTAAAATCGCAGGATGTTTGTCCAACTGTTACACTATTACATCGAATATTTGTTTGGAGTCCATGATTGAAAAGGGCCAATATATTTTTCTATATATTTTTATCTTCTTTTTTCATTTGTGTGTTTTTTTAAAAAATTGCAATCCTACAACTATACAACTGCCTGTAGAGGCATAAAAACGAAAAGCATATGGTCCCTATCCGCAAACTTGAAAGCTGCATTTGGTGGTTCCCAGCAGAAAGCTGAAACTGCAATAAGATGGAGATAGATCTGATTTTGCACATCAGTTAGGAGAAGACTGAAACGTAACTCCTTTCCTTCCTTCTTCCCTCAAAGAAATAATCTAAATTAGTAGCCATGAATTATTACTTAAGTTGACTTTCTCCTCTTTTCTATTAGAATAGAATAGAATAGAATAGAATAGAATAGAATAGAATAGAATAGAATAGAATAGAATAGAATAGAATAGAATAGAATAGAATAGAATGGATATTGGAATGAAGAATAGAATAGAATAGAATAGAATAGAATAGAATAGAATAGAATAGAATAGAATAGAATAGAATAGATATTGGAATGAAGAATAGAATAGAATAGAATAGAATAGAATAGAATAGAATAGAATAGAATAGATATTGGAATGAAGAATAGAATAGAATAGAATAGAATAGAATAGAATAGAATAGAATAGAATAGAATAGAATAGAATAGAATGGATATTGGAATGAAGAATAGAATAGAATAGAATAGAATAGAATAGAATAGAATAGAATAGAATAGAATAGAATAGAATAGAATAGAATAGAATAGAATAGAGTGGATATTGGAATGAAGAATAGAATAGAATAGAAATAGAAATAGAATAGAATAGAATAGAATAGAATAGAATAGAATAGAATAGAATAGAATAGAATAGAATAGAATAGAATAGAATTCTTTATTGGCCAAATGTGATTGGACACACAAGGAATTTGTCTTTGGTGCATACGCTCTCAGTGTGCATAAAAAGAAAAGATATATTCATCAAGAATCATAAGATACAACACTTAGTGATAGACATAGGATAGTAATAAGCAATCAAATCATACTAGGAAACAATAAAAACAATATAAGTTGTAAAGATACAAGCAACATGGATATAGCCATAAGTGGGAAGAGATAGGCACTAGTAAGGATGAGAAGAAGAATAGTAATACAGTCTTAGTAATTAATCTAAACAGTTAGAAAAATTAATCAGTGGAACAACTTGCCTCCAGAAGTTGTGAATGCTCCAACGCTGGAAGTTTTTAAGAAGAGATTGGACAACCATTTGTCTGAAGTGGTGTAGGGTTTCCTTCCTAAGCAGGGGGTTGGACTAGAAGACCTCCAAGGTTCCCGCCAACTTTGTTATTCTGTTCTGTTAAATCTGCTAGCTTTCTATGCTGACCAATATTCTGGTTTAGCATTGTATGCAAAGATGGCTAATTAAATACAGTTTATGCCGGACTGTGGTTATACTGCCCAACATTAACCGAATTAGAAGAAAGTCTTCCAGTGTTTTTGGTTGTCTTTAGGTGCTAAGAGAAACTTCCTCCACTCTTCCATCCATCTAGCTTTCACCCAGCATGTCCAATGCTGAATAGAAGCTTAGATAAATGACTGAAAAAGAATCAAATCATAATTTCATATACAGGTATTCCTCGACTTACAAAAGTTCATTTAGTGACCATTCAAAGTTACAATAGCACTGAAAAAAGTGCCTTATGACCATTTTCACACATATGACCATTGCAGCATCCCCACGGTCACATGATTTACATTTGGTTGCTTGACAACTGACTCATATTTATGACGGTGGCAGTGTCCCGGGCTGACACACGTGATCAACTTTTGCAACGTTTTGACAAGCAAAGTCAATGGGGAAGCCATTGTTACTAATTTAACAACTGCGGCCGATTCACTTAACCCAGGGGTCTGCAACCTTAAACACTCCAAGAGCCATTTGGACCCGTTTCCCACAGAAAAGAAAACACCGGGAGTCACAAAACCCTTCCCGTGCCTGACTATTTCTTCAGCGGCACCAAAACTAGCATCTGTAGTTGAATTAAATGTTCTGTTTTCTTCTGAAATTTTTCTTTTCTTGGATTTATCCATGGTTGGCCTACCGGGGGTGGAAAAGCTCAATAAATCATGTGCCAGGGGGTGTCGCACATTGGCTGTTGTGATGCATATTTTGAGTGACAGGGAGCCACCATAGAGGGGTGAAAGAGCCACATGCGGCTCCAGAGCCACAGGTTGCTGACTCCTGACTTAACAAAATGTGGCAAGAAAGATCATTAAATGGGGCAAAACTCCCTTAATAAATTTCTCACTGAGCAATATCAATTCTGGGCTCCATTGGGGTCGTAAATCGAGGATTACTTCTTATATTTATTTATTTATTTATTTATTTATTTATTTATTTATTTATTTATTTATTTATTTATTTATTTATTTATTTATTTATTTATTTAAATTTCTATACCGCCCTACTCCTGAAGGACTCAGGGCGGTGAACAGCCACAGGATAAAACACATAAATACCAAACTTTACAATAGAATAAAAACGAATTCAATAATTTGGCTGAACAAATTTAAAATACCCCATAATTTAAAAACAAATTAAAATTTACATTTAAAAAGGGGAGAAGATTTAGGCCAGGCCGGCTTGATGAAATAAAAAAGTCTTAAGCGTGCGACGGAAGGTGCGCAGATCCGGGATCCTCCGTATCTCCAGGGGGAGCTCGTTCCAGATCGTAGGTGCCCCCACAGAGAAGGCTCTCCCCCTAGGGGCCACCAGTCGACATTGTTTGGCCGACGGCACCCGGAGGAGCCCCTCTCTATGGGAGCGTACTGGCCGGTGGGAGGCTATTGGTGGTAGCAGGCGGTCCCGTAGATAACCAGGTCCTAAGCCATGGAGCGCTTTAAAGGTGATAACCAGAACCTTGAAGCGCACTCGGAAGACCACCGGGAGCCAGTGCAGCTCGCGCAGGAGAGGTGTTACATGGGAACTCCACTTCTTAGACTAGGCTAAACTGGCTTCTGAGTTTAGCCGAAGCTCATAAAGCAAAAAAGCAAATAACAAATGGCTAAAAGGCCAGCATCATTGAACTTTGGGGCTTTGGGAAGCAAACGTTCCCATTGCTTTCATAATTCTCCCCTCCATCATTCAGTAACTTTCTTCCCTCAAACCGAGTTGGCACGTCTGCTATTTCCACCCACTATATTTTCATTGTGACATTCTAATTGCTTTGAACCATGACCGTAGAACATTTGCGAGTGAGATCGGTACTGTAATAGTCTGGCTGTGTTTTTCTCGTTTACTAGAGCTCAACTGGCAGGCAGCTTTCCGAGGTGCGGTGATAGAGCGAACAGCTAAGAACCTGTAGGAAGACTCAAATGGCAGTTAAATTATATTTGCTCTTTGATTGCGGTGACATTTAGTGCAGTGGAACAAAACGGGGAGGCAATTTAACTTCGCAAAGTTGAGAAGAACACCTCAAAAAAGTGACACCTGTGTGGACTAAAAAACTCTCCACTGAGGTTGTATGTGGGAGAGGGGCAGAGCCTAGGGAGGTGGGGGGAAAAAAACCACCCCTGTGGTGAGG
Source organism: Pantherophis guttatus (assembly GCF_059756535.1). Lineage (NCBI taxonomy): Eukaryota > Metazoa > Chordata > Lepidosauria > Squamata > Colubridae > Pantherophis > Pantherophis guttatus. The sequence goes on along the minus strand of NC_142071.1, from coordinate 25,149,639 downwards.
AAAACAGACATTGTTTGATATTAACAATAGGAAAACGGGGAGCTTTTTTGTTAAGAAAATGTGCCGCTTGACCTTTTTTCCTCTCTCCTGATGTATATTTCTGTTCCCATATGTTGGTGCCAGATGTTTGAAGCATCTGTCGGCAAAACATGAGTTTAGAGCCTTGGTAGTACAGTGGTCTAAAGCACCCTGTTATTTATTTATTTATTTATTTATTTATTTATTTATTTATTTATTTATTTATTTATTTATTTATTTATTTATTTATTTATTTATTTATTTATTTATACCAGCTGCCTGCAATTACTGCAGGTTCGAATCTCTCCAAGGCTCAAGGTGGACTCAGCCTTCCATCCTTTCTAAGGTAGGTAAATTGAGGACCCAGTTTGTGGGGGCAATAAGCTGACTTTGTATAAATATACAAAAGTATGAAGGCTATTGCTTAGCGCATTGTAAGCCGCCCTGAGTCTCCGGAGAAGGGCGGCATATAAATCAAATTAAAAACAAAACAAAACAGGAGTTTATAAATGGTGTTGACATTCTTTTTACAGTATCCTTTTGCCCAGTTTTTTTGGGAGGAGAGGGAAGGTGGAGTCGTTGTGATGCATATTGAGGTAGAACATAGGATCAATTGAGGTGGAATCAAGCCAATTTATCAAGTCCTGCATTCCCTTCTCACGAGTTTATATTTGTGTTTACTATGTAAACATGAGTGCACTTTCTGTAGGACAAGGAGTGGCAGAACCTGGGGTGGGGGAGTAAAAAGAGGAATCAGCCCAGAATCTCTACATAGCCGCAAGCAGACTAAACTCCCACTTCTTCTCAAGGGCCAGGGAAATCAGGAAATCCAGTCAAACAACTAAAGGGAACACAAAACTACTGTATGTAACGAACAAAGTATTTAATAAGGCTATTTCATTCATTCAGATCTCAGATGTCTTCTGCTTGTGTTCCCTTTATTTTTTTGAGCAGTGTGTATGTATGTATGTATGTGTGTGTGTATATATATATATATATATATATATATATATATATATATATATATATATATATATATATATCCTTTTTCGTAGGCTTTTATGTGCATATTGTTTCTAGCCAGGTTTTACCTACGTAAACTTAGTTGTTCTACAGCCCTAGGTTCTCCCAGAGAGCAACACAGAGTTGCAGTTTGTCAGCAGAAAAAAGGCCCAGAAACTTGTGAATAAGATTTCACAGAACCTAGGGCTGTAGAACAACTAAGTTTACGTAGGTAAAACCTGGCTAGAAACCTCCAATTTTACGCGGGAGAAAACCCGAATAACCAAGACCGACATATATATATATATATATGTATGTATGTATGTATGTATGTATGTATGTTTTATATATATATATATATATATATATATATATGGCTAAAGAGAAATACATACATACATACATACATACATACATACATACATACATACATACATACATTTCTATGCCGCCCACTCTCCGAAGACTCTGGGCAGCTTACACCAAAGACAGTATACTAAATAGCATATTGCCCTCAACAATCTGGGTCCTCATTTTACCCACCTCAGAAGGATGGAAGGCTGAGTCAACCTTGAGCCGGTGAGATTTGATCCGCTGATCTGCTGAACTAGCAGTCAGCTGAAGTAGCTGCAGTACTGCACTCTAACCACTGCGCCACCTCGGCTCTTATAGGTTTATTGTACACTAAAAGTCTCTACAAGAATCTCAACTACTATCGTTCAAAGCTAATTGGCAGCAGATAAGAGTCAATGCAATTCAAGGAGAGTTGGACTTATCTTGTGGGCGCAAAGGACTCGAGACTGATGATGTGTTTGATCTCTCCCTCTGGCTCATTCTGATCAACTCTCTTGAATTATGTTGACCCTTATAGAATGCCAAAATAATGCTCACCATTAGTTAAGTAGATTCCTTTCCATAGGTGTGAGCAATAAATCAGTTTAATTGGAACTTCAGGTGTGGTCCTGGTCTTTTGCCCCTGACAGTTTGATCCTCTCTTTCATATTTTTCAGTAAATGATATCAAGAAACTATTTCTGGAACTAAAATAGAACTGTTATAACCGATAGGTACCGAGAGCCACGTCCACCCTGAATTTGCTATGACCTGAAGAATGCTTGTCCTCATTCCTCTTAAAGCTGTGAAAAAGATGATGCTATTTCTTCTGGCTTTTCACTTCTCTCTCATTTCTCCCTTTTCATGAATCCTTGGCTTTCTGAAATGCCAAATATATTGAAGGTACATCACAAACACACAAAGTTGTAATAACTGAAATAGACCCTACCAGCTTCCAGCAGAATTACTGCATTGCTGAGTCAATAAATCAAGTATTTGGGTGCATGTATCCCAGTGGTGAAATCCAAAAATTTTTACGACCGGTTCTGTGGGCGTGGCTTGGTGGGCATGGTGTGGCTTGGTGGGCAGGGCTTGGTGGGCGGGGAAGGATACTGCAAAATCTCCATTCCCACCCCACTCCAGGGGAAGGATACTGCAAAACCTCCATTCCCATCCCACTCTGGGGCCAGCCAGAGGTGGTATTTGCCGATTCTCTGAACTACTCAAAATTTCCACTACCGGTTCTCCGAACTGCTCAAAATTTCCGCTACCGGTTCTCCAGAACCTGTCAGAACCTGCTGGATTTCACCCCTGACATATTCCCATTTTGATCTGCTTTGGGTAAAAATAAGACGGAGGGAGGAAGCATTTGTTCACTTAATTTAGCAAGTGGGGTGTGGTTTTGTGCAATGTACACACTCTAACTGTGACATGAATGATCTTCCGGGCAAGGCAAGGTACTTGAATGGTAATAACTCATTCCCCGTAAGTACCTTAATTTGCTGAGTAAATATTATACTCCTTTTGTGTTTTAATCCCCAAACTGGCGTATCTTTTCTCTTGCTCGTGGTTTCCCTTTGTGTTGATTTATGTTTAATAGATGGCCATTAAGCCTCCAATAGAGGAGGGATTTTTTCCCCCCTGTTCTAAGTGCACTATTTGTTTTGTTAGATCAGGCTTTCTCCTGCCTTTAAAATCATATTTGTACTATGCTGCATTCAAATGCATTCGGGTACATCCACTAATGTTGAACACAACCACAAGTTTTATTCTTCTTGCTTTTCTTTACAGAAGGATGCTTTATTAAGCGAGTGCAATGTCTGGATTGCAAACCCACTAGATTGCAAACCCACTTTGCAAAGTACCTTCCTAGGTGCCTCAGCAACTATTGGAAAAGAATTTGGCTCTCTAGGATATGATCAGGCTTAGCTCGAAGGAGGGGTCAAATGCGTCATGAATCATGAGTCCCAGCGTCCCCACAAGAGATCCGAGTCCAACCCACCTTGAATTCCTTGCTTAACTCCTGCTCGTTTCCCTTGACCACTAGCGATTCAGATTCTTGAAGAGAGCTTAAACTTGCAATAAATCTTTATACTCATTTGGTCTGCCTGAATCTCCTGGTGCTTGATCCCCATTTTTGTAACAAATGAGAAATGCAGTGAAGGAAGAGCTGCCCATCTTTTTTTTTTTTTAATTATTTATTTTTAAACATAGATAAAATACATCTTTTTAGAGCAAAGGTTTGATCCGGTATAAAATAAGTACAATTGCTCACACTCCCTTCCAAATTTCATCCATTAACATATATTTAAAAAAGGGGGGGCGGGGGGAGGAGAAAAAGACGAAGAAATTCAAACCCAATTTTTATCACTCAATCTAACATCTTATTCTAAATATTTGGCATTCTGCTATATCACCCTAAATCTTAAACTCCAACTATAGACAGCTCTTTGTTATATTCATTTATCATTTTAACAATCAGCATTTCATATATGTTCCTTACTTACTGTGGCTACCGGCGTCCCGATATAGTCAGCAGGTGCCATCGCTGACTATTGGGGGTGAATCTTTGCCCCCCACAGAGAGGGCTCGCAATCTGGGTGTCCTCCTGGATGCACGGCTGTCTTTAGAAGAGCATATGACGGCCGTGGCCAGGGGGGCCTTTTATCAGGTTCGCCTGATCCGCCAGTTGCAGCCCTTTCTGGACCGGGACGCACGGTCACTCATGCCCTTGTCACCTCCCGGATGGACTATTGTAATGCTCTCTACATGGGGCTCCCCTTGAAGAGCACTCGGAGGCTCCAACTGGTCCAGAATGCGGCCGCGCAGGTGGTTATGGGCGCAACTCATTGTGCCCGCGTGACACCCCTCCTGCGCGAGCTGCACTGGCTCCCAGTGGTCTTCCGGGTGCGATTCAAGGTGTTGGTTACCACCTTCAAAGCGCTCCATGGCTTAGGACCCGGGTACCTTCGAGACCGTCTTCTGCCACCAATAGCCTCCCACCGGCCAGTCCGTTCCCACAGAGAGGGTCTCCTCAGGGTGCCATCAGCCAAGTTATGTCGGCTGGCGACACCCAGGGGGAGGGCCTTCTCTGTGGGAGCCCCAGCCCTTTGGAATGAGCTGCCCCCGGAAATACGTAAGATCTCCGACCTCCGGGTGTTCCGCTGCGCACTGAAGACCCTGTTGTTCCGCCAGGCAGGGCTGTCAATATAATAATTTTAAATTGGGGTATTTTAATTTTTGGGGTTTTAAATCGGCCAAATCTATTTAATTATTTTAATTTTTAATTATTGTTGTGTCTTGTGTTTTTAAATTGGCTGTACACCGCCCTGAGTCCTTCGGGAGAAGGGCGGTATAGAAATAAAATTATTATTATTATTATTACTTCTAAGACCCAAATCAAATCAATATTTTCTTAAATCACATCTAATGTCCATAGTTTTAACATAAAATATTTGACTCCTCTCTTAAAATCCTTTCAGAATCAATTCACTTTCAAATTTATTCCACATTTCCATCTATAATTTATTATAGATAATTTATATTATATAATTATATTATACAATAATATAATTTATTATTCCCAACATGCTTTGTTTTTGCTAGTTACGAGCTTCTTCTCCATTGCAACTAATTCTGATATTTAACTGGTTCATAATTTAAATAGCTAGTATTTTCCTCCACTTCTATCAATCTGACTTTTACTGTTCTTCAAAAATATCTCCTTCACTCCTCCTAGGTTTATTTTTGGCTGGATCACAGCGTAGTTAGCTGGTTTCTAACTAAGAGCTGCCCATCTTGATACTCCAACTGGGGTGGGTGAAGTTTGAGATCTTCAGTTGTCCATAACTGGGCATCACTTCCCTCCAGCAATCAATAGCAATAAAAATAGCACTTAAGACTGCTCCGTAGTGCTTTACAGCTCTCTCTAAGTGGTTTACAGAGTCAGCATCTTACCGCCCCCAACAACCTGGGTCCTCATTTTACTAACCCCGGGAAGGATGGAAGGCTGAGTCAACCTTGATCCAGTCAGGATTGAACTCCAGGCTATGGGCAGAGTTAGCCTGCGATACTGTTGTCAATCTGCAAAACAACGTCAGTTGAAGCCATGCTTACTCCTGCTTCATTTCTTGGTTGCCATTCAAGGGGGAGGGGGGATAGCATGGTGGGGGGGGGTGTCTCAGGAATGTGGTGCCTCAGCCAGCTAGTCACAACATCTCCCAGATGGTGTGTGAACCAAGATCATTTCAATGGACATTTGTCGAAGTTGAGCGGGAACCTACACCTGGACTGATTGGCCCATGTGACTTGAGAGAAAAAGGGGGGTGGGCAGTGGTGGGATTCAGCCAGTTCAGGCTGGTTTGGGGGAACTGGTAGTTAAATTGCTGGCTGGCCCCACCCATTCCTGCCCCACCTATTCCAGGAGACTCCACGCACCCCATTTTGGCTCCCAGGTAAGTGCAGGGAGGCCTACTAGGCCCAAAATGGGGTGCAGGGTATGTGGCGTCCCCCCCAGCGGCCATTTTCACTCCTGGGGGGTGCAGGAGGCCGAGTGCTACCTGTCACACCCCCTGGCCCAAGCCTACCATGGCCACACCCACCCAGCCGTCATTAAGGCAGAGAACCAGTTGTTAAATTATTTGAATCCCACCATTGGGGTTGGGGAGGTCTTATTCTTTTAACTATCCCTGAGTGCAGGAATAATTTAGATCTAGCTTCACCTTTCTAAGTGCCGATATGATGTACTCAAATAAAGGATCTCTTGAACTTGCAAAAAGTGTCAGAGTCCGGACTTCCCTGAGTTCATTACTCGGAATGATGACAACTGTATTTTTAACCCCTGTGCCCCCGGAGATTCTCAAAGTCCGGTGCCACTTCTCCAAACCATGTTATATCTTTCATCCTTCTTCTCTGAGCTTCAGTGACCATTAAAATTCATCAGCTGTCCATTCTGAATCTTACATATATCATACAGCTCGTCACACTTAGGCATTCTCTGAACTCGGAAACTGAGTGACACTTCCGTAGAAGTAAGATTTGTTTTGCTTAGGTCGTCTATTGTCTAGCAATAACGGCGGAGAATTGCTACCGTGTTTCCCCGAAAATAAGACTCTGTCTTGTATTTTTTTTGAACCCTGAAATAAGCGCTTGGCCTTATTGCCATGCGCTCAAAAGCCTGATTGGGCTTATTATCAGGGGATGTCTTATTTTTGGCGAAAACAGGGTACATGAGTGCTCTGAACTAGGCTTCCTTAAAAAGCATGAAGCAAAGTTTTAATCCTGGTAAAACCTCTTTTATTAACACGACTGTGAATGCCATTCATTCACAGTCAACAAGGCTTTGGCAAACAGTCTTTCAGAGGAATGTTTATCAACCCCCACCTTATCTCACTTGGAACGCAGCCAGAGAACCAATTTCCAAATGCAGAGAAAGGCCCTGGGTTGGTTCTACTTACCTTTACTACCGGTTCGCAATGGGATCACAAAGCTTCTGCACATGCACAGATAGCTGATGATGACATCTGGGGCGGTGGGCGGGGCCTCCCACCGGTTTTACTACCGGTTCTTGTGAACCGGTCCGAACTGGGGGCAACCCACCACTGGGTTAATTATCTCCAATGTGTCGCCTTACTCCCGAGCCTACCCTGCTTTCTTAATTGTTCTTGTCTTCTGGCAGCTCTGTGCATGCACACACTGGGAATGGGCTCCAGCTATTCCTCTGCCTTGCTGTTGTCTATCTCCCTCTCTGCCTCCGATGCAGAGCCCTCGTCCGAGCATTCTCCAGCCCCCAGGACTGGCCCAAGTTCCTCCCCAACCTCCTCACTGTCCGACTCTGCTGCCAGCTCCTCTGGCCACCGGTGGGCCACAACAATATCTGCCACAAATGTCTATGGAAGAAAAGGGAGATTTGCAAATCCCTAGCAGACGGGCTATTTTTTATTCACACTGAGAGAAAAAGAAAAACGGACATACAGATTCAGAGAGACAGATGACCAATTCAACCATTCCCAGGGCTATTTGGAAAACTTAGCTGATGGCAAGCCTGTGCTTCATGTTTTCTTCTTGAAGGCCTCCAGCAAAAGAGAGTCAAGGTCACTCCACGGACTTCTCTTGCTGAGCTGTTCATCAGGAAATTTCTCTTCAGGTTAGCTAAAATCAGTTCCTTGACATTTTCTCCCATTTTCTGCAACTTACTCCCATAACTTGAGTCATACCATCTCTTTATATCTAACAGTGACCTTTATAGCTATTTTCTTCTTTTGCTCTCCCCTTCAGCTTTAACACGACCAGTACCTTTTAAATTAGTGTGTAATACTAAGGGTAATAAAACTAAATGAGCACAAATGAGAAATAGCAATAGCACTTAGACTTATATACTGCTTCACGGTGCTTTACAGTTCTCTCTAAGCGGTTTACAGAGTCAACCTATTGCCCCCAAGAATAGAATAGAATAGAATAGAATAGAATAGAATAGAATAGAATAGAATAGAATAGAATAGAATAGAATAGAATAGAATAGAATAGAATAGAATAGAATAGAATAGAATTCTTTATTGGCCAAGTGTGATTGGACACACAAGGAATTTGTCTTGGTGCATACGCTCTCAGTATACATAAAAGAAAAGATACGTTTGTCAAGAATCATAAGGTACAACACTTAATGATAGTCATAGGGTACAAATGTGCGGGTGATTATGGGCGCAGCTCGTTACGCCCATGTAACACCTCTCCTACGCGAGCTGCACTGGCTCCCGGTGGTCTTCCGGGTGCGATTCAAGGTGTTAGTTATCACCTTTAAAGCGCTCCATGGCTTAGGACCTGGGTACCTACGAGACCGTCTTTTGCCACCAATAGCCTCTCACCGACCAGTTCGTTCTCACAGGGAGGGACTACTCAGGGTACCGTCAGTCAAATTATGCCGACTGGCGACTCCCAGAGGGAGGGCCTTCTCTGTGGGGGCTCCAACCCTTTGGAATGAACTGCCCCCGGAGATACGGAATATCCCTGATCTCCGTGCTTTCCACCGTGCCCTCAAGACCCTGATGTTCCAACAGGCGGGGCTAAACATACGAACATGCGAATGATTTTTTAAATGTTATCTAATTCTGGGTTTTATTTAATTGACCAAACTAAGTAACAATTTTAATTAGCAATTTTATGATGTTTGTGTGTCTATATTTTTCTTGACTGTACACTGCCTTGAGTCCTACGGGAGAAAGGCGGTATAGAAATATAATAAATAAATAAATAAATAAATAAAATAAGCAATCAAACCATATTAGGAAACAGTCAGTATAAATCGTAAGGATACAAACAACAAAGTTACAGTCATTCAGCCATAAGTGGGAGGAGATGGGTGATAGGAACGATGAGAATATTAATAGTAGTGCAGACTTAGTAACTACTTTGACAGTGTTGAGGGAATTATTTGTTTAGCAGAGTGATGGCATTTGGCGAAAAACTGTCCTTGTGTCTAGTTGTTCTAGTGTGCAGTGCTCTATAGCGTCGTTTTGAGAGTAGGAGTTGAAACAGTTTATGTCCAGGATGTGAGGGGTCTGTAAATATTTTCACAGCCCTCTTTCTGTACATCGCAAGACTGTGTGGCCCACAGTCACTTAGAAGCTCCCTCAATTATCTCGAAATTCAGTAAGCACAAGGACACCATACATCTCTTCTATGCACTTCACCAGAATTTCCTTTTGTTTTGAAAGAATTTTTTTTAAAAAAAACCATTCTCCTTACTCAAACTAGAGAGAAAGGGTGGAGGGAGAGGAGAAAATTCTACCCAACAACTCCTTTCAACACATTTAGGAGAATTTCAACACAATTCTATTCCTAACACATCAGTGGTGGGTTCCTCCTGGTTCCGCCTGGTTCCGCCGAGCCGGAAGCGGTGACGATATGACGTCACCGAACCGGTTCTGGCCCCACCCCCGTCCCCCCACCCCCCGTGTTATTCTTACCTTTTATTTGGCCCCACCCCCAATCTATTGCTGCCTCCTGAATCCCAGCTGATGGCTAGAGGGAAAAAAACTGTTAAAACTCTTGCCACAGGGCTTCAAAGGGCCGCCCTACAGCTGATCAGTGTTAAAAGAAAACAAATGAGTAGACCGGTGCCTGCAAAAATACATGAGTAGATCAGTGCCTGCAAAAATAAATGGGTAGATGATACAGCCTGGTAAACCAGTACCTCTGCTAAATCCTAAATAATTGTCACATGACCATCAAGCCAAGCCCACAAAATAAGCCACACCCACGAAATAAGCCACACCCACAGAACTGATAGTAAAAAAATTTAGACCCCACCCCTGTAACACATCCAGCATCATCAAACTTCTTCTTCCGTGAGCGGAAAACAACCTTTGTTCTTAATGTTAAATTTGTTCCATTTATTGTTGTTGTTTTAAAATTGAGAGAGTGAGAGCCGTTGCCCCTAGTCTTTTGCATTCAGAAAAAAATGAGCAAGAGAAATGGAATGAGTGGGGTGTAATCTGTGAATAGTCTATCTAATGATTGACAAACACAGTGAATAATTTATTTTGCTTAGTATTACTCAGCTGTAGATAAAGCCAGCCAAGTAATAGAGACAGGAAGAAAGGATCTGAATAACGGTGTAAGGTCTTGCCTCTCCAATCTTCCCAAGAAAGCAGGACTCTTGAAACTGAAAGGTTTGTGATAACAAGAGATCTAGGCAGTGGTGGGATTCAAATAATTTAACAACCGGTTCTCCGCCCTAATGACCGGCTGGGTGGGCGTGGCTATGGTGGGTGTGGCCAGGGGGTGTGACAGGCAGCACTCATCTTCTGTACCCCCTTCGGAGCAAAAATGGGCCATTGGGGGGGCGCCACCCCCACCATGCCCTGTTTTGGGCCTAGGAGGCATCTCTGAAGCCTCCTGGGAGCAAATATGAGGCCCATGGGGACTCCTGGAAGGGGTGGGGCAGGGAGGGGCCACCCAGCAATTTAACTACTGGTTTGCCCAAACTGGCCTGAACCGGCTGAATCCCACAACTGGATCTAGGCAAGAACTCCTCCCACATCATTGCAGGAAACAGAAACTTCATATAGAGATTAACACAGTAATGCAAGAAACAGAAATTTTATAGACGGATCACTCCATTCCTCCCCCATTCCTCCCACCAAGATGCCAGCATCTCTGTAGAAATATCTGGGATCTGACAAACTGTCTACTTTTCCTTGGATTTGTGGGTGGGTGGGGAAGTCACTTATAAGACAAGCTGGTCTGAGGTCATCAACAAAGCATCCAGTTTTGGTCGCCACAATATAAAAAAGATGAGACTCTAGAAAGAACGCGGAGAAGAACAACAAAGTTGATTAGGAGACTAGAGGTTAAAGAATGAGTACTTGAAATAGAGGGAATTAAGCAAGAGTGCCTATCAGATATTCTTTTGCACAGGGCACCATGTCCAATCAAACAGAATCACAGCGAAACCTACCAACTTAAAGTCCATCTTCCAGTGAAAATTCAAATATTGAGTTTTGCAATATGTCCAGGCTGTTGCTTTATAGTTCCCAAACAAAATAAAATTATGGGACAGAATTTACATCCAGTTTTGGTCACCGTGATATATAAAAAAGATGTTGAGATTCTAGAAAGAGTGAAGAGAAGAGCAACAAAGATGATTAGGGGACTGGAGGCTAAAACATTCGAAGAATGGTTGCAGGAATTGGGTATGTCTAGTTTAATGAAAAGAAGGACTAGGGGAGACATGGTAGCAATATTTCAATATCTTAGAGGCTGCCACAAAGAAGAACGAGACAAGACAACCTATTTTCCAAAGCACCAGAAAGCAAGACAAGAAACAATGGATGAAAGCTAATCAAGGAGAGAAGCAATTAATGAGAAATTTCCTGACAGTGAGAACAATTATCTTCAGAAGTTGTGGCGTTTTCAAGAAGAGAGGAAAACTCAATGGAGTTTTCAAGAAGAGATTGGACAACTATTTGTCTGAAATGGTATAGGGTCTCCTACTTGAGAGGGGGTTGGTCTAGAAGACCTCCCTTCCCACTCTGTTATTCTGTAACAAAGTTAGCTTGAACAAAGGTTGCCGTTTTTGTTTAATCAGGTGCACTCCTCTGCTTTTGACAATTATTTGGGCAGGAGCAGGGAAGGACTTACTGTACCGGGTTTCCCCGAAAATAGGACCTACTCAGAAAGTAAGTCCTAGCTTGATTTTTACATGTGCGCCAGGGGTGAAATCTACTTACCTTCCCTACCGGTTTGGGAGTGCACATGTCTCTGCACATGCGCAAACCCTTCTGCGCATGCGCAGAGGGTAAAAAAAGGTTACTTCCTGGTTAAAACCAGGAAGTAACGACAACTGGGTAGGTGGACAGAGCTCTGTGCTACCGTTGCTACCGGTTCTCTGAACCACCCGCCGTCATCACTACCGGTTTGACCGAACCGGTCTGAACCAGTAGCATTTCAATATAAGCCCTACCCCCCAAAATAAGCCCTAATTAAGACCCCGCCCACTCCAGGGTGCACGGGTAATAATTAAGCTAGGGTGCAGATGGGAGGGTAGAGCTTCCCTACTACTTACCTTCGGACGGTTGCAGCCAGGCCTCGCATGCCTCGGCCCATTTCTTTTGCTGCAGCCAGCAAGGCTTTCCTGAAGGCTTCTGTAGCCGATAACAGAACTCCAGATCAATCCGGAGCCCTGTTATCAGCTGCAGAGGCCTTCAGGAAAGGCTTGCTGGTCTTGCCAGACGAAGAAGTTCCTGAAGGCCTCTGATAGTGAAAAAGAGGCCGGGGATGATGCACTTAAGTGAGGTGAGTCAGTGGATGACATCCCCCCCCCCGAAAATAAGACCCGGTGTCTTTTTTGGTGGCAAACCAAAAAAACATATATAAGACAAGGGAAATTGTCTTATTTTTGGAGAAACACAGTACTTCTCAGAGAAGTAAATGATGGGGAATGCCTGAATTCACCAGGGCCAAGCTAAAAATGCTACATGCGAAACACAACAGCAATTACAACGAACGGTAAAGGCTACGTTGACTCAAAAGCTCTTGAACGCAGTGCATTCACATAAGAAGGCTGGGTCAGTGTCAGAGGTCCCTTTCTCACTTATGCTGTTGACTGTGCTGAATTTATCCCGCAAGGAGAAAAAAAAACAACCCAAGCGTTTGAGATGCTAAATTGGTGGCCATGAGTGGGGTGGAGAAGCAGAAAGTGGAGCGTGCGTGTCGCTGATGGGTGAGCGAACGTGTTCGGTATTTTGTATCAAAGTGGGAAATCGGGAAACGCGCAGAGGCAGCAAAAGCAACAAAGTGAGAATGAGGCGGTTAAAATAACTCGAGTGAACCTCTGTTTCATGTGTGAAATGTTGAAGAGCACGAATCCATCTTCTTTTTCTTCTTCTTCTTCTTCTTTTGGAGTGGCAGCTGAGGATCTTCCTGCCAAAACATTTGCAGTAAACCGTTCAAAGTTTTCCAGACCTCGCTGTCAAAATTGCCAGGAAGTGTCACCCGGGAAAGTCTCTTGTGTTTTGACAGTTTTTCACTGCCATTGCTTTAGATGTGAGAAACAAGCAATCCATACATGACCTAACAGGTCTTCTTTAGGGCAACCCAAGAGTTGAGGTAGGGGAGAGGAGAGGAAGGAGGGAGGGAGGGAAGGAGGACGCGGCTTACAGGAATAGAAGCTGAAGGAAGAGAAGGCACGGGGGAAAGATGTAAATAATTGAAACCCTTTAGAAGTCAACTTCAAGCTGGCGCACCTCCAGGGATCTCCTCTGGTGTATTACTGGTGCCTTGCTGTGAAATATAAGCAGTCGTCCAATATCTGGATCGTGTGGTGGTTTTAAAAAGAAGATCAGTGGAAAATCGGAAGAGCGGCGAAGGAAAATGGACTCCCGTGTTCCAAAGAAGTTATGAAGTTGCTGCTCATGGTCAGCCTTGTTGTTTTTTTTTCCCCTCATTAATGAGACTTAGAAGGACTTCAGATAAGTGCCTTAGCAGTTCATTTCCCTCCCCCCTTTAGTTCTTGAAGAAGAAGAGGCAAAAAGAAGGAAGACCACTTATTTATGAAGTCTTTCTTTTTAATGAGCTCTTAGGCTCAGTCACTGCGAAGAGATGCTTCAGGGTGAAAATGCTTGGAGAAAAATCAGAAAACTTCAACACTGAGAGTAGAATGTGGGCAATTTCTAAGGGGCGGTAGATGGTGTACGAGAAGTTCAATTTTTTTTTTCAGAGCGACCAGCATGCTAAATTACACGAGCATGGGTGGATATGTTTACTACATTTGCATGGAGATCGTATGTGCCAAATAGCACTTTTTAAACGGTGTCGATCAGGGGTGTCCAACTTTGGGAACCTTAAGACTTGGGGGACTTCAACTCCCAGAATTCCCCAGCATAGAACACATTCAGGGAAGAAAGGTTAGGATCCTGTCCATGTCACCTTTAAAAAAAATAAAGGTGATGAGATTCAACCTAGAAATAAGGAGGAATTTTCTGACAATGAGAGCAATCTACCCATGGAACAGAAGTTGCCTTCAGAAGTTGTGGGAGCTTCATCACTGGAGGCTTTCAAGAAGAGACTGGACTGCTGTCTGTCCGAAATGGTGTAGGGTCTCCTGCTTGGGTGGGGGGTTGGGCTAGATGACCTTCCAACTTGGTTAATTTGTTAATGCAGCATTCAAGGCATTGACCACAGTCTTCATGATATCCTCAAACAAGTCCTTTTCCTTGGTTGCTCTCTGAGCTTAGTGAGTTTCTTAGTGATTTTCTTGCAGACGTTTCATTACCCAATTAGGTAACATCATCAGGTATTCAAGGCCAGAGGGTAGGTGTGTTGCTTCTAGAAATGGAAAACGATCACAACGAGGAAGAAAATAAAAGAATTCAGGCTGGGAAGCCTATAAAACTAACTGCATTCCATATTAACCTTTCAGCCTCAGCTGGTCTGTAGCTTTGGACCAACTGCGAAAGACGAATGCTCAATTTTTTGGTGCTGGTGCCTTTTAAACGATGAGTTTGCATCCCCAGTTTCTCGACCCTGAGCATAGCATCAAAAAAGATCAGGCTGAAAGCTTTGGAGGATAACATTTGTGTGCCGGTTTATTTATGCAACGTGATTAGATTCCAAGTTGCGGTTGGACATATGAAATACCCAGCAAGGGAGTATAGATTCACTTACCTTCTCTACCAGATCGAAAATATACACATGAGCATGGCCATCTGCACCAGGAATGAAATCCAGCAGGTTCTGACAGGTTCTGGAGAACCGGTAGCAGAAATTTTGAGCACTTCGGAGAACCGGCAAATACCACCTCTGGCTGGCCCCAGAGTGGGGTGGGAATGGAGATTTTGCGGCATCCTTTCCCTGGAGTGGGTGGGAATGGAGATTTTGTAGTATCCTTCCCCTGGAGTGGGGTGGGAATGGAGCAAAATCTCCATTCCAACGCACTCCAGGGGAAGGATATTGCAAAATCTCCATTCCCACCCCACTCCAGGGGAAGGGTACTGTAAAATCTCCATTCCCACCCCACTTCAGGGGAAGGATACTGCAAAATTTCCATTCCCACCCCATTCCAGAGGAAGGATACTACAAAATCTCCATTCCCACCCCACTCCAGGGGAAGGACACTGCAAAATCTCCATTCCCATCCCACTCCAGGAGAAGGACACTGCAAAATCTCCATTCCCACTCCACTCCAGGGGAAGGATACTGCAAAATCCCCATTTCCTCCCAATCAGCTGGGACTCGGGAGGCAGAGAACAGATGGGGGCGGAGCCAGTCAGAATTTTTAACTACAGGTTCTCCAAACTACTCAAAATTTCCGCTACCGGTTCGTCAGAACTGGTCAGAACCTGCTGAAACCCACCTCTGTTCTGCTTCATCTCTTTCCAGTCAGCCTCCATGTTTCCAATGTCTTTCTCCCCACTTGCAACTGAACCCAGACGGACATTTCTTCCAACAGGAGATTGGGGGAGAAAACAACAACCTGCCACCAAGAAATAAAACCAAAAGCAAACCAATTGAGGACAAGCTGTACCCTTAAGTCTTTTCTCTCTCTCTCTCTCTCTCTCTTTTAAAAAATAAGTAAATAAATACAATTGGCTGCCATTGAATGGCATGGCTTTCCTTTAGTCTCACGCATTCCAATCTTTTGCACGGCTGTTGCTTAGGGAAAAGGATGCTAATTGCATTCTTTTGTTTTGCAAGATGGCTACTTGGTGGGTCTGAATACATCATCCTTTGCTAAAAATAATAATAATAATAATAATCCTCAGGGCCATCATCCTTTAAAAAAAATCTCTTTCCCAAGCCTCCGTCTGTGCAACCCATATTTCTTCCCTATCTGCCTTGTGCTTGGACACGTGTGCCCGTGTGTGCAAATTGCTCTTATCAACGAAAGAAATGGGGAAAGAGAGAGAAAAAGTGGGGGGGAAAAAAATCATTTTCTGGCTTTGCAAATAACTCTCCTATATACTGATAAAAGTTAATTGATTTCCTTTTTTCCTTCATTAACAAAATCCAATTTTCACCTAATGGGGAGAGAGCTTTGGTGTGACATGTTGAAATGGCAAAGTGACAAGTGATGATTCTTTCCCCCCCCCCTTTTTTTTTTAAAAGAAAAAAAAAGGAGGTGGGGGAAAAAAGGGAAAACGCTGGAAAGAAGAAGACGAAGAAAAACATCTCAGCAACTTGCTGCTCTTTTCATAGTCTCGGTTGAAGGCCGGTTTGATTCAGGAAAGTCTGGGTTGAAGGCCTGTTGATTCTTTGCTCCGGGGAGCATCAGAGACGGAGAAAATGGCAAGGTGTCCAAATAAAAGGAAAAAGAAATACCCCCCCCCCCCACACACACACATTTACAATTTATTTACAAATTGTATTTATTTATGGAAAGTCCCATTTTTCTCTCTCCCCAGCTTTCAGAGCCTTTCAAGGAGTCTGGAGAGGGTGAAAATGGCCTTGCCCACCCCTCTGGAGGCCCTCCAGAGGCAAAAATGGCCCGTTTGCCAACTTCCGGTCCCACGGGAAGGGCATTTTTGCCCTCCCCAGACTCCTAGAAGGCTATGGAAGCTGGGGAGAGAGAAAAACAGGCCTTCCTATCTCACCGGAAGTTGGCAAACAGGCCATTTTTGGTGTCGGGGGGGGGGTGGGGAAGGCTATTTTCAACCTCCCCAGACTCCTAGAAAGGCTCTGCAGGCTGGGGAGAGCAAAAAAACAGGCCTTCCAGTCCCACTGGAAGTTGGCAAATGAGCTGTTTTCAGCCTCCGAAGGACCTCCGGGGGTGGGTGGGTGAGGAAGGCCGTTTTTGCCCTCCCCATACTCCTAGAAAGGCTCTGGAGGCTGGGGAGAGCAAAAAAAGGGACTACCGTGCCATCGTGTGCCAGGAGCGGGGGGAGCATAGTGGGGTTGCGTGTGCATGCGTGGGGAATTATGGGTGTGGGCACGTGCGCGTGCAACACCCCTCCCCCACTGCTCCTGGCACGCGATGGCAAAATCCAATCCCTTCCTGAAAACCTCCAGTGATCCCCAACTTCTGGAGGCAACCAGTTCGTTCCACTGTTGAATTGTTTGCCCTGTCAGGAAATTTCTCCTCAATTCTAGGTTGGATAACACCATTCGTTACTTCTTGTCTTGCCTTCAGGTGCTTTGGAGAATAGGTTGACCCGTCCCCCCTTCTCTATGACACCCCCTCAAGCAGTAGAAGGCTGCTATCATATGTATAAAGGGGAAAATGTCTACTTTGCACCGTTAGTACAGCATGTACTAGCATCTGCAAATTAAACGGGAAACGTTAACAGGTATAGTATCTTCAGACAACCCCTTTATTCTTTGTGCTTTCTACCTCACCTTTGAAGCTCTTCTACTTTGCTTGCTCGGAGGGTTTAGATTTGTAGAAGTCGAATCCAAAGGCCTTTCTCTTTTGATACTGTTAGGATATGGTTTGAGCCTAACACGTTGTCCAGGCAATATATGTGTTCTGTGACTTTAATATGAATATGTATTGTGTGACTTTAAAGTTTTACTGCTGATTCATTGTAATGCTGAGTCCTGCTGTAATTA
Organism: Pantherophis guttatus; assembly: GCF_059756535.1. Classification (NCBI taxonomy): domain Eukaryota; kingdom Metazoa; phylum Chordata; class Lepidosauria; order Squamata; family Colubridae; genus Pantherophis; species Pantherophis guttatus. The sequence continues at coordinate 25,132,243 of NC_142071.1, read as the reverse complement.
GATAATCACTGGTTGTAAACGTATTTAAGAAAGGTACTGTAACGTATTCAGTTGATGATATGCTACCATAGTGTGAGGAGTTGCTATCATTGTGCTATCATCGTTGGATGGATCTGCTACCATCGTGGTTTGTGAACCAGAGTGAGTTTGTTATTCTAACCAACTACTGTTTGTGTGGTAAGAAGAGTTTTTGTATCACTGGACTGATTTAACTGGCAAAGATTTGGATTGATTTAAAGACTATGAGATTGTTTTTTCACTATAAAGTAAGCTTTTGATAAACCAGTTTGCACATCTCTTATTCATTGCTCTCAGCAACGTTTCTCTGTGCTCTACACTCTGCTGGTTGCTAACACAACAACAATATCCTTAACAGATCCTTTAATATCACAACTGAATCAGGGCACCCAATGTATGGCTGCGTTTTTACTGTTGCCCAGAAAATCAAGCTGTGGCAGCTAATGCTTAAGCTGAGCATGACTTTCCTTCCATCTCCTCTTCTTGGATGGTCTCCTGGCCAGTCTTAGAGCTCGGAGACAATGACTTGCTGCCTTATCTGACCCAGAAGGAAGGCCAGCTGTCAGTACAAAAAGCGTGGCCTTTGTTTGTTCTTCAATGAAAGCTCAGTTAATTAAAAGGAACGATCGCTTGTCTTTATTGGGTGAGGCTGCCCTGTGAACAGCCTTCTGCTGGGTCACACACTAAGCTCCACTGAGTAGGATGCAATGACTATGACACAAGTTCCATCACAACGCTAGCTTTCCCCCTTTCCAAACCACAGACCTTACTTTTTTTTTGCACGGGGCTGTCAGTCACCAAAATCCTGAACATCTAACAGATTAACGGAGTTGGAAGGAACTTTGTAGTTCTTCTAATTTTTTTTTTTAATTTGATTTATATGCCGCCCTTCTCCGGAGACTCAGGGTGGCTTACAATGCGTTAAGCAATAGCCTTCATACTTTTGTATATTTATACAGTCAGCTTATTGCCCCCACAAACTGGGTCCTCATTTCACCTACCTTAGAAAGGATGGAAGGCTGAATCAACCTTGAGCCTTGGAGAGATTTGAACCAGCAGTAATTGCAGGCAGCTGTGTTAATAACAGGGTGCTTAGACCACTGTACTATCAATCTAACCCCCTAATCTAACCCCCGCCCAAGCAGGAGACCCTAAACCATTTCTGACAAATGGCAGTCCAGTCTTTTCTTGAAAGCTTCCAGTGATGAAGCTGCCAGAATCTCTGAAAGCAACTTCTGTTCCATCGGTTGATGGTTCTCATTGTCAGGAAATTTCTCCTTACTTCCAGGTTGAATCTCTCCTTGTTCAGTTTCCATCCATTATTCTTTGTCTGGCCTTTGGGTGCTTTGGAGAATAGCTTGACTCCCTCCTCTCTGTGGCAGCCCCTCAAATATTGAAAACCTGCTATCATGTCTCCCCTGGTCCTTCTCTTCACTAGACTAGCCCTGCCCAGTTCCTGCAACCGTTCATCATATGTTTTAGCCTCCAGTCCCCTAATCATCTTGGTTGCTCTTCTCTGCACTCTTTCTAGAGTCTTTTTTATAGTGTGGTGACCAAAACTGGATGCAGTACACTTGGTGTGGTCTTAGTATTTATTTATTTATTTATTGGTTCGATTTATATGCCGCCCTTCTCCGGAGACTCAGGGCGGTTTACAATGCGTTAAGCAATAGCCTTCTACTTTTCTATATACCTGTTTAGTAGGGCTTTCGGGCCCCCCTAAGCGGTGTTCTTTTTTATACAAAGTCAGCTTATTGCCCCCACAATCCGGGTCCTCATTTTACTGACCTCGAAAGGATGGAAGGCTGAGTCAACCTTGAGCCTGGGGAGATTCGAACTTGCAGTAATTGCAGGCAGCTGGTGTTACTTAACAGCACTTTAGTCTGCTGCACCACCAAGGCTCTTGGTAGCAGCCTTACTAAGGCTTTATAGAGTGGTATTAGTACCTCACTTGATCTTGATTATATTCCTCTGTTAATGCAATTTAGGATTGCATTGGCTTTTTTGGCTGCTGCTGCACACTCTTGGCTCATGTTTAATTGGTTGTCTCACAAGGAATCCTTTGCACATGGCATGAAATTTGGGTATATGTCTCAGTTTCCTGCAGACTGAATCCCATGGACCATTCCTACATAGAAACATACAACCATTGCTTGAAGGAAAGAATGCATAAAGAATTTGATCATCGTAAATGATTGTGAAGAACTCTCTGTGCTGGGATTGCTGGATTAAGCTGTAAAGCTGAATGCAACATTTGTTTTTAATAATATTTTTTGCACCACCTTGTCTTGGTACAGTTTTTTTTTTCTCTCTCCAACAATCCAAAACCTAGTTGGCAGGCCATTATTCTATGATAAAATTGCATTTATACCTGCAATTTATAGAAAACATACACTCAAAAGTATAGGTTTCAGTAAGGCACCAGATGTATACCGTTTAAGAAAAGAAATCTCAGGGTAAATCTGAAAATGGGAGGTCACAGATTTATGAAATAACGCATGCAATATTGAGCCAGTTCAGGAATTATCTGGGTTTTTTTTTCCACCTTCTAATCTCAAGGTACAAAACAGATGATTTGGCAAATCGGAGCTAGCAACCTACTGTGCGTCCGAACCTCGAAAAAGCTTCAGTGACCCCATTTCTTTGCTTATTTTGATTTGCTTTATAGAATCAAGCTCAAGAGATTGCCAAGCCTTATAAGATCTAATTTAAGCCTGCTGAGGTCTCAAAATGTCAAAATCGTAGACCTTCTGATCTGATAGAATTGCAAGACTCTCATGGTGATGTGGCATACATAAGTAACAGAATAACAAAGTTGGAAGGAACCTTGAAGGTCTTCTACTCTAACCCCAAAGCAGGAGACCCTAGACCAGTGATGGCTAAACTTTTTGCCATCGCGTGCCAGGAGGGGGGGGGCAGGGGAGGTTCACGTGTGTGGATGCCCACACCCATAATTCTATGCGCCCTGCCCTGCGCATGCACACGCAATCCCGCCTTCCCCCCTCCCCGGCACGCGATGAGTTTCTGGAGGCTTGGGACAGCAAAAAATGTCACTTCCTGTCCCACCGGAAGTTGGGAAATGCGCCCTTTCAGGCCTCCGGAGGGCCTCCGAGGGAGTGGGAAAGGCTGTTTTCGCCGTCTGCAGATGCATAGAGAGGATCTGGAGCCAGGTGAGAAAGAAAAACAGGCCTTCCCCACCTCACCCCACGCCCGCAGCCCCTCCGGAGGCAGGAAACAGCCTGTTTCCCTACTCCCGGTAGGCCCAGAAGGCCCGAAAATCAGCTGGTCGGTGAAAGCATGCACGCCAGAGTGCCCACTGATATGGCTACACGTGCCACTGTGGCACGCGTGCCATAGGTTCACCATCACGGCATTATACCATTTCAAAAAAATGTTGTCCAATCTCTTCTTAAAAACTTCCAGTGATATAGAATAGAATAGGATGGAATGGAATGGAATGGAATGGAATGGAATGGAATAGAATAGAATAGAATAGAATAGAATAGAATAGAATAGAATAGAATAGAATAGAATAGAATGCAGAATGCAGAATGCAGAATAGAATGAGTAGAGTAGAGTAGAGTAGAGTAGATAGAATAGAATAGAATAGAATAGAATAGAATAGAATAGAATAGAATAGAATAGAATAGAATAGAATAGAATAGAACAGAATTCTTTATTGGCCAAGTGTGATTGGACACAGAAGAAATTTGTCTTTGGTGCATGAGCTAATCAGTGTACATAAAAGCTATAAGTGATAAATCACAATCATAGTCATCATATAAATACATTCATCATAACTCATAAGATACAACACTTAGTGATCGTCCCAGGATACTAAATAAGCAAACAACATAAATTATACTAGGAAACTAAATAAAACAATATAAATCAACAAACCTATAGTTGTTCCACTGATTAATTGTTCTAGCTGTCAGGAAATTTCTCCTTAGTTCTAGGTTGCTTCTTTCCTTGATTAGTTTCCACCCGTTGCTTCTTGTCCTGCCCTCAGGTGCTTTGGAGAATAGCTTGACTCCCTCTTCTTTTGTGGCAGCCCCTGAGATATTAGAAGACTGCCATTAAATGAGATAAACAAGTTGCTTTGCTCTACAGTTTTTCTCTCTCTTTTTTTTACCCATCACTTTTGGGGACAATATTCTGAGCTGGAGCAGCTGTTGATCCTGAACTAATGAAGGCCATTTTCCTAGCCTTTACCTCTCTCCATGCCGTCTAAAAGAGCATTGCCACTTCAACCACTTCCCTCTTTGTAAAAAATGCATGGGCCAGCCTGGGAGAAGGGAGCCATTTTGTCACATTAGCAAAGATGGTCCTGATCAGCGTCGCAGAAAACCGGGAACTTCTCACCTCCTTTTTTTTTTCCCCTTTGGGGTGGGGTGGGAAGTGGTGGGGCCCAAGCCTGGCCAGCTGGTATGGCTGCCAGCTCCCTGTCTGGTTGGTGCTGTCAGGAGGGGCGCTTTCTGGCAAAGACAGCCTGTCATTGATGAGATGCCAATCCTGCTGTTTTAAGTATCACCTCTGAGATGAATTAAGTGCTTGAAGACCTGTGAAATTGCGGCATTTGCAGTCTGTCATCTAAACAGTTGCATTCACTGGGAGAAAACAAACTCTCCGTGGTCACTGGCAAGCTGATTTTTTTGTGGCTGCGAAAGCGACAGCTTAACTGTTGCCGTAGGAACAACAAGGAAACCACTTCGCTTGGCAGACAAATAATTCACATCGGCTCTTGAGGACCAAACTACATGTTGTGTGTAATTGTGTTATTGCTTTTTCCCAAGGGGTCTTTTTTTTAAAAAAAGTCCCATGCAATCACAAAACTACACATAACGTGTAGTTTAATCCTCATTTTTTTTTGTTTTTGTTTTTAACCTTGAAATATATTTGGAGTTTCACTTGGCTGAAAGAACTGGTAACTTTCTAACGCTGAAGCCTATAGCAGGGTGGGAAGAAAAATTGCAAAAGTGGGCAGGCACAAGGAGCAGATTCCATGATGGAAAATGGGGAAGAATAAGGATTTACAGAATAATAAAGTTGGAAGGGACACTGGAGGTCTTCTAGTCCAAGCAGGAGAGCCTATACCCATAATGGCGAACCTATGGCATGCATGCCACCAGTGCCACACACGGGCATGCAAGCTCAGCTCCGGCGCACGCTAGCTAGCTGATTTTTGGGTCTGTTTCCTGCCTCTGGAGGACCTCGGGGTAGTGGTGGGGAAGGCCCATTTTTCTCTCTCCCCGGCCTCCAGAGCCTTTCTAGGAGTCTGGGAAGGGCGAAAACAACCTTCCCCACCCCCACCCCAGAGGCAGACTCCTAGAAAAGCTCTGGAGGCTGGGGAGAGCAAAAAATGGGCCTACCATGACATCTCATGCCAGGACCAGGGGGAGCGGGCAGGGAGGGTCACATGCGTGTGCACGAGGGCAGGACGCATAGAATTATGGGTGTGGGCATGTGCGCACACGACCCCCTCCCACTCCTGGCACGCAATGGCAAAAAGGTTAGCCATCACTGTCCTATACCATTCCAGAGAACTGGCTATCTTCTCTATTCAGAATTAGGATAGGATAGGATAGGATAGGATAGGATAGGATAGGATAGGATAGGATAGGATAGGATAGGATAGGATAGGATAGGATAGGACAAGGAATAGAATGGAATGGAATGGAATGGAATGGAATGGAATAGGACAAGGAATGGAATGGAATGGAATGGAATAGAATAGAATAGAATAGAATAGAATAGAATAGAATAGAATAGAATAGAATAGAACAAGGAATGGAATGGAATGGAATGGAATAGAATAGAATAGAATAGAATAGAATAGAATAGAATAGAATAGAATAGAATAGAATAGAATAGAATAGAATAGGACAAGGAATGGAATGGAATGGAATAGAATAGAATGGAATGGAATAGAATAGAATAGAATAGAATAGAATAGAATAGAATAGAATAGAATAGAATAGAATAGAATAGAACAAGGAATGGAATGGAATGGAATGGAATAGAATAGAATAGAATAGAATAGAATAGAATAGAATAGAATAGAATAGAATAGAATAGAATAGAATAGAATAGAATAGAGCAGAGCAGAGCAGAGCAGAACAGAACAGAACAGAATTCTTTATTGGCCAAGTGTGATTGTCTTAGGTGTATATGCTCTCAGTATACATAAGGAGAATAAAATACATTCATCAAGAATAAAAAGATACAACACTTAATGATAGTCAAGGTTACTTATAAGCTATCAACTCATACTAGGAAACAAGTAAAAACAATATAAATTGAAAGATACAAACAGCATGGTAACAGTAATGAGTGGGAAGAGATAGATACTAGTAAGGAAGAGAAGAATAATAGTAATACAGTCTTAGTAAATTATTTAACAGTGTTGTGAGAATTAGTTGTTAAGCAGAGTGACGGCATTTGGGGAAAAACTGTCCTTGTGTCTAGTTGTTCTGGTGCACAGTGCTCTATAGTGTCGTTCTGAGGGTAGGAGTTGAAACAGTTTATGTCCAGGATGGGAGGGGTCTGTAGATATTTTCACAGCCCTAAAGTCTCCAGTGACGGAACACCCAGAAATTCCGATGGCAAATCATTCCACTGGTTGATTTTTCTAACTGTCAGGAAGTTTCTCCTTAGTTCTAGGTTGCTTCTCTCTTTGATTAGTTTCCATCTGTTGCTTCTTGTCCTGCCTTCAGGTGCTTTGGAGAATAGGTTGACCCCCTCTTCTTTATATATATATATATATATATTCCAGATTTTAAATATAACCTCTGCCAATTGTAACGTAAGTTATTGACATCATGCTAAAGTTGTTTACCATGCTTTGCAATGTCAGGAGCATGAATTTTTCAGAAATTGCTGTCAGGAGTGAAATATTTTGACTGTGTTAAATCTGCCTAGCAATGTCCTGACAGTTTCCTTTCCTTCCTCCCGAGGCTTTGTTACTGGAGATAAAAACCCATTCCTGATGCAGTTCGAACTTCTAAAAGAAATCTCAGTTGCAGTTGAATCAATCTGACTGTGCGACTGCAGTCACAAAATCCATCAAATCCACTGTCGGTTTGAGGAGGTCTAGAAAAAAGTAGTTTTTTGTTGTTGTTTTTTTGCTCATCTGCAAAAGTTGATCAAATTGAATCTTTCTGAATCCGAGTCAATCCAACCCTTTGCATTGTTTGGGGTTCAGCTAAGAAAATCAGTATGATTTGAAGATTCTTTCTCTATCAGGTCCAAAGGAAATTTCTGAATCAAACGTTTGTGCAAATCTAATAGAATGCAAAATGTAACTGAAAAGTCTACACTGGACTTTGGGAACAAATGACAGGTTTTTGCAAGATATTGTTGTGGCCAGCAGAGCTAGCAGCAGAGTCAGACAGTGAGGAGGTTGGGGGGGGGGGAACATAGGCCAGTCCTGGGGGCTGGGGAAAGCTCGGACGAGGGCTCTGTGTTGGAGGCAGAGAGGGAGATAGACAGCAGCGAGGCAGAGGAAAAGCTGGAGCCTGTTCCCAGTGTGCACATGCACAGAGCTGCCAGAAGACAAGAACAACTAAGAAAGCAGGGTCGACTTGGGAGTAAAACCACACCTTGGAGATGATTGGCCCCTCCCATAGGAAACAAAAGAGGAGCAAACGGGGAGGAGGCTTTTGCAGGAAACAATTCGTTCGTTCGGTAGTTTCAAGAGTGGAAAGTTCTGTTTGTGACTCCGAGAGACTCTGTGCCAAGTTTTGCCTTACTCTGCATTTGGAAACAAGTTACGTGGCAGCTTGCCAAACGAGATAAGGTGTGTTGAGAAAGATTCCTTTGAAAAACTGTTTGGACAAACCTTGCTGACTGTGAATGAAATTAATTCACCGTCATGTAAATAAAAGAGGTTTTGCCGGGACCAATTCCTGCTTCCTGCTTTTTAAAGGGAGCTTAGGTCAGAATAGAGATAGCTGTGGGCCACATGATGAATTCCTCAAGTTAAACTTCTGCTTTCAAGTACGGTCTAAGCCAGGGGTATCCAAACCTGGCAACTTTAAGATCTATGGACTTCAACTCCCAGAATGGTTGGCTGAGGAATTCTGGGAGCTGAAGTCCACAGGTCTTAAAGTTGCCAAGGTTGGACACCCTGGTCTAAGTAGACCCCATAGTAATACTTACTGGACTTCCTATGGCATGTGCTTAGAAACCTAGGATGGCTCTTCTGTTCTCCTTCACCTTAAGTCCACCATCTTAAGGTGGCCCAGTGGTTAGAGTGCAGTACTGCAGCTACTTCAGCTGACTGCTAGTTCAGCAGATCAGCGGATCAAATCTCACCGGCTCAAGGTTGACTCAGCCTTCCATCCTTCCGAAGTGGGTAAAATGAGGACCCAGATTGTTGGGGGGCAATATGCTATTTAGTATACTGTCTTTGGTGTAAGCCGCCCAGAGTCCTCGGAGAGTGGGTAGCATAGAAATGTGAATAATAAATAATAAAAAATAAAAATAATAAGATCTTTGGCTGACCTCTTTTTTTTAGAGCACTGTTACTGATGAAGATTTTGAAAGTTTTGGTCAGAACCCTGAAAATCTCTTATGGAATATTGGTAGGATTCAAGAAAGATATCTCCTAGTGTTGTGGCCAAAACCTGGGTCACCTAATCCAATAATCCAATAACTTTGCAGACACAACATAAATGTATTAGCACGCAAACAAGTAGAGTGTGTTGAACTTTGGCAGCCCAGCACAAAAGCACAATCGCAGCTTATTGTCCTAGGTCCTTATCGGATTCTTCCCCTTGTTACTACGTAGGATCAACCCATCTTGCTATGAATGTTATCTTTTTAAAAAAAGAAGAAGCAGGAGGTGAGGCAAGAATGGGAGTTGCCCCCATCACATGGTATTTTAATCTCAAATTGCCACCCTTTCATCTGACAATTGCTTAATGCATTGTAAGCCGCCCTGAGTCTCCGGAAAAGGGCGGCATATAAATTAGAAGAAAGAAAGAAAGAAAGAAAGAAAGAAAGAAAGAAAGAAAGAAAGAAAGAAAGAAAGAAAGAAAGAAAGAAAGAACAAGCCCAGCATCTTAACCACTGGGCCACCATGCCCCCTTGACTGTTATCTGACAATGGTACTTTAAAACATTAATATGTTGGGAAGGGCACCTCATAGTTTGGTACTGAATGCAGTTCACCTGTATATTGAGGGGTCCTTTCAGCATCACACTAGCATTTCTTCCCCTCATGGATGAAGACAACTATTGTTACTCTTTTGAGTGTCTATGGAGCTTCTCAGTCATCCGCGTCATGGTTGTCCCAAAAGTACTTTTTTCAAGAGGCCACTGGATTTTCTGGTTTCTCTTTGAAGACGTTTCCACCCCAAGGATAAAACAACCAGACAATGTGGTATATGCAGTACAATGCAGTGAGCCATGTGCAGATTTGTACATTGGGGAAACAAAACAACCACTTCATAAATGCATGGCGCAACATAGCAGAACAAACACATCAGGACTAGATTCAGCAGTCCATCTGCATTTAAAAGACACAGGGCACTCTTTTGAAGACAATAAAGTCCATATTTTGGACAGAGAGGGTCGCTGGTTTGAAAGAGGGGTCCAAGAGGCCATCTATGTCAAAATTGAACAGCCTTCTCTCAACAGTGGAGGAGGGATACGATACCATCTATCTCCAGTCTATAATACAGTCCTTTCAACACTTCCAAGAAGGCTCCACACCCATTTGCA